>NW_025999413.1:720000-1920000 GCF_019419815.1 Pyrus x bretschneideri
GAGAGTCGTTGGCGTTTTCTACACAAATTGGATTTGAGTGACCGACTTACGTTAATTTAAAGACTTCTCGAAGCAACAGATTTTTTGGATGGGCCAACCGTCTGGCACCGACAGCCAAAACCGCCACAACCACCATAAAAATTAAACGAAGGTAGCGAGCAGCTTCTTTCTTGAATTTACATCCACAAACTTGTTCTTAAATTTTAGGTAGACGGGCTATGAGTCCACACCAACAACATTAATATTGTTTTCACTTAGTCACCTGCTTAATGCGTCAGGTATGAGGTTTTAATACAAAAGGTTTCTGTATTAGTTAGAGTAGGATAATTCTATTTAAAAAGTTTGTTCTCAAGCCTTCTAACCGATGTGGGACAGAGGAATTCTAACACCTGTTGATATGTTATTAATTATCCACATATTATTCATATTATTGATACTATCAATAGTCCAATGAGGTATGCTGTTAACCTTCTAATTTGATTATTCTCGACTTTTCTTCTTAACTGCAATGTAGCACAATTTCTAATTTGGTTGATTTAAAGTGAATCGAAAAATAGGCGTTTCGATTATCAAGCAACATTAAAAAAAAAAAAAAAAAAAAAGAAGAAGATCAAGAGTGCCAAAATGAGAAGGTCCGAAGGTCATATATATAGCCTCTCCTACTTTGATTACATAGTTCTCGATTTCTCTATAAAAGTCTAGGTAGAAGGTAAACGAAAATGTGCCAACATCTTTTTTTTTCCCGATAAAACTACAAAGTCAATCTCACTTCAACATTGCTATTATGGAAAGTGACAGCGAGGTAGTTTTATTAAAAAGAGAAGAAAAATACAATTTGTCAAAGGAGACATAAAACCCAACATTGACTATGATAACAATCATAATAAACAAAATCTTCAACAACTAATACAAGATATAACAACGTGACAACATCTTATTTGGTGGTCGGACAAGACATGTGATCAAGCCGTCACACTTAAGTTCTATCTACATGGTTGTCCAAAAATAAACTTCAAATGACGAAACTTGTAGCTCAAGTTTCTAACACGCACGCAGAAGCCCATTTCATGTCCAAGCCCTAAGCGTTGGCAACGAAACAGAATCAAGACAAATAACAAACCAAATATTTCTGTTAACTTACATCCATATTAATATAACTACTTAGGAGGATAATAATACGGATGAATTGTATAATATGTCTGCAACACTGTGAGAGCCAGCAGAATAAACGCCGCAACCAAGGAAATAATCGCCCACGGCGAATTAAAATGCTCGCGCTTCAGCTTTTCCATCCACTTGTTCCAGTTTTTTTCATAATACTCGTTCACATCGTTGCAGAGTTGCCCGTAGTAGGATCCCACGACCGTTGTGTCGTTGTACAGTTCGTTGAAGAACTTTGCAGCGTCTTCCGAGCTCAACCAGTTCACCAGTATTTTCCTCTCGCAAAGAAGGTCGATGTCCTTGCTCGAATTGATGAGATTATCCATCAGGACGGCGTAACTCGTTATCATGTGGGGGCAGCTGGGGTAGCATTGCTCGAAGGCGATGAGGTTCCTGAGGAGCGGCCCTGTCCGCTCGTCGATTACTAGTTGTGGCATAGTGAACTTCCCTTTTTCGAACTTCATGTTCAATATGCCACCCGAAGGACCTTCTTTGCATTTAAAGCCAGCTTCGAATTTAATGCCAGCTTCGGACAGGGTTGTCACGTTTGGAACCCTCGGCATCTCTTCCCCCGTGCTGTCGTCTTTAGAAGTGGCAATGATCGCGGTTCTTATGAGATCGAGTATGTGCAGGATTTCAGGACGGAGATTCACACTTGAGTTTAAAATGCAATTGTCCCCGACGTATTTTCTGAAGAACTTGAGGACAAGGTCGGCGAGGGAGGAGGCATTTCCTTCGCTAGTAGTATTCTTCACGGCAGTTAAATTGTATAACCGCTCGAGAACAAACCATGGCAGCTGATTTTCTAGCAGGAGAAGGTCATGGTAAAGATATAGCCGAATGCCGGACATACAGTAAACGGGGTCCTTCTCGTCTTGTAGATCGTGGGAAGGTCCTTTTCGAAATAGTTCGATTAGAAAGCATCCGTCGAGTACCATCATCTCAACAAAGTCTTCCTTGTTGAGACCCAATGGCTCTACGTAACAATCACGAGCGCGCTTGTCCAAATCCGAGACACCTTTGATCAAGCCTGGCAAAGTTTCTTTTGCATGTGAAAGAAGGCACTGTAAGTACCAGCGCTTCACATTTTCCATTAATCGGAATTGATCACCACCGCGGCCACGGTGAAAGGGTCCGATTGAGATGACGTAAGGTTCGTATGCTTGTGCGTTTTTTTGCCGAATCTGGAGGGGAACTCTGAAGATGCAGCAGGATGCTGGCAATGGCGAAACATGGAGTAGCTTTGGTGCGATGTTGGTTGTCATTTCTTCCACAATACCATCTATAGGAACGGATGTCTTGGCAGCAGTGTCATCAACTTCGCTAATTTCTCTCTCATTTTTCATGACTGCAGATATTTTTAAAAAATCTGAATCAAATTAATTGCAACGAAACAAATTCTAAAGTAATTTTTAAAAAGGATAATACTTCGCGCATTCACTTAGAAGTAGGCAACCTTATATTCCCGATAATCACAATTTGACATGAATGCAAAACTACGGAATAAAATGGGTTGGGAACCGTGCACCAGAAAATCAAACAAATGCAATTATGTAGGACGTTAATTTGAAGAGGATTCAGCAAATCAAAGTGTAAGTCTTCTATAATACACACACTAAAAATACTAACATTGAGAAGCCATTGATATGAACAAGATTCAACCACGAGCAGCAATTAAATAAGCAAAGATCTTTCTCTCTCTAAATGCCTTATGCACTCGTATATGAGGTAGGTTTTGTGTTAGAATATTATGTATGAGAATGGAGACCTAAGCTTATATATATAAGTGAGAGTAGGTTTCTTGCCCATAAGGGAAGCCCTAATATGCATCTTTAACACCTCAAAAATTGTTAACAAAGAACATGATTTTTTCGTTGCAGAAGTAAAGAACAATTCTCACTCTTTAGGAATGTAATTTAATTTTAAAGCAAAAATTCAACCACACTAAAAGAGTGGAGTTTGTTTCATCTTTTCTAGCATCGTATAGAAGAATGGTGGAGTTTTGAATTCAAATATATCTTTCACATTTCACCCAAAAAAAATGTCTTTAACAAAGAACATAATTTTTTCGTTGCAAGAGCAAAAATCACTTATCACTCTTTAAGAATGTAATTTAACCTTAAAGCAAAAAATTCAACCACACTAAAGGGTGGAGTTTGTTTAAATCTTTTCTGGCATTGTACAGAAGAAGGGTGAAATTTTGAAATCAAATATATCTTTTACATTTTGCAAAAAATTGTCTTTAACAAAGAACATAATTCTTTTTTTTGTTGTAGGAGCAAAGTACTATTCTCTCTCTTTAAGAATGTAATTTAATTTTAAAGCAAAAATTCAATACTAAAAGGGTGGAGTTTGTTTCAATCTTTTCTAGCATCATACAGGAGAAGGGTGGACTTTTGAAATCAAATAAATCTTTCACATTTTGCCACAAAAATTATGTCCTTTGTTAAAGAACATAATTTTTTCGTTGCATAAGCAAATAACAATTTTCACTCTTTAAGAAAGTAATTTAACTTTAAAGCAAAAATTCAACCACTTGTGGAGTTTGTTTTAATCTTTTCTAAATTGTACAAAAGAAGGGTGAAGTTTTGAAACAAATATATCTTTCACATTTCGCGCAAAGAAATATGTCTTTAACAAAGAACATAATTTTTTTTGTTGCAGGAGCAAAGAACAATTCTCACTCTTTTAGAATGTAATTTAATTTTACAGCAAAAGTTCAACCACACTAAAAGGTGGAGTTTGTTTCAATCTTTTCTGGCATCATACAAAAGAAGAGTGAAGTTTTGAAATCAAATATATATTTCACATTTCACCCAAAAAATTATATCTTTAATAAAGAGCATAATTTTTTTCGCCTCAGGAGCAAAGAACAATTTTCACTCTTTAAGAATGTAATTTAATTTTGGAGCAAAAACTCAACCACACTAAAAGGTGGAGTTTGTTTCAATCTTTAATGGCATCCTACAAAAGAATGGTGGAGTTGAAATATCTCACATTTCGCACAAAAAAAAATGTCTTTAACAAAGAATATAATTTTTTTGTTGCAAGAGCAAAGAATGATTCTCACTCTTTAAGAATGTAATTTAATTTGAAAGTAGAAATTCAACCACACTAAAAGGATGGAGTTAATTTGCTTCAATTGTTTCTTGCATCATACTAAAAGATAGGTGAACTTTTGAAATCAAATATATCTTTCACATTTCACCAAAAAAATTATGTCTTTAACAAAGAACATATTTTCCATTGCAGAAGCAAAGAACAATTCTCACTCTTTAAGAATGTAATTTGACTTTAGAGCAAAAATTCAACCACACTAAAAGGGTGGAGTTTGTTTCAATCTTTTCTGGCATCGTACAGAAGAAGGTGGACTTTTGCAATCAACTATATCGTTCACATCTCACGCAAAACATTATGTCTTTAACAAAGAACACAGTTTTTTCATTGTAGGAGCAAAGAATAATGCTCACTCTTTAAGGGTGGAGTTTGTTTCAATATTTTTTTACATCGTACAAAAGAAAGGTAGAGTTTTGAAATCAAATATATCTTCCACATTTCACACAAAAAAAAAAAAAAATTAATAAAGAACATAATTTTTTCATTGTAGGAGCATTGAACAATTCTCACTATTTAATAATGTAATTTAGTTTTAAAGCAAAAAATCCAACCACACTCAAAGGGTGGAGTTTGTTTCAATTTTTTTTTGACATCGTACAAAAGAAGGGAGTTTTGAAATCAAATATATCTTTCACATTTCGTGCAAAAAATTAATCCTATTGTTTTAATCATATCATTTATCATTTAATAAATATTTGTCATATAATTAAATTGATGACATGAAGCATTTCCAGTCTTTAAACTAAAAATAATCCTATTATTCTAATACTTTTATGTTTATAAAAGAAATCTCATAAAACCGGCCAAATTAAAACAACGAGTAATGCTAGCTATACTAAATTTGTAGATGTCACCAATAAAAAATAAACATGATAATCAGCACTTAAGTAATAATTCAATCATTAACTTCCATTTCATTTAGTTTACAAAATTAAATCTACACATTTAATTTTCCTAACATTACTCTAAAACAAACTCTGAAAACAAAGAAGTCGTTGAGTTTTTCTACACAAATTCGATTTGAGTAATGATACACGTGATCCGCGCCAACACTTACTATCCCCTCTCGCTAAAACCCTAGAGAAAGTGAATTAGCCACCGCCGGCCGCGACCATGACCGTACTCAGCCGCCTCCAAGTATTTGCGTCCCAGATAACGCGCCGCGGTCTCGGGAATCTGGAGCGCCGAGCCTACAGATCGGCGGCGGCTCAGCTGCAGTACGACGACGACTGTTACTACGACGATCAGGACGAAGAGGAGGAACGGAGGAAGACGACTCGGAATCGGATGCTGGACTCGGACGGGTGGGTTCCGGGAAGAGGTGTGCAGTGGGTGCTGATCGGAGACAGAGGCGCGAAGAAGCACTTGTACGCCGAGAAGCTCTCGAAGCTGCTGGAAGTTCCGCACATTTCTATGGGATCCCTCGTCCGCCAGGAGCTCAACCCTCGCTCTTCTCTCTACAAGCAAGTTAAATTCTTGGTTTTTAATTCCAATTGAATTTCTTTTGCAAGAACTAGGATTTTTCTGAATTGAATGCTTTCTCTATTTTTTTGGTAATTAATAGATTGCGAATGCAGTGAATGAAAGGAAGCTTGTCCCGGACGAAGTGATATTTGCGTTGTTGTCGAAGAGGTTGGACGAAGGATACAATCGCCGGTGAAAACGGGTTCATCCTCGATGGGATTGCTAGAACAAGAACACAAGCTGTGAGTTTTAACTTCTATGACAAAATCAAAACTTTACTTCATGGTTTGTGATTAGAATTTTGGGAAATATGCAATGTGTGCAAATAGAACTGGTTATAAACTTTTAATTAAATTGAACCCCTAAACCATTGCATATTTTCGGAAATTTTTTGTAATTTCTGTGGAAGTTTGATTTTTTTTTTTGTTTTGATGGAGATTTGAATGCCAAGTGTTTTTATATGTTTTGCCTGTTACAGGAGATTGTTGGCCAAATTGCTGATATTGATTTAGTGGTGAATTTGAAATGCACAAATGAGAACTTGGTGACGAAGAATCTAGGAACCGGAAACTTCTCTGCTTGCCGAAATATCTTAGCATGGGCAACTCCGTTCGAAATCTAAATCTGCAGTCAAAGGAAGAACTGAAGTCTTCCCCTGCCGATGCAGAGCAGGTATGGCCATTGTCCTCTGTTTATATCTGTTTGATGATTTCGACTTTGTTCCGTTTTATATGACAGTTTATTTCCATTGAAAAATGTTAGTAGAAAATCATTGAAAAACGGGTAGTAATCCGTTTTTCTCTTACCTCAGACCATGTCGCTGGAAGATTACTACAGAAAACAGAACAAACTCATCGATTTTCAGGTCCAAACCGCACCCGGAGGAACCGGGCAGGGGCTGTTGGCTGCGTTACATCTTCGGCATATAAATGCTGTCAATTCTTCCCAGAAGCTCACTGCGTGATTACGCTTCATCTGTGTCATTTTCGTCTTGTTTTCTTCGTATGCATTCCGGGAGTGTAAGTGTATGTTTAAGCTGTGGGAATTAAGAGAGTTTGGTTGGAGTTCATGAGTGTTGAATGTTCCGACTTAGTTTCGAAATTTTGGTCGTCTAAGTGTTATTTTTGTCACGCGTGGCTTGCAGCATGAGAGCTATGAGTTCGTAATGTAGCGAATGAGAGATGAAAAACTGGCCTGTTAAGACCGTGATGTCGTATAAATTAAATCATTTCTCTACTCGTAGCTGGTTTTGTTGTAATTGAATTGGAATTCTTTATAAATTGCATGGATGCACCTGCGCTTACAACTCGGGAAAAAGGACCGTCATTCAAGGAGTTTACATTTGAAAATTGTCAGCGTGGCTTAACAAAAAATATAGCCACTATAAATATAGAGCTGCGTGCAACATTTTAGGACTCTCTCCAAATCAACATACAAATCTATTCTGCAGAAACTCTTGCTTTACGCAAACCCTTTCAAACCTCTTCAAGCGACCGAGAAACACATTCAATTAAGACTTGCTAATATTTAAGTATCAAATTCAATATTCTTGTGTGTTAAATTTAGTATTTTCGACTTACAACTAGAGAACATTATTATGCATGATAATGCTCAGCCACAGTAATGTCAATCAACAACCAAGCTTATATTACTAAGTGAAATCGATTGTATGGATACTAAAACGCTAATGTGTTCGGTTTTGGGTTAAGTCCAAATAGTTCATATATTTTCTTAAAGTCTCATTCCAACTCTTCGTAGATCTTCCTCTACTCTTTTTATCTTGAGTCTTCATCTCCTAGTTGCATTTTCTAACCAAAGCATTTGTAGATCATTGATCACGTGTCTAAACCATCTTAACCGATTTTCTCTCATCTTATTTTTAATTGTGATCACTCCTATTTTATCTCAAATATCATCATTCTTATTCCTATTATTTCTCATCTAATAAATATTTGTCACGTAATAAATTAACGACAAGAAGGAGTTTCCTCATTTAACTAAAATTAATCCTATTATTCTAACAATTTTCTGTTTATAAAAGGAATCTCAGAATACCGGCCAAATTAAAACAAAACTCTGAAAACAGAGGAGACAGGAGAGTCGTTGGCTTTTTTCTACACAAATTGGATTTTAGTGACTGACTTACTTTAATTTAACGGAACTTTAACGAAAAGTTTTTGTCACTATTCATTCTAATGAAAAATTATATTTTTACACTAAAAAATCAATTCTCGTACTATTCATTTTATCTTTTATTTTATCCTTATCGTTAAAACTTAAAGTTTTTCAAGTTATTCTAGTTAGTTTTCCTTTAATTTATAGCTTTCTTGAAGCAACCGATTTTTTTGGATGGGCCAACTGTCTGGCGCCAACCGTCAAAACCGTCTCAACCACCAGAAAAAATAAACGAAAGTAGCAAGCAGCTTCTTCCTTGAATTTATATTCAAGCTCTTTGGTTTGGTGGTGATCTGTTCAGATTACTAAAATTGTTCTCGATATCCATTAGTGCTCTAAATATTTCATACAAGTATCTAAGCTCGTGGTCTGTCTGATTATTCAATATCTACAAACATATTGATATCAATGCATTATTAATTATTTAATACTAACAAACGTATTGATGAGTTATTAACTACTCATATGTTATTGAAGGAAGATAAAGAGAGCCAAAACGAGAAGGTCCGATTAGGAAGGTCATATAGCTTCCCCTACTTCAATTACATAAATCTCGATCACAAAGTCCATCTCACTTTAGCATTGCTATCATAAAAAGCGACAACGAAATAATTTTATTAAAAAGAGAAGGAAAATACAATATGTCAAGAAGGGCATAAAGTCTAACATTAACCATAATAACAACCATAACAAACAAAACCTCCAACAAGCAATACAAGATATAACAACGTGACAACATATTATGTGGTGGTCAGACAAGATACGTGATCAAGCCGTCACAATAGGGTTGTCCAAAAAAACTTCAAATGACGAAACTGGTAGCTCTCACGAGTTTCTAACACTCACACAAAAACCCATTACATGTCCAACCCTTAAGCGTTGCCAACGAAAGAAAATCAAGACAATAACGCACCAAACATTTCTGTTAACTTACATCCAAGTTAACATAACTACTTTGGAGGATGATAATATTGATGCATTGTGTATACTGTCTGCAACGTTGTGAGAACCAGCAGAATAAACGCCGCAATCAAAGAAATAACCGCCCACGGCGTATCAAAATAATCGCGCCTCGGCTTTTCCAACCACTTGTTCCATTTAGAGTCGTAATACGTAATCACATCAGCGCAGAGTCCGTCGTAGTAGAATCTGTTAGAAATTTAATATTAGAATATTAGTTACCATTATTAATATTTAAATATTAAATATTTTAAGTGAATGAAAATTAAAGTGGAAAAACTGAGTTGGTTTTGATTGCCAATTTGGGTAGTCTACGCAACTATTCAATTAATTTTGTATTGTCATGAAAGTTGCTATGGGATGAATTAGACCGGTTACTCTTGTTTGAAATTTAAATAAGGGTTTAACTGTTTATCTGAAAGGACACATCAGTTAAAATAAAGGCCTGATACATGTGATGTATCATTCGGTCACTTTTGTTTGACCTACTTGAATACACAAATGGTTTTCTCCAGCCATTTCATGTAGTTGGTCTATGACTGTTGAACAAAGGGATGCATCCTTTGTCCTTTTGAAAACAGACGCTTATTTTGAAAATGGGGCATGTCAGTGCCTATAAATAGACTACCAAGTCAAGCATTTTAGGTATAATTTTGCATCCAGAAATCATATAAAAATTAGAGTAGTTTAGTGTTCAATAAAGAGAGAGTTTTAAACACTTTTGGTTCGCTGTTCTTTGTGGATTGGAGTGCTACTTCCGCGAAGAGAAAGATCGTTGTATCCTGGGAGACATTTGCCAACGCAAACCTTGAGGCACCACTGAGGGGCAATCTTGTCTTAAGGCTATAGAATCAAATTCTAGCCTCGATCTCTTAAGGTTCTTCTATTCTTTGTTTTTCTTGCATTTATAGAGATACTACTGTGTGTTATTTAATAGTTTATAATAAAATATATAGCAGTTTTTTCCATAATATTTCCAACAGAATCTCTCGACCACTGTGTCATTGTACAGCAAGTTGAAGAACTGTGCAGCGTCTTGCGCGCTCAGCCAGTTCCCCAGTATTTGCCTGTCGCAAAGAAGGTCGATGTCCTTGCTCGAATCAATGAAACTCTCCATCAGGACGGCATAAGACGTTATCTTATGGTGGCGTTTGTAGTGGCATTGCTCGAAGGCGCTGAGATTCCTGAAGAGCGGCTCTGTCGTCTCGTCGAATGGCAGTGGTGGAATAGTGAACACCCCGTTTTTGAATTTTATGTTCTGTATGCAGGCACTGGAGCCCCTTTGGAATTGAATGCCGGCTTTGGACAGAGTTGTCACGTTTGGATCGGGAAGGATCGATGAAGATTGAGGCCAAGGGTGAATTTAGTTCATCAAGCTCATCATCACTGGTGTATGATTTTCTGAGCACTGAAGACCCACTTCTTCTCAGCTGTGATTAGCCTCCAATCTCTCCTATAATACTCGCAACGGAAGCTGTTGAGGGTGGCAAATAGACTGTACCAGCTCCGGTGCATGGGACGTTTGTGACAGCCTCCTCCCCAGCCTCAAGAGTGTCCTATTTTAAGACAAAAGCGACCGAAATTGGTTTCGATTTAACATAGACTGCAGCCTTATTATGATTGTAACTATTTCAATTTCACCACAAAACATGCAGCTCTTCTAAAGAAATCATTTTGAAATGGCTGATTACCTTAGATTCCAGGGCGTGAAGCACTACGCCCGGAATTGGGTCAGTGCAAAATTCGTCCGGGGCAAAAGTGTCGAGAATCCTCTTGATCAGTGGTGCAGAAAATGCAGGGCATACCTTCAAAACAAAAACCAAGCACCATGAATAAGAACTGGACAATGCTCAGAGAGTCTAATAGAAAGGTCTGAGAATTGTGCTGACCTCTTCAAGTCCTTCGGGAGCATCATGAGATCACTCAACGCATCAAGGAGATGGAATCACTTGAATGATATATCTTGTCTCTCGTCATTGTCATCATCGTCATTCACATCTTCAAGTGAGTCATCGTCGTCTATACCAAATAGGTCAGTTAGCCATCTTGACCAGTTCCCAAGCTGATAACCATGACCATAAATGGAGAAAAAAAGTTAGAATTCCTTGCATATAACATAATAGAGGTGCAAATTTGACGGGATACACTAATAATTCTCGCTCTTTATTAATTTTAAGGCAAAAATTCAATCACACTAAAAGGGTGGAGTTTGATTCAATCTAAATTTTCTAGTATCGTACCAAAGAAGGGTGGAGTTTTGAAATCAAATATATCTTTCACATTTTGAGCAAAAAGTTGTCTTTAACAATGAACTTAATTTTTCGTTGCAAAAGCAAAGAACAATTCTCACTCTTTAAGAACGTAATTTAATTCTAAGGCAAAATTCAACCACACTATAAGGGTGGAGTTCGTTTCACCCTTTTCTGGCATCATACAGAAGAAGGGTGGAGTTTTGAGAGCAAATCTATCTTTTACATTTCACGCAAAGAATTATGGCTTCAACAAGATTGGTTGGACTACGAAGACACACAAGGTACTGGCTAGCTTGAGATAAATTTCGATGCCAATACTTTGTATTCACTCCAATCATAATATGTGTATTTTTTTATTGAATAGCCGTTTGAATTAGGATGAAGACGACCATCTGTCATTTGACCACTATGAAAATTGGGAATGTTTTCGTTTGATGTAAAATGCGGAGCTTTACATGGGAGAAATTATAGCATATGGACGTCCGTAAGCAGCACTTCTACATGTAAGGTGGCCTCTCTACATATAGATTTCACTAGGCGTCTTATGCAAGAACTTCTCCTAATGTAAAGCCGTTGTAAAGACTTTGGGTGGACTTACCTACACCTTTTGGGATCCATTGCGACGTGCCTGCCATTAACACGATGCTACGTGTTTTAAGTTTAAACTTACAATTGAATTTGAAACACCTCCAGTTTAAACTTACAATTGAATTGATAAAAATGATGAAAAATTTAGAATGAAACTGGTCGTAGTATGAAAAGAAAAGTGAAAAGAATCCTAGTCTATTTCCTACAACCCTTGGCAGCGCAATCAACTTGTAAGATTCCGACACCTAGATTATTACACGATAACTTTTGCACCTGATACACCTCATCTGCGCCCACACTCGCAGGCATCCATTGACTTTGACAATTGAAACATTAACAAAAACCTCACACTTTCTCTCTCTCCACCCTTTAAAACCCTAGAGAAAGTGAGTTAGCCACCGCCGGCCGCCACTATGTCCGTACTGAGCCGCCTCCAAGTAGTTGCGTCCCAGATCACGCGCCGCGGTCTGGGGAATCTGGAGCACCGAGCCTATGGATCAGCGGCGGCTCAGTTGGAGTCGGGGCCAGCCCAAGGTCAGTATAGGCAAGGCGATCGTCCGAGACCTAAAAAAATTAGGGGCACCAAAATTATTAGTGTGGCATATTTATATATGTTTTCATAAAAGTATAAATTTATAAAATTTGGTTTAATGACAAATTAATTTAACTAGAATTGGTGATTTTGTTGTTTGAAATTAATAAGGAGGTCTTGGGTTTAAAACACCATGTGTGCTTATTTAAATTTTTACAAATTTCTTTTCATAACAGTATAAATTTATAAAATTTGGCTAAATGATTAGAAGTTTAATTAGAAGCAATGGTTTTTGTATTTAAAATTAACGAGAGGTCCTAAGTTCGAAATGTTATGTGCATGTTTATTTATTTATTTTATGAATTTTTGTTTGGTTGTTAATTTATTTTTAATTACTAGCTAATAACCATGTGGGTTGCTATTTTTAAACATCTGTTCCAATTTAAGTCTAATCTTCAATAAAGGGTAATGCGTAGACTAAATTTTTAGACCAAATTTGCAAATCATATGACATGTCATCAAAAGGTTTAATTTGGTGCCCATTCATTACTTATACATATCTTTAAAACCTCGAAAATATCATTATCTTTTTAGTTTTATATTGACGAGATTAGTAAATAAGAAAAAACACCTCACAATTTATACAAAAACATTTTAAAAGTTCAAATAACTTGTAAATCCTATGACTTGTATGCTTGAAATTTTTTGGTTTCATTCTCTCGATACAAAATACATTAGTTTTTCCGTGTTTCTAAATTACTGAGTTTGAAGTATTTTTTTAAATATAATTTATTAATATCTTATGTGTAAAAACAAATAATTTTTTATATGAAATAAGGGCAAATTTTTTGAAGTCGTCCCGAACTCAAAAATCTCTTGACTGGTCCTGTTGGAGTACGACATTACCACGACGATCAGGATGAAGAGGAGGAACGGAGGAAGACGAGTCGGAATCGGATGCTGGACTCGGACGGGTGGGTCCCGGGAAGAGGTGTGCAGTGGGTGCTGATCGGAGACAGAGGTGCTAAGAAGCACTTTACGCCGAGAGGCTCTGGAAGCTGCTGGAAGTTCTGCATATTTCTATGGGATCCCTCGTCCGCCAGGAGCTCAACCCTCGCTCTTCTCTCTACAAGCAGGTTAAATTCTTGGTTTTTAATTCCAATTGAATTTCTTTTGCAAGAATTAGGATTTTTCTGAATTGAATGCTTTCTCTATTTTTTTGGTAATTTAGATTGCGAATGCAGTGAATGAAAGGAAGCTTGTCCCGGACGAAGTGATATTTGCGTTGTTGTCGAAGAGGTTGGAAGAAGGATACTATCGCCGGCGAAAACGGGTTCATCCTCGATGGGATTCCTCGAACACAAGCTGTGAGTTTTAACTTCTATGACAAAATCAAAACTCTACTTCATGGTTTGTGATTAGAATTTTGGGAAATATGCAATGTGCACAAATAGAACTGGTTACAAACTTTTAATTAAATTGAACCCCTAAACCGTTGCATATTTTCGGAGAATTTTTGTAATTTCTGTGATAGTTTGAATTTTTTTTGTTTTGATGGAGATTTGAATGCCAAGTGTTTTTATATGTTTTGCCTGTTACAGGAGATTGTTGGCCAAATTGCTGATATTGATTTAGTGGTGAAGTTGAAATGCACAAATGAAAACTTGGTGACGAAGAATCTAGGAACCGGAAACTTCTCTGCTTGCCGAAATATCTTAGCATGGGCAACTCCGTTCGAAATCTAAATCTGCAGTCAAAGGAAGAACTGAAGTCTTCCCCTGCGGATGCAGAGCAGGTATGGCCATTGTCCTCCGTTTATATCTGTTTGATGATTTCGACTTTGTTCCGTTTTATATGACAGTTTATTTCCATTGAAAAATGTTAGTAGAAAATCATTGAAAAACGGGTAGTAATCCGTTTCTCTCTTACCTCAGACCGTGTCGCTGGAAGATTACTACAGAAAACAGAACAAACTCATCGATTTTCAGGTCCAAGCCGCACCCGGAGGAACCAGGCAGGGGCTGTTGGCTGCGTTACATCTTCGGCATATAAATGCTGTCAATTCTTCCCAGAAGCTCACTGCGTGATTACGCTTCATCTGTGTCATTTTCGTCTTGGTTTTTTCGTATGCATTCCGGGAGTGTAAGTGTATATTTAAGCTGTGGGAATTAAGAGAGTTTGGTTGGAGTTCATGAGTGTTGAATGTTCCGACTTAGTTTCGAAATTTTGGTCGTCTAAGTGTTATTTTTGTCACGCGTGGCTTGCAGCATGAGAGCTACGAGTTCGTAATGTAGCGAATGAGAGATGAAAAACTGGGCTGTTAAGACCGTGATGTCCTATAAATTAAATCATTTCTCTACTCGTAGCTGGTTTTGTTGTAATTGAATTGGAATTCTTTATAAATTGCATGGATGCACCTGCGCTTACAACTCGGGAAAAAGGACCGTCATTCAAGGAGTTTACATTTGAAAATAGTCAGCGTGGCTTAACAAAAAATATAACCACTATAAATACTGAGCTGCGTGCGATATTTTAGAACTCTCTCCAAATCAACATACAAATCTGCTTTGCAGAAACTTTTGCTTTATACAAACCCTTTCAAACCTCTTCGGGCGACCGATAAGCACATTCAATTTGGATGGTTACATCTTCTGTTTGAATAAACAACACTGAAACTGTAGAGTCAATCTATTCAAGTCTTTGTTAAGAAGGGTTTTTTGAGTCCTTGTTGGAAGAAGTCATCACATTAGCCTCCCTCAAAACACTCACCTTCTCTTCGTCGCACCCTCCGTCGACAAACTTTACAAAATCATCCAACCCCAGCAGCCCGTCGCCGTCTGAGTCTAGGTACTCCACCGCTACCTCCGCCTCCGTCAGCGAGAGCTCACCGCCTATCGCTCTGACACATTGTTGCAGTTCCATAGTTGATATTTTTCCGTCTCCATGGCCATCAAATTGCTTGAAAACGCGCTCGTATTGTGCTGCCTTTTTCCATTATTTAGAATCCTTTTCTTTTTCTTTCTGGAAGTTGTGTTCTTGTTGTGTACGGTAAGCGTGGGGTTCTTGGGTTTAATGTGGTAAACATATGAGACAATGCCGCGTGTCGTGGTTGACCAACCAGCTTGCTGGCCGGGATAGTGCCTTCGTTCGTAGGTGTTCCGTACCTTCGTAAATACGTGTGCAAGACTATGTTTTGTACAACAATATTCTATTTAAAAAATATTTCAGCTGATTCACTCAATATAACGACGTTAATATTAAAAAAAAAAACCAACCAAAATTTCTCAAAAATTTTTGTTTTAATCACAAAAACAAAATAGTGTTATAAGTGAATAGTACCATGAGTAATTTTTTTAATTAAAAATGTCATTAACATTAAAAGTGAATAGTACCAGGTGTGTTTCAGTAAGACTCCCTAATATTTAAGTATCAAATTCAATATTCTTGTGTGTTAAATTTAGTATTTTCGACTTACAACTAGAGAAAATTATTATGCATCATAATGCTCAGCCACAGTAATGTCAATTAACAACCAAACCTTATATTACTAAGTAAAATCAATTGTATGAATACTAGAACGCTACTGTGTTCGGTTTTAGGTTAAGTCCAAGTAGTTCATATATTTTCTTAAAGTCTCTCTCCAACTCTTCATAGATCTTCCTCTACTCTTTTTATCTTGAGTCTTCATCTCCTAGTTGCATTTTCTAATTAGAGCATTTGTAGATCGGTCACGTGTCTAAAACATTTTAACCGATTTTCTCTCATCTTATTTTTAATTGCGATCACTCCTATTTTATCTCAAATATCCTCATTATTATTTCTATCATTTCTCATCTAATAAAATATTTATCACGTAATAAATTAAGGACAAGAAAGAGTTTCCTCATTTAACTAAAATTAATCCTATTATTCTAACAATTTTCTCTTTATAAAAGGAATCTCAGAATACCGGCCAAATTAAAACAAAACTCCAAAAACAGAGGAGACAGGAGTGTCGTTGGCTTTTTCTACACAAATTGGAATTTAGTGACCGACATACTTTAATTTAAGGAAACTTTAACGAAATGTTTCTGATATTGTTTATTTTACGACAAATCACATTTTTACACTAAAAAGTCAATCTTCGTACTATTCATTTTACCATTTATTTTGTCATTATAATTAAAACTCAAAGTTTTCAAGTCATTTTCATTAGTTTTCCTTTAATTCTTTCTTGAAGCAACAGATGTTTTTTTGGATGGGCCAATGTCTGGCGCCAACCGGCAAAACCGTCTCAACCACCAGAAAAAATAAACGAAAGGAGCAAGCAGCTTCTTCCTTGAATTTATATTCAAGCTCTTTGGTTTGGTGGTGATCTGTTCAGATTACTAAAATTGTTCTCTATATCCAGTGGTGCTCTAAATATTTCATACAAGTATCTAAGCTCGTGGTCAGTCTGACTATTCAATATCTACGAACATATTGATATCAATGCATTATTAATTATTTAATACTAACAAACGTATTATTGATATGTTATTAACCACTCACATGTTATTGAAGGAAGATAAAGAGAGCCAAAACGAGAAGGTCTGATTAGGAAGGTCATATAGCTTCCCCTACTTCGATTACATAATTCTAGATCACAAAGTTCATCTCACTCCAGCATTGCCATCATAGAAGACGACAACGAGGTAGTTTTATTAAAAGAGGAGGAAAATACAATCTGTCACGGAGGGCGTAAAGTCTAACCTTAACCAGATAACAACCATAACAAACAAAATCTCCAATAAGCAATACAAGATATAACAACGTGACAACATATTATTTGGTGGTCGGACAAGATACTTGATCAAGCCGTCACAAGGTTGTCCAAAAAAACTTCAAATGACGAAACTTGTGGCTCTCACAAGTTTCTAACACTCAGACAAAAACCCATTACATGTCCAAGCCTTAAGCGTTGGCAACGAAAGAAAATCAAGACAATAACACACCGAACATTTCTGTTTAACTCACATCCAAGTTAACATAACTACTTAGGAGGATGATAATACTGATTCATTGTGTATACTGTCTGCAACGTTGTAAGAACCAGCAGAATAAACGCCGCAATCAAAGAAATAATCGTCCACGGCGTATCAAGATAGTCGCGCCACAGCATTCCCATCCACTTGTTCCATTTAGAGTTGTAATACTCATTCACTTTAGCGCAGAGTCCCTGGTAGTAGAATCCGTCGACCGTCGTGTCATTGTACAGCAAGTTGAAGAACTGTGCAGCGTCTTGCGCGCTCAGCCAGTTCCCCAGTATTTGCCTGTCGCAAAGAAGGTCGATGTCCTTGCTCGAATCGATGCAACTCTCCATCAGGACGGCGTAAGATGTTATTTTGTGGCGGCGTTTGTGGTGGCATTGCTCGAAGGCGATGAGATTCCTGAAGAGCGGCTCTGTCGTCTCGTCGAATGGTAGTGGTGGAATAGTGAACACCCCGTTTTTGAAATTTATGTCCAGTATGCAGCCACTGGAGCCCTTTTGGAATTGAATGCCGGCTTTGGACAGAGTTGTCACGTTTGGAATCGTCTGCGGCAGCTCTCTATCCTTCCTCTCCTCTTTGGGCGGGGCTTCAAACGGGGCAACGATCACGGCTCTTATGACATCGAGTATGTGCAGGATTTTGTGAGGGCGTTTCGGCCTTAGAACATGCTTGTTCGGGATGATTTTTGTGAAGAAGGTGAGGACAAGGTCGAAGAGGGAGGGAGCATTTCCTTGGCGAGTAGTATTCTCCACGGCAGTTAAATTGTATAACCGCTCGAGAACAAACCATGGCAGCTGATTTTCTAGCAGGATAAGGTCATGGTAAAGATATTCCATAGTGCAGGACACACTGTAAACGGGGTCGTTAATGTCGGAGTGATGGGGTCCTTTTCGAAATAGTTCGATTAGGAAGCATCCGTCGAGTACCATCATGTCGAGGAAGTCTTTCTTCTTGAGATGATCCAATGGCTCTGCGTAATAGTCGCGAGCGCGTTTGTCTAAATCCATGACACCTAAGATCAAGCCTGCCAAAGTTATGTTAACGCGTGAGAGAAGGCAGTGCAAGTACCAGTGCTTCACATTTTCCATGAGTCGGAATTTATTGCCAGAATTGCCATTGGGGCCACTGTGATAGGGTCCGATTGAGACGATGTCAGGTTCGTATGCTTGTGGTTTTTTGAGCCGAATCTTATCGGGAACTTTGAAGATGCAGCGGGTTGCTGGCATTGGTGTTTCACTGAGAAGCCTTCGTTCGATGCTGTTTCTCAATTCATCTACAATACCATCATCTATAAGAACTGAAAGACTATCATCAACTTCGTTAATTTGTCTCTTACTTTCCATGACTAGATATCTTTAAAAATTCTGAACCAAATTGCAACGAAACAAATTCTGAAGTATTTTTAAAAAGGATAATACTAGCACATTCGTTTAGAAGCAGGCAGCCTTATATTCCTGATATCACAGTTTGACATGGGTTCAGAACGATGGAATAAAATTGGATGGGAAACATGTACCTGAAAGTCGAACAAATGCAATCATGCAGGTTGACGTTAATTAGATAAAGCTTCAGCAGATCAAAGTGTAAGTCTTCTATAATATGCACACTAAAAGTACTAACCTTGAGAAATCCTTAATATGCACTCCTATATGGAGTAGGTTTTTTTGCTAGAATATTGTTTATGAGAGTGAAGACCTAAGCCTTACATTTATAGGTGAGACTGCGTGAGAATATTAGATTTCTTGCCCATGAAAAATAACCCTAATACATATCTTCAGCATCTCAAGACATCCCTAACATCCTATGAATTAAGCATACATACATAGTCGAGTAAAGTGATTGTTGATTGCTTAACATTTGTCCATGTTATTGCATCCCCCTTCTAATACAAACACAAAACTAGAAAGACTTTTTAGCCAAAATGGGTCCTGAGATTGGCATAACTCCTCAATGCAAACAACAATTCCCCTTCTTTAAGAATGTAATTAAATTTTTAAAACAAAAATTCAAACACACTAAGGGTGGAGTTTGTTTTAATCCTTTTGGCATCTGTACAAAAGAAGGGTGGAGTTTTGAAATCAGTTATATCTTTCACATTTTGCCCAAAAAATTATGTCATTAACAAAGAACATTTTTTTTTTCGTTGCAAGAGCAAAGAACAATTCTCACTATTTAAGAATGTAATTTAATTTTAAAGCAAAACATTCAACCCCACTAAAAAGGCTAGAGTTTGTTTTATTCTTTTCTGGCATCGTACAAAGATTAATGGAGTTTTGAAATCAATTATATCTTTCACATTTTGCCCAAAACTTTGTCTTTAACAAATAACATAATTTTTTTCATTGCAGTAGCAAAGAACAATACTCACTCTTTAAGAATGTAATTTAATTTTAAAACAAAAAATTCAACAACACTAAAAGACTGGAGTTTTGTTCGATCTTTTCTAACATCAAACAAAAGAAAGATGGAGTTTTGAAATCAATATCTTTCACATTTCATGCAAAAAAATTATGTCTTTAACAGAGAAAATAATTTGTTCATTGCAAAAGCAAATAACAATATTCACTCTTTAAGAATGTAATTTAATTTTAAAGAAAAATTTGAACCACACTAAAAGGTGGAGTTGTTTCAATCTTTTCGCACAAGGTACAGAAGAAGGATGAGTGTTTTGAAATCAAATATATCATTCATATTTCGTGCAAAAAATAATGTCTTTAACTATTTTTTCATTGCAGAAGCAAAGTACAATTCTCCCTCTTTAAGAATGTAATTTAATTTTTAAAGCAAAAATTCAACCACACTAAAAGGGTGGAGTTTGTTTCAATCTTTTTTGGCATCGTACAAAAGAAGGGTGGAGCTTTAAAATCAATTAGATCTTTCACATTTTGCCCATAAAAATATGTCTTTAACAAAGAACATAAATTTTTCGTTGCAGGAGCAAATAACAAAATTTTTTTGTTGCAGGAGCAAAGAACAATTCTCACTTATTAAGAACGTAATTTAATTTTAAAGCAAAAAATTCAACCACACTCAAAGGGTGGAGTTTTTTTTCAATCTTTTTTGGCATCGTACAGAAGAAATGTGGAGTTTTGAAATCAATTATATCTTTCACATTTCGCATAAAAAAATGTCTTTAACAAAGAACATAATTTTTTTGTTGCAGAAGCAAATAACAATTCCCACTCTTCAAGAATATTCTTTAATTCTAAAGCAAAAATTCAACCACACTAAAAGGGTGGAGTTTGTTTCAATCTTTTTGGCGTCTTACAGAAGAAGAGTGGAGTTTTGGAATCAAATACATGTTTCACATTTCGCCCAAAAAATTATATCTTTAACAAAGAACATATTTTTTTTGTTGCAGTAGCAAGGAACAATACTCACTCTTTAAGAACGTAATTTAATTTTAAAGCAAAAAATTTCAATCACACTAAAAGGGTGGAGTTTGTTTCAATCTTTTCTTGCATCGTACAAAAAGATGGTGGGGTTTTGAAATCAATTATATCTTTCATATTTCACCCAAAAAATTATGTCTTTAAGAAAGAACATAATTTTTTCGTCACAATAGCAAAGAAATACTCACTCTTTGAGAATGTAATTTAATTTTAAAGAGAAAGATTCAACCACGATAAAAGGGGGGAGCCTGTTTCAATCTTTTATTGCATCCTACAGAAGAAGGGTGAAGTTTTGAAATAAATTATATCTTTCACATTTCGTCCAAAAAATTATGTCTTTAACAAAGAACATAATTTTTTCGTTGCAGAAGCCAAGAACAATTCTCACTCTTTAAGAATGTAATTTAATTTTAAAGCAAAATTCAACTACACTAAAAGGGTGGAGTTTGTTTCCCTTTTGTAGAAGTAAAGAACAATTCTTGCTCTTCAATCTGACCCAAAACAAAAAAAAAAAAAAAAAAAAAAAAAAAATCTCCAATGGGAATCTGGATCCTCTTTATGAGGATTCTAGATGTAACAGTTGTCCTGCTTTTTCACGGGACAAAAAGGGTTTTTACGTAAACTGTTACTTTGAGACTTTTATTTTGAATTGGAGACTTGTTGACTCTTAAATTGTGAGCCACTAGGGCCCACATGTCTCTTCTTTCTTCCCCCTTGCACCCGTCTTCTTCTTCTTTTTGACAAAAGCAATCTCTTCATCTTATCGAGTACTATAACTTTCATTTTTAGATCACTTGATTTGGTTGAGTAATGAAGAAGTGATGGGTGTTTGAAGTGGTGCCCAAAAACCGGTTAATTCATTGGCCTGAAAATGGGTCAACCCAACCTAAGTCCTTTGAACCCAGCCCAAAACCCACGGGGCTCTAGCCCAATCTGTGACCCTTGTGACCCAAATCCATGGGCCTTGTGACACGCTCGACCCTGATATTCTCCCAAACACCAGGGTAGACACGTGTTGGCCTACACTCGAATGTGACGAAGCCATATTAGAATGCATGAGAACAAGAAATAAATAAGACTTATAAATACAATTAATATGCCAATGAGGAACGTGTTCATAGCATACAACTAATATGAGACACTAAAAAGGAATAATATAAAATTGAATGAATAAAATGGTGGGTCTTACATCTAGAAGACTCGAAGATGCCGATGTTGGAGTGCCTTGATGCCGGGATTGTACGCCTCGATTCTAAGTCCTGAGGGGGCGCAAAACAAACATGAGTGGACCTAGTTGATATATATAATAATACTGAAATAGTTATCAACATACTAACCCCAAAAGTTTTATGAAAACTCATAGCATAATAAGTAACAAGTTTTCCGAAAACCCTAGCATTCCATAAAACCTTTCATGAAACATATCTCGTATAGCGTGTGCTAACTAGTGGTATTAGTATCAATATTTCTCGGCCCGAAGCCATCAACATATACCTCCTGCCAACCATATATCTCCCTCGCCTGTTGACAGAACAGTGACCACTAGATAGACACAAAATCATTGAACATGGTCTTTCCAAACATAGGTACATATATCTCAAAACATCATCATAGCATATAGTCATTCATCATATATATTAAAAGGATGTGTGCAAAAACATGTTCATAAGGAGTATATAGTCATTCATCATATATACTACAAAGAACATCAGTTCGATAAAATATGGTATTCCAAAATATTCTCAGTATAACATGATAATCAATAAGTGCAAATCCAATTTACTTATAAAACATTTCACAAAAACGTAATCATTAAATCATACTTTTCATGTATGCATTTCTACAATTAAAACATGCATTTTAGAAGGGGTCCACTCACAGATACTCCGGTGTCAAAAAGCCACGCAAACTAGCGAAGCTGGAAACGCCGCAATAACTGCCCCCTCAAGACATAGGAACGAGGCATACGATCCAAGCTACGAGGCATTCCCCTACCAGTGATATCGTGTCATTCTTTCTGCCTAGACATTCTTGTAATAGGACTTTTTGTTTCATCTTCCACTTGTATTTTGAATTAGAGCTTTGAACATGTCATGCATTATCACTATCATTATCACTATTGGCAGATGAATATTATTATATTATATTATAAGGTTTATGTTGGAATATTACATTGCGTAGTTCGTGCGAAATTTATATGTATGTTTCACATGTTCTTGGCATATGCATTCATTAAATGACTTGCGTCACCCTCGGGTGTCGACCAACACGTGGCCATCTTGACATCCCTCGGACATCGGGATAGGGGCATGTCATTGGGGATCCGTGAATCGTGTCCAATAATCGTACATCGTGGGGTAAAAAAATTTAAATTTTTTATTTCAAATTAAACATAAACACTGCCTGACAAAAATTGACGGCATGATGTACGATAAACGGACACGATTCACGGATCCTCGTGATTCTCACAAAGAGGATCCTAAGAGTATCTGTTGGGTCTAATGGGAAGCATTAACCAAAGCCGATCACCCTCATGGCACCCAAACAACAACCCTCCACCATCTGGGGAAGAGAAATTTTTCATTGTGATCGTAATATGGGTGGTACACCACTTGTTTTTATATAAGTGGTGGAAATTTTTATTTTTTAAGTTATAAGCTTTTTAACACACATTAACCACAATTAGTATAGTGACATGTTGCGTACCATCTGTGGTCCGATCTTACTGGAAAATCTTTGTCTGGGTAGTCCTTCTTTCCAAATTTTGACACGTGTTTCCCCCGATCTAGTATGCATTTCCTACGAGCCTTACCAGCAAGATAGGATCATCACCGGATCTTCTTTGTGAAGATCCCAAGGATCCTTTAATCGTGTCCTTCATCGTAGCAGTCAGAAATCTTTTTAAATTTTTTTATTTAAAATTGAACCCAAACAGTACTTGATGAAAACTGATTATACGATATACGATGAATGAAAACGATTAAAGGATTTCTAAAATCCTCACAAAACGAATCCGGTTAGGATCAGATCTCCTTGCCTGCGCAATCATCTCGTTAGATTCTGACATGTAGATTGTTGCACGATAACTTTTGCACCTGATACACGTGATCGGCGCCTACACTGTACTCAAAAAGTAAAGAGAGTTACTGGCAGCATCCATTAATTTTGTCATTTTGACATAAACAAAACCCCACACTTCCTCTGTCCTCTCCCACTCTCTCTAAAACCCAAGAGAAAGTGAGTGAGCCACCATGGCCGTACTCAGCCTCCTCCAAGTAGTTGCATCCCAGATGACGCGCCGTGGTCTCGGGAATCTGGAGCGCCGAGCCTACGGATCGGCGGCGGCTCAGCTGCAGTACGAGGACCACTATTACTACGACGGTCAGGATGAAGAGGAGGAACGGAGGAGACGAGTCGGAATCCGATGCTTGACTCGGAAGGGTGCGTCCCGGGAAGAGGTGTGCAGTGGGTGCTGATCGGAGACAGGGGCGCGAAGAAGCACTAGTACGCCGAGAGGCTCTCGACGCTTCTGGAAGTTCCGCACATTTCTATGGATCCCTCGTCCGCCAGGAGCTCAACTCTCGCTCTTCTCTCTACAAGCAGGTTAATTTCTTGGTTTTTAATTTCAATTGAGTTTCTTTCGCAAGAATTAGGATTTTTCTGGAGTAAAAATATTATCTTTCCCCCTTTTTTGGGAAGAAAATTGAATGCTTTATCTTTTTTTGTTAATTTTAGATTGCAAATGCAGTGAATGAAGGGAAGCTTGTTCCGGACGAAGTGATATTTGCAGAGAATATCTTAGCATGGGCAGCTCCGTTCGAAATCTAAATCTGCAGACTAAGGAAGAACTTCTGAAATCTTCCCCTGCTGATGCGGAGCAGGTATGGCCATTGTCCTCTGTTTATATCTGTTTGGTGATTTCGACAGACGTAGGTAATCATCGAAAAATGGGTTGTAATCCGTTTCTCTCTTATCGCAGACCAAGTCGCTGGAAGATTACTACAGAAAACAGCACAAACTCATCAATTTTCAGGTCAAAACCGCACCCGGAGAAACCTGGCGGGGGGCTGTTGGCTGCTTTACATCTTCAGCATATAAATGCTGTCAATTCTTCCCAGAAGCTCACTGCGTGATTACGCTTCATCTGCGTCTGTTTTTCTTGGTATGCATTCCGGGGGTATACGTATATGTATAAGATGTGAGAATTACGGAGTTTGGTTGGAGTTCATGAGTGTTGAATGTTCCGACTTCAGTTTTGAAATTTTGGTCGTATAAGTGTTATTTTTGTCGCGTGGCGTGCAGCATGAGAGCTAAGAGAGTTTGTAATGTAGTGAATGAGAGATGAAAAACTCGCCTGTGAAGATCGTGACATCGTATAAATGAAAGCATTTCTCTACTCGCAACTGGTTTTGTTGTGTTATTATTCAACATGTATTTCTATATATTACAGCTACTCGCTGTTCATCCAAACCTCCCGAAGGAGTTCGTACCTGACAGAAGTTTGATTGCCATTTCTCTTCGATATCCAGCCGGGCTTTGTTACAACTGGCGAAGACCGGGAAGAATCGATGAAGATTGAGGCCAAGGGTGAATTTAGTTCATCAAGCTCATCATCACTGGTGTATGATTTTCTGAGCACTGAAGACCCACTTCTTCTTAGCTGTGATTGGCTTCCAACCTCTCCAATAATACTCGCAACGGAAGCTGTTGAGGGTGGCAAATAGACTGTACCAGCTCCGGTGCACGGGACGTTTGTGACAGCCTCCTCCCCAGCCTCAAGAGTGTCCTATTTTAAGACAAAATCAACCGAAATTGGTTTCGATTTAACGTAGACTGCAGCCTTATTATGATTGTAACTATTTCAATTTCACCATAAAACATATAGAAATCATTTTGAAATGGCTGATTACCTCGGATTCCAGGGCTTGAAGCACTACGCCCGGAATTGGGTCAGTGCAAAATTCATCCGGGGAAAAAGTGTCGAGAATCCTCTTGATCAGTGGTGCAGAAAATGCAGGGCATACCTTCAAAAAAGAAAAAGAAAAAAAAGAAGACCAGGCACCGTGAATAATAACTGGACAATGCTCAGAGAGTCTAATAGAAGGGTCTGAGAGTTGTACTGAACCTCTTTTCTGATGGATTTACTTAAGAGCAAGTCCTTCGGGAGCATCATGAGATCACTCAACGCATTAAGGAGATGGAATGACTTGAATGATGTATCTTGTCTCTCGTCATTGTCATCATCGTCATTCACATCTTCAAGTGAGCCATCATCGTCTATACCAAATAGGTCAGTTAGCCATCTTGACCAGTTCCCAATCTGATAACCATGACCATAAATGGAGAAAAAAAAGTTAGAATTCCTTGCATATAACATAATAGAGATGCAAATTTGACGGGCTACACTAATAATAATTTTTTTTTTTTGAAAAGGGTACACTAAGAATAATGAGACTCGGGGATTATGAAGTACAGGATGCGAATTTGATGGGACTCGGACGTGTTTTGTCCTATATGGCTTTCAGTCCAAAGCAAATAACTATCTGATTTGCAAGAGTTGCTAATTTGAATCAACGATTTAGTGCACAAGAGATTAACGAATAACCCAGGCAATTATGGTGCATAAGGGATTTGAATGGCTTACCGCACTCTTCAGTTGTGCACCAGCCCCAAAACTTGATTTCCCAGCTGGAATTGGAAGAACCTTCAAATCACTGATGGGATCGGATACAGGATCAGTTGGGATCACATCAGTTGATTCACGAAGAATAGCATTGAACATTGCCACATCTAGTCTAGCCACAGATTGCTCCATTACCTAGACACATGACAGTGACACAGATGTGATACAAATGCAATGCCAAATTTAAAAGAGAAATTTTCATCAATCAATAACATACGAAACAGAAACATCCCGTGACATTGCTATTCACAAGATTCATATAACTTCGAAGAAAAAAAGAAGATACTTATTAATGTCAATACGTAATGATGGAAATATCTGTGATATATACCAATCTAGCCAACAAAGGCAAGCAGCCACACTCATGTCCCTCAGCTCGTACTGGACAGAGTCTTTCACAAGCATCCCTGAAAGCCTTCTTCCAAAGCCCCAATGAAAAGCTACTTTGCTCTTGATCAACTGAACTAGATGTCCTTTTATAGTTTTTACTCGACCCAGAATCAGCACCTTCACTAATTGCCTTTGCAACGACAGACTGCATATGTGGAGTCAAAGTCTGAAAATATAAAATTGAAAGATTCAGATGCACGACCTCATGAAATTCATTCGACAAGATAGTTAGATTTGAAGAAAATTCAATGCAGAAAAACAGAGGAAAAGAGTACTCAATGACCTGCCACCAGATAGATTCAACTATCCGGGAAAAGATCCACGATTCAATCTTCTCCAGTGTAGACATGAATGTTTGTGGGTTCTCGCAGTCACCAAAACTTCCATTCAAGAGCCTCCATCCTTCTTTCTTCCCAGAAGATGGAGCCTTCCATTTAATTGGAGAAGATACATTATTCTTTATTTTTCCAGCACCATTCCTGTCAATAGAATGCCCTGCCGACATAGGTGATTCTTTGTCACCGGTAACCTGGCTTATTATTGTTCTCAACACGATAGAATTTGACAGCCAGTATGTTAGCCTGTAATCGGAGAAAAGGAAAAAGAATGAGTCCATAAAACGAACACGAAAACTTCATTCATGCAATTCATATATGCAGTTCTTCTTTGGATCCTCATGCAGTAAGTACCCTGATTTTCACATCAATTAAACAATATAATTATTATCCACCACAAGAGTTCCACCAATTTGTTAAAAATTCACACTTAACAGTAGAAATCTAAAAAGCTCGAGAAACTTTTCTTTCAAAAAGGATCAATCTCAAAGGCAACATGATTGTAAATAAGACAAAGAAAACACAGAAAATAAGCAATGTACCTTGGGACATCATTCCCACATGCTTTTGCAACCAAAACTAGTCCTGAGACAATACTTTTAGCTGCACTGGCCTTCCTAGAATGGGGACTTTCTTTGCAAGCATGAAGATACAGTCTAGAAAGGCGCCGGGCTGGAGCATGGACCTTACTCATGGAACTTCCATGCTCAGCAACTACTGAATAAAGAGCAGCCTCAACAGCCGCAGCTTCTCTCAATTCTCCCTCAAGCAACTTAATTTTGTGTTCCATCTGATGGATTTTGCTTTCTAAGATCACACTCCTTGTATCCCTAGGATACACTCTAGCATCTTTTCTTACAATACCTGCACTGTTCTGTGCATCACCCTGAACACCAGTTAATGCATTCTTAGCCGAGTCAATCAGTGACCTAACAGATTTAACATGCTTCGTATTTTCCTTCATTCCGATAGGAACTTGCTTTCCATTAGCCTCATGCGCAATGGATGATTCACCTTCCCTAGAATGCTTTTCCTCATCAAAACTTTGTCTTTCATGTCTGTTTTCTTCTTGTTGTTTTCCTTCACTGTCCTCGGTAGAACTGTCATAGCTGTCATCGCTAACCGCAGCCTCCAGGCAACCCCTGCCAAGAACAGCCTTGTCATTAACCTCGTGAGCTAAGTGTTTATGGCCATTGCTTCTCATGCTGGAGTTGGAATCTTCGGCCTTTCCATTAAAAGATGCTGATGGAGAAGGCACAGTCTCCGCACCAACAGCTTTTAGGATCCTTGAATTTGAGTTGGGAGAGTTGGCTACTGAAGCATTATCAATTACTGGGCTTCCAGGGTCAGAAGATAGGTCGATTGATGATGAGCATGATGAACTTCCCTTCATATATTCATGTAGTGCATTCTGAGCCATTAAATTTGATTTTTCAAGCTCTAGTTTTGAGGGTAAGGTCCGTTTCTCATTATCACCTTCAGTGCTATGAGGCCCCGTCTCTTGTCCCGTCTGCAATCCAAATGCCAAAATGTTATATGACGTATTACTATATAATCATTTTAGCAGTCAAAGTGACAAGTTTCCATCCAAAACAGGAAAAATGAAAACTAAGTTGGAATCATTACCTCTTGTTTTCGAGGAGACATAGTGTGATTTGTTTCTAAAGCGGACGAAATTGTTTGAGATGAGTGCGAGGAAACATCATCATCAGTGAAAGAGGCAACTTCCGCTTCCTCAGCATATTCCTCATTCATCAAGGCCGAAACAGATTCACTACCAGCATTGTCCAGTGATACCCCTCTCGACAAGCTACCCCTAGATGAGGAGCTAGTGCGGCCCTTCACAACAGGCTGAATCTTGATATACAAAACTGGTTGATCAGTGTTCCTAAAGCTTCTCATACTGTTCATTGGAGCGGAAACACTTACGGTCTCTTTGACGATACCATGATCAGCTAAATCTACAATGGCAGTGGCCAACAACTGCCCTTTAGGGTTGTCCCTCCGAGGCTCATACAAATGCAACTCTAACAAATTCTTTTGAAATGTAACACCACCACCACCACCTTTAACTGACATATCTCTTAGCAGAGTCACCGGTAACCTGAAAGACTGATTGAATTCAATTTTTCCCTCACCAACAATGGACCCAGTTGAGGGGACAACAGGGCTGGTGGCCCCCGAATTGCGGTCATCATTTTCCCACTGAATCAACACAGAACGGAGTGATCTGAGCGACTGTGATGGCGGCCAAGGCTTAATGTCCTGAATATGGATGAGATAATCGATTCGAACCGTGCTGCCGCGGTGGTTCTTGGCCTTCACTCCTAGACCCATGGTTGCAGAAACACACAGCAGACTTCTTCTCCAACGCGTTCAAGCATTCACATCCACAAAGCTTTACACTCCAAAACACTTGAGACACAAACAAAACCAGAAAATCATGTCAATCAGCAGTAAAAGGTATTCAGGATTCGAAAATATCGCATTGATCACAAGAAAAGGAAATGCTTGATATTTTCTTGAGAGTTTTAACGAAACACTCTGCATAATTTTAACGAAAAATCATATTTTTATTTTTGCTGGTATTATTCCCTTACACTTTTATTTGTCTTTTTTAATTAAAACTAAAGTTTTTAAACAGTTTTCGTTAGTTTTCTTATTTTCTTTAACAAGGACCAGTCGGTGGCTTGGCAGTCCACCCATCAAACGCCGCCACCGACACTCAAAAGATAAAAATTAGTAAATTTTAAAGAAAAAAGGGACTGAAACTAGCTTAAAAAAAGCTCAAAAATCACAACCTGAGCTCATCAACACAGGAAAGCATAAATAATAATATTTCTTCAAATATAATTCACAAAAGTAGCAATGCTGAGTTATCAACTACTAAAATATTTCCTAAAAGTTGCTCCAAAAGCATCCGATCCACATATTTCAAACTCAAGCTAGCTCAAAGCAAACAGATTTATCACAATGCATGCAATCAAATTAAACAAAAAGCAACAAAAACTGCAGATTACAAGAAGAAAAAGAAAAGATTAGTGAAAAAATTAGCTGAATAAATAAGAAAAATATACATAATTTACCTCTAAAATGGCCAAAAATCGGAGAAATGCGAGGGAGCGAGACGAGAGGAGCGAATTTATTTCATTGGACGGTGAGAGAGAGGCGGTGTGTAATTAATTAGAAATTTAAAATAGTGAGAGAGAGTGTTGAAAAAAGTGAAGCTGACAGTAGCGACTCGGGAATTTCCAGAAAAATAAAATATAATCACTAGTTGTATAAGCGCGAGGAAATTTATCTGTCCGAAAGGGGTGCTGAAACGACGTCGTCCCGGCGGGAATTTGGTTCGGTGTTTGGTGGTCGTTGTCGTTTTGACGTTGGTGTGATTACGACGCCGCGGCTGAAATGCTCCTCTCAACTAATAAATTGCAGTTTACAACTCGTCGTTGAAACTCGGAGCGCGTGTGTAACCGTCGCAATGAATGATGGTTGGACTCGGCGGACTGACTCGGTTGAATTCGAGTGTGAAGTGCACGCGAGAGCTTTTCGGCGTGGTGATGCGCTCGCTTTTGTTGGATGGTTGGATAATACTCGCCGACACAATGCTGTTGATTATTATTTTTTATTTTTTGGGTCAAACACAATGCTGATGTTAGGGGGGGATTTGAATCCAGATAAAGATCTTAAAGATTCTTACATCTTAACTATTTATCTTGTATTGTATGATCAGAAATTATTTGATTTTTTTATTTAAAATTAAACACAAATAGCATCTGACGAAAACTGACCGCACGATGTACGATGAATAGCTAGAATATAGAGATCCCTAAAATCCTCACAAAGTGTATTCGGAGAGGATCTTCTTCTGTTAAAGGGCGTTGTAAAAAAAAAAAAAAATGTCAAATGCAAATTCGAAAGCTTACTGCTTATTTGGCAATGTCTTTTTTTTTTTTTTTTTTTGCTGTAAACATATGTATTTTATTTTAGCAGCCGAATCAAATGAATGAAAGAAAATTAATAGTAAAAAATTAACAAGAATGTGTGGATAGCATTATCGCGTTAATAGCTTGCATTTTGAGATTGATTTGGATGCGTACCATCGCATTCATCGTTACAAGTTGAAAGGAAACTTAGAAGACAAAGAATTAATATCATAACGGTAGTGTCATAGAATTGGAGCTGGAATTGGACCCTTCACCTGTCAATCTGTCCAAACTGCCTCCCTGGCCGTGGAATCAAGTATCTATGAGCTTAAAATCTAAGCATGCTCTGCTACAAGGCATGTATAAGCTTCTAGTGGAGGAGGTAAGTTAGTAGTAGGTTAAAATGTCCACTTTCACCAAACAACATTGTCCACTTCAAGGTTAAGATATTGGGGTTTGGTCTTTAGGTTGTTAACAAAATGCATTCAAAATTTATAATTGAGGTTGGGGAACACAACCAACCTTTGGTTAGATTCTCATACTTTATAAAGATTTGTTTTCGGGTCCGATTATGATTTGCCTCATATGCAACTCTCGTTTTTTTTTTTAACTTTTGAATTAAATAAAATCCGAAGAGAATCGACTAACAAAAATAAATAATGCCTTTAGAATCCGCAGCATTCACTAGACAAACATAGACAAAAGTATGCATGAAAATTAAATTCGAATTTTTATCTTCTTTTATTTCTCTTATTATTTAAGAATCCCACGTTACCTCTTCACACAATTCTGCAGATTACTTTTGAAGGAAGAAAGAGAGGAAGGCACGTGAGCAGTCTGGAGAAATTGTTCCTCTCTGTCCTTGTAACGTGAGAGCCACCGTTGTTTTTTTTTTCTTTAATTCCCCACCCTGATTAATTTGGTTACACCGCTACATGTTAATGTGATCTCACTTCTCAGCTGTCAAGCTGTCACATAGGCTGTAAGCTTACAACTGACCAGGAGGAGTGTTAGGACGTAGAATCGGATTTCTGATCAGTATCGGCAGTGGCTTGTACTTGAGCTGCATACTGCAAGTTCCAAAGAACATCCTCGAAAGAGGGCCGAGGAGCTGAAACTTCCGAACATATGCATTTTTTTGTTAAGGATACCACAATCGACAGAGATTCTTGCGAGCAAGTCGTCAACACAATTGGATCCACAATTCTTCTGCGACCATCTTGGCTGCCAAACGATTCCTGCATTTGTGGTTCATCACAACGCACATAAAAAATGCAGTTCCGCATGAAACACTTCGAAATGTTATTCCACAAAACCGAAACTCTACTTTGGCGTACCATTTCGTTTAGCAGAAATGTATCCCCTTTTCCGCTTACGATAGGGCCAACTAGTGATTCGAGCAGTATAAATCCGAAGTTGTAAACATCACCCTCCATGTCTGTTTCGTTCCTACAAAAAAGAACAACAAAACTATTTATACTCAAACTTTTGAATTGTTAAAACAGCAGTAATCTGCTGTAGAGCTATTTTCTGGACAATAGGTTACATTCTTACCAAGATTTTGTTTTCGGGCCTTCTTCCTTTGCCTGCAGAACAAACAGAACGGCATCAGAATAACCCCTTTTAACCGTACTTAAGATTGCAAAGTCGAAAAGTAAAATGAGTGAAGAAACATGCCTCTAGTTTTTCACTTTCATCTGTGGTGATGGACATTCCATAGTCACTCAACTTTGCAATCCGATGCTCATCAAGCAACACATTGTTTGTTTTCAGTCGGTTGTTGAAGCAACCTGGAATAGCCCCGGTGTGAAGAAAGTGCACAGCCTTCGCAACTCCTATTAGAATTGCCAATCTATCAGACCACTTGAGAACCTTGTCCGGATAGTTTTCTACACGTATGCGCACAGCTCGGTTAGAATTTGAGAGAGTTCAATATGAAAACCTACGGTAAACTTTAAAAATACGCTGTCACACACATGCAAATACTGACCTGACAGATGGGTTCGGTAGTTCCCACCAGAGACAAATTCATTTATAAGGAAGATTCTGTTGCCACTGGAATCCTCGTGTCCACCACTGACAATGCAATAACCCAAGAGGCCAGCCAAGTGAGGATGATGAAGCTTGGAGAGCAAATCCAGTCGAACTTTAAGGTTTTGAATTGAATATTTCTTCAACATAGTGAGCAAGCGGATTGCAACATAGGTCCCATTTTCCAACCTTCCTTTGTAAAGCTGAAAGCAAAAGAACGAAAATAGCAGGTCAAAATCAAGAATCAGGAGAGCTTAAGTGATCACTAAATAATTCCAAGCACATTAAACTCCTAGCTAGCATTTTTAAATCAGAAGTGTACCTTTCCCATAGAGCCTTCACCCAAAAACATAGATGAATCAAAGTTGTCTGTTGCTTCCTTCAACTGTTCAAGTGAAAATATACGACTCTCTGGGGCACCGTGTGTGTCTAACCTCGCTGCTTGAGATACGAATCCTACAAAGGGTATAATACAAATGTTACCTTGTTAAGCTTTCGTAGCTACTCAAACATTTCTGTATTCACAGATTTCAGAGCATAAAGTTGATATTACGCATTATGAAATATCATGCCTTGGGTTTGGGGCAACAATAATAACAAAATAACCTGATTAATTACAACTTACTTGCATTTGCGACAATGTTCAGAGCAATAACCATTTGGTGAATGATCTGGCATGGGCTCTGCAAATATGTAGTGCGCAACTGTCCTTCTAGAACTGTATCTTCTACAAAAGGAAAGAACCCCAAATGCCAAAAGTAGTAAAACAAGAACAGCTCCGGTGACAACAGCAACTAGCACGACAGTTTCTCTTCCTCTAGAGTGTTTGTTCCTTGCAAGAACCTCTCTGCAATATGAAACCTGATGCTGGTGTTGAGAATCAACTGACAGACAATTTCCGTTCACTTGAACAACTCTTTCATCTGAAGTACTTCCTAGGCAAGACGGAAGATTACCTATTAACTTGTTATTAGAAATATCAATAAACCCAAGTTTTCCACCACACTTTAGCTTGTCCGGAAATGCTCCACTCAGCATATTGGATGCTAAATTCAGATAACTGATGTTTGGCAAAGAGAACAAAGCAGAGGGCGGTGCTCCGCTAAGATAATTGAATGAGAGATCAAGGTGCTGAAGCTGACCCAAAACACCAAATTGTGCAGGAATCTCTCCAGAGAATGAGTTCTTGCTAAGAAGAGCTGTAACCAACCCTTTCGGCATCCTTGGTAGCTCGGAATGTAAATGATTTTCTCTCAAGTCCAAGACATGCAGGCCTCTTAAAGTAGCCATATCAGGTAACTTTCCAGAAAGTTCATTGTGAGACAAAGCAATGACAGTGAGTGTCTTGATTCTGCATATCGCAGAAGGAAACTCGCCCTTCAACCGATTGTTCTTTAAGCTCAAAACTGTGAGATTCGACAACGAGTCCAACCAATCAGGCACAGTTTCGTTGAAATAATTGCCCTCCAGAGTTAGAGTTTGAAGTTTCACCATTCTAGATATTTTCGCCGGAACAGAACCAAACATGAAATTCGAGCTCAAGTCTAAGACTTCAAGCGAAGATAACCGATGAATCTTATCAGGAAGCGGTCCCCAAATCCCCAGAAACACTAAGCTAAGAACTTTCAAGCTAGGAAACCTCGACAAACTGGTGAAAAAAGAATCAATCTTAAAATTCTCAGACAATGTCTTGTTGGGAATTGCAAATCCATTGAAATCATTCACATTAACAAGCTTATAATCTCCCATAATTTTGAGCTCAGTGACTGAATTGCCCTGGCATGAAATGCTCACATGAACAGTGGAAGACAGGTTGCAGAGGTCTCCACTGTAATTTGCCCAAATTTCTAATGAGGGAGGGTACTCTAAATGCTTTCTCAGCTGAAACAACACTTGCCTTTGAGAAGTTTGCAATTCATGGGTTCTTGGAAGGAACAAAACCCATGCCACAATTACTGTAACCAAGAAGCAAAAATATCTCATTGCAGTAAAAATTCTTACAGCTCAACTAAAACTTCTAAGCTTTCTGATACTCTCACAGTTTAATGAAAGTTCCTCAGTGCCCAAAATCCTGTGATTCCTCCATGAAAGTTTTACTCTGCAAGTTTCCTTTTTTCCGGGATAATGTTGGACGCTTGAACAAGCTGGTTAAAAAGTTAAAAACCCATGTAAAAAACAAGGGTTAATCATTCAAAGGAAGCACCTTTAAGAAATTTTCTGGAAAAAACAGAGGAAAAAATCACAACCCAGAAGAAAAAAAGGAGAGAGAAATAAAATGCAGATAGGGTAGGAGGAAGAGGAGACAAACCTTGAGAGTTGAAAGAACCAAAAACACCATTAGAGAGCAGCTCCCACAGTGATGTTCTTGGTCAGTGAAAGAATGTGTGTGTAGGATATAATGGGTGGTTGGTTGGAAAAGGCCGTACAGGACAGCGTCGAGGCATTTACTTCTGGTTTTCTGTGGAGGTGGAAACTGACATCGACATCAATGGGGCCGATTTTTCACTGAGAGAGACAGATACAAGTAGAAATGCAAAAGGATTGGAAGGTGAAAGAAACGGTGGAAAATATGACACCAAATCTGTAAATTAAAAGAAAATCTTGGGTTCTTTAATTGTTGGTGTTCTGGGTTTTGTTGTTCGTTGATTCTCGTGAACTGCATCACATTCCGCTGGTAACTGCAGTAACGGCATCACGTGGTTTTTCCCTCTCTTGGTGGTGCCATTTGATAGGTGTATGATATGACCAAACTGGCCCTGCTTCTGTAATCTTAACTGTTACTATGACTTAATATCAAATCAGCGTAAATTCTTCTGTTTTTTGGTATACGGTATTATCGGTGTGAATGAAATATTAAATGTGCGGCTAAGCATCCATCTTAATGTATACCATTAAGCTAATCAAACAATGCTAATGTGTGATGGTATTATTAAACTAATCATGTAAGATTATATAAATGAGCTTCAACAGGCATTTAGTAAGAACAGTAACATTAAGTACGTGGAAAGGAAAATCACATGTTCTGAAAGGAAAATGTTATTCACACACTTATTTTTATCTGACATGCACTTTTGTAAATTTTGGATATTAATTTTCTTCAATTCATTTAATCCAACGGTTAAAAATTGAGATGAATGTATGAAAAGTGAAAACGGATGTGTTGATAGCACTAGTCTTCTGAAATAGAGAGTTGAGGTGGAATATTTATTGTAAAAAAGGAAGGAGGGCTTTTCTGGTCCCCTTGGAGCAGGTTGCACAGCCACAGCACGTTTCTGCCGAGCTGTACACTTCTGGAATCCCATGAAACTCTGATTACAATAAAGATTAAGGCATGATTAGTATAAAAGAGGAAAGACTTGAATAAAGTTAAATTTTACCCCATCAAGAAGCCAATATGCCTCCAGGCCTCCCTCTTCTTGTGCTGCCACCGCATTGTGTGGTGTGTGGTTGTGGAGAGAAACTTATTTACTAGGATGTTTTAAGTTAATAACGAAGAGTTGTATGTAATTGATTGAGATGTCGTCACAGAGATGAGTTTAGATATACTTTTTTTGGTGGTAGGTTTCATTTCCCACACACTCGTTAATATGCCTCTCTCCACTTTTATTAAAGAAGAGAAACTTACTAGATGTTAATGTTATTTAAATAAATTACACAATATTATGTGTTAACTTGAGATACGATTACAATGGAAGTAGGTTTTTTGACTTTGGAGATCTCACTCAAGCGCCTAGAAAGCCGCATAGAAGTTGGAGGATTGTTAATTATTGCATGCTGTCGTTGCCCGGACAAGGAGGCAGAGGAAAGCAAAGGCATGCTAGTAGGGTTTTGGCTTTGCCTTTGGAATTTGAATTTGGCATCTCACTCAGTCAACCCCAATTGCATTCTGCATAAGAACTTCTTAGCAGTGGGGCATCTTCGTCTTCTTCGACAGCTTGTGCGAAGATTTGGAATGACAATGTCCCTCCAAAGGTAAAAGTGTGTGGATGGCACCTTTGTAGGGGATTTGTTCCAACCCGCTCTAACCTTGCTCATCGCCATTTAACTTTGAACTCCTCTTGTGTTCTTTGTAATGGCCCCAAGGAATCGATCATCCATATTGTGCGATTTTGCCCCCTTGTTAAATGCGCCTGGTTGTCTTCCCCTCTTGGCATGCCGATTCGTGTTCTCCATCCCCCTACCCTCTTGGAATGGCTGGATCCAATCGTAACGTTTCCTCCCTCAAACAAGTTGGATTCAGTGCTTATGATCTTATGGAGTCTTTGGGGAGCTAGTAGTAAAAAATTGTGGTCTGGTACTTGCGAGAACCCTTACGTGATTGTTGGGCGCTGCTTAACTTGGTGGCAGGACTTCACCCAAACTAGGTTGGCACAGTACGTCCCTAATACCTCACCAAATATATGCCCCAAATGGCCCCTCCCTCCTCCCGGCTTCATCAAACTTAATATTGATGGAGCCTGGAACGTGGATTCAAAGCTTGGTGGGTTTAGGCTGATTATTCGAGATGATTTTGGTTCTTTTGTGACAGCCATGGCTGGTCATTTTATGGATACTTTCTCTCCCCAGCAAGCCAAGGCTTTGGCATGCCGTTCAGAAGTCATGTGGGTGATATCGAGGGTTTTCATCATATCATTTTTGAATCTGATTCACTTCAGATTGTGGAAGTGCTTAAGGACTCCTCAATCAATCCTTCCTCTCTCGGTCAAATAATTGAGGATATCAATGTTTTGCTTTTTACAGTCACTGAAGTTTCCTATATCCATGTTCACAGACAAGCTAACAGACTTGCTCATAGACTTGCTCGTTTTGGTCTTACGCTTATTCATGATTGTGCTTGGGAAGTTGGGATGATCCCCCCCCCCCCCCCCGGGGAGTTTAATCATGGACGCCCTCATTGAGGATGTCCCTGGCCATGATTTAGCCTTGTAATGGTTTTGGCTATGAATATATCATTTATCGTTTCATTAAAAAAAAAAAAAAACTTTTGCTTTTTGAACTTTATATATCATTTGTTTGGGACCCAAAAAAAAAGCACCTTGGAGAGTCCACATGCACAAGTTTATGTTAATTTGTATATTTTGGAACAATGCCAACTTTTGAACATTTGACCAGTTTTATTTAATGGACGATTCCTTCAGACGTGTTGTTTATATGTACGGGTGGAAAATGTTCACTTCTTTCACGAGGATGCAAGAATTATTCAAAACAAAAAGAATCATGAAGAATTTAAGCGAGCAGTTTCTGAGTTTGAAGATAAATTCGTGAACAAATAAAATGATAAATTTCTATAAAGAAGGTAGATGATGATTAATCAGGATAATGAATAAGTTTCGTAGAATATAATACAAAATATAGAGGTCTCTAGAATGTATATGAAGTAAGCCGGTTAGTCAAGAAAATGCACTTTACAACCGAGTTTGAATTTCTTTTTCGTAAATCAAATTAATTTAAAATATTATTTTGTTAACAAATAAATGTAGAATTCTTGGACATTTTTGGCGTGATAATCATATTAATGTGGCTTTTGAGAAATGATTTGTCAATTTGTCACTACCTTCTTATACAACTAATCATATGCATATTCTTAGAGGAAGTGAAAACATTGAACCGGACTGGGCCGGCTAATGGGATAAAGGGCTGTCTACCACCTTCACTTTTCCAACAAACAGCCCCCGTCGGCCACCATGATTCGCCATCTCCAACCTCAAACCTTCCTACCCCAAGCTTCCCTCTTTCCATCTCTAAAACCCTTCAAAAACCCTTACCCTATCCCCAAATCAGTCTCCAACTCCCTCAGGCCAACCCTCAGTTCTCCAAATTACCCCTCACCTTCCGACCACCCAAACACCTCCGCCGACCCCGGCCTCCTCTTCCGCGAAAAGGTCCTCTACTTAGAAACCCACCTCAACGTCGACTCCGAAAAAGCCCTCCACCAAAACCCAGATTTCGGCTCCTGGCCTCTCTCCTCCCTCAAGTCCGTCGAGGGCTGCCTCTCCTCCATGGGCATCGAGCGCTCTGCCCAGGGCCGGATCCTCGACATGTACCCGCAGCTCCTCACTGTGGACCCGCACTCCGCCCTCTACCCAATCTTCGATTTCCTTCTCACCGAGGTCCGAATCCCTTTCCCGGATATCCGGAAGTCGATAATCAGGTGCCCGAGGCTTCTAGTCTCCGACTTGGACAGCCAATTGCGACCCGCATTGAAGTTTCTGACCGAATTGGGGTTTTCGGGTCGGAGCTCCATCACGTGCCAGACGACAGTGCTGCTGGTTTCGAGCGTGGAATTTACCCTTTTGCCCAAAATCGAGTATTTACAGAACTTGGGGCTGAGCTACGAGGAGGTGGTGAACATGGTGATAAGGTCGCCGGGGCTGTTGACTTTCAGCATAAACAACAATTACAAGCCCAAAGTTGACTTTTTTCTGGAGGAGATGAAGAGGGACGTGGCGGAACTGAAGAGGTTTCCGCAGTACTTTTCGTTTAGTTTGGAGGGGAAGATTAAGCCAAGGCACCGGTTGCTGGTGGAGCACGGCTTTTCACTGCCGCTGCGGGAGATGCTGAAGGTCAGTGATGGCGAGTTCAATGCCCGGCTGATTGAGATGCGGTTGGGATCCGCCGAGGGCAGCTGGGTGTAATATCGCAGCTTTCCGCAGTATGTTTTCTCAGCTGTCAAATGTAAAAACTGCGTTCGGTTGACAGGACCGAACGGGTAGGCCATCTTCAATCGACGGAGGCCAAAAGGTTTCCTTTCGCCCTATGGTTTTGGAATAAATTCTATTTTAATCAACAGTATTAGTCTATATTTTACATCATCTTCGAGCCAAATGACCATAAATCAAACATAATCATTTGACAAAAAATTATCTTCAACCGAAAGGGTCAAAGGACCATAGGCAAAACATAATTTATTATTTTAATTGAATTAATATGGATAATTAAATTCAACTACCATATTACAATAAGGTTTTCGGATATATTTTGAATGTCACTTGTCGCAAAATGGATAAATCTCCGGATTTCTTATCTTTATATAATCTCAATAATTTTTTGGATAAGATTTCGAGTGACACGTGTTGCTAACGTGAGTAACTCTCCAAATTTCTTATCTTTATGTAATCTCAATAATTTTTCACATAGGATTTCGAGTGTCGTTAAAGTGAGTAACTCTCCAGATTTCTTATCTTTATGTAATCTTAATAATTTTTCGAATAGGATTTCGTGTCACGTGTCGATATATAATTGGTTGTGCAAATTTTAGATAGGATTCTTATTTATGTGGCACTTCTTATCTTCAACTTCCAATGTTAATAAATTGGCTAGATATTAGGATAGAATTCACACACCTCCAAACATCTTCACTTGTTTGAAAATTACTCTGACACTATCTTTTGAGACCCATCTATAAGCCCTTCAAAGAGCTTCATTTTCTTTTCAGGTCCAAGTCCTTCATTTCATTGCAGATGTGGTCATTTGAAAATTATTGAAAAATTAAGGGAAAGATTATTGGAAGAGATTAGAGAATAGAATGTGAAGAATTGAAATAAAATGAGATAAGGTAGTATGGAATGGTAAAAAGTATGTGAGAAATGATGTAGGAATGACTTGGGTATTTATAGAAAAAAAATTAGAATTTTTTTTTTAAATCCGTCCAAAAAAAAATTTCAACTAGTAACCTAACGGCAGCATGACGTCAGCTAGTTATTGCTAGCTAGCGTCATGCTGACGCCATGTAGCCATTGGCATTCAAATGAGCTGAACTGGAGGGCTAGCAAAATGTCAAGCTTGACATTGACATTCTGGCATTGAAGGGTTAGCAAAATGTCAAGTTTGACATTCTGACGTTAGAGGGCTGGGCTATAGGGCTGACTGTTGTTGGCCAACCCTTTGGCCGGTTCTCCCATTTTTGGCCGGATGGGGACCATGAGCCCTTTGGCCTAGCCCTTGGTTAGAGATGATTTTCGTGTCAAAACAAGCTATTTTTAGCTTTATAACCCTTTGACCAGATTGGTTGAAGATGACCTTCCATTGAAGTTCGGTTTGGAGAACATATTTTTGTTTGTGCACACTGCTCAGTTAGTCATGATCCTGACCGAACTCTGCTTGTTTCGGCTTATCACCACCGAAAATTGATCAAACTTTCCGATCCTGATATGTCGGAACATTTTCTCGAAACCAAAATTTCTCCAAACGTACAACACAAGTAAATCTTGAAAATAATGGTTCCATATGGAGTAGAGTTTTGAGGGTTTTGGTTCTGGCGTGAGTGTTGGGTGAGATTAATTGTCCTTTATTGTCTTTTCAGACGAAAACATAACTGGAATTAAAATTTTCACTAATTTTTTGGGTGCCAAGAGTTAAATGGTGGTGTGGCTAGAAAATCTCTAATATCAGTTGCTTTCAATATGCAATTAATCCGTAGAATGTCTTGCGAAATCTGCAACAAAAAACAATCAAATGCTGCAAGAAAAACACATGAGACTTTCGTCTTTCAGAAAAAATAAAAGTTCACTGCTTGAATACAATCACGGAAAAGAAGAGTAAAATTTTACGACTCATATAAGACATTATGATTCTTTCTTATCAAAATTCCTTACCAATTTTCAGGTCTTAACTTTCCTCGTCCACTTAATGCTTCAGCGTATCAACAACACACGTTTTGAGACCAATTTGGATGCATACCATCGTTGTTAATGTCATCATTACAAGTTGAAAGGAAACTTGGAAGACGGGGAAGATATCATTACGTTGGTCTAGGTGAAACAATTGCTACGTGAATGATGCAATCAAGTTTTAGTCACAATAGTGTAATGGTTTAATAAATATTTGTCACGTGTTTAAAAGTGCACTACTCGTCCAATAAACGATCAGTCTCTTTTATTAGACATTTTTCCCACCAAACCAATCTTTATCCCATCACTTCTTCATTTTTTTGACCATTCATTAAGGATTTCGGCTCCTTGAAGCATCGCATATATGCTAATGCTGCTAAGATTATGTATAGACGACGATATGTGGGGCATAGAAAATAAACATTCATGTTGATTCAGTTAGTGAATGATTGGGTGGTAATTGAACCACAAGCAAAGCTAAGCAAAGCAACTTATAATATAATTTACTTAGTTATGGTTGATTAGTAATTAGAGACTTTAAGCAAATATATGTGGCTTCAAGACAACTCTTACTTATGCAGAATTGGTTAATTATAACTCAAGGAAAAGGAAAAAGACACTGCAGTTGGTGGCTTACCCTGGTGGATAGAATTTTTATATTTGATATACTGCATTTCAAGTTTAAACATTTCTCTTTTCTTTAGTATAGTACTATCGTTTGTACAAAAAAAAAAATGAGCATGAAAGTTATTTGAAAGAGAAATTATTATCGCACATTTTTTTTTCTCCTCTTACGTACTCACTATTTAATTCTAGTCATTGAATCAAATAAGTAAATAAAAATAACAGACAAAATTAAATAGAATAGAAAAAAAATGTGGTGATCGTTCACATTTGAAATCTTATAAGGGTCCACAAAACTTTCACAGTAAGCTTCAACTTTCTTCATGATAGCATAGTAGGTTGTCTCGTGTGTAAAGGTGAACACCACACGTGATCCACATCACCTGATTTGTGTTATCCACGTATTAGGCTTGAAATTTTGTCATAGTAAGGGGGCATGTTGAGAGCGAAACCCACGTTCGGAAAAGAAGGGACATGCATAGTCACATAAGTAATTGAGGTACTTCTTATAATGCTAATTGATTTTATACTAGAATCTTAACTTCTTCAGTTATGTGCCTTTTTGCAACCGAGATACTGTACACACAAAATGGTCTCCAAAAAGTTTGAGAACTAATGATTTGAATTAAGAAATCCGCACTGAGAAGACGTTAGGTTAAGCCTGATTTGTCCAGGTGGACAGTGGTTAGGCTTAATTAGGAAGAAAAATAAATATTTAAAAAGGAACAAAGCTGCGGATCATGAATTGGTGAAGAAGCAAACACATTAGTTGTCCCAATCGTGGAAAACAACTTGAATGATTTTCAGTCTCCAACACCAACACACCGGCCGGCCCAAGATTCTGAGGGCCCAGTTAGTTAGTTCCTCGTCAGGGTCAATTTTGAGGGCCCAAGCAAACTAGTGCAAAATTGAATTTAGTGTGTCGAGAACACGGTCTGATACACTAAGCGTCATATTACAGTTGATTGAAATGTTTTGTTTTTTAAATTGCTAACCAATTGTATTATTACACTTAATATATCAAGTTATGTTCTCAGTACATTGAAAATCTCTCAGTAATTAGGATCTTTGTATAAATTGAACACTTCTTCCTACCGTTAATGTGGTTTAGATTAGAATGATCAAATTAGCAAAGCTTAACATCTAAATCTCAAAATTCTCTTTGAAATAATTTACCCTAAAACTAAAAAGAAATACTTATTTGCAGACTTGGCAAAAAATTGTAGACTTATGAACAAGTTGACTAAAACAGTATGCTTCATGCTCTGTACGCGAATTTAAAATATCCTTTATCGTAGCTTATATGCATGTAATCATACCCATTCTTTTATGATTTAAGAAAATTATTATCACTCACTGTTTGATCTTAATCCAACAGTAAGTGATACTTTTTAACTTTGTCGTTGTACTTTCTCTTCCATCGTTAGATTAAAGACCGAACTATAGGTGACCAAAATAGTTTTGAACCATAGGATCTATGAATAATTGAACTCGTAATGTAATATACAAAATTCGAACATAGACAGGAAGCTTCGTACTAACATTAATCTCAGCGTGCATGCACGTGTATTATCACATATGTCAACTATCCGTGTCGATCACAATAAGAGAATTAGTGTTTCACATTAATTAGTTCACGCTTAATTTGAAAAAATTTGCTCATAATTTTGGCATATGAATTTTAACTTGTTTTTTGTTTTTAATTTCATACCATTCATCGAGGATTCAAATGACCTACAGATCGAATCATGTGTTGCGTATGTGGAGACACGACCCAAAAATTTAGATTTTATATTTACTCTCTCCACTGTGTTTCACATATATTGCGTATGCGTGACACTAAATTTTTTATACAATTTTGGAGATGTGTTTTTGTGTGGGTCATTTCGTAATATATTTCAACGATCGGAACGTTTCTATTTAGATCTTCTCCTAAATACCAGTTCTACTAAAAATCATGAAATTTGAAACCGTATAATTACGGGGAATAAGGATTTAAGGTTTCTTTGTAAAACCGTATTCGTCTATTTTTTTCACTACAAATGAATGTCTTAATGGTTTTGCATTTGTCTAATTACATTTTTGCACGTATAATTTATAAATGATGTTCTAAAAGATAGACAGTTTAGATCGTTAAACTATATTACGATATGAGTCCCACAAAACGTGTGCCAAAATTGTGTAAAAAAAGTAATGTTACATATCAGCCCTGTAGTTATATTATCCTATATATAATTAGTTTACTGTTTGAGCATGCATGTGAGTATGATTTATGAATGATGTTCTTAATCTAGTTTATCTTCTTCCTCATTTTTTAAGTAAGAATAATTACAAAGAAATTGATTAAATTTTATATAGTTGGTCCTAGCTAGTAGTAGATCAGCTCAACCTTTAACCGTTTGGTAACTGTCACCAGTACCAAGGAGCTATCACTAACAACTATATAAGGACATTGTTGGATTCATTCGTGGAAGCATCTCTTTATCATATTTCGAGACTAATTAAATTATACTAATTAATAAATAATAAGTTAATTAATCTCATTGAGTCAAACAAGATCAAATCAGAAAGAGAAAACAAGATAGACGACGGTCCAAACAAGTTATAATTTTTTCAATAAGAAAGAATAAAATTACAAGGAGGAGACAGAACAGCAACCCTAGAGAAGTCAAACTGCTAGGCATACAAAGATTCATGAGGCAAAACATAAAACCAAACTTGCAAATCATTTGTAGCATGTCCTCTGGTTGCAATTGCGTCCGCCACGAAGCTGCCAACAAATATGAAGGATCTTACTAAGATCTAAAAGAGTGATATTAAGAGAATTGTCATTGTAGTTTAAAGTAGATAATCAACATTGATATATTCATCGATATTTTTACAAATTTTCATCGATCGATTCCGATATTTAAACATGGATTATACGTTGTTGGTAGTAAATAATTAATACGTAATTGCATATCCTGAAATGTCCACAAGCAGCTGCATGACAGCCACTAATCTCGCGAGTGGTTGTGTATGCGACAAGGCGTTGAACCATCCATGCATTGCATGGAAGATATATATATATATATATATATATGTTTTACTGCAATTGCTTCGCACGTATGTATATATATAATAGCAGAAGAAACTACAAAGAAGCCCTCCTCCTCATGGATCATATCAAAGATGCCTCCATCGAAAATACCAAGCGTTCAAGGTTCCAGACTCTCCAGAGAGAGACTGAGAGAGAGGTGGCTTCTTCAGTACTCGTATTGAATTGACTGCATGGGAGACGTACAGAAGCATGCAGGCAGTAACTTTATTCTGCCCTTTTGCTTTCAGTACTCTCCTTTAATTATACATGGCTTCAGTCTTTCAGATAGGCCAAATTAACACCTCTGACCAGCTCGTCAACTGCTCGGATGAGGACTACCCAAGACCATGGACTGTCGAGTACTGGTGCTGGTAAAGATCTTCTAGACATTGCATGGGGTGCCTGCATTGTGTATATACATGTATCTCTTCGTGTCCCGTACATAACGGTGTTAGTATGGACTGTGTGTGCCTTTGTCCCCGTATTACATGACACCGACATGTATTTTATATTTCATATTTTTGGCATGTATATATTTACATGTCCAATTTTGCATTGGATGCTCATATACTAGGCCATGCTTCCACACCAGCAATTTTGTTTTCTTCACAGTATATAGTTCGCTAATAAATTTAGGAGAATGATATGCATCTCTAAAGAAAAGAAATGGTGCGGGAAGATGTTGTAAGCGGGTAAAGATTAGAATATGTTACGGTTCAGTTTGCTCTAATGTAACTAAAAAAATTAAAAAAACTAAATAGAAGGTGTTTGATGAAAATTGTCCGTGATTCAAGCCAACTCAGGAGTTAGTTAGTCAAGTCACTAGTCTACTGGCGTGGTGACATGAGTAAATCTTCGATAAGGCTGTTTGACTAGATCTGCTTACTCAATGTAGTGAACGTTACTTATATTTTAATGCATAAAAAGTGATATGAAAATGACACAAAATATCTCATGAATAACATAAATATACTCCTTCTGATAACGTTGCATGGTTGAAAATATTGAGAATTAAATGCATATTTTTAATGTGAGATTCACTTATATATGTGAGAAATAACAATGACACTCCTACATTGTATTCTCAATCATGGTAAGTAAACAAGCTATTAGTGGAATCAAGTTGAACAGAACCAAAATACAAAGAGTTAATACAATTGTGAGATACGGCCTACAAATAACTTAGTTAGGGCATACGTATGAAGTTTTTTTTTCTAGTGACACTAACAGAACTCAAAGAAGAGTAACTTATATAAAACGGATACGTTCTCATACTTAAAACTAACAAAAAAATACCGTGTAAAAGGAGACATACATTGTTATTTTTATTGACATAAATCACCAATGTGACTTTATGAGCGTGCCATAAAAATCCTTCTCCAATTCAAGTCTAAACAAATTGACCTATTCACAGTATTGTAGTGGGAGACAATTTGTTACACCAAATGTCATAATACAAATTGTTGGATATTTGAAAAATAAATTGTCAACCACTTGTATTATGACACTTGATATGCATGGACATGATTTCGGCACAATGAAGAATCTCTCCCATAGAAGCCTTCGGACCCCACCACCTTTGAGTTAAATAATTTAACCCACGTCTTTCCTAACCGTGGTTAAATCAAAATTTAAAGTAAAACGTTCCCGATAAATTTGCAACCTCTCCCCTTTCCCTCTAGCGCTCACTTGAAGTTTTCTCTTCTTTATCTCTCACTCGAGTTCGCAGCACCAGAAAAGAAGACCGCCACTCTCCAAGCTCAAATTCCGCTACGTGTTCACCGGAAAATGACGGTGTTCTCCGGCAAACAGGTGGTCCCGGTGGACTACGAGGCCGAGGTTTCGCAGCGACTTCTCGAAGCCTCGCTCTCCGGCGACCTGAAATCGGCGTTGGAGTGCGTCGCCGATCCTTTCGTGGACGTCAACTTCGTCGGCGCTGTGAGTCTCAAAACGAGAAAGTGTGAGGTGTTGTTGCGCGACGAGTCTGCGAGCAAAGTCCGCGTCGACTACGAGGAGTTCAAAACCGACGTCACGGCTCTGTTCCTCGCCGTTCATGCTGGAAACGTCGCCTTGGTGAAGAAACTGCTGGTAATGTGTGATTGAAGCTTTGGTTTTAGACTGTGTGTTGCCAGATCACTGTGCTTGAAGTCGAGATTTGAATGTTTTTTTATTTCACATTGTTGATTTCTCACCGAATTTGAAAGCTTTTTCTGTTTAATTTGAATTATTTTGAACTATTTATGCATTTTTTACGATTATATCGTTTGATTTGAAGCTTCTTTTTTTTTTTTTTTTGTTTGGATTGTAGAATTTGAACTGATTTTGAAGTTGTATTAGTACTCCATTGAAGGAGATTGAAGCGTTTTCCGCTTAATCACATTCTCTGCAAAGCATTTTTCATGTGTTTACAAAACTAAGAATGTGATAGATTGAATGGTATTATGTCTGCCTGCGGAATTGCTACTGTTTCTGGCTATGTAACGTACTAAGGATTGGCGGTTTCTTGAATCACAGAGCATCGGAGCTGACGTAAATCAGAAACTCTATAGGGGCTTCGCGACAACGGCAGCAGTGAGAGAGGGCCACCTTGAGATTCTAGAGATCCTACTGAAAGCTGGAGCATCTCAACCGGCTTGTGAGGAAGCTTTGTTGGAGGCAAGTTGTCATGGACATGCTAGGCTCGTGGAGCGGCTTATGGCCTCTGATTTTATCCGGCCCCATGTTGCCGTGCATGCCATTGTCACAGCCAGCTGCAGGGGGTTTGCTGATGTGGTGGACACTCTCATGAAGGTAGAAGCATCGTATTCATTTTCCCATAAGAGCTGTTCAACAGGCAACTTTCTGAATCCCACAGCAGATAGCATATAGGTAAATTCGGAAAACTTGGCGCTTAACCGAGTGTAATGATGTTCTAGGGTTTATACAGCTGACACTCTCATGAATTAATTACTATTACGATACTTTACCAGATTTTATAAGCACAATAACATTGTCCGTCTTGCTCAATTGCAGTGCGGTGTGGATGCAAGTGCGGCTGATAGGATGCTACTTCAATCGTCTAAGCCAGCTCTTCACACTAATGTTGACTGTAGTGCACTTGTGGCTGCAGTTGTGAGTAGGCAGGTCCCCATCGTACGTTTGCTGCTACAGGTGATTCCCATATCACTTACTAAGGGTGAGCCGGCCAGGTTGTTTTACTGTCAGTTTCCCTTCATTCTTAAGCCTAAAAATGTATCATTAGATTGATCAGATACGATCCCGAAAGCCATAATTTAGCAATAGTAGAGAAGTAATTTTCAAACTCGGCTAGTGTAAGTTAATCTTCCGCTGCCGGTCCAAATCTTGGATAAAAGAGGAGGGGGAGTGTGTCAGGTAGTTGGCACTTTGTTTTTCACTTCCAATCCCTCTTATATGAATCCTAAATGAAATTCCGCTTTTTTTACCCGTCCTTTGTGTCCTGGTGGTTTTGTGAACCTTACATTCCAACCAGGTCCAGGGTTCGACAAGATCAACCCCACTTAGTGAGATAAGACTTGATTGTCGTAGGCCCCCTCTAAGGAGGTGCATCAACCTGGACAGCTGGATTGGTACCTTTCAATAGGGATAGAGTGGTACACGGTTCTGTGATTGCAGCAAGATCTAAACAGAAAACGATTCTGATTCTATCTTCCTGACAAGACAATAGTACTGTTACTGTTTCATCTTCTAAATTACTACTGTCCTTGTATCCTTCTTCTTTTCACTCCACATGACTAACAACCCTCGCTTGTTCTTTGTTCCAAAACTGGAAAATTAGGCCGGCGTGAAGATAGATGTCAATGTGAGATTAGGAGCATGGTCATGGGACCCGGCTACGGGGGAAGAGTTGCGGGTCGGGGCAGGGCTGGCGGAGCCATATCCCATTACCTGGTGTGCAGTGGAGTATTTTGAAGCAAGCGGTTCTGTCTTGCACATGCTCCTCCAAGGCCGTTCTCCGGATACCCCTCATTGTGGAAGAACTCTCCTGCACCACGCTATTCTATGCGGTAATGCAGGAGCTGTCCGTTCGCTCTTAAGTTGCGGTGCCAATGTAGAATCACCCGTTAAAACAACTGGTAGTACCATGTTTAATCCGATACACATGGCTGCCCGCCTTGGCTTGCCAACAGTCGTTCGATGTTTAATTGAATCAGGATGTGATGTGAACTCCAAGACGGATTCCGGCGAGACAGCTCTAATGATCTGCGCAAAATACAAGCATGAAGAATGTCTCAGAGAATTGGCGGCAGCTGGTGCTGATTTTGGCTTGGCTAACGCGGCTGGTCAGTCTGTTAGTTCGATTGCCAGAATAGCTGGGTGGTCCCTTGGTTTTCAGCAGGCGTTGATGTATGTAATAAGAGACGGAAAGATGCCCAAATCCAGCAGCTTTTCTGTTTTCTCTCCCCTAATGTTTGCAGCTCAAGCCGGCGATATTGAGGCCTTGAAAGCCGTAGTTGTTTCAGGAGAATTTGACATTGATTATCAAGACGGTAAAGGTTTCACAGCCGTTATGATCACTGCTTTGAAGGGACACGTTGAAGCATTCAGGTTTTTGGTTTATGCAGGGGCTGATGTAAAATTGTGTAACAAGTCTGGTGAGACTGCAATTACTCTGTCAGAAATAAACCAAAACCGTGACCTGTTTGAGAAGGTAATGCTCGAATATGCACTGGAAAAGGGCAATCGTTACGCTGGAGGGTTCTACGCTCTGCACTGTGCAGCACGCCGTGGGGATGTCAATGCAGTCAAATTGTTAACAAGTAGGGGATATGATGTGAATGTCCCTGACGGAGATGGTAACACTCCGCTCATGTTAGCGGCTAGGGAAGGTTATGGTCTCGTGTGTGAACTCTTGATCTCTCACGGAGCAAACTTGGATGTCAAGAATGCCAAAGGCGAAACACCGCTTTCGCTTGCGAGGAAAAGCGGCGGTTTGGAAAATGATGCGGAGCCGGTGATACTAGATGAGCTAGCTCGCAAGCTGGTGCTAGGTGGGGCGCGTGTCAGGAAGCATACAAAGGGAGGGAAAGGAAGCCCTCATGGGAAAGAGGTGAGGATGATGGGAGCTGTAGGGGTGCTGTGCTGGGGGAAGTCGGACCGGAGAAATGTGAAATGCCGGGAGGCGGAGGTTGGGCCTAGTCCAGCCTTTAAGAGGAATAGGAGGAGCCAGAGTGATGCAGATGAACCCGGAGTGTTTAGGGTGGTGACTACCAAGAACAAGGAGGTGCATTTTGTGTGTGAAGGCGGAGTTGAAACCGCCAAGCTTTGGGTGAGAGGTATAAAGCTCGTGACCAAGGAGGCTCTTTTCGGTAAACAGAGGGGCTCATGAACGGTAGTGACCGGTGAAGTAGGATGGTGTATAGAGAGGTTTCCAGGAATACTTCGTCTTGAAGTATTTAGTAGAGTCAATTTCTTTTCATTGTAAAGGTTTTGATCCCACAGTTGTATGTTCTCGTCATAAGGGACAGCGAAAACCAAAAATTAAAACGGAAACCAAATGATTACCAAGCGGGGCATTAACTGGTTTGAATCGAAGCTAAATCTTTGTAACCATTTAAACGAACTCGGGTAGAGCTCTTTCGGAAGGGAGTGGGATCGAGCGCCAAACAGATTCAAAAATACACTGAAAACACCACCTGTTAGCCTGAACTGATCTCCTTCTCCTTTGCCTTGCATAAGTCCACTGCTGTCTTGACAAACTTTTTAGTCAACTCATCAACCTGGAAAATGTAGCCATTCCGAAAAACCAACGAGCAAAACAAAAACTTGCATCATATCAATTAATTTTTCTGCAATAACCGTTGGATCCAATTTTGAATTGAACTTAATTGGAGATAACGGCCCTAGGTGCCGGAGTATGCCATACTCCGGTGTATTGTAGCCAAACCCCATATCAATTTGGGAACAGTGTGTTCTTAAGTTAAACTCACCTCTTTCTCCCATCTTTTTAATTCGTCTTTGGGGTAGTTTTCGTATCCATTGCCTGTAAAAGAAACCAAGAACCTATTTAGTTGTGCTGCAAAGCGGCCAAACTTTAGAATCCGCATTCACATACCAAGCACGAGTGATCGTTCTACATACCTCACTGTTTTGGTCTTCAGTACTACTAATGATAAATTTCTTCCTGAGATCACCAGACCAGGAAACTAGAGATATTACTAATTGTCCAATAGTACTGGTAGAATTGCTCATCGCAACGAAGGATCATATCTTACTACATAGTATTTTGCGTTATTAACATGTATAAACTTGCAATTGAAGCATGTGATGGTAAATGTGCAGAAGATCGTCTAGTTAATCTGTTAGATGGATATCGTGCAATGATTTAGGAGAATCAATGACCTGGCCCTTTTTTAGGACTAAATATATAGTACATTTCCAGAACTACGCTGTCTAAACTTCTCCGACTTAATGGTTGGTGATTATCAAAATAACAAGGCGCAATCTCGCAGTCGCCTAAATCGCAATCAAATATGCATATATTACAAAAAAAAATTTTACTTCTGTCACCTTTTGGCGAGCTCTTCGAATACTCTGCTTGCCATCTTCAGAGGACTTGGTAACCACTTTACAGAAAGCCTGGTAGGATATGTTCACTGATAAGAAATGGTAATTATCAAGCACGACAAAAACAACAACGGGAAAAGCAGTTGTAAGTCACCTGAATATGCTCTTTCGTCAATCTGGCCATCACAAAAATTAGAAAAGATAAAATTAGTCAAGTAATCAAACACATGGCTAAGTCCAAGTTAGCTTGGCGAATATTTTCGAGTTATTATTGTTATTAAGAACTAAGAAACTGAAAAATTATGAAAACCAAAAATTCGTGACAGCATGAGTGACAATCAGATGCCTGCTTATGGAGGAATAGCTGCAATCAGTCGGTCCCCGTCCACCTTAGGATTTAACCCCAATGGAGATTCAACAATGGCAGTCTCCAAGCTTGATATGGCCTGCATAAGACAGTCAGGTTATTGGAATTTTTTTTTACCGGATGTTTACAATCTCGCTTATCCCAACCCGAAGAGCAGAAAAGTTAGCTTATTTCATTTTGAAAGCTTGGAAAATTACATCAAATGTGTATACAGTCTAAAGTTAGCCGAAAATTTTCCGTATCTTCTTGCGAAGTAGGCGATGAATTATTGAATGTTTTATGTATATTTCATATCTGAAACCATTACAGATGCAACATATATGGGAGAACCGAATGCAACATAATGATGACCTCCAACATAATGATCTCCAATCCCACTAATCTTAATCTATTATCTACTTTTAATAATGACACATCCAATACCATTACAGATGCAACATATATGGGAGAACCGAAAGCAACATAATGATGACCTTCAACATAATGATGACCTCCAACATAATGATCTCCAATCCCACTAATCTTAATCTATTATCTACTTTTAATAATGACACATCCAATACTCCCCCTCAAGCTGGATCCAAAAGGTTGATAGATCCAAGCTTGCCAAGAAGAAGCTGAAACTGATGAGAGGCCAATGATTTTGTGAATAGGTCCGCAAGTTGATCCGAGCTCCTTACAAAATGCGTTTGGATAACCTGAGATTGAACTTGTGTACGAACATAGTGACAATCGACTTCAATGTGCTTGGTTCTCTCATGAAAAACTGGGTTGGAAGCAATGTGCATTGCAGCCTGATTGTCACAGAAAAGGGACATGGATTGATGATTGAAAACACCTAAGTCACACAGTAAACCTTTGAGCCAGATTAGTTCACACGCAGTAGATGCCATTGCCCGATATTCTGCCTCAGCACTGGATCTTGCAACGACAGTTTGTTTTTTGCTTTTCCATGAGACAAGGTTGCCTCCCACAAACGTGCAAAATCCTGTTGTAGACTTACGATCAATGGAATTGCCAGCCCAATCTGCATCACAATAACCTGTAATCTGAGTGCTTGCATTTTTCTTCATGATTATACCACGTCCCACAGAACCTTTTAGATACCGAAGTATCCTTTTGACTAGGTTAAAGTGCTCCATCGTGGGAGAGTGCATAAATTGGCTAACAATACTGACAGCATAGGTAATGTCGGGCCTTGTGATGGTCAGGTATATCAACTTACCAACCAACCGCTGATAATAACTTATGTTTGGAAGAGATTGACCCTCTAAGCTGACCTTAAGTTTAATGTCAAGAGGTGTAGGGACCGGTTTAGCATCACTCATGTTTGCTTCCTTAAGGAGATCCAGAACATATTTGCGCTGGTTAAGGAAGAAGCCCTTGTGAGATGTAGCCATTTCGATGCCAAGGAAGTATCTCAGAACACCAAGATCTTTTATTGCAAAGCGTTGCTGAAGGGAGTGCTTGAGTTCTTTGATTTCTTCAGGGTTATCTCCGGTGATGATCAAGTCATCAACATACACAAGAACAACCAATGTACCAGCGGTGCCTGAGCGTACAAATAAAGAGGAGTCCGCATTGCTTCTTCCAAAACCAACACTGATAAGGACTGAACTGAGCTTAGCATACCAGGCTCTCGGTGATTGTTTAAGACCATAAATTGATTTGTGCAGTTTACACACAACATCCTGTTTATGACTTTGAGAGTGACCCGGTGGTAATCTCATGTAGACGTCTTCTTCAAGCTCACCATGTAAGAAGGCGTTTTTTACATCCATTTGATACATAGGCCATCCTTTGTTGACAGCCACAGACAAGAGTACGCGCACTGTGTTCATCTTTGCAACGGGGGCAAAGGTTTCCTTGTAATCCACATCAAATGTTTGAGTGAAGCCACGGGCCACTAATCGTGCCTTGTGTCTTTCAATAGACCCATCCGAGTTGAATTTAATCTTGTATATCCACCTGCAGCCTACTATCTTCTTTCCTTTGGGCAGTGGCACAATGCTCCAGGTTTTATGTTGATCGAGTGCATGCAGTTCATCCTGCATTGCTTGCTGCCACACTTGGGATTGGTTAGCTTCTTGAAATGATTGAGGCTCTTCATGCGCAGATATATTACTCAAATAGGCAGTGTAATTATGTGACAACTTTTGATAAGAACAGTAGTTGGATAAGGGGTGCTTGAGCTTGTACGTAACAAAGTCTTGCAGTCTTGCTGGTGGGTGCCTCTCACGAGTTGGATTTCGTCGAGGTATGGTAGGAAGAGACTCTTCTGAAGGTTCTTCAGGACCAATACTACGTAGAGTTTCATCTTCTACAGGCATGTTGCTGTCGTCATATGAATCCGGTTGATTTGGAGCCACAAGATCCATTGTGTGAGTTTGATCACCCGCATTGTTGAGTATCTCAGTCCTTGGCAGTGGAAACATGTCCAAGATAATCTCCCCCTGACTTGTACTATCCAGAGACTTACTGTAATAAGAGTTAGTTTCATGAAATTGAACATCCTTTGAAACAATTAGTCTCTTAAGTTGTGGATTATAACACTTATACCCTTTTTGTGTGGACGAGTAGCCAAGGAAAATGCATTTAGTTGCCCTAGGATCAAGTTTGTCTCGATGTAATGACTGAACATGAACAAAACAGATGCATCCAAAGACTTTAAGGTGAGACAAGTCCACCTTTCTGTTCTTGACTATCTCCATTGGGGATTTGAACCCCAAAACCCTACTAGGTAATCTGTTGATCAGGTAAGCTACTGTCATGACGCTTTGAGACCAAAAACGTTTTGGTACATTCATTTGTAACATCAATGCCCTAGTTTTTTCAAGGAGATCTCGGTTTTTTCTCTCGGCAACACCATTTTGTTGGGGTGTGCCAACACAGCTAGTTTGATGTATGATGCCATTGTTGCTCAAATATTGAGTCATGACTTGAGACATGTATTCTGTGCCATTATCAGACCTTAGGGTTTTGATTTGAGAAGAAAAATGATTTTTGACAAGGTTGTGAAAGTCCTTAAACACTTCCATCACCTCATTTTTTTGATTTTAATAAATATAACCAGGTGGCTCTTGAATAATCATCAACAAAAGTTATGAAATATTTATAACCATCAAAAGATTCATTTGTTGGTCCCCATATATCAGAGTGTACAAGCTCAAAAAGATGAGAAACTCTAGACATCGAAGACCCTAGAGGTAGTCTTGTTGCCTTTGACAAATGACAAGTTTCACAGTGGGTTGATTCTTTGCCTAAGTCAGGAAATAAGGTGGATAAGATAGGTTGAGATGGATGAGCTAGTCGTTGGTGCCACAAGGTGGAAGCTTGAATGGAGGTATGGATGGACTTTGACTTGGCATGGAACCCACAGGAAGAGCTTTTTGATATGTAATAGAGACCATCAAGGTAAAACCCCTCACCAATCGTCCTCTTGGTTATACAATCCTGAAAAATGACAGTTTTTGGTGAAAAAATGGCCAAACAATTTAAGGAATTTGTGATTCTTCCCACTGAGAGAAGTTGAAATGGAAATGATGGGACATATAGGGCCATAGACTCTATTTGATCAGATATCAGGTGGATTTTTCCCTTTCCTACAATCCTTGCACCTTCACCATTAGCAACAGATACATGTGAAGGATTATGTAGTTTCTCAAATCTATGTAACTTTGACATTTGATTAGTCATATGGTCTGTGGCACCAGAATCTACAACCCAAAAATCATGTAACTCATTTATTTTAAGAGCAGTTTGGAAAGCAGTTATGATACCTTTCAAGTCTGTCTGAGGTACATAATCAGCATCAGCTAAAAAACCTGCAAATTTGCCCATCAATGCAGTAGTACTTCCATCTTCATGATCAACCGATCCATCCTCTTTTCCCTTCTTTTGTTGGAGATACGCTGCGAACTCATTTAAAAGGATGGCAGGATTTGCAGTGAACTGTTGATAGGTATCAACATTGTTGATAGATGAAGATGTTGCAGTGTTGGCACGAGGGTGTGCTCGACTTGTCTTTGGTGCGGATTTATCCTTCATGAAGTCAGGTTTGAGTTCTGGATGTAGGATCCAGCACTTGTCTCTCACATGCCCGATGTTGTCACAATGTAGGCACTTTAAATGAGGGTTTTTTCCTTTATATCTTTTTTCATTTGTCAGGTAAGCCCTAGCTTCTGTCACGTTGGTTTTTATACCATTGTTCATGACTTTTCTCCTTACTTCCTCACGTTGGATAGTTGCACAGATACTAGTGAAGGATGGTAGCTCCGAGTTCATGAGAATATGACTTCTCAAATCCTCATATTCTGAGCTCAAGCTAGACAATAATTGAAAAATTTTATCTTCTTCAGTTCTTTTAAGGAGCAAAGAGAGATCAGTTGTGTGAGGTCTGTACACATCTAACTCATTCCACATGCTTCTTAAAGAACCAAGATGTTGAACAAAGCTTTTACCTTCTTGCTGTATGTTGGAGATATCCTTCTTGAGTTGAAAGATGCGAGCTGCATTGTTTTGATTTCCATACATCTCCTTCACGGTGGTCCAAAGGATGAGAGACGACTCGGAATAGCTGAAGATTTCAGCAATATTCCTTTCCATAGAATTTAACAACCATGACATGACCAGTTGATCTTTACATAGCCACCCTCCATATTCTGGAGAAGAAGCATCTGGTGCAGGTTGACTGCCATTGATGAAACCGAGTTTGGATCTTCCACCGAGAGCAAGACTAACAGCCCTTGCCCATGGCAAATAATTAAACTCATTCAATAATACTGAACTGAGTCGTTGGTTTGGATTGATATCCATTTCAGAAGTGCTTCCAGATGAAGAAGCAATGATACTTCCATCTGCCATTGTTTTTTGAAAAATAAACACAGCAGATTCGATATACAGAACTGGCTCAGGATTATGCCCGCTCTGATACCATATTGAATGTTTTATGTATATTTCATATCTGAAACCATTACAGATGCAACATATATGGGAGAACCGAATGCAACATAATGATGACCTCCAACATAATGATGACCTCCAACATAATGATCTCCAATCCCACTAATCTTAATCTATTATCTACTTTTAATAATGACACATCCAATACCATTACAGATGTCTACTTTTAATAATGACACATCCAATATGAATCTTCATCTATAGAGCCAAATTCAAATATTGGAGAGAAAAATTTACTTGAGATATACCAAAATCACAAGCCAGAACGCACAAATACAACAAAATGTTGCTGAAACGCGCATGCATTGCTTCATTACCGTTGAATCGAACGGGTTGATTGATAACGTTTTTGAATCAATGACCGAAACAGCGGCAATCTGATGCAAGGGCAACTTCACACCGCCGGTTTCCGCAATGATGTGATCAAGCATTCCTGCATAAACATTTCAGACAACTTAGAACAGTAAGAACCAAAATTGAGTAAATGAACAGTGATTTGGCACCGGAGGAACTGAGAGTGTACCCGGAGCTGCTCTTCCGGTACGCAGTTTGCTTAATTCGGCGGTTAACGCTGCGATCGCCGCCTCCATATGTGAGGTGGCGTTCGCCTTGATCGTTGGCCCCATGTTTGGCAGAATTTCAACTGTACTCGCAGCCGATTCACCTTCCTTTTCTTTTTCTGAAAACGTGGAAAAATTGGAAAATCATATCAAAAGAGTGAAGAAGTTACATTTTAGAGAGAGCTAGAGAGAGAAGGTACTTTTATTGCGACTTTCTCTGACGAATTAAAGGGCGGGAAGAGAGAGAACCCTGTGCGGTGGCTCGGGGTTGCATTGACGGAGCTCGCGACTGAGCAGCGGGGAGCTACGGAAGAGAAGGACGTTCCGATATGAGAGCGCGCGTATCAGAAAGATCGACATGGGTGGAGCTCTCTAGGGGTTTAGATTTTTGAAAAACCCCGCCGGGCGCAGCGAGGCCTGAGATTTGGGCCTCCAGCCTTGGATTTGGGCCTCTAAGCAACCATATTATAATCTTAGCCGAGGAGGTGAAACAAACGGGGCGTTTAATACCGAAAGCCACTGTTGTAAGTCGTACCTAGTAAGTTTGCTCTTCGAAATTTGAGGTCGGCGCACAAAAAATGCGTGGCTTGGTTTTTCAATGATTGGTCGGGTGGTTAAAGTTGGATGGTGGAATGACACGTAGTGCATGACTAGGCATTTTACAGCCGGTTAATTGACACAATCTTTAATATCTTCTTGGTCCTGGCATTCAAATGATGATAATCTCCAAATCTTTTTTTTTTTTTTATGTAAGGATTTAGAAAATTTTTTACTTATATTCGTTCATCGTATATTATGTGATTAGTTTTCATCACATATTATTTATATTCAATTTTAAATAAAAAAATTTATAATGAATGCTGACTGCACAATGTACGATAAAAAAACATAATTAGATGATTTTTGAAACCCTCACAGTGAGATCTGGAAAGAATCCTCATTCCTAGCGTTCTTCTGTCTTTTCCTTAGCATAAATTTTTAACTTTTTATTTCCAAATTCAGATATTTTCCCTTTAATTTTTTGTTTTCAATTTGGTAATTCAATTTACACCCTACCAATTTCTTTCCTTTTTATCATTTATGTATTTTTGTTTATAGGAATATCATTTATGTATTTGTAATAAAAATGGTATGTCATTCAAATTTGGCTGCCCACCATATATGGGAATTAGTTGTCAGCTAACTAATTGGCATTTTAATTTTATTCTTTTGTATAAGTACTAGTTTATTTTAAATTAATTCAAATTACGAAAACGTAAAAAAGAAGAATCTAAATTCGCGCGTTTTGAAACGAAGACATCTATTCTAACCAATATGACTGGTCTATTTACAAATTCACATATACAAATGTTAAACCGCTTTTATTCTGTCGAATGACCAAAATTGATAAATGTGATTAAATATTTTATTGTCACTAATTTAACATTAATTTTGAAAATAAAAATGATTTTGCTAATTTGTTTGTTTTTTTTTCTTTCGGTCTGAAACTTGTAAGGCACACTACACCACCAGTCGACCGTTTCTGGTCTTTTAACTCCCTCCCTCCCTCCGTGGCCCGTACATACATTTGTTAGCAGGTTGCTGACATAACCGCATTCCTCTGTTTTTTTTCCTGCTCCTATCTCCGACTCTGAAGAGAAGCGAGTACACTAACCAATCGCAGAGAGTGAAAAGCTTGAAGTTTTTCAAAGGCGACCATGTTCTACTCGCAGCGTCTTCTGTCGAGAAAAGGGCCGTTGGGCGGCATTTGGGTTGCCGCCTACTCTTTCAAAAAGCTCAAGAGGTCGCAGGTCAACCAGACCGACATCTCCGCCTCCGTCGGTTCGTTTCCTGTCTTCTCTCTCTCTCTTCTCTCCTATTTTGGTGCTTAATTATGCATATTTGCATTGATGTTGATCAGTTTTGTTACCTGGTTTCTGGGTTTTCCATTAACCTCTGTTATCAACCATCTGGGAAAAGTTTTGTTTGGAGAAATTGCAAAAAAAAAATTACAGAAAATTTCGAAACAGAAGTTACCAGAAAAATTTCCAACAACGAAGCCTTATCCCTTTAAGTGGGGTCGATTGTATAAATTTTAGAATGCTTTTGTGCAAAGTCTTTCGCTAGAAGAAACCAAATCATATATACAGAAGAGTTGGAATGGTTCACTTATTGGCAAAAAGAAAAATGCAAATTGCTTCTTAGACAGTCTTACTTGCGTTTCGGGTTTTGGTAATGCAAGGGGAAGTGGATATGATAGCAAGGATTTTGAAACAGAACCTGGAAGACTAACAGATTACACAATTTTAAGTAAAAAGTATTATTTCAACTCGATCATGTTTATTCGGAGTGGTAGTTTTCGGATGGGATTATGTCCTTTTAAAGTGTTACATTCATAAGGGTTGAGGACATTTGCTTCGAGTTTATCAGGTTTCATGTTGGGAAAAATCATTCATGTTATTCAGCATTAAGCCTGGAATATCCTAAAACCGGATTCTGTTGCCGCAGATGAAATTTTGCAGGATGAATGGGATGCTGTTGCATACAGGGTACTGGCCTACCTTCTTCTTGGCGTCGTTCGAATATACTCAAAGAAAGTTGAATATCTGTATGATGACTGCAGTGAAGTGCTGGTTAAAATCAACAAATTTGTAGTCAGTACAAAAAAGAATGCAGGCGTAGATAAGCTGCGTGCACCTTATTACGCTGTTACCCTACCTGATAGGTTTGAACTTGATGCTTTCGATCTGGGGATCCTTGAAATTGAAGATGTCAGTGGGTAAGCTGTGTAACTTATAAAACTGTGTGAGGATATTCCTGTATTAGTACTCGTATTTAACATGTGTTTTTCGCTTAATTCACAGAGGCAATGTGGTGGCTGATGAAGAAATCACATTGAAAGGTATTAATCTGCGGTCTCGAATACTATTTTACTTGGTCTTATTTGTACAGTTTTACATGATTCAGCATGATGTGAAACAGATAGTGCGCAGGGGAATGGAAGAGGACAATTTTATTCAGAAATAGTACGTCACTTGATCAATCTTCGTCTTTAAACTTTGATCTAATTCATGTTTCTTTTTCAAGTCGTTCATTTTCGTGTAACAATTAGTTCTTAATGATTTCCAAATTTCCTCATAAGCATTTTCATAGGTTTGATTAATTTGTATTGCGAACATGCATATATGACTGGGTTTGTGTTTGCGCAGCATGATTACGAGGAATTTGGTGCCTGTGACACCCCAGTCAAAGAGTATGTACAATCTTTCCGGATGCTCAAATTCTAGATTAGTTTTGCAGTATTTTCCCTTAATCTTATGTTTGACAAGTATGTCTTATTTCAGTATACTTTCGTCTCACTGGTTGGGCTTTGACACGGAGCTAAGAGCATCGAGTAGTGGAACCAAGTCAGCGGCAGTTGTGGCGAAGTTTCAAGAGAAGATGTTCTATCAAGAAGAATGCGCTGACCTAGAAACAACTTTTAGAGTTGAGGACGAACCTCCAAGACAAGTTAAACCATCTTGTGAAGGTCAAGAAACTAATGTAGCACTTTCTGAAGTTGCTATTCGAGGACAAGCAAACCCAGGGGAAAAGCTTCAAGACCTTAGGTTGTCTCACGAAGGTTTGAACCTTGAGACATTCGATGGGACTGAGAGAGAACCTTCCCACCATTTTAGATCATCCAGTGAAGATCATCAAATTGATCGTGAGGAGGTTATGGAACCAGAGTTGGTACAACCAGAAAGTCAGACATGTCCAAACATAGTACAAGACCATAATCTAAACACCATAGAAGCTGGCATGGAAAAGTTGCAGAGTTGTACAGTTTCTCAAGAAGAGTACATGGACATTGATACATTTAATGGGGCAAAGCAACCTCGAGGACTTGTTTGTTCATCTGGTCAAGCAAATCATAACGATGGAGAGCCCAAAAAATTACCCGAGATGATTTCACCGGATAGTAAAGAACGTCAAATTATTATGCAAGAAGATCGAGATCCTCTCTCCATTTCATGCGATGGAACTCCTGATGTCAAAATCCCCGATGCAGGTACAACATTGTCAATTCCTTAGTTGTATACGTCTGTGGTAAAGGGCTAATTTTGCAACCTAACATACACAATTGGACGTTATTCTGCGTGGCCTGTCACTTTTCTAAATTCCATCTTATGCTTTGCAATATATGCGAAATTAAAGCTTTCACGCATTCTTAACAAGTTTGTCCGAAATAATTTCTCCTAACGCAGGTGCACCAAAGTTTATGGTTATTCATACACCGGCTTCTAAGGAGTTTGCTCGATTTTCTAGGAAAAGAAAATGTGTCATGGATGATATGATAGTCCTGCCTAATGAGTACGTAACGGTTTACTTCCCCTTTAAATGTGTTAGTTGAAGTGTTTCTGTTTCGTGTATTGACAAAATCGTTCAGGATGCTTTGGACTTTATTTATATTTCAATGGATTATAAGTTGACCGTGGATTGTAAACTTGTAACAAAAAATTTCACAGGGTAATCAGGAAAAGCATAAATGATGCAAGTGACTTGGTTTCTAAAAGAAAGAAAGTTCCTCAAACTGCCCTTGCTATCTGGAAAGCCAGTCGAATTGCAAATCTTTGCCATGATTTCTCGGAGCCATTGGTACCTGGTAATTTTCTATCATTATTTACTTTATGTTTCATCAGTCATGGGCCTCGTGGAACCGTTGCTAACCATATATTTGCAGCTGCTGTTTCGCGAGAACTTATATCCCTCTTCTGCAAAAAGAAATTAAAGATTACAGCACCTGCAGAACCATTTTCCCCTCCAGAAAAGTTACATGCACCCGAATCTCCAAGTGGTGTTAGGTCAGAGCAAGCAGAAATTGCACCAGAAACACCCGTTCTTCGCTCACAATCAGTGAAATCATTTGGGACTCCAAAGAGCCCTGACGCTGTTGATATGGATACCTTAACACCTGAGACATTTGGAGGGATAGAGAAAGAGGAGCCACCCCGGGGCAGCAGGGAGCAAGCTGCCCCATCTGGATATGCAGAAGAAGCACCATTTCTGGACAGGGATCAGGAACATGATTTTAATTTGTTGAATGAGGTATAGTAATAATTATTGTGTTTGCATACCGCAAAGCCATCTCGCTGAACCTTTCTATTTGTGGTACTAAACATCTTTAGCGCACGTAACAAGCTCGCACATACCAAACTAAAGGTCTGCAACGAGCAAGTAGGGTGTTGATGCCGCTACACGTTATTATGTTGCTTCTCATGTGGTTCCAGAATTGAACCAGTTTGTATCTTTCGTTGTTCCTTACTTTTCCTAACTTCGTTATTTCTATGTTGCCCCAGGACATTGATTCATCCGAAGGAGTCAACCCGCAACTGGGTAAGAGTCTCAAATTGTTTTCATTACGCTAAGGTTCTACTTGTATATTTTTCTCACTAACTGAATCTCGAAACCCTTTTTTTTTCGTTGCAGAGGGATGTCTGGGAGAACCAGGTATGGTGGATTGGCACCCTGAAAGTCTTTTTGGCATAAATGTCAGGGTTATTCATTCTTGTACAATTTTTTCTTCAACATGTTAAACTTTGTGCGTACAGAATGGTCGCAAGGTACTTGCATACACACTTTCCAAACTGTAAAAATCAAGGAAAGGAGGAAGTGAACTTGTTGGAGGTTTCGAAAGGAAGAACAAAGAAAGAAAATGCAAGGCTGTTTTACGAGCTACTGGTACGATCTTTCTGATATGGTTTAGAATCTTCGTTTAACTACGTCCACGAGCCACATTCATGAACCGAAATTGCAACTTCCAAACATGCCGATGCAAAACCTTGTGCAGCACGTCATTATCTTTTCTTTTTCTGCAGGTGTTGAAAACTCAAGGCTATGTGAATGTGAAGCAAGATGTTTCCTATGGTGATATACTGATCTCAAAACGTCCGAAACGGGACCAAACGTGGGTAGATAATGATACGGTCGACAGAGGCACCTCAGAAACTACGTGCATGCGTGCATAGCGTTCGGAGTCCTGTGTAAATTGTAGACGGCGCTAGTTTTCGTAGTCGTATGATCTCCCTTGCAGCAAGTTTATTAGTTGTACATTTCGGTGTTTTTTTTCGAAAGGTATAGGCTTCTAGCCATTGTTGATTGAAGATTCAAAGCTTTCTGGTGGACTCTCAACAACCATCATGGAGCTTATTCTTGTTGAATCTCCAATTCTGTAAAGCCCATTTACCAATTCGGTCCAAACCGGGCTCAGTCAGAAAGAATCTTGAATGGTTGTAGCCATAATTTGAACCGGTTCGAACCATGCTTGATCCTAGAAATATTTTGGTTTAGTACTATTTTCAGTCTCCCGCATACTTTATATTTGATTTTGTAAAAACAACAAATAATATTAAAGTTGAGCGGAGAAGGAATAAGAATAAAGACTTGTTTGGATATGTTTTTATTTCAGTCATTTCGATGAAAATATTTTTGGAATCAAATTTTGATAAAATTATCAGTGAATTTTTAAAAGGTACTTGAAATGTTTTCTACAAGAAGTAAAGCATCTAATGTGTTTTTGGATTTAAAAATATTTTCTTTGAAACGGCTTTTAATTATTTTAAAAACGAAAACGAGTTCTAAGATTTGGAATTAGAGAACCACAAAGTGTTTAGCAGCACCCGTAAATTCATGAATCTGAAAACAAGGAACGAAGTAATTGTTAATTTTACGTAAGTAAACATGTAATATTCGACTTAAAAAAAAAAATGTCATAAACTTTGCTAATTTATAACCTGTGTTGCATTTCAGATCAAACCGAAAGAAAACCCCGATTCTCATTTTGGGTTTCAAACTGACTTTTTAATCCTATTTGTCAGATTAATCAAATTCCTACGGTAACTTAACGGAATGTCCTGAGAGAGACTTTGTGTTTAACGGAATATGTACTTTGATGTTCGTACAGAAAGCTCTCGCTGCCCTGAGACGCATTGATCTTGATGGCCTGCGGTGGAAAGTTTTCGATGCCAAAGGCCAGGTTGGTGTTTGTAGGAGATACAAGATAGTGTTGCATTTTTGTTTTCAGAGTGAATTTTGTTGATTTTTAACTAAGATCCACAGAGATTGTGGATTGCTTGAGCCACTGGCTTCTTCGTTCGGTTTTTGATGAAAACGTACCCTTATTTTTAGGTTCTTGGAAGATTAGCAGCTCAAATATCGACTGTGATTCGAGGAATGCTCCAAATCGAGATGATGGCGATATGCGCATTGTGCTTAACGCGAAGGAGAAACCAATACTACCGTACAAGAACAAGAAAGACGAAAAAACAAATCATCTGATTCCAATCTAAACTCAAACTCTTACAGAAACGAGTGCAAAAGTTCTAAACCCAAACTATTACAGAAACTCAAAATATAGTTACCCATGTTCTAATCGCTCGAGGATCCATCGTCAACGTCTTCATGCTCTGTTACAACCTTCTCTATAAACCTCTTGCGAACTCCGTCGATCACAGCTTGCCTCGACCGATCATTTCCGCTCAGGCCATCATTAAGTACAGGATCTGTTTGGCACAGAAGTAATGCCACACCTGATATTTCAGCAGAGCACAGACAGATTTATTCAAAAGAGTTTTAAGTGGCTCGCATTAAGATGACTGAAAGCACTTTTGATGAAATAGATTTATCAAAACGAAAAACTCCACTTCCTCATAGTCCATGTTAACTTGAATCCACTTCCCACAATATTTTGTGTTCTACATAACCTATGATGGCTCGTTTGGAAGTGTTTTTAGAATGACTGAAAGCGCTTTTGATGAAATAGATTTTCGTTTCCACAAAACACCAAAACCGCTTTAAGATTTGAAAAGCACTTCTGAACCATATGTTAACTAAAAAGCTTAAAATTTCATTGCAGACATAGTGTAACTACATTAGCTGGAGCGAATTTGTTTCCCTATGAAATTGAGTCCGAATCCTCTTCCCGCAGTTTAGATTAGTTTTAAATAATTATCGCTTTGTATAAATAAAGCATAAATGAAATACCTTCAGGAGTGCATCTGCGGCCGAAGCTCTGCAAGCCGACGTAATTAGCTTTGACATTCCCACTGTTGTACACTAAAACAGTCGGAACATTCCGATCAGGGTAGTTCGGAATGCAGTCCGTCGATATTATCTTGACGAATTTCGTTGCCGGATATTTCGTCGCCAAATCTTCCAAACACTGCATCAAAACCCCGCACTCGGGGATTCCTTCTTTGTACAGAATCACCACCACCCACACATCCGGCGGCGCCTGCGACACCTCCCGCACGAAATCCGATCCCGAAATCGGCACCACCGATCCGAACCTCGCAACTTTGGCTGCTTCTCTCAGCTCCGCCAGCCTCTTCTTCCTGTCCAAACCGCCAATTTTTCACATTTACGGTTTCATTTTCAAGTAAATAAAGAGTAATTCGGTAAAAATTGAACTGTAAGGACCTGTATTCTTCGAGGAAGCGATCGTCGTCGAGATCGGGATTGTCCTCGAGGTCTTCGAGGTCCTGCTCGGATTTTTCATCGATCCAGGACTTGTCTTTGGGAAGGGAAGCTTCGTCCTGAGCTGGTGTGAACTTCGGCGGCTTGAACGGCGGTGGCTTCGGCGGAAGGTTCCCTAGCTTTCTCTGTATGTCGTCCCACTGGGTCGATGCTCCCTCCACGTCCTTGTACACAAAGTGATAGTCCGCCATCTCTCTCTCTCTCCGGTATTTGTCCTCAAACAGCAAGAAGAGAAGAAAAGCTCGAACTTGATTTCTCTGGTTGTCAATGGCGTCGACCAATTTGGGAGTGAGAAAGAGAAGCGAGGGCGAGAGAGAAAGATCCAGCGAGAGAGAGAGATCCTTCACTTTGGGCCAACTTTTACTATGGGCCCAACAAATGGACATTGTTTTCTTTACTGGGCCTATAGCCCATTTTAATGTGCTTAGTTGATCGTGTTTTTAACTCGCATACAACACGCACAACCAAAAACCAGAGCGAGCTCCCGAAGCTTTCTCTCTCGTTTCCGCTTCCGGATTCTCAGAAATCGGAAACTTGACCGGAAGCCATGGAAGCCATACAATCTCTGGTGATGAACATCCAAGGGCTGTCGAGCTCCGGTGACATCTCGCACCTCCACGTCCTTCTGAAGCAAGCGCAGGAGTCGCTCTACGCCGAGTCGACTCGGTTGCTTCCCGTTCTCGACCAGCTCGACCCCGCCACGCACTCTCTCGGATACCTCTACATCCTGTGAGCCTCTTCGTCACTCTAACACTCCTCGTTTTCGAATTTTGTGTGTGTATTTTGTTTTCAGTATTGAATGCCCTAGGGTGTAGTCAGATGGCGTCGTTCGCAATGTGTTAGGGTTTGATTATTGGGGGATGTGGGAACGATAATTGTGTGCCCTAATCTACTGTTTGGTGATCGAGTAAAAGAATTCAGACACATCTTTTGATCTGATTTTACATAATTTGCATTAAGAATTCTGGCAGTGCTTGAAAATTGCAATTGTGTTCACAAATTTGATTGTCGAGAACATGTATAGTGTGCGGTTCATTTTTTTAAGATTCTGCCTGGTTGCTAGTTACCAGCATTTGAAAATTTGGTGGAAATTTGACTGTATCATGGGTTTGTGAATGTGGTGGCAGGGAGGCATGCTCATCTGGTTCGATTTCAAAAGAGCAGGCGAGTGCGTTGGTCCTGCCCATTGCTAGATTTATCAATTCCTGTGTCGCGGAGCAGATTCGTTTGCAACCTGATAAATGTATTCATCTTTACTCTTTTATTTAATTTGCGTAAACATTAAACTGCATATTTCATTTCTCTTTCTGTGGATTTGTTTGGTTTGCAGTCATATCTGTTTGCAAGAGGTTCAAAGATCATGTTATGCTTCTTGAAGCACCACTGCGGGGAGTGGCACCGATGCTGACAGCTATTCGGAAAATTCAGACCTCCTCAGAACATTTGACTTCTTTGCATCCAGAGCTTCTTCTGCTTTGTTTGTTGTCAAAATCCTATAAAGTTGGATATTCCGTTTTAGATGATGACATATTTGAGGTTGATCAGCCAAGGGATCTTTTTCTCTATTGCTATTACGGGTCAGTTGCTCTTTCAACACAGTGTTATCTTTGTTTCAGTTTGCTTTCACTTGAGTTAGCTGTTTTTAATTATTGAGGAAATTACTTTCATTTTCTTCTTGGAAGTGTCCTTGCTTCGTTTGACATATTTGACATGTTTCACTTCTTAATTCTTTAATCTATGGGGCGTTTTGTGTTGCTAAGGAAATTTCTGACACTATTTCACTTTTGACCTCATTGTAGGGGGATGATATGCATCGGACAAAAGCGTTTTCGCAAAGCATTGGAGCTTCTTCACAATGTCTGTGATCTATATTCAGTTTACCTTCTTATACTCTTCAAATTATGTTCTTTATGAAGTTTGATTTACTTGTCCATTCTAATCGCAAATCGTATTTTCCAGGTTGTAACATCACCAATGACTTCTTTTAATGCAATAGCTGTTGAAGCGTACAAAAAGCATATATTGGTTTCACTCATTCACAATTGGAATGTATGCCTTTCTTCTTATAGATTCATCTACCTTGACATTTAATTTGACTCGGTTTTGACTTGATTATTCATCTGTTTGTGCTGTAAATTTGTATGAGGATAAGTTGATGATTGTTCTTTTCATGGTGATAGTTCTGTACCAGTCTCCCTAAATACACCTCCTCAGTATGTCAGAGGAATCTAAAGAACTATTGTCAGGTATGCCAAGTTGAGCGCTGCTCTTTGCTGCATGTATTTTCTTTAATGGATTGCTTTATTTGAATCCTGATATAATCAGGCATTCCATAGTAGGCCTAGCATTTAAACTTACCAGCTCCGATGACTTTATTTGATTTTTAACTCCCTTTTGAGCAGCCCTACATTGAATTGGCGCATTGCTATGTCAGCGGAAAAATTGTACATTTGGAGGCAATGGTTGACAGACACAGGGAAAAGTATGAAAATGTGAGTTCTTTTAATGTTTTCATCCGTTGTTTTTCCTTTATTTGTATTTCATATTCATGGTGTCAAAGAAAAAGTGGATGCAACATGATTCCTCAGTAACCTACGAGTCTCTGACTTGGATTCTTCAACCATCTTAATTTGGCTTTCGAATTGTGTTTTTCTCTAGGACAACAATCTTGGACTGGTGAAGCAGGTATTATCTTCCCAGTATAAGCGAAACATTCAGAGACTGACGCAGACATACTTGACTCTTTCCCTTCAAGATATAGCCAACAGCGTTCAACTAAACAGCGCTAAGGAAGCAGAAATGCATGTGCTACAAATGGTAAATCAAAATTAGCAGCAATAAAGTATCGGTATTACAAATCTTTTGTATTGAACCCTAATGTTCTCTTTTACCAAAGTATAGATTGAAGATGGTCAGATATTCGCAACAATCAACCAGAAGGATGGAATGGTTAGATTTCTTGAGGATCCTGAGCAATATAAAACCTGTCACATGATTGAACACATTGACTCATCAATACAGAGGTAAATTGTCCGAATGGCAATTAAATTTTGCATTGTTCTTTTCTTTTGTCTGCGGGAGAGGGTGTGCTTTTTTCCATTTTAAATGCGGTTCCCCTCCTCTTCATCCAGGATAATGGCTCTGTCAAGGAAGCTGACCGCTATTGATGAAAACATCTCAACTGATCCTTTGTTCCTATCAAAGGTGAGTGAATTGCCCCCCTAGTGTTACTGAACTAGCTAGTTCGTCAATCAAACTAATACCTGCTTATATGTTCAGACTGGAAGAGAGCGGCAGAGATTTGACTTCGATGATTATGATAGCGTTCCTCAGAAGTTTAACATATGAATTAAGCAGGTTCACCCAACATATCGACTTGAAGTTGAGAATGGCGATGAACAAACATGCTGCAGCACTGAATTGTTTTTTCGGATCCTTATTTTGCAAAGAGATGGAAAATTTTCAGTACATTTTCTCGCGGATTAGAAGTAGATATCTCTGGCTACTGTCTAGTATTAGAACCAGTTTTGAACATGCTTTACATGAGCTTTTCTTTTGATCATCCATAAACGATTTTGCAAGAACTCAACAATCAAGTTTTGATGCATGAGCTACAACCGACGATTTTTATTGTTTTTCGACAATCAACCCAGATATTCGAGTAAAATGGCGGAGGCAGAGTCAGCTTCTACGAGAAGGTTATGCGTATTCTGAACAGAGTAATGTACATTGAACACAAATGGATTAAGAGTCTGGTCGTCCTGATTCACATTTACAGAGAACGACCAAAGATTACATTAGCTACCAAAATCATCAAGGCATTCATCCTTCGTATCATTTTCGTTTCCTTTCGTTTCTCTTTTCCGGCACCCCATTCATCCGAGGGAGGAAGAAAATGAATTCGGGAGAATATACGATGGAGAGTGTCGGGACGGGTCATATTGTATGTTGACAAACGAGTGGGAAGGAATTTACATGTTACTGAAAAAGAATGCCTGATTCTCTCCTCTTTGATGCCTGATGGAGCCAGACATATTCCAGTTCTCCTTGGTTGTGCCCTATGCGTTGCCCGCTTCCTTCGATCCATCTGCAAAGATAAATAGTTTTGGAAGGGAACTCAGTAGGATGCATCCGTTCAACTATGAAACTTTTCTATTCTGTTAACAATCAGAAATTACCATTAAAGATCCAGAAATTCCTCAACGACAACAGATGCAAACGGACTAACGCGGTAAAATCTTATCAAGGGAAATAACACAAATAATGATTGGTTCTGAAGACAACAAGACATCATATGTTATGTAGCAGAAACATACAACTCTTAACAAAAGATTTAGTTTTTTCGGTTCCTCACATTCGGTTGCAGATTCATATTGTTCATTCCAACATAATTTAACCAAAGCCATTCATTTTTCAGATATTTGTAAAAAATACCACTGCTTTTAAGATTCTGAGTGACATTCATTCCTACGCACTCTTTCTTTCCTGTATCCCAACGATTCATAAAATTCCTTCAGCTTAACTGGATTACATTCTCCCATTTGAAACAATAAGCAACACGCGCACCTTTTTATTTCAACAAGGGGGCATAAGGAGCTGGGCATGGTGATACAGTGTCGTCTGGTAACTGGCCTATCAAATCAACCACCACCTTCAGGCATGCATGGAGCATTTTCTTTTCTAACCTAACAAGCTGAGTAGCAACTCGCTTCTTCGGATTCAAATTAGCATCTGCCAACTGCACAAGAGTGAGAATATTAATTTGCATTCAGCTAGCAAAAACCTGGTACCACTACTAATTTGACAGAGCCAAGATTACCAAAGAATCATCTTCACTCAATGTAGTTGGATAGCCAGCCAGCCGTGTTCTAAAATAATCAGCAAGTTGGTCCAGCACCGCTCGTTCCATACAAGGACTCACCTATTAAGTTTATAACATCCAGCAGTCTATGTCATTTATCACCATTAATTTTTTGGCTTCATTAAAGACAAGAGACATATTCACCAGTTAATCGAATAATTTTGAATTCCATACAATCATAGGCATAGTATATATCAATAACCACGTGCCAGATAACTTGACGATAACAACCTTTAGCATGTTTATTAAACCTTAACAAGGTCCCCAAATGTTCTACGTTCCAGTCTCTTATGGAGTAGTGCTATCAAATTCTACTGATGAAAATCACTTTGCTCTTAACATAAAAGTTAACTTACTGGACAAATTGGACCTTGAGAGGAGATAACAGACTGCATCTCTGAAGGATCTGAAACATAGCCCAGTCGCAGATAGGGAAGCATATCGAAGACCGTTTCCTTTTCCTTTCCCACATATACCTGAAAGCAATGAGGCAGATTAAAGACTAATGTAGAAAATTGTGTTATAACTTTCTTAAGGGAAATAGTTTTAAGTACACACCTGAAAAGTTTGTACTGATAATTTTCCATTTCTTTGAGCAACCATTCTTTTATCTTGATATTGTGGATCCTCAGTGTTCAAAGCTGCCTGGAACACATAGGAAATATGGGATATTTCAAACACATACACATTTGACATGAACAGAACCTGCAAGCTTATGAAATTGTCCAGAATTTACCTCAACCACCAAACGATCATAAGAATTATCTTCATCAACAAAACCATAGTTTATAAGCAACTTTGAATTAGGCTGTGGTCCACACCTATAATATTTTACAAAATTACATTTTTATGATTTCTACACTGAAGTAACATGATAAGGCCACGCTATGGATACAAAATCTTGAAAAATCAAATAACATACCACACAACAATAGACTCCCCTGCCTTATATGGCCGATCGACCACTAGTTGAACAGCACCATCAACAGCTGTCAACATTGCTCTACAGTTGCTTCCGTAAGCTAACAATGGGGGCCCAAGAGGAACCAAAGCAAATCTTTGAGCCAAACTAACTTTCTGCGTCGGAAAGGGAAACAAATGTAAGAAATCCAGATGGCTTGATTTAGAAATACATGGCACAAAGAGGCGACGTGGAGCACTTAAGAAACTCGTTTTACCCTTTTCTTATCTTGCGTTGGTTAATTGTAACAAGAAAATATATTGACGAAAGAATGAAGAACTTACCTGCAAATGCACTACACAAGACTGAACTGCAACAAAAGCTTGTTTGAATATCTCAAATGGGAAGGCCTCCGTAGGAATATCATATGGGTATTGCTGCAAAATGAAGAAAATTTAAGTCCATATCATTGGCTACAACACCAGTGCCAATCAAATACACTTGAGTAATACCTGAAATAGGGAACCAGCCATAAACCAGACAGTGTCAAGCTCATTATATTCTCTTTTAATTCCTTCGGCCCTTGCACGAACGTCAGCCTGATTCATCACCACAAGAATATAGGGTAAGAACATTTTGAAATACTGAAGAATTCCATAACTTACTTAAACTTGCATGTACAGCGATCGTAGCATAAGATACCTTTGTGGGGCTGCCTGTAAGATAAGCCAGCTCAGCTTCTGACCATAAAAGGGGTGATTCCACCGCCAATTGACCCCTCCCTCGCTGACGATCGAGCTCTCTTATATAGGGATACCAAAATGACTTCTTTCCTTGTTTCTTCTCGTACATCAGATACAATGCCAAGCATGCCAATTCCGATAATTTGTTCGTAGTTAATAATTCAGCTGCACAATAAGACAAGCATCCTGCACATTAATGTATGCCCCCCATATCCCATTGGCTATGAACATGCATTAGAAAAGTCGAGAAATCGAACAATAGACAATGAACATTACCAATTGTTTCGTTCCCCAACACTCTCTTGAGAGTTACAACTAAAGAATCCGGCACCGAAAATGCGACATCACCAACCTAGTAATCACAACAATTCAAAGAACATAAAAATCAAAACCCATCGCCAAGATAAACTCAAAGAACAAAACCCAATGAACTTTATGAATTACATTACAGAAATTGAAAATTCAGAGTCTCATCACCTCAAGATCTTCGCTGGCAGCTACGTAATGAATGGGCCGGAGCTTCTCGTCGTAGGAAGGTTTGTCTTTGAGCACGACCTTGCAAGGAGGCAGCCCGTTCTTGTGCATCCAAGATTTCAAGTCTTCCTCCTCGTCTTTTTTGCTCACCGCCTGACTCTGCTTGCCGCCGCCCTCCTTCCGCGACCCAACCAACGTCTCGGAGCTGGAGGCGGAGCACAGATTTCTCCGGCGAATCGATCCAAAAGAAGGTACGGACCTAAGGAGCTTGGTGTTCCGAGGCGAAATTGAAACGAGGAGAGGTCGGTACGAGGAGGAGGACGAACGAATCGGCGAGGACCAAATGCAACGGTGGGGCGGAGGAGTGAGCTCCATGGCGGAGGTTGGGATTTGAAAAATTCACAGGGAGAGAGAGAGGGGGAGTGAGGGGGGAGTGGGAGGGATAAGAGCGCGGAATTTGGCAGCGTAAATCCGATTGGAGGGAAAAGATACTGTTTGGCGTTGGTGGTGGTGTTGTGTGGACTCACTCTCACAGCTCACAGCTGGGAACATTTTATAGGATGATACCTGATGAACAAACAATTTAATTATTTATTTATTATTTTCTGATATTCAGTGTTTATTTATTTGTCTTAATATATAAGGGTAACGTAGGGACACAAAATTTTAAATATAATTTTATAAATTATATGCCGTGATTTCTGATGATTGGATTAGTATGTAATTGTTGATAACGTACTTACTTTTTTATTGGTGAAACGTAATACAATTTAAAACCTAAAAAACTAACGAAAAGTTCAAAAAACTTTAGTTTTAATAAAAAATAACAAATAAATGTATAGTGAATAGTACCAGAAAAAAGTAAAAATATGATTTTTCGTTAAAAGTGAACCGATTAGTACTTCGTTAAAACTCCTTTTAAATTTTTGGTTTAAAAAATTTATCTACCATTACTCTTGAAACAAACATAAGTTACTATAGAAAAAATTCATGTACGAAAGACGTTTCTCTTTCGACTATTTACATGTCAATATATAGTTAATGGGCACCTAGCTAAAAAGTAAATTGAGCATGTGACACTATCTCATCAGGCGGTCTGACTATCTTCTGATGAAGCAGTCCGAGACAGGACTTGAGAAATTTTAATGTCATGTTGTCATGTTGCCAACTTCTAAGACATTAGTTGCGCTTTTTTTTTTTTTTTTTTTTAACGAAAAATTATATTTTTGTACTAAAAAGTTAATCTTATTACTATTTATTTTACCTTTTATTTTATCATTATCGTTAAAACTCAAAATTTTTAATTTTTTTTTATAATCAAATTCTCACATTTTGAGGTGAAGTATGATCGAACTAACAGATTTAAGCATCTCTACATAAATTTTTCTCTTCTCATTATTGGTCGACACTCCGTACCATTGGTACAACTCTAGTCCAACTTTCAAGCCAATATTTGAAAATTTTAAGTTTTTGTTTTTTGTCAATTTTTTTTTTCTTTTCAAACAATAAATTTTGTTAAATTAACCACCGATTGAGTTTGAATCCACGCCATCATATAAGAGCTCAACACCTTTTTATCACTGTGGTAAAAGGGCATTTGTGTTTTTCTTAAAATTATTAAGGGAATTGTTAATGGCACTCCAAAAATCTTATTCTACACTCCAAATTTTCTATATTTGAAACAAAAATACACTTGTGAGAAATGTAGAATGAGATTTTTGAAATGTCAATCACACTTCCCTTAATTAATATTATTTTGTTCCTCACCTTCGTGAAATTCTATAAAATCAAATTATAATTGTATACAGCTGGAATGTTATGAACTTTTTTAAAATCCTAATTGAATACACCTAGATTTCTAAGGATTTTAATAAACTATCGTAAAATCCTATTAAAATCCTTATTGAATATACATTGAATTTCAGAGAATTACTTAAAATCTTAATTGAATACTCCTAGATTCATTAAAAAAATTAAAATCTCTCAAAATTCCACTTAAATACATCCTCCGAAGTATGACCCAACTAACAGATCTAAGTGCCTCTACACAAGTTTTTCTCTTCTCATGATTGGTCGACACCATATTCGACTCCTTACTAGCAACGTTCATGGGCCCTAACAGCACCATCCATAATAAGCCCTCTCTGTGCCTTAGGCATAGGTCCAGTCCAACTTTTAAACCCAATATTTGAAAATTTTTAATTTCAGTTTTTTCTTAAAATTAATTGTATTATTTTGTTCATCACAGATTCACAATCGCAAACCATGAATTATAATTCGAAAACGACGGTCCCTCAAAAGAAACCATGGCTTGCGGCCGAAAACACAGGAAACCGTGGATTACCGTAAAAGCCCGGCCCATAAACAGAAGCCGCTGGGTCCCACACATGGGCTATTCAGCCCACCATTGGCCCACGATTCTATCAGGATACAACGAAGAGGTGAGAGAGAGAGAGAGAGAGAGAGAGAGAGAGAGAGGGGCGTGTGGTAAAAGGCGTAGTTCCACATTTTCTCTCGCATACAACGAACGAAGGAACAGTTCTTAAGGTCCTCCTCCTCGGCCGCTGCTTCTCCTCCTTCATTTCGATCTCCGAGCTCCGGCAGCTCCTTGACAGTTCTATCTCAGACGACGTCGCTTTCCCACTGTGAGTTCCTATTCAATCCCTCTCTCTCTCTCTTTTTCCCTCTCTCTTTCTGATGCCTCCCCAGATCTGTGCTCCCCTTTCGACTTAGGGTTCGTGTCTGTTTATCTGTGATCGTTCCAATCCAAATTTCAACTATTACTGCGGTCAAAATTTGAACTTTATGTTTGTTCCAATCGAAAAATGGTACCCGCGATTCTGTTTCGATGATTGATCTTACAGTGCTTTGTTTCCGTATTTTTTTTTTAAATTATGTATTCTTTGAATTGTTGTAGAATTATATTTCGTTTTGTTGCAGTTATTTTGTTATCGTTATTTTGTTAGTGTGCGCAGTTCCATTTTTCAATTGGAGGTTTAATTTCAGCAAATGAGTTGTGCAATTTTATTTATGTTTTGGGATTTCGGTAATTGACAGGAATATTGACTGAAATGGCTGGAGGAGCGATCCACCAGTTATTGAGGAGGAAGCTTCAGTCTCATTGTACTGTAAGATCTTCGTCCCACCTCGTTGTCCTTTTTGTTTTGTTCGGCATTCAACGTTTCCAGTCGTGACGCTCTACATTACTTAATTTGAAATTTATGGTAGCATCCGGAAATTGTTAGGCTTATGTTAGTTTAACTTTCATTTGTGAGTTATGTATGCTTTTTAGAGTAAATGCCATTTGCATTTTGCCATTTAAATTTTTTGAAAAGAAGGAAATCAATCATATATGTTAGTAACTCCGTATCTAACTTAAGTCTCTCTTTACCTTTTTTCTTGTGGAAATATCGTAAATCTTGGTTCTAGATTAGCATAATAATGGTTGTTGTATGCCACTTAATTGCAGGCCTCTCCATTATTGGCTTCCCTAATACATAAGAAAGATGATGCTGGCTCTGCTGGGGCAAGGTCCCTCAGAGCACTTGCGCTCCTTGGAGCAGGTGTTTCAGGACTGTTAAGTTTTGCAACTGTTGCATCTGCGGATGAGGCTGAGCACGGATTAGAGAGCCCAAACTACCCCTGGCCTCACGCAGGAATCCTTAGCTCATATGATCATGCTTCGTGAGTTAAAACAGAATCTATGACGTGTGTGTGTGTGTGTGTGTGTGTGTCTTTTTGATTATTTATTTCTTGTGAATAGAAGTTGTTTTTTACTTGATGCAACCGAAGCTTAAAGGTGTCAAGTCTTATAATATTTTGAGCTCCGTTGTTTTTTGCCGAATGTTTTGGTTTATATCTCTAGACTTCAGATTTTCCCCTACACTCTGGTACCCTTCAAGCAAGAATCCCATATTTATTGTATCTGAAATGTTATATCATGATGTGGGTTGTTGATGGTTGAAGTTCAATTTTTCTACTTGCAGGATTCGTCGTGGTCATCAGGTTTACACACAAGTCTGTGCATCCTGCCATTCCATGTCTTTAATATCCTACCGTGATTTGGTGGGTGTTGCTTATACCGAAGAGGAGACAAAGGCTATGGCAGCTGAGATTGAGGTAACTGATGGGCCGAACGACGAGGGTGAGTTGTTTACTCGCCCTGGTAAACTTAGTGATCGATTCCCGCAGCCATATGCAAATGAGCAGGCTGCTAGGTTTGCTAATGGTGGAGCATATCCTCCTGATTTGAGTCTTATTACAAAGGTGCTCTCAGTCTTCTGCTAATAAATTCTTATTGATTTGTATTTTTGTATTTCCCGTGGAAATATCTCACCCATATCCTTGCAGGCTCGTCACAATGGTCAGAATTATGTATTTGCCCTTCTCACTGGTTACCGTGATCCTCCAGCTGGTGTTCAGGTAACTTCTATTCTTAAATTTATTCTGAAAAAAATTTGTCGATGTTGTGAAAAAGAAAGAAGGCTTACATGTTTATATGAATTTGCACTATCCTGATTTTGTAGAACTATTGCAAAATGTATATATGGCCATTTACGAAGCCAACTAATACCCCATCTATTTCTGAGTTATGACTAAAATGGAAATAACATTTCATATGTTTGTTGGGCCTCTGGTCCCTGTTGTGTTGTGCTGTTGTCGTTGCTAATTTGTTGTTTAGCTTTGAGTGTCTGGTGTTTGCATCAATCAGTGTTGTAATTAGATTAGATTAGATTTGAATGGTGAACATCAATCTGGTGTTTAGTTCCACCCTACTGAGAATTGTGTTTATTTATGGAGTTCGCTGTATTTGTGGTTCTGTGAAATGGAGGTGATGTCCTCTAATTCTTATCAACTGCAAAATGTTATCTGGTCTTTGTAGATCCGAGATGGCCTGCACTATAATCCGTACTTTCCTGGGGGAGCAATTGCTATGCCTAAAATGCTTAATGATGGTGCTGTTGAGTACGAAGATGGTACTCCTGCAACTGAGGCTCAGGTTGCTTTATGGTTAAAGTATCTGTATATATTCCGTGCAAATCTTATTTCTGAATGGTTGCTCAAACTAATCGAATATTGCTATGTTGCAGATGGGGAAGGATGTTGTGTCATTCTTGACATGGGCCGCAGAACCAGAAATGGAAGAGAGGAAACTCGTAAGTTTCATTTTGCAATTACCCTTTTGACATTGCTGAAAGCCGAAACTAATTAAATCCTGACACTGATGAGCCTTGAAAATGCAGATGGGATTCAAATGGATCTTTGTTCTCTCTCTGGCGCTACTTCAAGCTGCATACTACCGGCGCTTGAAGTGGTCAGTTCTTAAGTCCCGCAAGCTGGTTCTCGACGTTGTCAACTAGGCCGCCTTACTTCGGTTTCTTTCAATGTTTTGCTTCTGGGAGGACCTGTTTTGGAAATAATTTTTTTTTTTCACATTGTAATCAAAGGCTTTCTTTTCTTTCCATGTCAAATTGGCTCGAATCCGAAATTGGTGATGGAGTGACCCTAGGAGTGTCGTTTTAATAGAGAATAAGCTACTCCATACGCAAGGAATATTTAATTTTTTTTTTTTTTCCTTACTTGGGCATGTGAATTTTGATTAAATTTTCTTCAAGTGCCAAATTCTACTCGTTGGATTACAGTTAGTCTTCATATGTATAAGTATATATTGTTCCATTTTTTAGATTGAAGACAAATATTTTTTTATTTTTTATTTTTTTTGGGTGCAACGCCCAAGCAACAAATAATACCAAAAGTGGGGCGAAAGACTTGTATAGAATTGGTTCACCGCCACATAGCGTCTAGATCTAATAATGTATTGTTTTGTGTGAGTGTTTTCTCTACGTGGTAATGCATTATTGGTTGAAGGATTCGTCATTTCTAATTTTGGATCCTATCCTGACCTTACTCTTTGGTGCATAAGGACCAAAAAATCCAGATTGTTCGAGCGAGAGAGATTCGGGCACTTAGGGTTGGTTTAGTATTGTTGTGCTTTGAAAAAAAAACTGCTTCTACTGTGTTGTGAGAATAAATAGCTGTGAAATAAAGCAGTAGAGTGTTTGGTAAACTTTTTTGTAAAAGTGCTTTTGAAAAAAAAGAAAAAAAAAAAAAGTGTATAGTGTCTGGTAAACTTTTATGTAAAACAGATGTGAAAAAAAATCGATTTTTCAAAGCTTGGTTTTGCAGCTTCTTGTTTTTGGCTTTTTTTCACCCAAAACCGTAAAAAAAGTTGAAGCTTTACCAAACACAAAAATAACTCCCAACTTTTTTTTATACCAGTTTTTTTCAAAATCAACTCAGTACCAAACCAGGCTTTAATTTGATGTTCTAGTTAGCTAATAGCTAGTGGAGCAGCTGTTTTCGGAAAGGTCCATAAATGGGCTCTCTATTAAGAAAGATGCTAAAGTGTAGCCCAACTCTATCAGGCCCATAGTCTCCATAAAGCCCAATCCAATATTAAATTCTAGAAGACGTGAGGAATCAGGATGAGATGTGAGATGGATTGGTGGCGAATCACAGGCATGAGATTACTGATTGAGGCTGACTCATGACCCTTATCTGTCAGAGACCCACGTGGCAACATTTGTTCCCTACAAATTATGAATCTCAAGTGCTGTGCACCTCTGTTTAATTCGTACAAGTAAAATAATGGTCCCTAATTTATGCACATGTCTGTCTACATTTGGTTCGCATTTAGTTCTATTCTTCCGTTCTTCTTCGCTTCGTTCAACACAAAAGTCAAAGATACCAAGGTTTTGCATGAGGAGAATATCGGTGTCCAAAATTACTTTCTAAACTTTTTTAGGAAAACTAACGAGAAATTAAAAAAAAAAAAAAAATTTAATGAAAAACGATAAATGAAGGTGTAGTGAATAGTACCAAATAAAGGTAAAAATGTGATTTTTCATTAAAAGTGAACAATACCGATAATGTTTCGTTAAAACTTCAATTTTTTTTAACGATGAAATATGTACACCACTCAGGGTGGAGTCATAATTCTTTAATAATAGGTCATGATATAAATCAAAAAATTTTATTAGACCATTTCATCAAACACTGAGTAGGCACTTGCTAATTTTGACCTACATTTGTCGAAAACTTAAGCCAACATGTGTCATTCGTCATTCGTAAAACACCTATTTGACTCTTACAAAAGTGTAAAACTCTTGATATTTAGGCTACACCCAATCTCATTAGAGTCACATATTAAACACCTAAAATTATACAATAGGTGACATCTTAAAATCTCCCATTTCTTAATTAAGCACTTCCAAGTTCGAACTAAAATACACACACACACACACACTATTATTAAAAGAACCCTCCTTGTAAATTTTTTTTTTCAATTTTGCCCTCACTTTCGATACAAAATACTTGCACAAAGAGGGCAAAACAGTAATTTTGTATCTTTTGAGAAAATGACAATCATATCCCTATTTTTCCTATTTTACCCTCACTTTTGATACACAATATTTACATAAGGAAGACAAAACAATAATTATGTAATATTAAGATAAAATATGCACTTTTTAAAATTTTAAAAACTAATCACACTCCTTAATAAATAAAAAAAAACAAAAAATAAAATGAAATTATTCACAAACACAAAGTGTGTGCTCATTGGCTAGTGTTGATAAAACAAAGACAAGTGTAAGCTTTTTATCTATATTTTTCAACAACAGAACCCTCCTTGTCAACTTTTTGCCACTTTTTTTTTTTCAATTTTACCCTTACTTTTGATACACAATACTTGCACAAGAAGGGCAAAATACTGATTTTGCATCTTTTGCCCCCCTTTTTTCCTATTTTGCCCTCACTTTTGACACACAATACTTACATAAGGAGGGTAAAATAGTAATTTTGTATTTTTTGAGAAAATGACAATTATATCCCTATTTTTTCTTATTTTACCCTCACTTTTGATACACAATATTTACATAAAGAGGATAAAACAATAATTATGTAATATTAATATAAAATATACGCTTTTTAAAATTTTAAAAACTAATTAAATTCCTTAATAAAAAATTAAAAAATTAAATAAAATTGTTCACATATACAGAGTGTGTGCTCATCTGCTAGTATATATAATTGGCTTACAAAAGGTGATGCGTTTGTCTGACTGTCATCTCTCGAAACAATCCACGCGTCGATGCGCTCATGAATTGCAGGAAAAGTCAGGTGGTCCAGTCCGACCACTCCTCCAATCAAGTCGTACCGTCAAACCAACACCTTGGTCCGCAAACGTCACGCACTTCCGGGCCACCGTGCCACCCACATTCCTCAACTGTGCTGAAAGACCATATTACTTGTTTTGGCTAATCTCGTTGGTACACGTGTGGACATTCTCGAACGTTCTCAATCACAATGTAGGAAACTTCAATTTCCACTTCGGTTGGAAAACATGATACTTTCCCCCTAACGTAACTCCACGTGTCCCTCCTTTTTGTGCGAGTGCTTCCCACCCTCAGATGCCTGGTTGGCCAACATGTGGGTCCAACTCAGAACTCCATAACATGGAACTCAATTATACTTTTAATGCACGAGAACAACTTGTATAAAACATATTTATCGTGATTATCGAATAATTTCTTGTATGAACAAATAAAATTACATATGATATGATTCGGATCAAGAAGTTATAATAGTAGTAAATCTATTTTATGTAAGTCATTCTTGTTATATACCAACAAACTTAGTGTATATTTTATATTATTACATACAAGAGCAGGATTGTTGAAACACTCATTTTTTACCTCTCAAACACCATTGTACTTTTTGTTTGTTGTTGATAATGTGAGAACACAATCATACATTGGTGAATGACCAAATTATGCAAGGACTTATGAGAAGCTGGGTACATCTTATATTACCAACTGATTTTATAGTGAAACCCTCAATTTTCTTCACGGTATCAGAGTAAGTTTGCTCACATGTAAACCTTAACTGCCACACGTGCTCTATGCCACACTTTTTATGTTGTCCACCTATTAAACTTTAAAATTCACCACGTATGACCAAACATGCAAGCACTTACAAAAAATTAGACTACTCTTAATTTGTCACTTAATTTTATGATGAAACAACTTTCTTTATATTAATCTTCTTTAATTTATTAGATTTTACTGTAAATAATTAAAAAGGTTATATGAGAATAAAATAAATGTGTTGGTAACACTACCGATGTGTTAACTTGTGTATTTGTTTTTAGTATAGCTTATACATAAGACATACCAATTGGTCCAATTACGTCGTCAACGCTTATCACGACACATAAAATAATATAAGTAATGTTAGAGATACTAAATTTAAACATTAAAATTGTAAACTAAAAGTTGTATCATCAATAGAAATGAGCACATCTTTCAACGTTTAAGTAATAAATCAATCATCAATTTACATGTTCGTTAATTTTTAAAATTTAATATCCAAATTTAGCCTTCTTACATTGCTCAAAAATCATATATACATCTTATATGTTTTATATATAAAAATTCTTCCTAGATACGCCAAACTTTAGGCGGGCCCTGCAAGCAAACGAATCCGCCAATGGGTAGTCACAACTGCTGGAGTGGTGCCCTAGACACGTGGTGGTTCCGCACCCAGCCACCACGCTACTGCTATGATTATCGCTTCTGTCCTCCGGAGACGAGAGAGAGAGAGAGATAGAGAGAGAAAGGAGAGAGACAGACAGACAGACAGACAGAGATCAGACATCCGAGGGAGAGGAGGGGAACATCGTACGAGGAGGGTGGATGGACGCCGGAGATGGATGGCGCGTGGCAGGCGGTGAGACTGGTGCTCCGGATAAGACGATAATCAACCAGATAATGCTCAGATTCCGGCCGATCGCTCCGAAACCGGCGGCTGGCGGCTCTTTCTCCGGTCCGACTTCGGTGGATGGTAAAACCGTCCTTTCTGCAAGCAAGAGAGTCAAGAGGAAGTACATTAGGGTCGCGAAGGACCCTAAGAATAATAACAGCGCTAGAAAATTAATCAACAGTGGATCTTCCACTGATGATAATCCGACGGATGTCGTCACTCTTCCACTGATGCCGGAAAAAACAGACTCTCTAGGTTTTTCAGGTAGTGGATCTTGGGATAACAGGGAGATTCCTACGTGGATGAACCTAAACCCTAAGATGAACTGGTCCGTCAGGAACGAGGACAGCCGGTCCAGGACAGATCGTGCGGCGGTGATGCCTCGTGTGGCGGCGGTGGAGTCGTGGGTGACGGTGGAAAGCGTGACAGACACGTGCATGGAAGTACGAGGGTTAGGGTATACGGACATGGAGAAAATGAAGAGTTTGGATAAAGACACGTGTCCGGGGTTTATATCGGACGGCTCTAACAAAGTGCAGTGGGTGAACGAGGCCTACAAGAGGATGGTGAGCTATGTGGAAGGGCAGTCGCCGCCGGCGGAGGTTGTGGTGTGGCTGGCTACGAAGGAGAGCCTGCCGTATGCTCACCCGATGTTCAGTTGCCGGTTGAGGCTGCAGTACTCCACGTTGCAGAAGGAGAAGTGCTCGAAGACGGTGCCGTGCGATGTGTGGAGGATGGAGTGTGGGTGGGCTTGGAGGCTGGATATTAAGGCGGCGCTTGGTTTGGGTCTTTAAACTAGAAGGAGCAGAGCTGGAGGGAGCAGAAGGTGCTAATAAAAATCAGGTATATGTTTATTAATTCTGGTTTTTAATATAAACCTTTGAATAAAGCAAACTACTAAACGATAGACTAACTAACTCGCACAGGGAACAAAGCTCAATCTCTCATGATAAAGTCTTTATATGTGTCACTTTTACTAGTAAGTGTAAAAACACGAGGTTCTGAAATATGTCAGGTGCTAGTCGGACGATGGATAAGAGGTTAGGCGAATTTACCAAAACATAGAATTATAGACATATAATTACAGGGGTAAAAGCTTTGGTTTACTTTTCTTTTGGGACTCTTGGCTGGTAAAATTTTGTATCACGATCAAAATATAGTCTCGGAGACATTATCCGTCAAATAAATACTGAATATGTGATGAAAGCTTACAGGTAGTAGGTAAAAGCTTTTGTTTCGATCTAAAACCATGGAAAGGGAAAGGAGGAGAGGAAGAGAAGTTCAAACAAAGCAACACGTGGTTGCTCTCCTTGAGCCACACCTAGCGTCTATGTGGATATAGATATAGATAAAGAGATATATATAATTAAAGGAGCTGATGGACATATTATCTTTTATTGGCTGCTGTGTGTCATAAATTTTCCTGTTGTGAGATGTTTTCAAGAACCCCACGTATAATTAAGTAGTATTTTTCTCTACTAATTAAGTAGTTTTTATTTTTTTATAAGAATCAAATTCATATAATTGGTCGAATATTTTGAGTCTAGCGTGGTTGATATATATCAAAATTTTGGTTCAATATATTAAAATTACGAGTTTGATTTCTATTAAATAATTGGTAAACCATGTAAGAGAGAAAGGGGAATAAATAATTATAAAATAGGGAAACAATAGATGGATGCCACAATAGATAAAATAAAGGTTTAGTTTTAGGTTGCTCAATTTTTTTTAAAAGCAGTTTCTTAAAAAGTTGTTGTCCTAATTGTGTTTGGTAAATGAATTTTTTTTTTTTTTTTTTAAATCATGGGTCTAAAACAGCTCTGCACTTTTTTCTTTAAAAAGCGTTTTTTTTCTTTGGAGACAGGTAAATAATACTAATTAATGAAATTTTTGTAATCACAATTCTACCCCCATCATTTTATTTTTTGTTGAAAGTACTTATGACACTATAATTTACTAAACACTTACCTGCTTTACAAAACTTTCTTACGCCTAACCCCAATCTAGCCCTAACGTCTCTAAGGCATCCCTCTAAGGCCGGAGTTTAGGTATATGCCCAACTTTTAGATGGTCCAACAGCTTATAAAGTAATGCTATACAGCCTGATATACCAAACATAGGCATCTCCAAACTTAGTAAATAAATTACACATAAATATATACAATATTCTGTCCTTGGAACCTTATAATTCTAATGTAAACAATAAAAAAATAAAGCATTAGGAAATAGTATCATTCAATGGATATGCAGTAATGTGGTAAACTTACCCTGAACCTTCAGTTACAAAATAATAGGAGCATTTTAGCTCTTCCATATTAACTGTGATGTATGTTTATCACACATTTTTTAGGCTGTCATGTGTTCTCCCACTTAATTATAATTGATTAACTTTTGTAATTTATTCCAAAAAAAAAAAAAAAAAAAAAAAAATAGACCTACAATTGAAACTAAAATAATAAAACCAAGTTCATCGTTCTCCCTTCAAAAATGCAAATTAAAATCGCCAGAAGTTAATCACAAAGCAAAGCATACTACTCAAATTTTCCAAAAAAAAAAAAAAAAACAACCACCTGAAAAACAATCAGCACAGATATTTGACGTTGGAGTGAGTTGTCCTCGGCTGCGCCACCGCCGCAGAGTCGTCATGTCGTCATAGTGCCCCTCCTTACGATTCCCAGCCTCGATGGCCTCAAGGGCCTCGTCGCCGTCACCCACAACCTCCTCAAACTGAATTTGCTGGTGGTGTCGTGCTCTGCCTCTTCTTGCTCAGGGTCATCTACTGGAAGAACGAGAGTCGCCCGACCTGCGACTCAAAAAGTAAAAAAAAAATAGAAAACTAGGGGCCTACATGCAGATCGTTTCCACCTGTAACACGAATGTCCACCAATCCCAGCATTAAAGAATAACTTTTTTTACTTTTCATACATTTTTAATTTTCGATCGTCGGATTGAATGAATTGAAAAAATTAAATAATAAAAATTAACAAAATATGTGTGAGATTTAAAAATAGGAATGGATGTCACACTCCATAGAAAACGGAGCGAGAGAGATAAGGCTTGGTAGACGGCAAGGGATATGTGGTTGCTTTGGGCGACTGTTTAGTTTTTTAATACTATTTTTGTTTAAGTTTTTAATTTTTGAATTTTTAAAAATAAATTACAAAAGTTAACCATAGTTTGAGTGAAAGGACACATGGTAGCTTAGAAAGTTTATGATGAGCATATACACAGTTAATGTATATATGAGTAAGCTTGTGAAGGATTGCCAAACGGAAAGAGACTATATATATATATAGTTATGAACCTTCTCTTGCAACTATAAAATAATGAATTTGTCTTTTTCTTTTAGGTGACGAAATGTGTCTTAGATTTTAAAATGTTCTTTTTTCTTTTCAAAAAAATGTTCTTATGGAACGATACTCTTTGGATCTATATTTACAAAGAATTGTTCTGCATTAAGAAGGAGAGGAATCCAACTCCGTCCGACATTGATAGCATAGTGTTTTGCTCAATCCGTAAGTCGAATTAGAACAGGAAAGTCTTTAGTTAATTGAAACAGTACATTTTAAATTATTTTGCGAATTTTCCAGGTTATACATGTTATATTTACTTTCATATATTGATAAATTTGTACAATTAAAAATATGAAACTTTGAAGAAAAAGATTTGGCGTAAGTTTATTTTAACAAAAAATCATGCTATAACTTTATTTAATAAAAAAAACTTAAATTTTAATGAAAATTTCTTGAACTTTAATAAAAATGGCAAAAGAACTTAAAATTAATGGTAAAGATATAATTTTAATATTAAAAAATTAAAAAAAATGACACGCCGGACCGTGCGTCCTCACATATACTATTTATGAAACTGACTACGTTGTTTATGAAATTTGCTACACTGTTTATGAAACTTAATGGTACTACACTGTTTAAGAAATTTATTACATTTTTTATGAAACTTAACGGTACTATACTGTTTATGAAACTTAACAGTACTAAGTTTATGAAACTTACTACATTGTTTATGAACCTTAACGGTACTATACTGTTTATGAAACTTAATCGTACTACACTGTTTATAAAATTTAACTGTACTACCTTGTTTATGAAACTTAACGCATGTTGGGCATACATATTTATATTTTATGTTTTTTTTATCTTTATTATTAAATAAAATTATTAGATAACTTTTAGTTAAAATACAAAATTTTGAAATTATTTTCATTATTTTTTTTTTAAATAATACTATCAGAAATAGTAGATCTAGCTATGAATTTACAACTTTGACAAATAAAAAGCTACGGATTTACAGCAGATATTTTAAGAACACGTGGCAGCACTTGATCACAGGTATCACGTGGCAGCGCTCGATCACAGGTATCCAATATTGGAAAATTTTCTATTCCATAAATGGAAATTAAACCCAAAATAAACCTAAAAAATCTTGCCCAAAGATTCACTTGTCCATCCGACCAACCACGCGTCCATATCGTAAAAGCACCAATTTTATCTCTCTCACTCGCACAAACTCCACGTCGTTCGCCTACCCTTCTAATTGTTGGCGTGGGTGAGAGCCCGTCCACGCGAGTGTGCGCGTCACGCGGTGTGTTTCGCGTGTAAACTTTTAATGTTACTCTTTCGCAAACCGAATTTTGATGTTCTTGGCGAATGGAAGACGACCACGTATTTGATATCTCGAACCTCCCCAAAGGCAACAGAAGTACGCTATGCTCGAGGCAGCCCCACGTCGACGTCTGCTTTTGAAAGTGGCTGACACATAGTGCTCCCTCATTGGATGGGAGAGAGGGACATGAGTTATAGTGGGCCCCACTGGGGGGGAAAAGGTTTTAACCACTTGGACCCCGTCGTTGTTTCGGAGCTGTAACCCTAGCCCGTGGTGGGGAAGGGGCGTTGGTACTACTGCACACGCGCTTCCTCTCACGTTTCGTTGTTACTAACTTCTGCCTACCGCCCATTAATATAATAAACGCTAGTCGTAGCTTCCATTTCGGCGAGAGAGAGAAAGTGGAGAGAGAAAGATTGTGTAAAGGTTGTTGATATGGAGGGCGGAGAACGGCGGCGGATGCTAAGAAGAGATGGTGGGGGGCAGGATAAGCCTGCAATCGTGAACGCGAACATGCTTAGATTTCGGCCGATTGCACCGAAACCGGTGGCGAACAGAGCCGGAGAGGTTGGTAATAACGAGAACTCGGTTTCCACTATTTTGACGAGTGCAAGAAGAAAGAGAAAGTACGTTAGGGTTTCCAAGAATAATGTATGTAGGGCGAAGAACAAGGATCCTAAGCGCGTGGTGACGACGCTGCAGCTCTTGCCGGAGGAAAACGATAACAACGGCTCATCGAACGGTGAATCTTGGCGTCCGTTAGATCCTACGGTGACGGACAATAATAACGATAGAAATAACAACAATAGTAATCCAACTGGTAAAGAAGATGAGAGCTTAGGCCTAGGAATTCCCATGTGGTTGAGGAATTACATGGGTGGTGGAGGAGGATCAGATCCGACGGAGGGGATGCGGCAGATGGTGGCGGTGGAGTCTTGGGTGACGGTGGAGTGCTTGAAAGGCACATGCATGAATGTGCAAGGTACGTTTGGAAGTTTTAGGAGTAGGGACGCGGCGAGGATGATGAGTGATCTGGAGGGTGACACGTGTCCTGGTTTTATATCGGACGGTCAGAACAGGGTGCAGTGGCTGAACGGGGCGTTTAAGAGGATGGTGAGCCAGCAGAAGCGCGCAGGGGAGATAGCGGTGTGGTTGGTGGTGAAAGAGAAACTGCCGTACGCGGATGCTTCAGCGTTAATAGCGTGCCAAGTAAAGCTGCAGTACACGGTGGGTAAGGACAAGTGCTCCCGAACTGTGCCTTGTGATTTGTGGAGAATGGACGATGGAGGATTTGCATGGAGGCTCGACGTTAACGCTGCTCTCACTCTGGGCCGTTGATTTGAAGTCGTTTGTAATCGTATTTATGGATAAGATTCGTACAGATTATCAGTAGATTATGGAATGGAAGATGAAGATCTCAGGTATATAATTTGTATTCATATATATATATTATACACTTTTGAGTTAGTTTGATCATTAACTTCGCCAATTAAACTTAATTTAAGTGCGCAAATTAAGATAAACACGGATTAAGTACTCCTAAACGAGTAGCAGAGCAAGCTATAGCTGGCAAAACTTTATTTGTGGTGTAGGTGGGACAAAGTTAGTGATATAAACAATTTCGTTTTAGTTTTCTGCTTTTTAATTCATTGGTAGAGTCGTGCCGATCCAGTAACTAATTAAGTAATTATTCAAATTAACAAGAACCAATGTTTAAACACCAGTATAATTTAAGAAGAGACCAGGTTAATTTATGACCATATCTCTTATATATTTATTGTATTAATTAAGCTTGAGCCAACACTAATCCCCTTTTTTTTCTGATCTTCTTGCCAGGTAAGATAAAGAGAGACTGGCCTATTCTTTCTATCCTGCTGGTAATGCCAACTTTAGCCACAGTCATCTCATCTACATCTAACCCTTTAAATTAATTTGATCCTTCTATATATAACCATCTGGCTGGTTGGCTTAGATGGCATCATGCTTTTGGTGCACTTCTTTGCCAGAAACATGATGTTTATACTAATTAATAGCCAAAACGAAACGATTAACAAATTGTGTATATATATTTATCTATCTGAGAATATCATCTCTAATGATGGGAAAGTCAATTACTAAATTGAACTTTTGAACCCTAATTAGATTCCAGTGTTCAATCAACAATTGGTAATTAATCTGCATGATGTTATTTATCAATACTTGAAAAAATAGTTCTTATATACATACATACATACATATATATACACACACATATGCACATAATTAATAAGAGAAATAACTTCTGTTCCTCGTTTGCATTCAATAGAATGAATTAGAAATAGAAGGAACAAGAAACTACTGTTTTTTAAAATAAATAAAATTAATTAAAATCACAAATATTTGGGAGGAGATATATATATAAAAGAGAGACTTACATGAGCCGAGAACACAAAAATGGTGGCATTGTCCCACACATATTACGCATTTTTATATGCTTTAACTTTTTTACTTGGTGTCATAATTAATGAAAGCATCTTAAATTTAGTGACCTTATTTCATGTAAGTAATTTTTTACATAGAACAGAGGAGATGATTGGAACAATTACTTGGTATCAGATAGATAACTAGTATATTGTCATTTATTCCGTGTGGATATTGATTGTTCCCAGTAGAATTCTACTATTTTTTTCCCCTTTTTTCCTTGGGGGTGTGTTATAAAAATAAAATTTTCCCCATTGTTAAATTCGTTTGCTGATGAAAAATGAAGAACTTGCGTTGTAATTCTTAAACTAAGTACCTAAGTTACTATTCCTTTGGTCTGATAAGTACTTAAATTGCTGCATAGTATTACGTTTTAATAATATTATTTTTTATTTATAAATAAAAAATTTTAAATTCGATTCTGGTTAAATAAAAATATAAATCAAATTATTATATAACTAATCCGAGTTAGCTCACTTTTTCACCTGTAGACTTGCATTTCCTTCACCTTACATCATGACTGCCAGGAAAATAACTACCTTGCATTATAGCTCGTTGAATATCTCTTGTCCCGCTGGTTGTAGTATCATCTGATAACATCAGTCTTCTCATTCACTTTATTTGCATGCATGACATGTTCAACGAGTTAATTGGTTCAGAAGAAAAGTCAGAAATGTTTGGATTCATGGAACCAGCTGGAATATATAAAATATTATTATATTTTATCGTATACTGTATACTTGATGTGATCTCAATGATACAGTTAAAAAAGTGCCAAAAGTAGAAATATCAGCTAAAACTGTAGCTTGTCTTAGTGCTATATTTGGAATTTTGGATCTCTGCCCCGGGAAATTGTTTAAGATATATAGAGTGGACTACAGAAGAAGCTCATATCTTCTGTGTAATTCTTTTAACTTTTGGAATGTGATATCTACATATTTTTTTTACTTCTCATGCATTTTTGTTAATTTCTTTATTTGATATTTTTCAATTCATTCGATCTAATGGTTAAAAATTAAAAAAATATATGAGAAGTAAAAATGGATGTGTAGATAGTAAATAATGTTTATTTCTTGTCAATTATTATTTTCATTTCTTGTTAATTATTGTTTTATGCATATAATAATTAATGTTTAATTTTTAATTTTTTTTGCTAGAATTATTGTAACAGGGCTTGATCTTTCCCGAGGAGGCTGGCTAGCTTCTGTGGATCTGAAGAATAATTGAACAGTGGTCTTGAAAGTGTACATACTGGTAAGCACGAAGCCGTACGTACGTATTAGATATTGAATTATCTCAATGCCAAGAAACCGCATTGAGTTGAAAAAAAGGGATACGTAGCTATATATATATGGCTATATGCGTACTCCACTTCTACTGTACGTATACTCTTGATTTAGCAGCAAATTAAAGCAGCTGCTGATGAAATCCTTAAAGGTTTGAGTACGTACATATATAATGTATGAGCAAGCAAGCTATGTAAAAAACCGCTGGTATGTTTATGTTTTTCTAATGCGCAATAATGCACATGTTATCATCAGAGATTAATCGATGTCCAATAATTATGTATATTGCTTCTCGATCTGTCTATGAATTGTTTCGTTTCTTTTCTTAAATTTTTTTTCCATTTTTGGTGGATAATTACGTACGTAGTTTCATCATCAGCATGCAGTAATTAAAAGAAAGAAAATTATAAAATACACTGCAATGACTTGAAAGGAAGGGATAATACAATCTGCTTAGCTAGATAAATAAAACTGTTGAAAAGTCTGGTGGGTAATGAATGCCCACAGTACATTAGCAGAAGTTTTCAGGATGGGCAGAAGTTTTCAATGCTCATGCAAAGTAAAAGTTGAATTTGTAAATACATAGAAATTGTATTGTCAAAGGAAGTGTCGTAAGTTTCAATATGCAGTTAATGCATCAGTTTGGAGTTGCTCTATAAATAGAGCACTCCGTATGTTTTCAAGTTACAGAAAATATAAGAAGAAGAGAACGAGAGAAAAATATCAGTAACATCATCTATTTCTTTGCCTTTTATTTGATATCCTCTTGTGCTATATTTTTAGTGTGACATTTAACATCCACCTTGCACCTACCATTAAAAAGGTTATCTCTCTAACTTTGACCTATTTATAACAAAAACAGGAATTTACAGTCTAAATTAATTGCAATATGCATTCCAAGCTAATAAAACCTAGCAAAACAAGCAAAACATAAGATTCCCTTAATTTCTGCTTAATAGAAAATCAGATACTTAATTAAAGTAGGGTGTTAATTGGATTTTCATTTTAGTCATCCTAATTAGGTACTTTATCTTGAATGGGTACGAAATCTCTCGTAGGTAATTACAAACTCATAGTGTTTAATCGTGTTACTCTTAGATGTGTGTGTGTATATATATTCAAACTAATGTAATTAATCAAAGGAATAAAATCAAAATTCAATCCAACAGTTGGTTTAATGAAAAATAAATCTTATTTATCCAAAGATTAAAATCTAAATGTCAATTTGATAACCATTTCATCTTTTAATTTTTAGTTTTCACTTTTTATGCTTGAGATATAAAGTATAGGAGATAATGGATGAATGAAGAAGCATGGTGGGAGGTGAGGATGAATAAGATGAACACAAAATCTCGAAGGCGAAAACACAACTCAAAATAGTTTTTTGTTTTAGTTTTCAATTTGTGTACGTTACCTTATACATTTCTTCTACATCTATCAGACTGTCCTTTCTCCACTCTTATTCGTCATTCTTTCTCTTATGTGCTTTCCCCATAACAGATGCATAAAGATAAAAAACTAAAAACTAATTACAAATGAAATGGTTACAAAAAAATGTGCTAAATATCTCAAAGTAACAAAGGCAATAGCCCGTCTTCCTTATTTCTTTTCCTTTATTCTTTCTTGCTTGATATTTTTAGTGATGATCCTCTTCTCAATATTTTCTTCATTCCTTCACGCATATCATCCTCCATAACTGACCATCAAGGCTGCATGCACTGTAATCAGTATCTCGATCGTTCTCTTGAAACTCTTTCTCATTCGAGGATATTGCCTGATGCCAACTCTCCCTTTGCATGTTTCCCTATCTGACGGTCACTCTCTTTCAACAAACATCGACAACTATTTCTCTGTATCCACTTAATTAGCTCAATGTTTCTTTTGTTTCTTAGGACTGGATTGGAACAGATAATCCATTATATTCAAAGTATGTTGAAGAAAGAGATAAAATTGTGTCTAACTTGAAGATAATATAGATTACTCATTAACGAAACTTATTTATTCTAATTCCCCGAAATAGTCAAAAGCGATAAGTTAATTCCTTTCGTATCTAATCTCTATCTGATTCCTTCAAAATAAACGTCAATATACTTTTAAGTCTTCTGGATTATCCATGAAAGTCCAGTTCTAAACATCAAACTGATGCCTTAAGAGTTTTTCATTAGAAATTGCTCACAAGTTTGACTTCCATGTTTAATCATTAATTAATCAGTATTCACCCAATGTTGATTGGTGAAACTTGCTCAATTAAGTACTAATTTCTTCTTTGAGGGAGGGATGTATTCCAACCATTAACAATACACAGAAAACATGAGAAGGCGAGAGCTGGACACAGTGTTTTGATTGGATGAGGCATGTATTTGGTACAAACATTCCAAATTATTAATTAGTAGTATTAACGTTTCGTACACTTTGATTAGGTTTAAACTGAAAAGAAAATGAAAGGCTGGCTGGACGTACGTGAGTCGATTAAGTGAGGCCACCTAAGCACTGGTAATTATAAAACATACAGATGCCCTATCAACCTTTGCAGTTGGCATATATCTAAAGTCTATACAGATGCCTCCAAAACATTTTATAATTGCAAAATAATCTAATTAACGGATAAGTTAGATGACAGATAGCTCCAAAACATTTTGTAATAGTTGATGTTTGGAAAACGACATTTTTGTACTACATGGATCATGGATTTATAAAAATATGACATCACACATCATTTAATACATTAGATAGTACGTCGGTAATAACAAATCTTTATCTCATTAAGTGGGGTAGGCTGTATGAATTCTAAAATTTCACTGCGCTCAATTTTGCGCCAAATCTTTTGTTAACTCCAAGTACTCCAAGTCTTTTCCTAGAATCTCTTTCGAAATCTTCCTAAGTCTCCATCTATCCTTTTTGCCCTGAGTCTTTGTCTCATAATTGCATGTTCTAACGGGAGTATATGTGGCTCTTCGGTTCACATGTCCAAATCACCTTAATTGATTTTCTCTCGTCTTATCTTCAATTGCGGCTACTCCTACTTTAACTCGGATATCCTCGTTCTTAATCTTGTCATTTCTCGTGTCCTCACATATCCAATGAAACATTCTCACCTCTGCTACTCTTATTTTTGCTAATAGTAGACCGACGTAGTACAAGAATATAATTTCCCTAACATTTTTCTTTATAATAACATAAGTCACGAAATCTAACATATAGGCTTTAGAGCAACTGCACGTAAAATGAAAATTACTTGCTTTCTCATGTTTGATAGCTTTAAAAAATAAGACACTTATTTTATGAGAAACCGAAACCTTCAATTGAACTAGGGTTTCATTTTTCTTTCCAATGAAAAATCAAGGCAAGCATAAATTACACTTTGTCATGATCAATATGCACCCATTAACAAATTCAAATGCCACGGCAAATCAAGCCAAGTAGACCAAAACCTTCATTTGCATTACCAACAACAGCAAAATAACGTATTCTGAAAAGATTGAAAATTTGCTCGAAAAGAGAAGATATGGGAAGTAATTTCCCGTAATTTCCTTTCTTGCCAGCCCCCGCTCACAAATTTACAAACACGCAAATTTATCGAAACTGAGGCAGGTATTGGAAAACAAATAAAGTGGAAAATGCAGATGCAATATATTCATTCGGTGATGTTAAAGAGACCATATTTTAAATCATTTTTGTAAACAATATGATATGCTGATTGATGTGATTGGACTTTTTTTAAATTATTAAAAGAAGAGTCTAACCATCAATCGCCACATCATGTTATTTACTTTGATATTCCTACCATTTTACTATTGATTATTCGTATAGCTTGTGGCCTAATATATACATGTTAGGATATGAGTACACTCGCTTTTGACATACACTTTGGCACTTATTTTGTAGAGCTCATTTTGTAATGTATTTCAACGGTCCGAAACGTCTATATTTTATTCTATCATTCATAAATCATCTTTGCAAAAAATTCAAGAAATCCAAAATCATTAAGGCATTCATTTGTAGCGAAGAAAATTGACAATTACAATTCAGTAAAGTAAATACTAAATTTAATTCAATGGTCATATAGTTTCATATCTGGGTATTATTAGTAAAGATAGTCTTTGAGGTAAAACATAAACAATCGTGGTTGAATCATTAAAATATATATTACGGATTAATCCCACAAAAAACTTGTTTCAAAATGTGTCAAAAGTATGGACCTCGGATCCTAAACCTAAGAATATCCTGTCAATTGTCATGCATATCATATATTCAGGCTGAAATGCCGAGGTTACAATCATATTCATTCAAAAAAATTCGGAATCTCGTCTATTTCAGTCAACAAATAGTAATGATACGTTAATAGTCAGAGTACCACAATCGGACAGCATCCTTGAAACCGATGATACTTTTACGACCTTTTCGCTGTTAAAGGAGTACGAAACACCGAATCTACTTTTGAAACACGAGTAATGTAGTACTATGATCCGACATGAAATCCTCGTACAGATAGCAGGGCAAGCTTGTTCACTGCTCATTGTGCCCGGAATCTGCATTCGACCTTCCAAAGATACTAGCGCTTCGCCCTTTCCGGAGAAGAGAAAATTTAACCAGACCAGAGACATGAGAGGGGTTTCCCTTCTCGGCATGGTTTTATACATTCAAGTACCATCTCTTGCAACTGTTCCTCGACGTCCTCCATGGATGAACAGGCATCTATGATCTGCATCAAGCCAAAACAAAATTTTAACCTCTGCATAATATCCAAGTAATTTAACTCACCTAGGAATTGTATACTTCAAGAGTAACAGTTGCGAACCAAACAATCTAGCAGTAGTTGCAGGCTTAGTTGTTTTTGAACCGCTACTGCAATGAGTATCCACAATATACGAAAATTACCAACTTGCAGCATCGCTCCAAGTTAAAATGTGTAAACCATCGTCAGATAATGACAGTCAAGCTATGCTCTTTGTGTACAATCATTCAGGATGACATGCTCAAGATGGCATCACAACCGAGAACCGGAAGAAAATATCCAGGTTCTGTATTGAACTTCAAGAATGAATCAACAAACTACCTTCCAAGTGGGACTGCAGAGGACCTGATAGTTGTGACCAACCTTCTTCTGAAACTCAAGCTGCTCGTATCTCTCACCTCCATAGCCTCCTCTTTCGGCAGCTTTCTGACAATATATACATTCATACTTCACATCAAAAAATGGGAAAAAAGTTACAACGTCCATCTAATTTGCAGAATCCACCGTCCAGGTTAATCATTTACAAGAACTAATATATTTAAAAACTGAGGACCATGAGCCAACTTCACAACAGGAAAAATGTAACAGCTCTCATTTTATCAACAATCAATATCAGCATAGATAAGAACCTTAAGATGTCAGGTTCCTCTATTTGAGAACCTATTGACTGTGCAAAATCAACGCATATCCACTAAACTTCTTATGAGGGGCTGTTTGTACGTCTTGGAAGATATGTCAGATCATATAGGTAACGAGAAATCACTGTAACCATGTTCAAAATTAGATATATAATCATGTAGGAATTAACTGAACTAACACAGCAAAATCCAGAATTACAGAATATGGGCGTTTTTATTCACTAAAATTCACTGTAAACAATAGAATGGCTACATACTTCAGGGGGTATGTCAAGGTACACTACAAGATCTGGAGCCAATAGCCCAATCTCCGGAGCCTGCAAAAGAACACCGCAATTTTTAAAATATCATCATAGAGAATATAAAGCTCTGTAGGGTAAAAACAAAAATAAAGAGCACTTCCCCACCTTACACCATTCGATATCAAGTCCTTTGGCAGACGAAAAAGCCACCCCTGAATAAGAATAACGGTCAACTACAAGAGTGGTTCCACTTTTCAATTTGCTTTCCATCAACGATCTGCAGAGACATTATAGAAACAAGAACTGAACCTACTTATTTCCTCGCCGTTAGCCATACAAAGGAAGTAACTTTTGCTGCTTACATATCTACTTTAGATTTCATTACATATTTTATCCATCAGTATGTTACATTGGTTTCTCAACGCAACAGAAGCTGACAACTATCACGTATTGCCCTGACATCAGTTAAACTAAACCAACAATCAGAAGAAGTGCAATCTCTCTTCTCGTGAATATACAAACCCCACAACAAAAAGAACAACACAACTAACCTCTTCTCCCAACGATTGGCACTAAAGAGTAGATGGATTGTATGATCGTCCAGTTGTGATTCGTTGGAAAGATACGAAGATATCATTTTCCCAACACTAGTAGTTCTGTCAGGAAAGCGCCACAACTCAGCTGAATATCCTAACCTCTCCAAGTTTGTGACTAGTCTAGCAGACTGTGTTGTCTTCCCACACCGATCCAAGCCTTCAAGAACAACCAAGGCACCTCTTGAATCCTCCTTTCCACCTCTTAGGCTACAGTTCTGATTTTTACCTTCCATCCGAATCCGCCTGACTAAAACCTTGCGAGCAAAGTATGATTGAAAACCCAATGACCTTCGTACTGCTCTGGCTCCAAAGTTCCTAGACAAGCAAAATGTACTCTATTAGATAACTCCCTCAACCTCAACCAATTTCGACCAATTTCCGAAACCTACCATTCAACGTTCATTCTTGGTTACTCAAGTTCAAATTTTTCAATAATGGTTATACAACTATACATTTTTCAACATGGGAGGCTGAGAAATCGAAACTCGACTCAACAGTCACTGAGATGAACCAAAAACATACTATTTACAACAATTCTCTTCCTTAAATCGAAAACAGGCAAAACATTATCTCCGGAAGTAAGTAAATACAACATGTGTAAAGATTAAGAGTTACGAATTCTTACAAAGCCTTGCAAGCTGTAGGAAAAGAAGCATGGATCATGTCCCTTACAACCTACAACCTACAAACTGGAGATTTAACATAAAAAAGGAAAATAATTCACCAAAATTTATATGATAACTGTGAACAAAATTGATCTTGACTGAAGAAAAAAAAAATCACCCAGAAAAAGGAAAGATTACCTTGAACGATTTGCTCTTCTGGGTAATCAGATTGTCTATACAAATGTCAGACAGAAATGACAACGAATTTAAAGTAGGAACTTGGGGACCTGCGTGATTTCACCGGCCAGTGAGGTATCCGTAGTGCGGGGAAGGGCGGCGGCGGGGGAGGTGGGTGAGGCCTAATAGAGTGGCAGCAAGTGGGGTGAGAGTGATAGTCTTGAGGGTTTAAACTTTTTTTTGGTTTTTTATTTTTATTATTTTATTATTTTTTTTATCGAATGTGCTTTTGTTTTTTTAAAGAGTAATTTAGAATATGATTTTGCTGAAGTTTTGAGTTTTCTATATAAAATAGTTTATATAACTTCTCACATTAATTCTTGATATTTGAATAGATAGAAACTGGTCTTGAGTTCATTCATCATTATTCATTTCGGTATTTTTGTTATTTTGATCTTTATTTAATATAGATTTTTCACATAACAACTAAAGTGATTGATGGTAGACAAACTCAATGACTACCTTTATCAATTTCAAATTTCATCGACCAAATAAAAAGTTATGAGCTCGTTTGGATGTGCTTGTAAAATTATTGAAAGTGATTTTAGAAAAAAATGTTTTTGGATTCCAAAAACACTTAAAATGTTTTTGGAATAAGCATCAATAATGTGCTTTTTCTAGGAAACACTTTAAGTACTTTTTTTAAATTTACTTGCATATTTACTAAAAATTAATTTTAAAAATATTTTCATTAAAAACGCTTTCAGTAATATTAAAAGCACATTCAAACACACTATTTTAGATAAAGAGCCTTCTAAAAGAAAAAAAAAAATCACCCGCTAATCCGCTTCCATCAGCATAACTGCTAAATCAGATCCAACGGCTGAAATTCTAAACTTCGTGAAATGTCGGTTAAATTATATCCCATGGTGGCCACCTGTTTTAACCGATATTTAAATCAGAAGGCTTTAACAGTCAAGGCAGTCGGAGTGATATTATTTTTTTTTCTTTCTGTTTTTTTTTTTTTTGAAGTCGTGCTCTTACTCTGCGGGAAAGAAACAAACCTCGCATTCTTCAAGCTCGTCTTCTTCTTCGTCGCTTCGGGCGGGTACGGGTCGCGATCCAGTCACTGTTCAAGTCGGGTTTTCTAGGGTTTTACTCACTCTGCACTCTCCACCCTTCGCAGTTTCTGCGTCTCATTGCTCTGAAGTGTTCTCGACCTCGATTTGTCATCGCGCAGAAGACTTCGTGTAATTTGATCGCAGGAGAGCTCTGGAACTCAAGTGGGCAGCTCAGCAATTACTACAGGTATTTTTCTAGGGTTTTGGATTACTTTCAATTTTGGGATTTTTTGTGCTTTATGTAGTTCACTTTTGTCGAATTAGTTGCTGTGCAAGATTTAGGGTTTTAATTCAATTTTGTCCAATTTTCACTTCTTGTGTAAAAATTGAGCTCTGGAACTTACCCATGAATTAATGTTACTGTTGTTAAACTATGTGATGAATGTTTCTTCTTCGTCGGATTGTTCGTTCTCATTTTTTTTTTTTTTTTTAAGATAATTTAAAATTAAGCTCTAATAAGTTTCTTCTTCGTATGTGGTTTTTTTTGGTATCGAATAGTAATAATTTTGGCGGTTAAATTGGAGAACTTGATTTTATTGCTCCTTCCTAAGCAACCTAGCTGACCCCTTTTTGTTTAACTGGAAAATCACTGTTATGGTATAAAGAATAGTGCTAGGAGATTCTTTGAGATATTTGGTCATGGCCAAGAAGAACAAGAACCCGGGAAGGGGAGGGTACTATGGCAGTGCTTTTGGGCAGGCTGGTGAATGCTCCGGTAGCTCAGGAAGAATCGACGCAGAAGTTACTGGCTCAGAGGATTCAAGTGCTCTGACGAGGAAATCTATTAGTTTGAATTCTAGTAACCGTGACAGTTTTGGTGTGCCCATACAAATTCTTCCCCTGTCAAACATGTTGTCATCAGAGAGGAAGGATTTGAAACATACGTTGAATATGGAACTTGAGCAGATACGAGTACTTCGGAAGAAAGTTGAAATGCATAGAACCAATGGTGTTGCAGTGTCCTCTTCTAGTGATATCATCAGCAATGGCCAGAATGGGCCGCATGTCGATAATTTTAGAAAGTCGTCCACAATGATTTCTGGGCCAGGTAAAAGACTGAATCCTGGGGCTTCAAAAGCACAGAAACAGAATCCGGGAACTTCTGGGAGGTTTGACTCTAGCTACTGCTAGTGTGATTCTTATGAAACAATGTGAGGCACTATTGAAACGGTTGATGTCCCATCAATCCAGTTGGCTTTTCAATGAACCTGTTGATGTGGTGAAGTTGAACATTCCAGATTATTTCACTGTTATCAAACATCCAATGGACTTGGGTACGGTAAAGAGCAAGATAGCTTCGGGATCTTATTCAACCCCACTGGAGTTTGCTGCTGATGTCAGGATGACTTTCACCAATGCTATGACGTACAATCCACCACAAAATAAGGTCTATAACATGGCTGATACTCTTAGTAAATTTTTTGAAGTCAGGTGGAAAACCCTTGAAAAAAAACTGCCCAAGGCTGATTGCCAACAACCACCAACTAAATCTGGTCCTCATGAAGGCATAGAAACTCCTAAACCATTACCCCCCTCAAAAAAGAGGACTATCACGTCAGTGCACAATGAAGTCAAGTCTGAGGCTCCTCAGCGAGTAATGACAACGGAGGAGAAGCTCAATCTGAGCAGAGAGTTGGAGTCTTTGATTGGAGAAATGCCCTTACGCATCATTGATTTCTTGAAGGAACATAGTTCAAATGGAAAGGACTCTGGTGAGGATGAGATCGAGATTGATATTGATGTTCTAAGTGATGATACCTTGTTCACATTACGGAGGCTTTTAAATGAGTATTTGCAAGAGAAACAAAAGAACCATGTAAGGGCTGAACCTTGTTCAATGGAGGTATTAGCTCAACGTCAACTTTTTCCTATTCCTGAATCAAATAGAATAATAAAAACATAGTTTGTTGTCGCTATTATTGCAGCTTATCAATGAATCAGGGTTGAGCAATTCATCCATGCAGCCATGTAAAGGTCATATGCTTCTTTATCTACTTGCATATATAAGTGCCGACTTCAGTTTTAGTTCCCCCCACCTCACGTATGTGCATTTGTAGGGAATGACCCGGCTGATGAAGATGTTGATATTGGTGGAAATGAGCCTCCTGTCTCAAGCTATCCTCCTGTAGAGATAGAAATGGATACTGGCCAGTAAAAGTAGTAAAGCCATCAGCTCAAGCAGCTCCAGTGGTAAATTGATCCCATGTTTCTTTGTTTAGATCCTTCATATGTTCTGTTTCTTGACTTTTTGTCCGTGTTTTGGGTCTTCATAGGTTTCTGAGATTGTGTAGGGCTTGTTGAAGCAACTTTTTATTTCTCCAATTTCATGCATTAAATTGTATCATCTTTTAGCTTTATTTAACGGAGGCAGAGAAAAAATTAGAGTAGGGCTTGGTTGGAGCAAATATAGTGTTCATGTTTTGACTTAAATTGAGGCCAACAAAGAAAAAAGGCTACGCATGCTTGTAAAAGAGAAATGTGAAATTTTTTCCTGAGTTTCATAAACACTAAATGATTTTGTATCTTGTGTATGCTTTACAGATTCAGATTCTAGCAGTTCTGAGAGTGAATGTGATGATGCGAAGGCTGGAAGTCCGGTAAATGAGCATAAGCTGTCTGAATTTTTATGTTAAATATATCAAATCAATTTGTGTACCTCTCATGATGGATGGTTTATGAACTATTATGCTGTGTGCTATTGAGTTTGTGTGGTACAATAGTGTATGGGTAGAGTGGTTTGACTGACGGACCTGACATTATACTTAATTCTTCTTCAGGTACCAGAAACTGTGGGTTCTGGAACTCATTTAGATGAAAAGACAACAATTGATAATCCCCTCGAAGGAAATCGTGAGTATCTTTTTAATTAAATTACATTCCTCCTTCCATTCTCTAGGTGTTGCATGAAAAAAAATTTATGTACAGTTTCCAGTCCATAAATGAGAAACACAGGGTGGGTCTAGAATAGTGTGCTTAGTTATAGAAAATAATAGGGAATCTTTTGACAACGTCTTGGGCAGGAAATTAAACAGGATCATGAATAGAGAGGAAGCACCTTCCTGCTTAAAATAGAGATTGAAGTGTTTGGAAGAGTGTTTCATGTTTTCTGTTGCCAGATGCAGAACATCTGATCAACTCTTATTTATAATAAAACATGTTTTCGTTTATATATAATAAACATGATCTCATTTATGCTGCCATCAGATCATTTATTACCGTATATAGCTTAATGATGGGGCATGAAGAGTTGTCAGTCATTTTAGTAACCATCTTGGTTGTACTCTACTAATGATGTGGTTTGGACTTCTCTGAAATATGATTGTATTTATGGATTTTGAATTACTTGTGGATCATTAAATTTTCTAATCCATGGGATCTTACAGATTCTGATAGTGGGTTGGATCAAGTTGAACAAAGTTCCCAGCAGAAGCCAAGTCCTGTTGAGTCAGATTGTTGCCAGCATGGTAAGCCAAAGAGTTAAACCAATATAAAGAAAAAAAAACAGTATTTGTTTGAAAAAATAGTAGCTATGCAGCCTATGCTGTTGGTTTGTGGTAGCATCTCATAGTTCAATTCATCTCTGTAAAAAATGTAGGAGACAGTGCTCCTCCAGAGAGGTCAGTCTCCCCCGAGAAGCAGTACAGGGCTGCTCTATTGAAGAATCGTTTTGCTGATACTATTTTAAGAGCACAAGAGAAAACACTTAATCAGGTGGGTTACAGAGTCACGCTACTTGTGTACTTACTGCATATGTATGAATCCGTTTTGCTAGTATTCTACTCTGGATGTGATCCCGTGCAATCTGATCTGGCTGAGATCAGGGTGATAAAGAAGATCCTGAGAAATTGCGGAGGCAGAGGGAGGAACTTGAATTGCAACAGAAGAAAGGTGGAGGTCTTTACGTTTAAAGTTTACTTTTCTGTTTGCATCAATTCCTTTGATGTGTGCATGTGTTGTATTGGGTTGGTGGCATAAAATTTTGCAACGAGTCCTTTAATTGCACACCGTGTTCACCGACATCTCCGAGTTTATTAAACTGAAATGTCTGTTGGTTTAAATTAGCTTATTATGTTGCCACTATATGAGCAGAGAAAGCGCGGTTACAAGCGGAAGCTAAGGCTGCTGAGGATGCTCGAAGGCGAGCAGAAGCAGAAGCTGCAGCTGAGGCTAAACGGAAGAGGGAGCTTGAGAGAGAAGCAGCAAGGCAGGCATTGATGCAGGTAAATCGCGACACCTCCTCGTATGTTGCATAAATATACCCCTCTAGTGTATCTGGATTTTAATTGGGAAATTGTATGTGTACAGATAGAAAAGACTGTTGAAATCAATGAGAACTCTCGGTTTCTTAAAGATCTGGAGATGCTTAGAATTGCCCCTGCGGAGCAGCTACTGAGCTCTGTAGATGAAACGAGCCCCGATCACTCGCAGGACGGCTTAGGCGGCTTTAAGTTTGGGGGGAGTAACCCGTTGGAACAACTTGGCCTGTACATGAAAGACGATGAAGAGGAGGAAGACGCGGATCCTGTAAGTAGTGTTCCTCCAAGCCCTGTAAATGCTTCTGTAAGTCCTGTAAACGATATAGAAGAGGGGGAAATTGATTAAATCGTTTGCTACTTTTGTACTCGTGGACGAACCAAGGAAGCACAAAATATAATATTTTGATAAGAAAAGAGGATTGAAAAAGAAGAAATGTCTGCGCACTTTTGTTGTTATTGCTTTCAATGAGGAATCCTACTGTTCGTGCGATGTATGTAAGTTTTTCTCCGTTCCCAGGGGTACAAGGCTAGGGCTCATCTTTTGCACTTAAAACCATCTCCAATCTAAAAGGCAAAAGTTACAAGTTAAAAACACATATTTGATTGTAAATTTTGTGGTGCAAGTTAGTAAACAAAGTTAAATTTGACTTTTAATCTTTTAAGCAGAGGCATTAAGCCGTCAAATCACAGTTAAACATAATTTTTGTATCTTTAGAGAAGGGCAAAGTCTCATTTGAGCATTAGCGTCATACTCAAAGATAAATATGACACTGCAGATAACATCAAAGTTATATATGATTATAACGTTTCCAAATTATTGAGGAAAATTTGAGTTGAGCTTAAAGTGAAAAAATTAGAACTTTCAATTGTATAACGGCATTTGGTGTATCAAACCGTGTGAGAGTTATTTTGTGACATAACGATTTAGAATAGGAAAACTTTATTTGGACCTATTTATTCTCTTTCTGCACCTAACTTATTATTTATTATCATGAAATTCCAAATGTGCTCAATAATTCCACCTACATCCAACAAGAATAAAAATAAAAAAATAATTCAACAATAGGCATCTTCAGACATCCTATCTCTCCAAACCTCAACCCGAAAGAAATTTATGTGAATTTTTTTTTTTGGCAAAATTCATGATAACATCAAAATTGTGATTCTACACATGAATCGTACACTCCGTGGTCCAACAGAGTTAGATTTGAAAGGTCGACAGTTTCAATGGAGTTCAAACATGTTAGAAGGATTGCGTGGAAGAAGAAGTTGTAGTGTGGCCAAAGAAAAGTCGGGAGAGGGGTAATGATGGCCGAGATCTTTTGGGGATTTCATTGTGGGTGGTAAGGGAGGTGATGGCGGGGGATTAGGGAGGGATAGGATTGGCGGTGGTCAGAGTTTTCTAGTGCTATAAAAAAAATTATCGTTCATTTACATTTTGGACATAGAAAGAGAATTCTGGCCACATTCGAAATTTTAAGATTAAAAATAATACATTAAATGTAAAAAGAGGATAAATAGATCTGAATAAAATTTCCGTCGCAATATCACTTTGAACAAGTAGACAAGAAATAGAGTTAGCGGTTCAAAAGGGCACCAAATTATTTTGAACTCTCTCCAACTCAAACGCAGTCAGTCCGTATAGAGAGTCACAGACCACACCAGTCGTCGTTTCCGTGATCTTCGCCGAAGCCCTTTGATTTCGTTTCCAGCTCAAATGGAAACCCAAAACCCAATCCACTTCCCCCTCCCACGCCTCCCCATCTTCTTCCTCATGTTCTCCATCATCTACCTCATTGCCTACTTCATCGTCTTACGAACTTGGAGCCCCAAGATCCGACCCGAAGCCTCCAGCTGCCTAATCTCCCTCGCCCACGGCACCCCCGCCGTCCTCCTTTCCACTTACGCCATCCTCTCCGACCCCGCCACCGGATTCGCCGCCCCCAACACCCTTTTCCAGAACTCCGTCCTCGATTACAGCGTCGCCTACTTCCTCACCGACCTCCTCCACTACCTCGTCTTCTTCCCCAGCGACGTCCTCTTCATCGGCCACCACCTCGCCACGCTCTTCGTCTTCCTCACCTGCCGCTACGTCGCCTCCCACGGCGCATTCGCCATTCTCTCCCTCCTGATCCTCGCCGAGGTCACCAGCCTCTGCCAGAACGTCTGGACGCTCGCCAACGCCCGGAGAAAGCGACTTGAAGTTTGCAGCTAAGGTGTATGATCTTTTGTCTCCTCCATTTTACATTTTGTATTCGATTGTCCGTGGCTTTGTGGGTCCGTATTTCGTGTACCGGATGGGGGCGTTTTACATCAGCGGCGCCGCCGACGGATTGATTCCGCGGTGGGTTTGGGTTTCTTGGATTGTGGTGGTGGTGGCCGCCATTTCTGTCAGCATTTTGTGGATTTCCAATCTCTGGGTGGAATTGTTTAGAGTCAGGACTGGCGAATTGGAAAAGAAAACTAGATAATTAGAGAATTGAAATTGAAAATTTGAGCTGTTTCTCAAAGCTTAATTACAATTTGGGTTGTTTTATTAGTGGTTATATATGTAACAATTTGCAACATGTATTCTTAATCACAGTTTCATAGTCTTTTTATTCAAATGTTGTTACAATTGGCTAGAGTGCAAGTCTTGGCGCAACGAAAAAGTTCAGTTGTAGAAATAGTCTATTTGCAAAGTAAGGGTAAGCTACGTACGATACACGTCCCCTCGACCTTTGCAAAGCGGGGAGACGTGTTGGCTTGTGTTGTTGCAATTGGCTAGTTTCTGTATAAGATTACTTGAATTCTCTTGACAAAACGATGTTCTATTATGCTCTTAACTTACAAGAAGGGATTCGAACTTGGTACAAGAAGCAGGCACAATATTGTAACTAACTGACATAACCCATGTATGGATATGTTTGCCTGAATTGAAGCTCTAGTTTAGTATTGAGGTGATTCTGAAAATAGTGACTATCAAAAAAAGCTGCTAATGTTTGGTAAAGAGTTAGCTTTAGTTTTTTTTCACAGTTTTGGGTGAAAAAAAACCAAAAACACAAAGCTGAAAAACCCAACTTTGAAAAACCAGTTTTTTTTACATCTGGTTTATATAAAAGTTTATCAAACATTATAATACTGTTTTTTTTTTTTTTTTCAAAAGCACTTTTACAAAAAAGTTTACCAAATACTCTACTGCTTTATTTCACAGCTGCTTATTCTCACAGCACAGCAAAAACAGTTTTTTTTCAAAGCACATTAATACCAAACTAGCCGAAGTTGTCTTTGTTAAAAGATGTATCAATTATTGGCAAATGAAATAAATAAATTGATAACACTATTATCTAGTTGAAGCGTTGAAGCAAACCCAAAATTTGAGACTTTCTTTCTTCAGCAATATTCTTCTTCCTCCCAACTGGTAGGATGTCGAAGTCCGTCGTTCCTAACCGAACCAAGAGACAGATGGAAAACCTCGTTTTCGTGGTACTTATTCGTCACATAAGCTTGCAGCTACATATAATGCATTGATTTTACAGAGTATACTAGTTTTGTTCGTGTGTGTGACAAGTTTGTTAATTGTAGAAGTGGTATTCCTTGGCCTGAAGTATGATATTCCGGAAACCTCCGATAGGCGAGACGATCATCAGCAGGACGCCGAGTATGATGCAAATCTGAAACCGAGGACAGAAATTGTTAATGGAGGTCTGGTTTTACCACCTCTGAACGAAAGAAGTTACGTACGTACCCAGTTAATAAACCACGATAGGCTAAACTTGCGCGGTTTCTTGATGGCTAGCCATATAATGCACGGGAGCTTGAAGAATGAAATCAAACGGAGAGTGAGTGAGTAAGATTTAAACTTAGATTTGACTGCATACAAAGAGACGGACAGACTTGGGACTTACATAGTATGATGTTGGGGAATAAGCAAATCCTCCGAGGAATCCCATGATACCACTGAAGAAGGGAAAGGTCATTCCGACGACCATTGTGAACGCTGAAATATCACACACGAAGAACATCAATTCACGCGACGTAATACACTTAGTAATCACATGACGGAGGTAAGTCCGTTCTCAAACTCACCAACGTATATGTTCCTAGTAATGAAGCGAAGCTTCGTTGTGGGCCGAAAATGCAGTTTCTTTACCAACACAGTTTCTATCATGTCAAATACTGGCATTGCAAATAGCTGCATTGCAACAAGATTTGATCAAAATCGAACCGAATGACCAAGCTTACCAAGAGCAGACCTCTGGTACAAATTTACCTGATAACCCCCAATGATATGGATGATAACAAACATGTTTGCTGTTACAATGAGCCATCCGGGTTTCTCTAACGAGATTAGGATGTTGTCCTCCACCGTGTTCCCAAAAGTGTAATATCCGATGAAAGCCACCGGAAAATAGCACAAGGCCACCACTATGTAGGCGATCACCACCCCTCTCCACATAGCATACTTCGATGGCTTTTCTGGAGAAGTGGGGAGTGTAGCTTGGATCTCCAAAACCACGTTGTGGCCTGCATAGGCAAAAGCTACCTGTCCCAAGGCGTTGAAGAAGTTGAAGACTGTCCCCGACGTGCTTCGAGCTTTGTACCCGTACTCTACGTCTGGCTGAACACCCTTGTGGATTGAAGTAGTCCATGCTATGGTAGAGTAACTGCGACCAACACAATGACAATCAATTTTGTTTTAAGTAGAAATTCTCTGTGCAAGACGTCTGTTTCTTATGTACCTTAGTGACATCACCGCCGCGGCTAATGAGATGCCGGAGATGGAGTTGAAGTTGGGGAGATGGGAGAGGACAAATTCCACGGAGGCAAAGATCATGATGAAGTAGGTGAGCTTGATGGGATCCTTGTCTTTCTTTACTATCTTATGGATCTTCTGCAGGGATTGTCCACCTGTGACCATGTACAAAATGTTAACACCAACTTCGCATACGAGCTGCTGAGGCACCACAATCCAGAGGCCAAGCTTTTCGCCGAAGGCGTGTTGCCCTAGCTCATGGTACCTATCGAACCGCTTGCCGGGAACCATTTCATGCATCTCAACCATTTGCCACAACGTGAACAAAGTGATCACCCATGAAAGCACCATTACAACACATCCTGGACCCCTGAAATGAATGAAACGAGCAATTAAAAGCTTGTCTGCGGTTTAGTCCAGTTGGTCAGGACAGTGTGCTCGCCGAAACATACCATCCGAGATTGGACATTGCGAAGGGAAGACCTAGGACACCAGCTCCAACCATGGAATTGACATTGTGGAAAGCTGCGTACCACCAATTTGCATTCCTTGATGAAGTAATCGGAAGCCAATCATTTATTTCCTTCTGCTTCCTCGCCTTTTCATCATCACCGATCTGCTGCCGCATCTCCGGTTTCTCGTCCACCTGCGGTTCAGGACACAATTCTCAAAACAAATCGATTCGCAAGCCAAATGTAACCCGAATGCATCAAAATCCAGTCGAACTCAAGAACATATGAACACGGTCCTTGAAGGCAATATAAACCAGTCTTCTATATGCGTATGTGCGTGCGCGAGCGTGTGTAACTACGGAAACAGAAGGGAGAGAGTGACTTACATTGTTGGGGTTGGAAGAATTTCCGTCAGTCGGAGCTTGAGCCTACCATAGTTGCAGAGAGTAGCTAAGGCTTGGCTTCGAGTCTTGCAGGAATTGGATCCAGAATTTAATATAATTATGGATGGGAAGATGAAATATGTTTAAGCATGTTTTGGTCAACGACAACGACGACCCGTATAACTTAAGCTCACCTGAAGTCGATATTATTTTGTCACAGAATAAAGTCGTTCGGCCAACCAAAGTTGATTTCTTTCACCTCACCTCACTTACGTCGATATTTCTACTCGCTTTGTTGCCGGGATTTATGACTGGGGTCCAAAATTTCAGTGGGTAAAAAGCGATGGATTTTTACTAATGTGTTTTGGGTTTAAAATTATTCGTTTTTTTAATTATTGTAATAATTTCTAATCCTCTATCTCTTTTTAATAATAATAATTTTTTAAGAATAAGTAATGGTTGGGATAAGAAAATAGTCTGTATTTTCCTTATTTCTCTTAAATTTTTTGTTAGTTTGGTAACTTGCTGCGTGTGGTTTTCATATTTTGTCGATGTGAGTGTTATATGACTTACAAAATTATAAATAAAATATATTAAACTTCTTTACGTTTGTATTTGTATTTTTTTATTATTATTTTAATCAATTTGGTTACAACAACTAGTCAATGAGTCCACATAGTCAATAAGTCCACATCCATAAAGTATTCAAACTAACAATGCTCCACGTTTCGTAAAGTTCAAAGACCAAACCCAAATGGAATTGAGTTCACGGGTCAAAATTAAGGTCAAGGATTGTCTGTCATTTCGTGTCTTCTTATTTTGTGTAATCATGATTAAGTTACGTTAATATTTTTTAATAATTTTATAAAGATAATAAGACAAAAATGAATAGTAATATAAAATGTTGACGTGGATTAACCGTGATCACACAAACAAGAGAGCACGAAAGGACACGAAAAGTGAGAGGCAGACAATCCTTGTCCCAAAATTAAAGTTGAGTAATAGTTTAAGGGCTATATGTACAATTAACTCTATATATAATTCTAGTTTCCTGCGACGACTTTGACTGTTTGTACATATAGCTTGTTTTTTTTTTATTTTTTTTTTTATAGGTAAACATATAGCTTGTTCTTTTCAGCACAAAATTGTTTTCAATCTTCAATACCAACACGCATTGATTAAGCATGCATATTTAATGCGGTACGCAATCCACAAAAATTAGAACCCTATTTCATTGATGTTGAATATAAATGAATCAAGGTATCAGAGAGAGAGAGAGGGGCTAAATGTCAACTTTCAACAAAATCGATTTATAACTTATTAATTACCACATTCAAAAGATATAAGGTTTTATCACAAAAGATCTCGGTGTTAGTTGAAGTGAGGTTGAGATATTTAAACTTTTCTTTTCTCAGAGAGATGCGGATTTAGTATATTTCAATAATACTAACATACAATGCAAAAATACACAGTCGTGTTACATAAGTTTTCTTCTGGTTAACTCCATTGGCACTTCGTTATAAACACTAACCGTAAGTGTTCAATCATGGTACTTATTCGTAACATATGCTTGTCTGTCCATATCTACCTGCATTGAAGTTCAGGGCAAAGTGCTTATGTTTGTGCCAAGTTTGTTAATCAGTCGTAGAATTTGTAGGTACTGGCTTGAACTATGATACTCCTCAACCCTCCAATAGGTGATAGAATCATCAGCATGACGTCGAGCGTAATGCAAATCTGCAATTAAGGAAAGCTGATTTAGAAATGACGATGGTTTTGGGAAGGGTTTTGTTATTAGCAAAGTGCAGGAAACAGTAACAACAGAATATGAACAAACGTACGTACCCAGTTAATAATCCAAGATAGGCTAAACTTGCGCGGTTTCTTGATGGCAAGTCACATAATGCAAGGGAGCTGAAGAATGAAACCAAATGGAGACCATGAATCAGGTGAATCAATAGTTTAGATTAGACTAAAATATCGCTCGGACAAGGAAAAGTAGAACTTAAATTTGATGAACAGAAAGAGATTTGAGGGCTTACAAAATATGTAGTCGGGGAAAAAGCAAATCCTCCAAAGAATCATAGAAGACCACCGAAGAAAGGGAAAGTAATGGCGACGAACATTGTGAAGGCTGAAATCAATCACACATGATCAAATCATTTTAAATTTAATTCTTCCGGAAACGATATATGAAACACCCATTTCCCCCTTCTGCACGTCAGGTATGTCTTTTTTCCTTAATTCTTCTTTGATTTATTCAATCTAAAGAACATAAATCAATAAAAAGGGGTGTGTATAGGGAGAAAAGGGTCGAGTGATTGCTGTCACGCTACTGGATGAGGAGCTGAACTACTTACCGACATAGATATTCTGGGAAACGAAGCGAAGAATTAGGGTAGGTCTGAAGTGTAGTTTCTTCACAAACAAGGTTTCTACCATGTCAAATACTGGCATTGCAAATAGCTGCATTGTAATTAGGAAAGGCCAGAGCAAAACCAAAAAGTTTTGATTAAAATCCAATTGAAAATTTAGCAAGACCGAATCTTCTTCTACTTTCTAGTACAAGTTTACCTGATAACTGCCAATGACATGGACGACAACGAACAGGTTTGCTGTAATGATGAGCCATTCAGGCTTCTCCAACGAGATGAAGATGTTGTCCTCCACTGTTCCCAAAAGTGTAATATCCGATGAGAGCCACCGGAAAATAGCACAATACCACGACGATGTAGGCCAACACTACTCCTCTCCACATAGGCTTCTTTGATGGCTTTTTGGGTGTCGAAGGGATTGTTGCTTAGATCTCCAAGACCACATCGTGGCCTGCATAGGCAAAAGCTACGTCCCCCAAGGCAGTGAAGAAGTTAAAGACCTGTTCCAGGCGTGCTACCAGATTTATAACCGTATGCTACATCCGGCTGAACAACTTTGTGGATGGAAGCCGTCCATGCAGTAGTTGAATAACTGAATCATAATCAAACAACAGTTTGAGAATAATGATTTGCATTCCAAGGCGTCACACATGCCCATGGATACTATTTGACAAAAAAAATAGATGAAATGTACCTTAATGACATGACCTGCTGCGGGCTAACGAGACGCCAGAGATGGAGTAGAAGTTGGGGAGATGGGCGAGGACAAAGTGAGCGGAGGCTAAGATCATGATGAAATAGGTGAGTTTGATCGGATCCTTGTCTTTCCTCACTGTCTTGTAAACTTTCTGCAGCGATTTTCCACCGGTGACCATATACACAATGTCCACACCAACTTCACATATGAGCTGTTGGGGCACCATAATCCAAAGCCCTAGCTTTTCACCAAAGGCATGTTGCCCTAGCTCATGGTACCTATCAAACCTCTTTCCAGGAACCATCTCATGCATCTCAACCATTTGCCATAAAGTGAATAGAGTGATCACCCAAGATAGTACAAGAATCACACAACCAGGACCCCTGAAAGTTAAACAAGCAATTAAAAATTATCCGTCAGCTAGGCCATCTAGCCGCGGCAGTGTGTATTCTCAAAATTCACCATACTAGTTTGAAATATCATTAACAAAGCAAGGCCAATGATTTTAGAACTCATATTTTAGCTTCTTGCAGTCCTTCTGCGAGCGTAGATAAAATTATATAGTATTCAGTACAAAGTTCACTATACTAAAAGAGGAGTGAGAAAAGTTAACGTACCATCCGAGATTGGACATGGCAAAGGGGAGACTTTGACGCCGGCTCCAACCATGGAGGTGACATTGTGGAAAGCTGAGTACCACCATTTTGCGTTCCTTGAACCAGTGATTGGAAGCCACGCATCTATTTCCTTTTGCCTCTGTAGTTTTTCATCATCAATAATCTGTGATTGGTTGTTCATTTTCTCGTCCACCTGCGATTCAGTGGACAATTCCTCAAGTTCTTAGAAAAAGTAAGTCACAAGCAGAAAATAATCCAAATGAAGCGAAATCTAGTCAAATGTTGAAAACCAACGAGCACGTTCCTATCGGTTAGGTAAACCAGTTAGCAATACGAGGAGTTTTTTCGCTCAGGAAAGTTAAGAAACGTTGCACAAGTTTATATAGCATTGAGCTACTCCACATATTGCTAACAAGTTTTGAGGTGAAATCTCAAACTTCTTTCATGCATAGGCGTGTGCGCGGCTGTGTAGCTATGAAGAGAGAGAGAGAGAGAGAGAGAGAGAGAGAGTTACATTGCTTTGGATGGAAGAACTTTGGTCGGTTGTATCTCCCATTGGTAGTTACAGAGAGTAGTAGCTAAAGCTTTGGCTTCAAGTCTTGCATGAAATAGAGAATGTAAAATAAACATATATAAATGAGAAGATGAAACTTATTATTTATCGGAGGTGACAAGAATGTGAAGATCCAGAAAAATCCGCCCACAAGAGTTCGAGCTCATTGAAATTGATATTTTTGTTTGTTAGTTTTCGTCTAAGAAATATGTTTTTTTTTTTTTTTGTCAAAGGATAATTTTAAAATTAAAGTTTAATTGAAATGTTTACATCTTTAGCAAAAATGTTAAACAAAAACTCTAGACCAAAAACATCCCATCGAAAATCACCTCCATGTGAGGTAACATATGAGGTTATAACATGAGCAGCGGCATTTCCACTCCGCTTAACAAACATAAACCTCACCTCTCCTACTTTAGATATGAAGTATTTGTAGCTAATGAAGACTTTGCGTAAAATTGAGAGCAGTGACGTTTTAGATTTATACAACAAACCCCACTTAATAGGACAAGACTTGATTGTTGTTGTATGCTTATGTTTGTCTAATGTTGGTGGGGAAAAGAAAATAACCTCCTTATACTGATATTATGAACATATTAATCCTTCTTTCTGCATTATTGACAAGTTTATGCAGGTTACGTTACATATTTATATTAATTGCAAACTATGTATTTAGTTTGTTATTTAACTAAGTTTTTTTTTTTTTTTGAGTGAAATAAGACTTGAATTTCATGTTTTATCTTGAAATCTATCTCCATATTTCAAATGTATTTAGTGTCGATTATATTATCTTTTGTATAAAAAAAAAAAAAAAAAAAAAAAGAGAGTTCTTATCTTGAGTCGACTCTGTTTGATTGGTCGGCTATTTTTTTGGAAAATGATAGTTGGTTAATTAGGTGCTTGTAGGGAAGAGTAGCGGGATACAGGAATCCTGGGACATACAGTAGTCCTCTATTTTGTTGCAACTTGCAAGTGTACGTTAGTTGTAGCACAAGTCAGTTTATGACTTGCACTTATTTCGCTTATTCGGTTGTATGTGGCATCTAATCAACGTAGTATTATTGTATCAAATCGAAAAGATAGACTTACATGAAACAAAGACACGTTAAATGATAGTGTTCTAACGTTATCATAAGACGATATGTAAGAAATTTAAAATAAATAATGTCGTGTTATTGATTTAGGATGCCACTATGACGTTTTAGAGTTGCAAGTTATTTTTCTTACAGGGTGAGAAGCAAATAGATACTTTAATCATATCATATTAAGATTATTTTGACTATTTAGTATCAGTACGGTAAGACAAGGTTGACAACATATCAAGAAGATGGATGATATAATGCAACTATTTTCGACATTAGAAAAAGTTACCATAAAAAAAAGCAAAGTGATACAATTAGTCAACTGAAAAAACAACACAAAATACAAAGTTACAGGGAAATAAGAGTTTCCATGAGTCCGGAAGGCAAATTCTCAAGATGTTTTGGGGAATCATGACTCATGGCACTGTTCGTCTGCTTGTAAGTTGATATCATCATTTCATGTAAGTTATTCTCCTTTACTGATAAGACAACGAGAAATTAGAATGTGCATGTTAAGAGGAAATTGACCTGTTTCTCATTTTCTTTAGTTCCGTACATAAATATAATCAACCTAACTGCCACTTGTGGAATGATGATGTCTCCAAAGAAAAGTTACAAAGGTCAAGCTGGGCTTATTGTGTCAACTGAATTCAAATTTTGGAGTGTACCTTAGTCGGGTGTAATAATAGTTGGATTCAAACACTTATTTTCTTCTTCTTCAAAATGGTGATTTATGTGCTTTTTAATATGAAACAGAGTTTTGGACAACTCAATGAAGCATCCCCATTGCCAGTATTTGGGCACACGTCACATTATAACACCATAACACAACCATTAAAGGTTTCAAACCGTCATTGATAAATATATGTGAAAATGTTGCACACCAAAGAGATTAAATCAACACCAAGCTACATAAAGAGAAAATATAGTTCCAAATACTCTCTTCCTAAGCCCTATCAAGAGCACTGATTACACAAAAGACTAGATTTGTTCTCATGTATTTTAGGATTTGATCAATCTTTACTAGATAGATCAATTAAAAATGCAGAAAAACAAACACAAAAGCAAAAGAAATTGAGATGATACATATAAATACATGCACATATCCACAACCACAAACTGAGAAAATGAAATAGAAGAAGAATCCTTTGAAGTTCCTTCAATTGGTGATATGGTTTGAATTCTTCCCCATGAAACCAATCTGTGTTTCCAATTTATTTCAGATCTTCGATTATTGCAGGACCCTCGAGGCACACAGTCCTAATTAAATTAACTCTCCATCATCATCATCAACGGCTTCATTTTCTTTTTTGCGTTTCTGAGATGCATCTTGCAGCAACCTAGTATCCTTTTTCGGATAGGGTGGCGAAGGACTTATGAGTAAAATTTGTAGGTCTTGGCTTGAATGATGATCGATCTCAATCCTCCGATAGGTGATAGAACCATCAAAAGAACACCAAAAAAGATGCAGATCTGAAAATGATTAAGTAAAATAATTATTAGGTTAACTAATATATAATTAAAAGGAAACGAAAACTTATGAACAACGAAGCATGAGTACAAATGAACGTACATAGTTGCACCACCAAGACAAGCTGAACTTCCTTGGCTTGTAGATGGCAAGCCACATTATGCAAGGGAGCTGCAGATAGTTATAACAAGATTAAATCAAAATGTACAAGTAACGTTACGCTATGTTTTGGATCAGATGTGGAGAAAAACTGCGGACTTACAAAATAAGTTGTTGGGGCGAAAGCAAATCCTCCAAAGAATCCAAGGAGACCACTGAAGAAAGGGAAGGTAATGCCGACGAACATGGTGAATGCTGCAATAAAATGTCAATTTAGAACACTCATTTATCCACCCCAGGCAACAACATGCTCCTTTAAGCTCGTGTTATAACTTGATGGAATTAAGGGAAAAGGGTACTTACCGACATATATATTACGCGTAATGAAGCGCAGCGTTCTAGTAGGTTCGAAATTCAACTTCTTTACCAGTACAGTTTCGATCATGTCAAACACCGGCATTGCGTAAATCTGATAGCTTCCGATGACATGGATGACAACAAACATGTTGGCCATTGCAATGAGCCACTTAGGTTTTTCGAGTGAAATGAGGATGTTATCATCGACTGAATTGCCAAAAATGTAGTATCCGATCAGAGCAACTGGGAAGTAGCACAAGGCGACTACGATGTAGGCGACGATGACTCCTCTCCACATGGGTCCCTTGGATGGCTTCTCAGGTGTAGATGGAATTGTTGCTTGGATTTCAAGAACAACATTGTGACCAGCATAGGCAAAAGCCACGTCACCCAAGGCATTGAAGAAGTTGAACACATTGCCTGTTGTAGTCTTAGATCTGTAATCATACGAGACATTTTCTACCACACCCTTGTCCACAGAGGCTGCCCAAGCGATGGTAGAGTAACTGCATCCATCACAAAATCAATTGAAAGATATTAATTAAACTTTAATTTGGACCAAAAACTAACAAAATGAACGACCTGTTAAAAAAATGTTTTTTCAAGAACTTTTTGTGGAAGTGCTTTACTGCTTTTTAGAATAAACACGTTAAATTTGTTATAAAACTCGAACTACTTTTATAATCCATGAACTCTTTTTAACTTTTCTTTTTCAAATAATGACATAAGTATTTTTTTTGTTGGTCTGTAAGCACTATTAAGGCCCGTTTGGGAATGGTTAAAAAAAAAAAACACTTGTGTTCAAAAGTGCTTTCAATAAAAGCACGGGACGTCATGAAAAATGACAAGTTTATATATCCATAACCCAAAAACATTTTCAACTAATCTAAGCCACTAAAAGCACTATTTAAATAAATCTCAAACGACCGCTTAGTCATTCTAAAAATATTTTCAATCAAGTCAAGTTCGGAATCTATACCTCAAGGACATGACTGCAGCAGCCAAAGACACACCGGAGATGGAGTTGAAGTTGGGAAGGTGGGAGAGGACAAAGTGAACAGATGCAAAGATCATTATGAAGTAAGTTAACTTGATTTTTTTACAGTCTGAGCACACAGAATTGTGGACCTTCTGCAGTGATTTTCCTCCGGTAACCATGTATACAATGTTGACACCGACCTCGACGATGAGCTGTTGAGGCACAACAATGTAAAGGCCAAGCTTTTCACCAAATGCATACTGCCCGAGCTCGTGGTATCGATCAAACCGTTTGCCTGGAACCATTTCATGCATTTCAACCATTTGCCAGAGTGTGTACAGTGTGATGATCCATGACAGCACTAGAATTACCACACCAGGACCCCTGAATTACCACAATGTGAAGGCAAATTAACAGCAGTAAAAAGTAAAAAGAATGTTTTCCGCACGCTCTTTCCTTCGTATTCATACCCTTGCTTATTTCTGCCTGAATGTCAGAAGTAAACAAGGGCGTACAGGGAGAGGAGTACGCGGAAATTACTTTCCAAAGTGATTTGAAGAATTGTATAATTATTTACTAGTGACAGAGGATTAATGTTGAACTGATTGGGATTAACATACCATCCAAGATTGGACATGGCGTAAGGGAGACTGAGAACACCCGCTCCAACCATGGCAGTGACATTGTGGAAGGCTGAGTACCACCATTTTGCATTCCTTGAACCAGTGATCGGAAGCCACTCGTCGATTTTCTTCTGCTTTGCTAATTTTTCATCAATCTATCATACACAGTAACATGTTTCATCAGCATCTTAAACAAAACAATCAAATATTTTCACCCAAATAAATGACTAATATCCCATAAGCCAATAAAATTAATGATTGGAACCGTTCAACTTATTAATCTTCATTTAAAAATTAATTTTACAAAAAATTATTCGAAATGGTAATCATTTAATTATCTAAACATATCAAATAATGGACGCTTCATCATGAATATATTATTTAGTACCTCGATTTATTCTATAAATTTTTTTTATTATTGATTTGTTCTATAATTAAAAACAAGTAAATAATCTCCGATTAAAATGATTTTTTGTTAGGGTGATCTTTAAATAAAAATTAATAAATGGAACGTTCGATATAAAATTTGTATTTCAAGAAAGGAACACAAGTATTATCCTATCATTATTCGCTTGAATGAAATCAATATGGTCGGAGGTGAACGGGACTTGGCTGCTGAAAAATCAGTAACAGTCCCTGTTGATAACCAATCACAGCTGGACACGTGTTGTTGATTTTTTAATCACAACTTGGACACGTGTCCAGCTGTGATTGTCATCAACAAGAGCTGTTGCTGGTTTTTTCAGCAGCGAAGTTCTTTCCGTCGGAGGTGGGTTAGCTAGAAACTTAACTCTACATAAAAAAGTTATTCTAATTTAATTGCAAATCACATTCTAACACACTGTATGAAACTTTAATTTAATTGCGAGCAAAATTAACTTTTTTACGTGCTCGAAGCTAACTATCTTCGGACAAGGATCCTCGCCGAATCCTTTTCCTAGGGATCCCGTGATCGTGACCGTTCATCGTACATCGTGCGATCAGTTTTCGTTAGGTACTATTTATATTTAATTTTTTAAAATTTAAATTTTGAAATGATTTCTGACCGTACAATATACAATGAACAGTCACGATTACAAAATCGCTAGACCACTAAGAAAAGAATCCGGCTAGAATCTTTTTCCAATAACTTCCGTAAATCAAGGACGAATAAGGGAAAAATAATTAACAAACGACAATGGTGTGTAATTGGTATTCTAAGGGAATAGGGGGTTTTCGGGAAAATAAAATTCAATGAACCTTCGGTACTTGGCATCCGGATTCCGTTATCCTCTTATTCTACTTCTAAGGATGAATCAAAACTCAAAAGTTGAAAAGACCTTATTATCAATTCTGTCAACCTGTCTTATTAACATTGGGCCCACCATATAACGGGCCCAGCACTAATTCCTTACGTCGACGACCAATACAGCGGTCAAGCTTGGTTACGGCCCATTAACATATTATTAAATCCAAATCTTGTAATTTTTTACTAATTTTCAAACAAAAATTTATTCATTACTTTATTTGTTCTAGATATAGAAATCCATCCTGTGGATTATCCTAGTGACAACTGGAAAGCTAAGGGTTTGTTTGGCATCCTATCCAAAAACTTTGGTTGTTCCTAAAAATAATTTTCAAATAAAATCACTTAAAAACAGTTTTCTTTTAAGTCTCAAATTTTCAAAAATCTGTTTGGTTGAATTTTTAAAAATAATTTTTTTTAGTTTGAATTCAAACTTCCTTGAACAAAAATTGGAGGAGAGAAAGAATTGAGAAAGAGAAAAGAGAGGAAATAGTTGGCGAGGAGAAAGACAAGAGGATAGGGAGAGAGCAAAAAATTATGGTGAGAAGGCGAGGAGTGAGAAGAAAGAGATAGTGATGAGAGAGAGAGACAAGACAAAGGCTGAGGAGAGAGAGAAGACAAGGTGTGACGTGGGGAGAGAAGAAAGAGAGGGTTGGGAGAGAAAAAAAAGAGGGTTAGGAAGGAGCAAAAGAAGATGTTGAGAAAAGAGCAAGAAAATTCTAAAAACTCACTTTTAGTGTTTTTAAGAAATAGCCTATATTTTTAAGTTAGTTTTGAATCCAATTTTTAAAAAGAGTCATACCAAACAAGAATTTAAGGCCTAAAACTCAAAAAGTGTTTTTGAGTTAAAAAAGTTGAACTCAAGTAGGATACCAAACAAGCCCTAATCTTGCCAACTAATCAAGTCACGCAATTTAGGATAAGCTATGGAATTAAATGCAACATAGAATATACTACACATTTTGCCAAAGAGAATCGAGTAAACAAGAAATTTTTCATGTGCTCAAAATAAAGGAGAAGAATCGCATAATATTATATAATTAGAGAGAAGTTTTCTTTCAAGCGTTCTTATAGTTATATAATGATATATGGTGTTCTATCATATGTTCTAAGCACATCGAAAAATCTCTTAAATGAACAACCTAGCTTACGAATAATATCTCTGGACAACCTAGCTTGCAAATAGTATCGTCTTGTGTGTTCATATTATAAGCACACAAAACTTCAAACAAAATACAAAATGATGTAGCTAAAGTCAAAATACATCAATTAAAATGTAATGACAAGACGAAGAAATAGACGTTTTAAAAGGAGGAGGATTCTCTCTCTTCTATTCTCATCCCCTTTTTTCCCTTTCTTTTATATATTATTTTTTTGTCTTATTATCTATATAAAAAAAATATAAGATGTTGATGTGGCTAAATCGTAACCGTTCAAATAAAATAGGAAAAAAATAAAGAAAGATTACGAGGAGAGAGAATCCTCATACGTTTTAAAACGGTGTTTACTTTCGAATCCTCACTCTCAAGTCGCTTATAATACAAAAATATTTATAGTTTAAAATAGTATGTTTACTTTTTTTTTTTTTTTTTTTTTTTTTACAATATATCACCTCGTTCCGTGAGAAGCATGTGTTTAAAAACTTAGCATAATTTGTGCTTGATGAGAGAGAACGCAAAGACTATATACATGTGGTCATAAATTGTGTTAGGTAGCTGTAGTCACCTCCACAGAACTATTTGTTTAGGAATTCAAAGAAGGAGGTTGACTGTCATAGAAATTTAACAAGATGCCGTAAGCCGTAAGCCGTAAGTTAAATTGGATAGGAACGTTGATCTGTCAACCAAATTAAGTGAAATGATTTATTGATAAATTAGAATAAACAAGTTGAACAGTAAACACGAACACCAGAAGGCTCAAAACCCTACGAAAAAAGAGTGCATATACGAGATAATATTGATATATGATTTCTGTATTTAATATGAATATAATTATATAATAATGTTCTAATTTGCTAGAAATACAGGTCTAATTTTTGTAGACTTAGATATCATGTTGCTGCATTTTCTCAGGAAACAAACACGACTTTTATCCGACGACAACAACAAACGAAAGATGATGGTCTTAGAGCATTCGAAAACGGAAAAATAAAAACAGGTTAACAAACACAGGCACTCCAACATCATTAGAACTTTCGAAAGTGTCAGAGACATAGGATTTAGAGAGAGAGAGAGAGAGAGAGAGAGAGAGAGAGAGAGAGAGAGAGACTAACCTCTGCACGGTTGTAATTGTTGTCGTTAGTTGGAGCTTGGGTTCCCATGGCCGGTACAAGATTGTAAGGATACACGACAAAGACAACACCGCAGATGTATATATATAGAGAGAGAGGGGGAGAGAGTAAGAGAGAACCCGAGAGGAAACGCAAGTCCAGTCCGAAGCACAGAAGTTAACGAGGGTGCTCTCTCTATTTATATAATACAAGCTGGCACGTGTGGATTAGACAAAATTACCCTCCCAACTCAGCAGAGAAAGTCAGCATTCATCTATCTTTATTGTCCATTCCACGACTACTTTTTTTTTGTTTGACTTTGAAAAATCCAAAGCTTTTTTCTTTTTTTATCAGTGAACCCCATTCTCTGCTGAAATTTCCTGGAGATATCCAGATCCACCTCAAACACAAAAAGAAGGGAAAAAAAAGGAAAGGAATTTCCAGGATAAATTTGGAGGCGTATAATTAATATAATTCATAAGTATACTGCCCGAAAAGAAATAGATTTGACTTAAGATAAATATCACCATCTGAGTACCTAGATTTTTAGAAGTGTTACCATAAACATCGAAATATGTATTTTTAAGTCACTAATGAATATAATAAAGACGCATTTCGGTAGAGTAAATTTTACATTCGACTTACATAGATGACCCGTTTGATACTAAATTGCACAAAAAATTGCACGTTTTACAAAAATCTTATGTAAATCGGATAAAAAATTGCCCGTTTCACAAAAATCTTATATAAATCGGATAGTAGCTGTCATGGCTTAGTTACTAGATATATAGCAGGTGGATCAAGCTAATTCGTTGTGTTATTTGCTATCGGGTAACCCCACGTGCTACTTGCACATTGATCGAGCAGGTTTCGTGTTCCTAGGGTTAGGACCAAAATTAACGTTGCCAGCCAGCAGCCCCTTGCGGACGGTAAGGGTGCCAACTTGCACCACTGCCCATAGGGTTTGATCTATCTGTCGACACCATTTGCATATTTTTCATACAAGAACGAAACTACAACAATAAAGCTTTATTTTACTAAGTGATGTATAAATCCTAGAACGTCGTTGCGCTCGATTTTGCATCAAATCTTCGGTTAACTTCAAATAATTCATTTCTCTTTTTAGCCATTTAGTTTCCAGTTATTAAATATGCTTGCCCATTTGAATATATTGGGTTCTTTAGATATAGACCCTTACAACTATTATTTCCTAAATAAAAACCTACCTAGTTACAAACATCAAAATAAAACCCAAATTTGAAAATGACTGCCAAGTAGAGAAGTTATTAACCTATTATTACAAAATATTGACAACTTGTACCACAATATTCAAAATAAATCAATAAATGTAATTACTCACCTTAATTACAATGAACAAATAATTATTGAACATATTATTACCCCTAACATATATATATATATATATATATATATATATAGTACTACTATATGCTCAAACATATTAACTAATTAATCTACCTATATGTAAATTTATGATGAGCAATAACGCATATTTTGTTGGTAAATTAATATTGAAACAAATAACATTCTTTTATTTTGTAGGTAATATATATTTCCATGTATTATTACACATATTTGGCACATTTTATTATTATAAGATACATGTACAAATAATAGGTAAACTAATTTTGAATCAAAATAAAATTGCTTTATTTGTAAGTAAATTAATTTTGATTTACATTTATTGGGTAAATTATTTTGCTTTTGTTTAAGCAATCTAACATTTTAAATTTTGAAATCTAACATCTTTTTCGACTAAAGAAAAAACATTTTAAAAGTTGAATAGTAGGTGCACTGAATCAAATAACATTTTTTATAGGTAAATTACTTTGCTTGAATTTTTACATATAGCATGCATTGTTTTTTTGTTATATATATGTGTGTGTGACATCCCACATCGCCCAGGGTACTGATCCTTAAATGTATATTCCCATCTCTACCTAGCACGAGGCCTTTTGGGAGCTCACTGGCTTCGGGTTCCATGGGAACTCCGAAGTTAAGCGAGTAGCGCGCGAGAGCATTCTCAGGATGGGTGACCCACTGGGAAGTTGCTCGTGAGTTCCCAAAAACAAAACCGTGAGGGAATGGTAAGCCCAAAGCGGACAATATCGTGCTACGGTGGTGGAGTGGGCCCGGGAAGTGATCCGCCCCGGGCCGGGATGTGACAATTTGGTATCAGAGCCTATCCCTGGCCGGAAATGTGCCGACGAGGACGTCGGGCCCCTAAGGGGGGTGGATTGTAACATCCCACATCGCCCAGGGGACTGATCCTTAAATGTATATTCCCATCCTACCTAGCACGAGGCCTTTTGGGAGCTCACTGGCTTCGGGTTCCGTAGGAACTCCGAAGTTAAGCGAGAAGAGGGCTAGAGCACTCCCAGGATGGGTGACCCTCTGGGAAGTTGCTCGTGAGTTCCCAAAAACAAAACCGTGAGGGAATGGTAAGCCCAAAGCGGACAATATCGTGCTACGGTGGTGGAGCGGGCCCGGGAAGTGATCCGCCCCGGGCCGGGATGTGACATTGGTATCAGAGCCTATCCCTGGCCGGAAATGTGCCGACGAGGACGTCGGGCCCCTAAGGGGGGTGGATTGTGACATCCCACATCGCCCAGGGTACTGATCCTTAAATGTATATTCCCATCTCTACCTAGCACGAGGCCTTTTGGGAGCTCACTGGCTTCGGGTTCCATGGGAACTCCGAAGTTAAGCGAGTAGCGCGCGAGAGCATTCTCAGGATGGGTGACCCACTGGGAAGTTGCTCGTGAGTTCCCAAAAACAAAACCGTGAGGGAATGGTAAGCCCAAAGCGGACAATATCGTGCTACGGTGGTGGAGTGGGCCCGGGAAGTGATCCGCCCCGGGCCGGGATGTGACAATTTGGTATCAGAGCCTATCCCTGGCCGGAAATGTGCCGACGAGAACGTCGGGCCCCTAAGGGGGGTGGATTGTAACATCCCACATCGCCCAGGGGACTGATCCTTAAATGTATATTCCCATCCTACCTAGCACGAGGCCTTTTGGGAGCTCACTGGCTTCGGGTTCCGTAGGAACTCCGAAGTTAAGCGAGAAGAGGGCTAGAGCACTCCCAGGATGGGTGACCCTCTGGGAAGTTGCTCGTGAGTTCCCAAAAACAAAACCGTGAGGGAATGGTAAGCCCAAAGCGGACAATATCGTGCTACGGTGGTGTAGCGGGCCCGGGAAGTGATCCGCCCCGGGCCGGGATGTGACATTGGTATCAGAGCCTATCCCTGGCCGGAAATGTGCCGACGAGGACGTCGGGCCCCTAAGGGGGGTGGATTGTGACATCCCACATCGCCCAGGGTACTGATCCTTAAATGTATATTCCCATCTCTACCTAGCACGAGGCCTTTTGGGAGCTCACTGGCTTCGGGTTCCATGGGAACTCTGAAGTTAAGCGAGTAGTGCGCGAGAGCATTCTCAGGATGGGTGACCCACTGGGAAGTTGCTCGTGAGTTCCCAAAAACAAAACCGTGAGGGAATGGTAAGCCCAAAGCGGACAATATCGTGCTACGGTGGTGGAGTGGGCCCGGGAAGTGATCCGCCCCGGGCCGGGATGTGACAGTGTGTCTGTGAAATAATTTACCTACATTTATATGTAAAATACAATTTAATTGGCTAAACTAAGCATGTGTTATTACATATATTAGGCAAGTTTTATTTTTATTATATATTGGGCAATGAACTTATTATTTTTTTATTTTTGTAAAATCATTCACTCTCCTTTACAATCCGTATGGAATTAATTGTGTGCATCAAACATTCAAATAGGGGTATTTTAGGCATCAAAAAATTTTAAATGTATAAAGTCAAACATAATTAATGAATTTACTGATGTGGAATCTTGTCAATGGGTTTTACTCGTGTAAAAAACTTATGTCAGATTTTATGTTGAGAAAATTAAATTTTAAGGACTAAAGTCATATTTTCAGTATTCTTAATAATTTAGCACAATGGAATCTTTAATTCTTTCAAGGATTAATCATTAGCCGCCCTTTCCATATTATGGACCGTCTCATTAATTTCATTGCCATGTATAATTTCAGATTGCGACATGAGCTGCTGCTCTATCACTACCAAAATTCGTGACACAAAATTGGAATGTTAATTTTTTTAACCTAACCCTCCATTACATGGTAGTGATGATTATATATAGATCTGACAATTTCTTGCGCGAATCGTAAACACGACACAAAAATAATGGATTTTGGATCAACACAATAACTAATCAGATCGTTATCAGGATAATAACCCATTAATAATGGGTCATTAACATGTTTACATAAGAGTGTCACATGGGTAACCTGTTTTGACACGTTAAGAAGAAAGTTATTTTGATGATTTTAATTTGTTAAACTACTAAAAAAACTTACTATAAAATACAATAGCCATAGGTATATTTATATATTGTATATTAAATATGTATTATTAGATTATTATTCTATATAAATTAAAAGATTTAAGTTTTTTTTATTTATTTTTTCCATAGTATACTATAGGCAAAAAGTGAGATTAAAAAACACATGATAAATAAAAATATCAAGTAACTTAAAAAAACGGTACACATTCAAAAAATTATAATAATTAATTTACAAATGCAAAAAATGTGAAAAAAATATTTGAAAACGCTCGTGATCGCATCCCTTACCCTTTGAGGATAGGTACATCATCGTTTGAATTTTTAAAATCATACAAACCCTCATGAATAGTATTTTAAGGGAGTTCAAAACAAATAAAATTCATAATTATTTATTGATTTACCCTTTGAAGATATATTAATGTACAAGTTTGAAAAATATGAAAGCATTTATAAACGCTTGTGATTGCATCCTCTACGCTTAGACGATGGTTACATGGTCGTTTAGATTTTTAAAACCCTCCAAAATCAGATACCATAATCCATAAACCTTAAATTTAAAGTTAACTGTCGATTGTCATTTACGCTTTATTCTACTCACCAAGTATTGTTTTTTAGATTTTCATTATTTATTGATTTAAAATATATCTTCTTTAACGGGTCGGGTCATATTTCCTGATAATATTAATGGGTCGATTTCGCGTTTGGTCATATTACCCATTTACTTTAACGGGTGTTACACGACATGACCTGTTAAGATATCGGGTATGTCACGAAAACAACACAAACACGAGGTCTAATTATATACTCTTGTTTTGTCTACAACAAAGTCAATAGTTAAGCCACTACTCATTCAAGGAATGTGTTTATATATACATAACACGAGTTCAAATTGCCACTTATAGTACTACGGTCTAGTGATATTTCTCTTCACTTATAAGTGATAGGTCTTATACAACTTCAAATTTTCTGTGACCTATCTACTTGAGTGACACGTGTTTTTTTACTTAATTTACCTTTACTTTTTAAATGGAGTTTGAATGAATAGTCAAGTCTCAACAAATAAGACAGGTCATAAGAGCCCACAAAGAATTTTGGGTGCAGAATATTTGAACTCTCATAATACACTTTACATTACAGAGACTCACATTGTAATACGATGACGTCCATTTGCAATTAATATGCGAAGTATTTCACAAATGCGAGCTCGTTCAATTGGTTAAGAAAATGTTCATATGTCTTTTGCACCCAATTTTCTGAGAAACATGTTTTTACATACTTTACATCATAGAGACTAACACCTGACAACATCACCCGAAATATGATAGCATGCATTTACAATACGCAAATCAAGAAGTATTTCACAAACGCGAACTAATTCAACTAGTTAGAGCAGTGCACTTTTTTTCTTGCCGAAATTCAACTTCCTATCTTGTAAGAGTTGTTTAAAATACTGTATTAGCAAATACTAAACGGAAGTTGTTAAGTACTACCTCACAGGAAACCTAGTCACAATCTTAGTTAGGAATCTCATCGATTGAATCTGTATATAATTAGTTGATATATTAAAAAAAACAGTCTACAAATGATGATTTTTGCTACGGATATATATAAAGGATATCAACTATGCGATAAAATATTACAAAAGTGGGGAGGAATTTTACGTTATTTTATAAGGAAAACTAATGAAAAGTACTTGAAAACTTTGAGTTTTAATAATAAGGACAAAATACAGGGTAAAGTGAATAGTACCAGGTTTGACTTTTTAGTGTAAAAATGTGGTTTTTCGTTAAAGTGAACAGTACTGTAGATTTTTCGTTAAAACTTCCTATTTTATATAAGATTGCTCCCTAAATAGCGGGTGCAAGCTTGCAACATGTAGTGTGTTATACAATGTATTCTACCATAAATGAAGGGTATAATTCTATATAATATTTTAGGGAATAATAATATCAGTGTAGCGAATTAGGGTTGGTTGAGTTGGTAATAATCGTTCTCTTCGTTAAACTAAGAGTTAGGTTCGAATCTCGCTGACGGCAATGTCTCTTGGTAGGTGTTCTGGTTAAAAAAAAAAAAAAAAAAAAAAAGGACTAAAACCTCCTCTGTAAATCTTCAAAAAGATTATAATATGCCCTGTTTCTGAGATAGGTAGCCTCCCCTCCTCTAAACTTTTCCGCCACTAAGAAAATAATAATGTCAGCTTGTGCTGGCAATTTGCTGGTTACTGTTAGGGCCGGCATTGAGTAAGGAGAATGCAAGGCTGGACCAATCATATCGTGATTTTGATAAAAAAATATACGAGAGAAGAAATAAAGTCAATGCAAACAAGTATGCGATTCATTAAGGAATCGAGTAGAAGTGGAGGGTGCCAAATGTAGATTCACTGGAGTATATCTGGAGACCTGAGTAGAAAGTTAAGAGTGTTGAGATCAGTCGGGTGCCACATGATGATGTTGATACGGAGGATATTTGTGTCTTCTTCCTAACTCGTGGCCTTCGAGACACCAATAGAGATTATGAAGAAAGTTAAGATTTTACTATAAAATTAAATGACAATATAAAAAATAGTGTAATTATTTATAAGCACATGTAAAGTTCATCTTCTCTTCAATATGGGATGCATTCTCAACACCTTCTATCATGTGTGACAAATTTTCAAGTCTAACACGTAACATGTAGACAACACAACTCGAGGGACTTGGAGCGCATGTTGTTGTTTCATTCTCCCCCTTTCACAAGTAGCGAATTTTCAAGTCTAACACGTGAACAACACAACTCGGGTGACGTGGAGCACGTGTGGTCTTTGGACTTCACACGTGGGACAACTTGCTTTGATACCATGAAGAAAGTTGAGGTTCCACCATAAAACCAATTGGCAATATGGGAAGTAGCCCAATTACTTATAAGCACATGCAAAATCCATCTCCTTATCAATGCAGGATTTATTCTCAACAAATTCAAGGAATGCCCTAAAATTTGAAAATGATACTATACCTTAATGTATTTCATGCACTAGAATAATGAATGGTCGGATATGTAGTGAACAATCTATTGAATAAGATCAAACGAGTAAGAATCCCTATGTATGATGCATACTTAAAGATCCCCCGAATTAGGAGAATAATCGACATTTTTGATAAGTCAGTGTAATATTTTGGATCAATAATGTGATAACATGTGTTTTAATTGTTGCACCGAACTCACCTACACTATATGTAGGTCATGGCTCATAGTAACATTCAAGACCAATAATTTGATATCTCACTTAACATCGTCTTATTCTCCCATTATCTTAGTGGGATATTAAAGTTGTAGAGAAGTCTCTCCCATAACCAGAAACAGGTTCATTTCATCTACTACAACAATCAAACAACTTCTAAATTTCAACTTTTCATTCCCTGGACTTATCAATTGTTGCACGCTATCAAAAGTCGGCATGTAATATACACCGTATATAGTGGCGGTTCATAGTGTGTCTACTATTTTGTTAGTGATCGATCATCGACCAACCAACGTTTTAATTTGCTTAATTACGTTTCAACTTTTAAACACTGAGATCACACCACACTTATATTTAAGCTGCCAAATTTGATTCTCAAGTGACACAATGAGAATATTGACTTATATTAAAAAATGCTCCTCCTTTTCGATTAGGCCGCTTTATAATTTGACTTCTTTATAAGAATTTAACTGTGTTCTCATTTCCATCATAAAATGAGCTAGAAATGATATTGCCATCAGCTACTATTGTTTCTAATGTGTTGCACGTATAATATATAATTTTTTTGGTATATTAAATGTATACTTATGGGGAGAATCATAAGTTGAGGTGAGACATATACACTTTATTTTACGTTAAAGAATTGTAAAGAATTTATCGATCTACGGTGACTCATTTATATTTTATATTTATAAAAAAGGATTTTATCATCCATAGTCTTTGAAATTGATCTAACTCTTCATTTTAATCCTTCAATTTCAAAATCAATTAATGTGGTCCATGAAATTGGTTGTTGCAAATCAATTTGATCAATTCCGTTACAATTGTTAGTTATTCCATTAATTGGTTGTCGCAATGATTAAAAAAAAATTATTATTTTTATAAGAGTGATACGAAGCCCGCCCCAATATCTTATTTCTTCACTCACATTTTTATAAAAATTTTAATGACATATTTACTCTTATTAAAAAGACTTTTAGACCCCTATTTCTAAATTCATTATAATGTTCTTGTAGTTATAATAAAAAAAATAAAAAAAATAAAAACTAAAATTGGCCCAGCAAACTTTTCCCCTCCCCACCCTGTTTCTCTATTCCCCCGTCTCCATCAACATTGAATCAGGGAAGTTGGAGATCTCCAACAACATTGATTAAGAAAAAAGCCACAATTCAACTCATGGAATTAGGGATTCTGGGAATGGACTAAGACTGCGAATTGCGGAGGAAGGAGGGAGGGGCCGAGACTTACGTGTCGGTCAACCTGGAGATTACCAGATCCAACAGCACATGCACCCACACGAAGGAGAGTACTAGGAGAAAGACATCCAACCTCCAACCTATTTCTCACATCTCTCTCCGATCATTTAGTTTTTTAGTACCCCGTTTCTCTGTCTCTCCCCTGCGTCTTTCTCCTCGTTCCCCTCTCGTTTTGCTCTCTTCGATGGCGAGTACGAGAGGTCGATTGTTTCTTTTTGATATTTTTTTTAAATAAAAAAAGAATTTAGATATATTAAAGGTTATTTTAGGAATAATGGTAGGGGTAGAACTAACATATTAATTTTTTAATATTTGTGAATTTATACTGTAGGTGAAAAAATAAAACAATGAGATAAGTTTAGTAGCATTCTTTTTATAATTATATCACATCATATTATTAGACTGGTAAATTCACACGTATACCACGTGAGCATAACAGAGGGAATTTTAACACAAATACCAACTTGATATGCGACAATCAATTTCAGAAACCACAAATAAAGTGTGAAAACTAATTTCATAAGCCACCGGTGCCTTTATAAAATAATGCTGCAATGGTCAATGGTTCAATTAATGGAGTGCAAAGTTTCTAAAGTTGCGTTCGAAGTTTTAAACTCACGAATCTTTTGCTTTTTGCTTGTTCTTCCTCCCCACTCCCAAATTGTAGGCGTGGGTGGGACTTACAATCTTGATTCTCTTTTTTTTTTTTTTTTTTTTTTTTTGGTGAGGAACAATCTTGATTCATGGAACTCACGAATCTTTGCTTTTGCTGGTTCTTCCTCCCACTCCCAAATTGTAGGCGTGGGTGGGACTTACATTCTTGATTCTCTTTTTTTTTTTTTTTTTTTTTTTTTTTTTTTTTTTCGGTGAGGAACAATCTTGATTCATGGGGCACCATCGAATTTGGAAGTTTCGTGGAGCGTTCTTCTGTCCGCATCCGATGTGTCCCATCGGCAGAAAAATCCATGTAAAATACGCGTAATATTGAGGAAAATTCAGCACAAATGAGAGCAGACTTGGACCCAGAAATCCAGGTCAACACTATACGCCACGATGCTGTAAATTATTATTATTTTTCTGTACACTTGACTTTTCGAATAATAGAGTCGTCGAAAACTATGAATGAGGACTCTCATGTATGTCGAAATCTTAAAATCGTGTTCGTTTATTATATATTGTATGATTATAAATTATTTTAAATAATTTTATTTAAAATTAAATATAAATAATACTTGACAAAAACTGATTATACGATATACAATGAACGGACACAATTTAAAAATTCTTAAGAATCCTCACAAAGAGGATATATTCGAAAAGCATATGGCTTGCGTGTGCATTTTGGTTTGCAAACATCATTTTGGGAACAATCTTCTTTAGTCTTCAATTTAAGTAAAAACAATATATAATATATTTGAATTAGTCTCTACAAATCTCAAAGATTTAATATATATATATATATATATATATAATCATTTATAATACGTTCACATGGTTCGTTGACCTAATTGTACGCTAGCTAGACCATTCACATGGTTTGATAAGTAAATTTGGGGCCTGCAAGCTTATCAAAATATTAGACTAATTAACCTGAAATTGGAGATTAATGTCAAAGTAGTTGCCTTAAACCATAACCTTAGCTAGCCAATGGTTTTAACTTTCAAGCAAACAACTTGGACAATTCAAGCTAATTGGTTGATACGGAATTCCGACTTCTGCATATCAGATGCTGACGTCCCATGACTGCAAGCCCCTTTTGAGGAAGAGCAAAAACCATGAAACGTATTCACACCAAAGTCGATAATTGCAGCAAAGTTTCGTAAGCAGTCCACTTAATGTACCAAAACAACAGATCAAAACAACGATAATCGAAGCCGCATGGGGTTTAATTCAACTCTATCCAAGAAATTTAGAGGATATTTGTATAATTCTAATGAACACATTAAGGTCAAGCGACGACGTAGCTCTCAAAGACTCAAAGGGCAGGAAGCAACAGGTACAATTATTTCTTGCAAGTTGGAGTTATCCGCAACTAGCAGCTGATAGAGAAAACCGTGTTTCCAATTCCATACTTAAGGTCCTTATTTAAGTACAAGTTTGTCAACTGCTTGAATTTTAAGACGCGAAGTTGCGGAAGCTTGTGCTTGGATTCACCCTGATGATGTTAACACGAAGAATTTAGTTTGGGAGCTAGCAAGTATCAAACATTTGTTTATTGATTTGGAATCAAATTTTAAATCATTTTACTTTGTTCTTTGTGTGAGTAAGAGGATCAGTACGCGTGATCTAGTACACCACATAATAAATTAGTTATCCATAGTTTACTTATATGAAATGATATGATACTTTGATTTGGAATCAAGTTTTAAATCATTTTACTTTGTTATTTCCTTGAGTAAGAGGATCACTACGTATGATCTTGTACGCTACAGAATAAATTAGTCATCCATGGTTAACATATATGAAATGATATGATACTTAAACTTGTTGCCTCAGCTCCTAAGCTAATTAAGCTCTAAGTTTCCAGGGTTTGCTTTCGTTGCATAATTGTTACGTCTATGGTTGCATAATGTACATATCATTTACAATATGACAGAGACTGTAGGATGAATTAATACGGAAAGAAAACGGAAGTTGCAGGGAAAACAAACAATTTCAACTTAGATATTATATAGGACAACTAGCACCACTAAACATATTTGAAATTTGTTTTGTAAAAATGATTATTTTATAGTAACGATCACATATTGATCATATGTCAATAACAAAATGATGATATAATAACAACTAATTATATCTACATAAAAATGTCAAAATATATTTATTGTAACTACTCTAATATATATATATATATATATATATGTGGACGATGGAATTGTTGGGTTTTATTCGGACAAAGGAATTGAAGATTGGTTACCACCAAATCCTGTATAAGATATATATGCTAGGTCTACAATTTAGACAAGATATATACTGAATATTGTAGTTCTACTTGTACTTACAGAAGCTTTACAGACGATGGGGTACAACCAAAGTGGACGTCACGGCTTTGCTAATTATCCAACAATATCACGTTACTGTGACTTATTAGGCATTGGGCTGATACGATTTGAGTGGTTATGAGTGTAGGTTGACAAGTTTGCATCTGCTGTTTTTCTTCATGTATTTGTGGCTTTGGGTTGTTCACATAACTTTATGTCTGGATCAGAGACTGACCGGCCTGTCTGCATGAAATAAATAAAGGAAAAATCCTAGTGGGAGTAGAATCAGGTTGACAAGGCCGTACGCAGTGCCCAGAACAAGAAGGTCAAAGGGAGCTTTTATTGGGCCCGGTATGCCGAAAACTTTCTTTAGTTTCGGTAAAAACTGCCGAAAGAACTAGTTAATTTCGGTAGAAAGGTACAGGGAATTTTTTTTATATCCGGTAGATTGAGGCCAAAATCTTTCCCAATGACGTCTTAGTTATCTATTCTTCAAAAATTTGTATCAATGCGCCAAGGAATGTGGAAGATGTTGGAGTTGGGTTTTTGAAGATTTGGAGGGAGGGCGCGACAGGTGACTATGGTGCACGAACGAGGGTTTGGCAGGAGTGATGGTTGGGGGAAATGTTTTTTTTTTTTTTTTTTTCAACAATAGTTATTTTTTTTGTAACAAAGAGTATTCATATGATGCTAAAACTGTTGTTGGCAAATCTTGACGGCCTTTACTACATTATTGGGCTGATTTCTTAATAATAAAAATTATATTAGATTCGATAGTGACATTGAGAAGCCAACAATTCATTACAAAACTTGCTTCTCGAAAAACATGATTCAAATGAGATCAACTCGAAAGAGCACGCCAACTTCATAATGTTTTTTAACGACAGTGTCCAGCTAGTGAGAAACCATGATCGACATATTCCTTGTTGCATTCAGTTGGTCCAACATTTCTGCAATATATCATACATATTTTGAACTTATGAAATCATACATCTTTGCTTCTTGATTTTTGGTTCTCATATTTTTTCTTCTATACAAATCAAGGAGCTTCAAAGTGAAACGTTTCCTGGACAGATTATAAGGAGTGCACAAGAACCTATAATTATGCTAATCTCCTGATTAGTTATAGGAGTTGGATGAGGAGCATAATCTGATCATCCCATGATTGCAGTATCACATTGTTTTTATTTATTTATTTTAAATACTAGCGATACTGGGGGAGGGGAGAATCAAACGCGGGATCTCTGATGTAGTGGATGAACATTCTTGACCACCTAAGCTACAAACCGTTGCACAATCCTTCAGTGCAGCATGGCGTTTATCACATATGACTTGAAATCTATTGATGCAAGCAGTTTTTTAATTTACTCAAGTTAAAACAACAAACCATGCTATAAATTAAAAGAGAGAATAAAACGAGAAACAGATACAAGCTATTAAACTTACGGATCTTCTTCTATGTTAGTGAGTTCGCAAGGACCAAACTCTTCACATCAAAGTCAAATCAAGCAACTGAAATAACAGGAGGATGCTTGAAACTTTGCTGCTGCCTGTTAACTGGGTTTTTCACAGACAATCGTGATGCACCAAAACAGAAATACTGTCTCCTCGACCTCCTATTAAGCGAGCCTTGTTTTGCCAAATTCGGCGGTTCGTCATCAGCTACTTCATTCGACCAAGACGGTCCTGCAATGTCAGTTTCCATGCAAACGCTTTTCTGAATATCTAGAGAGGTAGGTGAAGAAATTGAGGATGATTTCGAAAATGAACTAGACCGAGAACGACCTGGCACAGTTATGTGCGGAATTGCCTGCATTACGCCACGCCTTATGCCACAAGCAAACCTCTTTTTCGCTGATGGACTTGACTGGTTGCTCCTCACAGAAAGTGTCCGTTTGTTGCTGGGAACTGATGAGACTGATGGCCTCGAAAATCTCTGTCGAAGCGGGGTTGGAGCTGCATCATCTGAGCTTTTGTTGCATATTTTGATAGACTCTACTGATCCCAAATCAACCGATTTCTTGAACCTTTCGTGCTTTTTCGGTTTCATTTGTGGCCAGCCTACGACACGTTTTAGTTGTGCTGCTGCATTATTTACCGAACCAGGTTTTTTAGTAGCGAATGAGCTGCCGTTATTTTCAGCAGTTGGATACGGACTGATCAGTTCGGGTGGAGATGAATTGATTCCTATGCTACGGCGATCAGCGGTAGCATCTGTTACATTTTCAATGCCAGTATACAAGAAGATTTCCGTGTCAGAGATTCTAAATGATGTTCCGGGACTACCTCCATCGCCTTGCATCTTCAAGCGCGAAGCAATCACTTTTCTTGCATTGTAATCCTGACAACCAAATATTCCCCCAGCCGAAATCAACTGCCTGATTAGTATCTCAGATGATGCCGAACGAGGCCATTGCCTAAGGTAATCAAGCGCTGTCATGCCATCCACATCGCGGGCGTTCACATCAATCGATTGCACAATCATCAGTTGTTGGACTAAATCGGAATGCACATCCCCAATGATTGCTGTGTGAAGGGCAGTCCGTCCTTCGTTGTTTTTTGCATTGATGATGTGGTCGATATTGAAAGCTTTCTCGCACACCAGTTGCTTCAGAAGCTGAATTTGTCTGTCCAGTCTTCGGAAGGCAGGACTTTGGAAGCCGGATATAGCCTTGTGGAGAAACGTTTCTCCGGAGTTGTTTCGTGCAGAAATAGACAACGGAGATGCGAATATAAGCGCTTCGGCTGCAGCTAGTTGGCCCCTTGAAGCTGCAACATGTAACGCTGTGTCGCCTTGGAGATCAGTGGAGTTTATGATATCAAAGGATGCTACAAGATACTTCACTACCTACATGAAAGAATGGGAGGTTATATACATTGACAACAAAGACAACGCAAGTCTAGTTTAACTCAAAAAAGGAAAATTAACAAGGAGAAATCTAAAAAATGTGGAATTACAAATGGATTTGCTTTCTAAGTAAATCCATAACAAGAGTGAATTGAACTTTAGAATAATAATATGAATCAGTCATCTAGCATTAGTCCTGTTACAAAGGAGACATTCAGACAGTTGATAGGACAATGATATCGTGTCGATATATATCATTGCCGCCAACAAATTATACTGATATGTTACTATGCATTTTGACAATATCGATACAGATCCGTTCTTGCATAAAATAACATATGCATCGAACAAAAATGTAACAAGAATGCCTTGAGAATTTCTGTTAAGAATTTCGTTTATAGTTGTTTTCACTATGAGCAAAATGTTAATCAAAACAACCTAATTTTCTCTTCATGCTAAAATTTATGATTTTCGACAATATATATCGACCAATGCATCTGTTCCACACAGAGAATTTATGCATCCAACATATATGGTAACAAGAATACCTTAAGAATTTCCTTTTAGTTGTTTCATTAAAAACAACTCAAAATAAAATGATCATCAAACCGACCTTAATCATCACTTTACCCTAAATTTTTATGATTTTAAGTCATCATCCACACCAACAATTGTTACCAGGAAGCACTTGACTGATTAAGCTGATACATCCTTGCAAAAGTGTAAGAAAAGAAAGCACTTTGGAAAGGAAAAAAAAAGAAGATTAAATCTCTGCAAAAGCAGTTTTAACGAAAGTGGGAAGCTTCTCACCTCTACCCGCCCTTTCCCAGCCGCTGCATGTAGCACAGTTGATCCCTGAATATCCCTATAAGCCAAAACATCCTCACAATCCGAAAGAAGCTCCTTCAAAACACTCAAATTTCCGCCTCTTGCCGCCGCATGAACCGCCCTGTTAACCATCTCCCGTTTATAAACACAAGGAATCTCCCCAATGTGCTCTTCCAGCTCTCCACCACTCCCCGTCATAAACCTCGGCGAAACTGCAAAGTCAAAAAGCAGCCTGAAAATCTCAACATTCTTGCTCCTCGCAGCAGCATATAAAATATCAGTCACCCCGTATTCTCCTTCCCCGAAAACAAGCAGAGGGTTTCTCTCGAGCAGTTCTTGGACAAAACCAAGCTCCCCGGCGGAGGCAGCAGTGTACATAAGCCAACCGCCGTATCCAGCCCTTATGAGAGAGTTTGGTTTTCCTTTCTTGGACTCGCATTCGTGGAAGAGCTTTCGTGCAACGCGCAAACGACACTTGGCTACATCATCATACTGAGCTTCGTCGTCCCACACTGCCTCGAGGCGGCGAATACGGCGGAGAGATGTGAGCTTGATGAGGTGGTTGCCGTCTATGCGGAGAAGCTCTCGAACCAGGTCGTAGTGGCCGTTGGCGGCTGCGTAATCAATCGGAGACGCGTACCACCATTGGTCTCCGGTACTTTCCCACCTGAGAGGAAAATACGTAGGAGGCATCTTCTTGCAAAGGTAAGAGAAACAAGAAAGAGCAACAATATTTTCCAGAAATAGTTGATATAAAATTAAAACATGCGATACAATTCAAGCTAGCATGAAAAATTTGTACATGGAACCGGGAACAGAATACGATTCAGAATTTGCAATCAGTTTTTCTTCTTTTCTCGTCGTTGATTTATTAACGGAATTAAGGCAACTAACAACCAAAAATTGAGTGAGAAAGAGATGAAGAAATGAAGGAAGATTTAAAGCAGTTGATCAACTACCAGCTATAACAGAGGGACATCAACTAATAGCAAGGGGAATTATTTAAATTTTTTTAGGGTAGATGGCAAGTTTAGAGCGATGATATGAATAATTAATAATATCAAGAAGATATGGGATGGGAAACAACAATCATGGCTAACACAAATGGAAGACAGAAAAAGGCAGAGTCCACCTTCTTGGATGAATTAAAGTTGTAGTGAAAAATAATGTAACAGCTTTAAGGACGATCGCAGAATATTTTCGAAAGATAAGGAAGGCGAGGCAGAAGATTAAGAAAATGTTAGGTAGATCATATTTTATAATTTATATGATGCAATAGTTAATAATTGGATATATATTTTAATGATTTAATAAGGAATTAGTCTTTAACTACTACGTCATATATTTTATAAAATATGCTTAGAAAAATGATTTGTCACATCCCGATCCGGGGCGGGCCACCTCCCGGGCCCGCTCTACCACCGTAGGACGATATTGTCCGCTTTGGGCCCCGACCACGCCCTCACGGTTTTGTTTTTGGGAACTCACACGAGAACTTCCCGATGGTTCACCCATCCTGGGAATGCTCTCACGCGCTACTCGCTTAACTTCGGAGTTCCTACGGAACCCGAAGCTAGTGAGCTCCCAAAAGGCCTCGTGCTAGGTAGGGATGGGAATATACATATAAGGATCACTTTCCTGGGCGATGTAGGATGTCACAATCCACCCCCCTTAGGGGCCCGACGTCCTCGTTGGCACACACGCGACCAGGGTTAGGCTCTAATACCAAATTGTCACATCCCAACCCGGGGAAGGCCACCTCCCGGGCCCGCTCTACCACCGTAGCACGATATTGTCCGCTTTGGGCCCCGACCACGCCCTCACGGTTTTGTTTTTGGGAACTCACACGAGAACTTCCCGATGGGTCACCCATCCTGGGAATGTTCTCACGCGCTACTCGCTTAACTTCGGAGTTCCTAAGGAACCCGAAGCCAGTGAGCTCCCAAAAGGCCTCGTGCTAGGTAGGGATGAGAATATACATATAAGGATCACTTTCCTGGGCGATGTGGGATGTCACATGATCTCCTTAGTATTATTCACAATTAATATATGACAAGTATGCACACATATTTTTAAGTGAACATAGAATGTTTGAAGGGAAACAAGGCTAACTTGATCGACCTAATAGCCACTGTAACAACAAATCTGTGAATGCAACAAGCATGAGAAGCAACAAAACGAATGCAACTAGAACTCCAAAACTAAAAGAACTTTAATTCTATAAACTAGAAAAAGAATTACAAGAAAACTAAATTAGGTACTATAAGAGCACTAAATCTTATTAAATACATACAGCTTTTTTTTTTTTTTAAAGTTAAACGATAGATTTTGTTAGATTAGTCAATAATGAGATTTGAATCCATGCCGTCATACAAGAGTTTAACATATTTCCATCACTGTAGTAAAGAGCCACTTACATACATACAGCTTATAATCTGTTTAGTTTCATATGATTTTACATTTTACTATAAATTCATAATGCATATTTCATCTTAACATAGTGTGTGAGAGAGAATTAGGTTTGGGTTTTTCATGGTTGACTGGCGGGTAACTAATAAACCCTTCCCGGCACAATAAATTATCCTGAGGTGAAATGTGATTCCTTTTGTACTGAGAAAGTTAGAGATAATGATGGGGAGATGTAGAGAGAGAGAGAGAGAGAGAGAGAGAGAGAGAGAGAGAGATTAAATTTACCGATATTGGTTGGAGTAATGATAAAGGAGAGGACTGTTGGTAGTGGGTTGAAAGATTTTTAGAGTGATGCAGAGTGCTTTTGGTAGTGGGTTGAAAGATTTTTACGTCACGAGTGATGCAGAGTGCTTTGGTAGCGGGTTGAAAGATTTTTACGTCACGAGTTAAAAGGCTGAAAATGCAGAGTTCTTTTGGAGTTAGAGCTTTTGAGATAGTCTGTCTTAATTAACGATTAATTTGAACCTGTTTGATAATTTTTTTAGTTTTTAAGAAATCAATTACCAACTAGTTTTAAAAAAAAATGAAATAATTATCAAACATTCTTTTATTATAATGAAGGCAACATTTCACCGAATAATCCACTTTCTTGTCTTAATGAACTACTCAATCATAGAGATAAGACTGTTGATGTTGAAAGATGCATGAAGATCTCAAGAATAATAGTCGAATATTATGATTTTAATAACAAGATAATTAACTAGGGAAAGAAAATATCAGAATAGTTTTAGGCATTTGATCAACTTGAAAAGAAGTTGAATTTTCCAGTAGTTTAATACTTGGGATGGACGGTGTGGCTGGCTGCTCAATCCACAATCCAACGTCTAAAGTTCCGGCGGTGCAATTCCATGTCACCCACAACTTTTGACGTTAATAAAGTTATTACTTGCAATATTAAGCCCTTAACCAACCGACTAATTCTTGATAATTTTGCAGGCGTAAGAAGAAAGTCATACCGGTTAGAGTAGATACGCTTCTTAGTGGTATAGATGTACTCTTCAATTGTGAACTCATATTCGAATCATTCTCTTAATATTTTGGATTAAATTAAAGTAGATCATCGTTTATATTAAGAAAAGAGAGTTTGATTTCTTTGTCCTATTTTTCTTTTATTTCCTGTAGAACAAAAAGTGTCCGTTTTTATGTAGTTTATAAGCATGCTTACATGCTTAACTACCACGTGAGTTTCTTGAAGTTTACTCAAATATCATCCAAATCAATACCAAAGCACGCGGAATGCTAAATAACAATACCTAAAAGGAGTCGAAGATCGTAGTTGTGATTGTTAATCATTCCCAGAGATGCTAAAAGTATATACTAGCAACTAAGCAAAGAATACATGTAAGGTGAACTATGTTGCCTGTTTACTTGGAGAGAAACTAACCCACAACACGAATGTGAAGCTGGGGGTATAACATAATATCTCATTCCTCATTCGTCTGAATGCAGTACCTGTTCATCATTCGAAGGTGAAATTGTACGATACTGGGTTATGCCAGTAAAGACTAGTGTTTTGTGTGATGTTATATAATTCTTCTCTGGCGTAACCCAGAGTCGTATAACTTCACCCTCGGGTGATGGGGCCTACCATGTTTCTTCACTAGCATAACCCAGTGTCGTACAACTTCATCTTTGGGTGATGGACAAGTATTGCCTTCGGGCGACTATGATACCCCTAGTTGAGTATACACTTGATTGAGATATGAGATTTATGGGTTTTGCCTTTAGGCGTATCGATACCACATTCAGAGATAATTTTATTGCTACAGACATTTTTAGAGTTTCAAAAAAGCCTATACGTAGTATATATATGAGTTTCAAAATAAGAGGTTATTATGTTCAGAAAGAAAATGTATTTTCGTATTATTAGTATTAGTATAAATTATGGTCCACTCACCTTTCGTTTTTGCGCCCCCTCAGGAGTTAGAAGCGAGGCATTTGACACGATCCCAACATAAGGGCATTTCTGCATAGGTATCCTTGAATCTTTGGTATTCTTTTGGTTAGTTGTATGTTTTGAACACGATTCGGCATTGGTGTTTTTCTTTCTAATAACATATTTTTACTTGTATGCATGTTTAAAATGGCTTCGTCACCCTCGAGTATCGGTCAGCACGTGTCTATCAGGGTTGGGACGTGTTAGTTTGCTCATTGACGACGATATTTCAAACCAATTACTAATTAGACATTATCATGCACTTTAACTGTCTTGTAAAATAATATATCATTGACTTGAGATACCATCACATTTCTTCATATTACATGAAATTTCTTCTCATCAGGTTGACACTACAGAAACTTCATATGCAACTCCGCACTCAGTCTGACTGGAACACACATAACTGATAACTGTAGCTAAAACAAAAGTAGAATCAAAATGGGGTGTCCATGTGAGAGGGAGGCAACTTTTTAACTTTTGGAGTAGATCAACATTCAAAAGCTATATATTATAGAGAGGGGGTGGGTAAAGGTAAGGGGTTACTCACTTTTTAACAACAATAATGCATGCTTGCATGTGACATGTCATATATCAGTCCCCTTTCAACTTTTCCATCACCTCCAGGATTCCTTCGTAGCTTTGATTTTTACTGTGCTTCGTTCTGCATGCAGTCCAATCCACCAGTAGTCTCTTTCTTTGCTTTAAAATAGATTGGTGAAACCCTAAATCTTCACATGGGATATACTGCATAAAGAAAAGCATATGATAATTCGATGGTCTCTATTAATGCTCAGCTGCATGCAGCTTATATCCCCAATAATATTGGGGTAGTGGACTCTAACCCTATGGCACTACCGCTTTATATACCGTTATCAGTAGCACTATCAGTATCGTAGATCCATGCATGATCTAGAAAATATACAAACTTACAGATCTAGATGGACCACCATCACCATGAATACACAAAGATAAGCATATATAAGTGACAATAGGTGCGATCATAAATAAAGTTCCTGTTTCATACAAGTGATATATATTCAAGTTCTACTTATGATCGATCCCACTATTTTGACAAATGAAATCTACGATTATGGTTACAAGATCAAGTGAACTTCCAATGTGTGACATCTCTTTACATACCTTCATGACAATAAATGCCCCTCCAAGTTGACCTAAGAACAGAGAAAAAAATGAAAGCATGAGCACTTTTGCGAAGGAAAGTGTGGAATGAAGAAAAAGTGTGCGGCAACGTGAATCGATTGGAAGATCGAATGTCAGCCACCCAACCATTGTTAAGTTGGGTGGTAAGGCCGAATTAAGGACGACAGTAGTAGGACAGGAGATGGTGCTTTGCCTCCCACCACCACCACCACCAGTAAATCCACCACCAACAATTATGATCGATAAATTATTATATTAACAATCTTCTCAAAAGTATATGGACCCTGCAATGATTCAATCAAATTATATTAAAGCGTATATGTCCTGCGAATCTGCATATTAACATGTAATTAACTCAGGGATAATATAACCATTTCATTCTACCTTCATATGTCATCACTTGAATTCAAATAGGAACCAACACTATTAACAAAGTTTTATCTCACTAAGTGGGATCGACTACATGAGTTCTAGAACGTCATAGTGTTCAGTTTTGTATCACGTTTTCCATTAGCTCCAAGTACTTCATGTATTCTCTTAAAGCCTATTTCCAAGTCTTCCTATGTCTTCCTTTAATTGTTTTGCTCTGAGCGATTTGTCTCATAGTTGTATTTTCTAACCCGAGCATCTGAAAATCTTTGTTTCACATGTCCAAACCACCTTAACCGATTTTCTCTCATCTCATCTCCATAGTTTTTCTTCAAATAGTAACCAAATTACGATTTACAACATCTTAATCTTTTTTCTTTACGATTTACAACATCTTAATCTTTTTTCTTCTTAAGAAAAGCCATGGTGATGCGTCTACACAAACAAGACAAATGCCATAATTCCACTTAGTTAATTAGGATTTTAATTGATGACAAACAAACTACATAGAATGCTGAGATTCTCTCACCGTTGAATCATTGTAATCACGATTTAAAACCTAAATTTAAAGATATTTGAACCTTTTTTTTTGTTAATTTTTCTTTTATCTAAATCTAAACTACATATTAATACAATCATCTTTGCCAACCAAACAAGGGTGAAAGAATATTTAACAAAACAAAATTTTGTTATTTTTTGTTTAAGCTCCACCTACATGTGATTTTAACATCTCTAATTTAAAAAAATAAAAAATAAAAAATATACACTAAATATACATTTTAACATCTCTATATTTTTTTACTTTTGGGCTTAAATATTCTATTAAATATGCATTTATTGCTCAATAAATCGTAAATCCACTTCCAAATGCATTATAAGGTATCCATAATGCTCACGGAAAATATTTCAAGAAAATAAAAAAAAATCATTTTTTTTACAAAAAAAAGGTGGACTTAACATTCACGGTTTTTGGCCGATTTTGGAAATTTGCACATAAATCACCATTCAATCTTTTTATTTTCACCTTTGTCTCACTGTGAAGTTTTGAAAATTGAGCTGAGAGTTTCCGTTGAGATTCTTGAGTGTAGAACTCCATTTGACAATGTTTTGGGCCTCATTACTATGATTTTCACTTATTTTTTTAGTTTTTGGCTTAATATTCTACTAAATATACATTTGTTGCTCAATAAAACATAAAACGGTGTCTGAATTCCTTAATAGTTTAACTTAATGCTCAGGGAAAATATTTTACGAAAATAAAAAATTTTCATTTTTGTGCACGCCAAAACGACGCAGGCTCTGTGGATGCAAAAATGGGTGGGCTTCTAGCACGCAAAAGGATGCGGACACCTCACATGCAGAACAAGGGAACCCAGGCACACAAGATGAGGTAGACTCCACGCATGCAGGACAAAGCAAACTCCTAGGTACTCCGAAAACATGGCTTTATGGCACCCTCAAGAATTTGAAACTTTTAGCACATTTTTGTTAATTTTTCTTTTATTTCTCTTACCACTACAACAAACTATGATATTCATATTCTTCAAAGTATATTTTTCTGTGCAAAATCTTTTATAATCCGTGCAAAATCTTTTTTGTTAATTTTTCTTTTATCTAAATCTAAACTACATATTAATATAATCCTCTTTGTCAACCAAACGAGGGTGAAAGAATATTTAACAAAACCAAATGAGTCGTCTCTTTATTTCTATTCCTCGATTTCCTTTTGATTTATTCAATTTGAAAGCTAAAAAAAAAATGCAAAAAAAAGACGTGTAAAAATCACTTCTTGTCTTTGTAAACCTACAATAGATCCCCCTTTTTTTTTTCAGTCAAACCATAGATTTTGTTTAATTAGATGTTGGATTAACCACATACAAAGTTTGAAGCCCCTTTCACTTTGCATACATCCAATATTCTTGATTGAAGTCAGTTAAATTAGGTTTTTTTTTTTTTCTCCATGCAAAGGGAAGGAGCTATTATCGGCACTCAAAGATTAAAAAAAGAAAAAAAGTGACAATGATTTTGAAGCTCTAAACAGATAAAAGACAATCTCCTTAATGAGGCCCAATACTATTAAGAATGTTCAGCCCAAAATAAATTTATTGATGGGCTGATGGGTTTAGGCCCGTTGTCCAAACAAAAATAAAAGCGTAGGCCCATTTCGTAGTTTTCCTCCTGCCCAAGTAGTTAGGGGTTTATAACAAAAATCACATAAACCCTACTTTCCCACTCTGCAAAAACCCATATCCCTTCCCTCGAATCTTCGTCGTCACCAAGATGGGAAGCAACCAAGCTGCCGTGTCCTTCCTCACCAACGTCGCGCGCGCCGCCTTCGGCCTCGGCGTTGGCGCCACCGTCGTCAACTCCGCGCTCTACACCGTCGACGGAGGCCAGCGCGCCGTCCTCTTCGACCGTTTCCGCGGAGTCATCGACGACACTGTCGGCGAGGGGACCCACTTCCTGGTCCCATGGCTCCAGAAGCCCTACATCTTCGATATCCGCACCCGGCCCCACACCTTCTCCTCCATCTCCGGCACCAAGGATCTCCAGATGGTGAATCTCACCCTCCGGGTCCTCTCGCGCCCCGAGGTCGCTCGCCTCCCTCAGATCTTCAAAACCCTAGGGCTCGAGTACGACGAGAAGGTCCTCCCCTCCATCGGCAATGAGGTCCTCAAGGCCGTGGTGGCGCAATTCAACGCCGATCAGCTCCTCACCGAGCGTCCCCACGTGTCGGCGCTGGTGCGCGAGAGCCTGATTCGCCGCGCCAAGGATTTCAACATCGTTCTGGATGACGTGGCGATCACGCACTTGTCGTACGGGCTGGAGTTCTCGCGCGCCGTGGAGGCGAAGCAGGTGGCTCAGCAGGAGGCGGAGCGGTCCAAGTTTGTGGTGGCCAAGACTGAGCAGGAGAGGCGTGCTGCGATTATCCGGGCACAGGGTGAGAGCGAGGCTGCGAAGCTCATCTCTGATGCGACTGCTTCGGCGGGTATGGGACTGATCGAGCTCAGGAGGATTGAGGCTTCCAGGGAGGTTGCTAACACGCTTGCCAGGTCGCCAATGTGTCTTACCTGCCTGGTGGGAAGAACATGCTCTTTGGACTTAACCCTCGCTGATGGTAATTTCTCATTTCACTGCTTCTTTTGTGTTTGATTTGCTTCCTATTTTACTGTTACATTGATTTGGTAATTCATTGGTGTTGTTCAATTCTTATTCTGCATCGGTATGGGATCATATCTGTAATCTATGTATATATTCGGAAGTACGATTAAACCATTTTAGAGTACAGACAATCCCTCGTTGAAACCGAAGACAATTGGAAAGAGTTGTGCACATTAGCATCGTAAGAGTTTAGGTTTTCGGCACTAAGAGAGCTAATTCATCAAGTTTGCTAGGCTCAGCTATATCATTTTGCTAAGTTTTGGCGGAATGCTTTTGGTTCCCTTTTGTTCTGAATTTCAAGGGAGTTTGAACTTTGAAGGATTGAGTTATGGTGCTGCTTGAATGATAGCATGATACCCACATTGGGCGAGGCTGCACGTTGTACGCTTCGTACCATTATATACACAAGATACATACTAGGAATTCAGATAGTTCTAATGAAAATTTTTGGTTTTACAATAGTTGATTCCTTTGTGTTTTGTAGTTTTTAACGTTTAGGTATACTTATCGTGCATATAATGTCTAGTTAACCTGATTTTGAGATGGAATGAAGTGGCAATTATTGATTATTTTAAGCTACAGATCTCTATGATGACAATTGAGGAAATTGGAAAGTGAAGGTAATTTCAATGTATAGTGCAAGTAACGTGTGCTTGATCTTATGAATGAAAGGCCTAAATTTGATTTCTGTGGTTGTTGCCTACGTGCATGAGAAATATGAATGAGTTTCTTTTATGTTTTTGTTCCGCCTCTTATGTAATGTGATTCATGATGGAATAATTGAATCCATATGGGATTGTTTTTATGCCTTTACACCATTTAATATCAAAAGACCTTCTCGTTCCGTCAATTTGGTCCTATCGTTTTCACAATATGAAATAATGGCGTTAAGCTTTCCTATTTGATTAGCAATTGTATCGGTTTTCTTTGCAGGGTTCCAGGACATGGCATAACAAGAAGACCAGTCCGCGAATACACCGAAGTCTTGAGTGGTTTATTTCTAGAGTAATTTTTTGTTTTTACGGGGAAGGCGGGTGTCTTGAACTTATTTAGAATGAGAGATAAGGTCTAGGAAACTGCCATGGACGTTGCGTTGATAATGCATTTCTGACTAAGTTCACCTGGATGGTTAGTACTTGAATATAATTTGGTGCACTTTTGTTCATATGTTGCTGTGCAGGAGGATGTGTCATCCAAAATTTTGCACCTATTTCAATTGCTTTTTCTCGCCATCTGTTTCTTTATTTTGCTTTCATATCGATATGGCTGGGCGTGTCATTTACATATTCTTGCGCCTCGGCTTGGTAACGCTTGGGCTTGACATTAGTACATGACGCATAGAAAGCGAGATGAAGGCCAGTCGAGGTGCGTTGTTCCTCCTCTTGTTTTGATGTTTCTGCATCTTTCATTTTCTTCTTCTTTTGGTTTGGAAAATACTGTTTAGATTGGAAGTAAAGATGCAGTTAATTGCACGGCGCAGGCACAATATCGACAATCTCGATTGCATGTCTGCATTTTCTTAACATGTTGATTGCATTTTGACACCTATAACTTTGCAAGATTGATTGTCTCGATTGCATGTCTGCACTTTCGCGACAATATGTTGATCCCATTTTTGAAAACTATCCAGAGGATCCTCGCCGGATCCTCTTTGTGGGGATCCTCGCCGGATCCTCTTTGTGAGGATCCTAGGGATCCTCCAATCACATCCGTTCATCGTATATCGTGCAGTCAAAAGTCATTGTAAATTTTTATATTTAAAATTGAAAATAAACAGTACTTGACAAAAACTAACCGCATCGATGTATGATGAACGGATGTGATTGGAGGATTCCCAGAATCCTCACAAAGAGAATCCGGCGAGAATCCTCACTCGAAAACTATGACTTTCCAATATTGATTGTCTCGTCAGCATGACTGCATTTTTGCGACAATATGTGATCGCATTTTGACAACTACAACTTTGCAATATTGATCGTCTCGATTGCATTGCATGTTTGCATTTTTGCGACAATACGTTGATCACATTTTAACAACTATAACTTTGCAGTATTGGTTGTCTCGATTGCATGTCTCTAAACTGCATCTCAAGTTAAAATGTCGTGCCAATTTTGAGTAGTCGGGATGTCTAAACCCCGTACAATGACCATCCCCAAAACTAAAACTAAAGCTTCTAACACTCTTGGAACCAGTCCCCTACAAAACTTATCACCAGCAGAGATGATCGATTATTCCGAAAACAAGCTTAAGCTGCCCTGCCTCCTAATTAATCCCGAGAAATGGTCGAGTCGTCTATTTAACCGAGGCAATGTGACGGATCAAGTCAATAACTCGTGAGCTGCAACAAACCAGACCATGTTTAGATTGACTTTTTGGAGCGCAAATAACAGATTTCGTTTGGAATTTATAATGAAGTAAAGAAACTGTACGGAAATTACCTGTAGCCCCACTCGTTGTCATACCAAGACACAAGCTTCACAAAGTTGTCGTTCAAAGCAATACCAGCCTTGGCATCGAAAATGCTCGACCTGTTGCATAATTTCCAAATACATATGATCAACTAATAAAACACAGAGCAACAACTGCGAATAAATTGTCGAAAATTCTCACCGGTTGTCACCCACAAAGTCCGTCGACACCACATCTTCGTCCGTGTATCCAAGGATTCCCTTCAGGCTTCCCTCTGATTCTTTCCTACAAAACACAACGGAGTCAAGAAATATAGGACCATGCCAGTTATACAATCAATTCAAAGTCCCGTAGCGAAGTAGAAGAATGTCAACGATGTTTACTTGATGGCATTTTTGATCTCATCGTAAGTGGCCTTCTTCTCAAGTCTCACTGTGAGATCAACCACCGAAACATCCACCGTGGGAACGCGGAACGCCATTCCCGTCAACTTCCCGTTCAATGCAGGCAGCACTTTCCCCACGGCCTACAAAATCAAACACCGCGGCGAATGCAAAGCATGCTTTAAGCAGAAAAATCTGTCAAGTATCAAACAATGTATCATCGTCGAATCAATACCTTGGCAGCTCCAGTACTGCTGGGAATGATGTTGGTAGCAGCAGCTCTGCCGCCTCTCCAGTCTTTCATTGACGGTCCATCAACAGTCTTTTGGGTGGCTGCACAACGTTGAGAAAAACCGGTGAGCATTGAACGATCGATTACATATACGTATACACGCATACACACACGCGCACACACACACACACTCACCAGTAATAGAATGGACGGTAGTCATAAGACCCTCCACAATACCAAACTTGTCATGGATAACCTGTCAAGATGAGAAGCTTAGCAGTTCATCACCAAATTAATTAGTTTTTCATAATGGTTTGACTGAAGCAACATAGACTTAGGGCCGAATTGCTTTTGCTCATAATCGCTTGTGCTAGAAGTGCTTTCATTAGAAACACATTGAAAATCTTATTAAAAATCTAAAGTGCTTTGGCAGACACTTCTCAAACAAAGCCACCCTCGTATGATCCAAATATACTTCTAACTTTTTCTACATTACGTAATCAAAAGCATTTTTGGTTGTCATAGAATGCCTTTATTTCAAAATCATTCCCAAAAGTATCCCTAAGAAATTGAGGACTAGATACCTTTGCCAATGGGGCAAGACAGTTGGTAGTGCAGCTGGCGTTGGAGACAATGTCAAGATCTGGCTTGTACTCCTTCTCATTGACACCCACAACAAACATTGGGGCATCCTTACTTGGGGCAGAAATGATAACCTTCTTTGCACCACCCTTTAAGTGCAGAGAGGCTTTTTCCTTATCGGTGAAAACTCCAGTGGACTCGACCACAAATTCCGCACCTGCTTCCCCCCACGGGATCTGTTCGGGATCCCTAGAAGCGAAAACTTTGACGGGCTTGTCACCAAAGAGAAGGGTCTTATCATCCTTAACCTTAAGCTCGTGGTGCTTCCATTGCCCGTGAACAGTGTCGTACTTAAACATGTAGCTCTGCATGCATGCAACATTTAAACTGTTACGTACGAGTATTGCGATTTTCGGGCTTTATCCAGAATCATTTCGTTCATGTTTCGCTCCAATTTTACGTTACAAGCAAAACACATCCCGTAACTATAAAATGATCACCAAATAATGTACAAACATATATTAATTTGGTTACATTATACTTACCATGTATTCGACGTTGATGAAAGGATCGTTGACAGCGACGAGCTCAATGTCGTCTCTCTGGAGAGCAACCCTTGCCACCAAGCGGCCGATCCTTCCGAATCCTTCACCAGATGGACATCAAATCAACACCGTTGATGGTTAAAGGGTGATCATATCATAAACTAAATAGCAAGCAATACAAAAATAAACACAAGAAGATACCATTGATGCCAATCTTGATCTTGGACATGATGAGTAATTTGTTTTGGTTAAAACGTCAAGAGAATGAGAGTGAAAGGACTCGTAAGTGTGAACAAGGGAGTGTGAGAGTGTGAGTGCTATTTATAGGATTGAATTCTCCGATTTTGATTCGTATTTGTCGACGTCGGAAACCAGTGCTGACATGGATGTCAGAGGTGGCGGCGTCGCCGTTCTTTTCGAGAAAGATGAACGGAGTTGAATTGGTAAAAACGTAAAAAAAAAAAAAAAAAAAAAAAGAACTAGTAAATGTTGGCTTGTTTTCCTAAGCAGTTCAGTTACAGGAGTACTGACTGCAATGACCACTTGGCGAGGGAAGCAGTTACAAAGATGCTGTAGAAAGCACTCTCCCTTCCTGAAACAGATTAGAAACTCGCATCTCCGAGCGGGTTAGAGTCAGATGAGTGATGCTATACTTACCATATTTTTCATACCATATTTATAAAACTTCTCTAATATAGATAGAATCCATCAACACGTGTGTTCTGTATCTATTATAGAGGTGGTACAAGTACAGTAAGAGATGGGTTAGGACACTATCCAACTTTCACTCAAGGCGGCCTAAAAGATTCGGTTAAAGACCGTCCAAATTCAACTGGACCTCAATTGGATCATTTCTCAGTTAATTGTAATCGTATTTTTCTGCACAGTTCCAATCGTTGAAATACATTATAATGTAACTTAAGAAGAATGTCTTTTAACTTTCTTAAGAACATCGTTACGTAGAAAGACTGAATTCACTTTGGGTGTGTTGAGTTTGTAATTGTTCTAACCTGACAAAATCCAAACCCAAACCAAAATTCTAAAGAACAGGTAAATGTTTCGTTGACCTTCCAACCCATCCAACCTACCGAGTTGCCCACAAATTTAAATAAATGAAATTGTTCCACAATCCATATAACTTAAAAGACATTCACATGCCAAAGAAAATTACTCTACAAGATCATCAAATGTTGAGGTTTACATGAACAAAATCTTGATCTATGAAGATACTTGGTGTAGCCGATTCACCTATGCATCGTTGTCAACCAACATTGTAGATATTCCCTGATTTTTCATCATTTTATCAATGATTTTCTTCAGTGCAGGTGCACTCACCCCACATTTCTGATCAACAAAACAAGATCTACCTTCTTCGGCAGCCTTACAAAGCTGCGGGTCCAACGGTACCTTCCCCAGAAAAGCCACCCCCATTTCCCCACACATTCTTTCAGCTCCACCGCTACTACTATCAAACACATCGGTGAAAGCTACAATGTTTGAGAATTCAGGCAATCTCTCTTTCAGCTGCTCCCTAGCCCATTCCGTGACATCTATTTGCTCAGCGGTCTCTGTCATCCTCAAAAATTTGAAATCCATAACTGGCTGGGACAAACCACTCATGTTTTCAACAACCCCAAGGACCTGAACTCCGACTTTCTTGCAGAAGCTTACTTCTTTCCGAACATCAATCATGGAAACCTGTTGTGGAGTGGTGACTATGACTGCACCATCTATTGAGCCAGCATCAAGGTATTGGACAATTGAAATATGTTCATCCGAGGTTCCAGGAGGAGCATCCACTATCAGGAAATCAAGCTCACCCCAATAAACATCCTTCAAGAATTGCTTAATGAGTGCATTTTTGCGCGGCCCCCTCCATATAACAGCGTCATCAGGATCCGGAAGCATAAAGCCAATTGACATGACCCCAAGGTTTTGCTCAACATAGACAGGAGACCAGCCAAGGTTGCTCTGGTGGATTTCTTGGCCCTCTAGGCCAAGCATCTTTGGGATGCTCGGGCCACAAATATCGATGTCAAGAAGTCCCACCTGGAAGTCCATAGCTGCTAGTGCAAATGCAAGTTGGGCAGAGAATGTGCTCTTGCCAACTCCACCTTTTCCTGATAAAACCAGTATCTTATGCTTTACAGTGGCCATCCTTTCTGCAATTGCAACGACGTCTGTACCAAAATAATATACAAACCATCAAGACAAAAACACATCGTTCTTGAAGTCATAGATAAGATATAGTATTGTAAAGAGGAAAACGAACTCGCGCAGTCACACAAAGGATGAAAATCAAAGGCGGGTTAGTGATACTGTATACACTCACATCAATTGGATGCCTTGCAACGATTACCTAATAAAATTCTGAAATAAAGGTTGCAACCAAACCAAACTAGAGACAAATGAATCGTAAGGGTCCATACTTTGATCAAACATTCGGTTAACATACACCAATTGCTCGAATACTTGCGCAACAAAATCACAATACCTAAGGAAAGCAAGGTTCCGAAAGAAAACTTATAGTCTCTGTTCTTCAAAATTCATGAAATTAACCATGATCATGATTAAAAAATTTCATGAAATTAACATAAAAGCATCCACTTTGGCTTGTTCTTCAAAATTTTAATCACAGTTAGACAAATCACAGCAACAGGAGGAATAATTTACAGGTAATCACAGGTTAAAATTAACTAAAAAATAACAGTTGAAAGCTGCAGATAAAGGAACAAAAAGCACAGAGCTTTAGGAGCCAGAGAGAGAAAGGAAACCTGGGTCGGGGCCCTTGGGAGCAGTAGCACAAATCTGCTGGTTCGGGCATCCTTCGCAGGCGTCGGATTTTCCAGCCGAATCGGATTGCGGACCCGGGCAATCTAAAACCGGTAGTATTAGCATCCCACAAAAATTAAACCATAAGAATTCCGATGAAGACGAAATTAATGAAAAGCTCAAGAGAATTAGGAAGAAAGGGCTTACGTTCGTTGGCGTCTTCGGGAATTTCACCGTTCTCCATGACTGACGATTTTCCGACCGACTTGGCTTCTTCTTTTTCACTCTAGTGTAGAGAGTCGGAGAGATATGAAAGAGTTTGAACCCGGTTTAGGTCAAACAAAATATCAATTTGAATTGCTCGACACGGAGTCGGTCTACGAAAATCCAACCCTACCGACCCAGTTGTTGAAGCAATTTTTTAGTACTGCTGTAATGTTATTTTTAAGTAAAAAATATTAAGTTATATTCTTGTTAAAGACGAATTTGAACTAGATTTCATTATAAAATTTTGCTCATCCCGTCCTCTTTAATATAAATAATATTGTTGCAAAAAATTGTGAAGCTTAGCCAAATTTTATCACAAATATTCTCTGCGTTTTTCGGAACTCATCACTAGCGTGTCAGAAAAAGAAATGTCGCAAAAGATGACCAAGGAAATGGCTACCAGAAAGCAGCACTCAGAAAAACGACCTGGCTTATCTGCCCTTCGAGTTCCCATGCATTCTTATTTCTTTTTATTTGTACAGTTACGATTAAGTTATATCATCATGTTATATTACTATTACTTTTTGTCTTACAGTCTCTATAAAAAAATAAATATAAAATACTAACATAGTTTATCCTTAACCGCACAAAATAAGAAAGAATAGGAATGTATGAAAACTGGAGGGCAGAGAAGCCGGATCCCTCGAAAAAAGATGGAACTTTTATGGACACAAGTGTTATTTATTGATCATTGTTTTAAGACAAAACACTACATCTGTGGTATCTTCCCAAAGAGGAAAAGAAAAACAGTAAATATGTAGGCTTTCAACTGAATTAATACCACACATTCCACCATCACACAAACATCCTTCGAAATTCAACACTTCGGTCATCCAACTGGAGCATCCTACCGGCTGCGGTTGTGGCACGGGTAGTATTTTGTAGCTCCGTCCATCTCTGCCATGACTTTCTGCTTGTCACTATACGGCTGCTGCTCTTCACCTGCACCCATAAAATTTCTCAACTCTGAAGATGAAATCTGCTTCGACTAACAATCGACAGCTACTAACACCCACTGCTTCAACTTTCAGACATCTTTTCTTCATTGCCCTTCGGTAAGTCTCCGGGATGGAACCAAACACGGAATGAGCTATAACATCTTCAGAATAAACTTCTGGATCTCTTATATGTTCCTTCTTGTTTCTTTTCTTATTTCTTCTTTTCCAATCAACCTTTCTTGTGTAGCCCCCTCTCCTCCTCACAGTTTTCACTCTTTTTTCTATTTTTTTTATTTTCAATTTCGTTTCCCGGGAGATTATCTCTAGCTTTACAAGCTGCAGCCTCCTCATGATAATACAAATCCTTACTGCAGAAACAAAGCATGCACTAACCAGCTTCTGCCCACTTTTGAAACTCCAAACCTTGTAGATTCGAATCCACAACCAACAGCAAACGAATACTTGATGTCTTTCTCTTAGCCAACAAGGCAAAATTGGTACCTGTTCTCCTGACAGAATATGGCGCACTTGGGAGCGCCCTTTTCTCCATGCTTCTCTTGACAGTTGAGTAGGCTCTCCAAACAATGCATGCAAAGCAAGTCTAGACAAAATGTCTCCTCATAATCGCAGTCTTTAAGGCAGCAACCGCAACTAATACAGCGAGCTATGCAGAGCGTGCAAGCCCTGCACTTCTGATCAGCAGGTTGTTTCCCTTGGCAACTCTTTGCAGGGCAATCATAAACTAAACTAAGTCTCTGGCACCTGGGGCATGCTTCGATGTCGATGGGACAATCATCATCACAAGAGCCATACGACAATCCACCATTAAAAAATCGAGGTTTCGGGACTCTAGGCTGGACATGGTTATCTGTGGCAAGCAAGAATTTCAACTCTTCGAACTGCTTGTCTGTTATACCAGAGAGACCACCAATTCTTAACTGCTTTATTCCGGGGTTGCCTGCAGACTTCAAGGTCCTTATGTTTAACAAGATGCACTCAACACTGATTTTAAGACATCCGGGAACACTTAACTGCACAGTGAAAAAAGTGTACATATGTAAGTTTGATGCGCAAGAAATGTTTTCACAGAAATTAAATAGGAGAAAGTAGCCCCAAGGATCATATGTAATTTCAGGAACATTTTATCCCAAGGGAAAGCAACATAAAAGCATTTTTTTATAAATGTCACTGAAAAATAGAGAGGTATCCTGTTATACAAAATCGTAATCAGAAACACAAGCAGGAATGTCGAAAATACAGAAGTTCAAAAACTCACCCTTGTCAACCTCGGGTTGCTGTTAAACACACCCTGCAGCCCACCATCAGTGATCCTTACACAATGCACTAGACCCAAGGTTTGAAGTGTGCCTTGAGCCCTGGTTGTTAGCTTTACAAGAACATCATCGGTGATGCGCTCATTCAACGGCCAATCAATGACAATACTCCTCCATGGAAGAGGGTCACTTCTAACTGCATTACGAAAAGACTTGCAAACCCTTTCAACCGATAGAAGGTCCTTAACACCAAGAAAACGCAATGCATAAAACATAGCATCATGCGGAGCACTCGCCTCACTCTCGGACACATGTTGCCACAACCTTGTATTTCCTTAGTTCCAACCTGCAGTTGCTTAGCTCCATCAAAAACATCTAAGTCCCCCACATAGCTAAAACTCAGAAACTCCTCCACGCTGTCATCTAATGCAAAACCTCCATCATTGATCCCGAACCCATCAAAGCTGTCATATGGGATTGGATACTCCATCAAATTTCAGGTCACAAACTTCCGGCTGATACCACACAGCGCTATTCCAAACCCAATTCAGACCGGCAAACAATCCGCCATCAACCATCTTTGTCTTTCCTTCATCCCACCCAGAGCTACAAGATTCATAATTTGGTTCGAAACCTTGAAACCAACCAGTGATCGCCGTAAACGTAGACCTAATCTCCATTCCAAAAGGATCGACAGGCAATCGATCCACAATATCATCAGCAGAACGGTCACAATAACCACCCAATTTGCTCTTACAATGGGTATTCTTCAAATCCAAATTGGAACTCCAAGAACTTGACGGTTCATCATAAATACCATCCAAATCCTTTTCCTTGAATTGATCCATCACACACCCATTAGGGTACTTAACAGAAGAACACGAACTATGCTCCAAGGACGGATACGCAGGCAAGATTGAGTCACGAGAGAGATTCAAAGCCATCCCTTTTAGCCAAGATATAAAGGATAAACAGAAATTTATACCAAGAAGCCTGGTTTTTCTTGAACACAAGGCAAAAGTTCCATACCCAAGAGGCAAAAAAAACTAGAATGGAAACAAAAAGCACCTGGATTTCTGAATTATATGAAAAACCCAACTTTCTCACAGGCCGATTCCAGAAGAAAAAGCAAAAAGTTCACAAATTTTATCCGACTTACGAGTACCAATCAAGCTGAATTCAGAGAAACCCTAGTGGGAATGGGAGTTAGGAGTTCAGAGAAACAAAATCCTAATGTGGGTAGATTGAAACGGATACAGAGATTAAAAGGAGAAAGATTGAAATTTACCGAATCAGATACGGAAGAGGAAAAGCAGTCTGACCCAACGATGCAAGCAACCGACCGACCAATCAACCAACGCAATGCAGAAGGAGGTAGAGAGAGAAAGGAGGAAAACCAAAGTGGAGGAGGAGAAGGAGAGGGAGGGAGGGAGGTAACAGAATTTGGAAGGTGAGAGAGGAGATATAACAATAGAGCGTGCGTGCCAAAATTAGGGCGCGCAGAGAGTGTGAGAGCAGGGAAGGTTGGGAAAAAGACGCGTGGATAGAGGGAGAGGAGAGGGAGAGGGAGAGGAGAGAGAGAGAGGAGTTGCCGGTGACAAGTCTTCCACCTGGAATCGTTTAAACTTTCACCAACGCCAACAACGACCTTCCCTCCCCCGCCACCCTTTTTTACGTCGACAAGGTTCCAGATTCCTCGTTACCCTTTCAAGGGTTTAATTAAATTCCATGAGATTTTTTTCGGTACAGTTTAGATGTGCTTTTAAAACAGTTAAAATGATTGTATTTATATAAAATAAAATAAAAAATATTTATAATGTTTTTTGTCAATAATTTATGACGTTTGACTTTTTTTAAAAAGCATTTTAAATGTTGGAAAAATTTGAAATAGGTCTAATTTTATAGACTACCTTTTGAAATAGGTTCAATTTTTAGTGACTTTGACTTTTGAAATAGGTCCAATTTTTAGTTACTTTGGACTCATTTCAAAAAACCCCTTAAATGTTTCACGACGTGCTTCTAATAAAAGCATTTTTTAAGTGAAAGTAATTTTTGAAGAAGCACTCTCAAATGTTGTACGACGTACTTCTAATAAAAGTGTTCTTTAGGGCACTACTACTACGACAAGGAATTTTCTCTTCTCTTCTCTTCCACACGAAGAAATCAATAATGATTCACGAAGAGATATACATTGGGAAAAAGGATTCTCGTCGGATCCTTTTTTTCGTAATTATGACCGTTTATCATATATCGTGCGATCAGAAATTATTTCAAAATTTAAAATTAAATATAAATAATTCCTATCTAAAACTTACATATATACGATGAACAATCACGATCATGATCACAAAATTCTTAAGATCGGCAAAAACAGATCCGACGATGATCATTTTCCATACATTGGCTAGCAATCAACTCTTTTATTTATCTACGCATTCGAGATTCTGTAGTTAGAGTTCAGGGTTCCTCCCGTCCCGATATTCGTTGTATTATTTTGAAAAGGAATAAATCGCTCTTCAACAAGTCGTTTTCGTGCGACCCTTGTCGGCAAAGCTTTCTTTTTACTTTTTTACTGAGCAAACAAGGAAGTTACCAAGTCTAACTTGAAAGAAAGGAATCTAATGATTTTTTTAATCAAAATGATTTTTAAAATTAGCATAATTAAAAGAAGTGGTCTTAAATTTGTTGTAAATCATTTTGATCATTTTGTAAAAAAATTATTGACGTTTTCGTTAAGTGAAGGGATTGGTTTGACCAAAATACCTCTAAAAAGGTAGTCACATGATTGTTCATGTGCCAATTTAACAAAAGTTTTGATAAATTTTTCATAAAATAACCAAAATAATTTACAATAAATAAATTCAAATACTATTTCTATTGATTTTATTGTCAGGAATTAAAGCATAAAATTATGTCAATCACGATTTACCATGCCTAAAACCCCGCAAGTAGCCGAATCCGATTCTAATTTGGATCATTAATGAGGATGTTGGCATTAAACTGCAATCTTTGATCTTTGACCATTAGAAAAAGTTAAAAGATAGGCATTAATTAAATTATATTATCTTCCAGAAACTTCCAAATCAATTAATTTCAAGCACTTTAATACGGACAATGATCCTCTTCAGACCTTCTTTGTGAAAATTCGAAGATCAATTAATCGTATATGTTCATCGTATATCGTACGATCAGTTTTCGTTAAGTACTATTTATATTTAATTTCAAATTTAAATTTTAAAATAATTTCTAACATCAATGATGTACGATAAACAGACACGATTGATTGATCATTCAAATCCTACAAAGAGAATCCTATTCCCTTCAATCCAACTTAGCATAAGTGTCCGCCAAGGTATCTCCTATGGATTTCGACAGCAACACCACACTCATCCTTTACCTAATTTTTGGTACGATCGTCACACTCAAAATCTCGAACGAATGTACATGACATATGGAATTTCAACATTTCACATCCTCGAAAAAACATGGCGTTTAGGTCTTTCGAATACACACCCTCTTATTCTGATATACACTCTCTTATTCTGATTGCATAGCTTATAAAAGCTTGCAATGTAAAAACAACACTTTTAAGGCACACTGCATAAGAGCAAGTCCGGGCCGGAAGTTAGGAAGGCGAGCATTCTACAAGGTAGGAGGGATCCATATGTAGCCATGTGTTTGTACGTATCCAACTTTTTCTAGCAGTGCATCCGCTTCTGCAGGACCCCGACTGCCTGGTTGGTATGGAAGCGGTTTTAACTCACCGTTGTCAATTCTGTGCAGAAGCGGTGTGAAGATTTCCCATGCCGCCTGATGATCGATTAACACAGTATATCAGTCGATTGGGAAAATAGCAGCGTGCCAAGAAAATAAGCGTACAATGTTGTTGTAACGGGAAAAGAAAGTGTACGATGTTATTACCTTCAACTCATCTCTACGCACAAAATGTTGTTGATCGCCTCTTATTCTGTCAAAAAACAAATAGCAATTGTCATGATTGATTAATCTTATGGTGTGGTCCTAATTGAGTGGATTTCAATAACTATCTGTTAATTGGCTGAAACAAAAGCAGCATACGGGGTGCAATGTAAGAGATTTTTAAAATGGAAAGGTAGGTGCCTTACGTGTCAAGAATTAGACGTTCATAAGCCTCCGGGATAGTTACCCCTTGATAACGTTGCCCATATGACAAGTCTAATTCACTTTGGACAGTTGCCATCTCGAGTCCAGGCTGCTTGACCTGCATAACAGGACACTGAGCTAGTAAGTGAACATGCTGAAGGAGACACGGGACTCTCCTAGCGTTTCTCTGCTTAATGAACGTGATACATAAAGCGTGGGTTCCTATTGATTGGATTGAGGATCTTACGAAGTATTCTAACAATATTGAGCAGCATTCAGATAATTATCCAAAACTTTCTCTAAAGTGAATTAGTAATTTAATAGGAAACTAAGCATCATATGCAAGCTTTGCCTGATGATATATGCACATGAAATCTGAAGATATCAGCTCAAAGCCTCAAACACACTATTATTGGACTTTATAGTGAACACATTACCGTAAGTTTCATGTACATGGCTTCTGAAGGCTGCAAGCGTATTACAAACTCATTCCTCCCTTGCTTCTTACCTAAAAAAGTGAGATAACGGTGAGCACAATATGGAACATAAAAACTACCAACATGTGGAATATATGGATGATTTCATAGCAGGAAATCATGAATTTCGGTTTTGTTGCCAGAATTTCAATAACAGTTTAGCATTAAATTATATATACAATTGATGGAGCAATATGTTGAAATTAAGCCCTTTAAAATTATAGTCTCTGCCTTACATTTGAATATGTCACCAGGAACATCCTTAAATTGAACTCTTATTTCTGCCTTTCTTGAATTTAATGCTTTCCCAGCCTTTAGTATAAAAGGAACACCTACAGAAAATCGCGTTGATGGTGAGTGAGTTCAATGCATGATATAATTCATATAAAAGCAACCATTATATTCAAGTTGAATCTCCAAGACAATAGTACTTCCCAAATGGGAGGTTCAAAAGTTAGTTCAAATAAAATGTAAATGAACTGTGAAAGTTTCCATACCTTCCCATCTTTCATTGTGGATTCGCAGAATCACAGGTTGAAAAGGTTGGAGTGTTTGAGTGGTCAGGAACAGTTGGATCGTCTGTGTAGCCATCATATTGTCCAAGAACAACTTCATCATCCTCAATTGGCATTACTGATTGAAGAACCTAAATTTTCAACCGTTAATCATCAACTGATACGGCATTCTGGAACTAAGAGCACATATAATGAAAGAAATATTATACATCTCCTATGGGGACACGTTTCAAATTGATTTTTTCCTTCTGAAAACTATAGAAAGTATATCATCCTAAATGAATCGGGGATGCACACACCTTTACTTTCTCGTCCCGTATATGCTCAGGCTTTAGGGAAATAGGTTTTTCCATGGCAACCAAGCATAGAACCTGCAGAACAAATTGAATGAACAAATCAGGTGAAGGTTTTAATGCCTTTTTCCTGGAATGAAGGTTCACCAGGAGGGAAGGAAGAAGAAAATTCTGATGCATAAAGGTCTCACCTGCAAGAGATGATTTTGAATAATATCGCGGATAATTCTGCCAAAAAAAAAAGAAAACGATTATTGATGCATCCAATTATATTTCCAGATACAATTAGCATCATACAATCTCAAAACAACGTAATTAATACGGATTCTAGTAACAAAGATTACTAAGTTCCAGATAATTTAACCATAAATAACATTCTCAAGGATGAAAGAATTCTTTTTCATTTAAACAACAAATTGGGACAATAGAACTGGTGAATCATACCCATATTCATCAAAATATCCACCACGACCTTCAGTTCCAAAATCCTCCCTAAACACAATCTGCCAAATAAACATAATTAAAGAAAAAGGGGATGAAATTTACTGCATGTTATATGTCTTGAGGTACCATGTGTACCGTACATTGTCAATGTAATACCGACATCCAATCATCAGTACTGAAGCAAGGATTCTCACCTGTACATTCGCAATGTTGTCTCGGTTCCAAAGGGGCAAAAAGAATCGATTTGCAAAACGAAGTACTAACTGCAAATTTACATACAAATAAAAAAATAAGCATATTTCATTAATATTAAGAACCAGAAACGTCTAAGGAAGTATATGCAGACATTATAATATTACCAGATTCTGCACCAATTCCTTCCCCAAATAGTGATCGATACGGTAAATTTGTGGTTCCTCGAACAACTCCCCAATCTGCTTACTCAGTTGCTCTGCAGAGTCCAAATCCTTGCCAAAAGGCTTCTCAACAACAATACGAGTCCATCCACCAAGATCAGCTGATATGATCATAATCAGACAATTGCAAATATTAATATTGACCTGTCATTTAACTTCACTCTGGAACCATTTAATGCCAAAATGTATGCCTGCTTAGAAAGAATAGCTATTTCAAATTATCCGTGTTGATACAGGGTTGGTGAAAACCTATGTAGTATTGGGAAAAGCTTACATCTATTCATGCAATAATGCCTGATCATCCTGCAGACAGAGGGATATACTGATGGAGGAAGTGCAAGATAAAAGAGCCTGCGGGATGATCCTTCCGCACTATGCTTTGAGATTTCATTATCTGAAATTTCCTTATCAAGCAGGCGAAATCCTTCCTCACCATCGTAAGAACCACTTACATATTTGATCTACAGAAGAAAATTATTATGCAATTCAATATCTTTACGGATTGATATTATATGAATGGAATTGTACAAAAATGTTGCACAAGGCACCGACCAGTTGCAAAAAATTGGTTACATCTTCCACGTCCTTGGGTGAAGCTCCTTTGTTACGGACAAGATACCTGCAGAGCAGTCCAGAAATGATGAGGACAAGAGTTGTACCTAGCATTAGTTTAAGTAAGCTAAAAAACTGTAGATTAACTGTTGTAGGAAACTTAATCATTTCCGCTCATATGAATGAAATGGAATTGTGAAAATGATCAAAGAAAAGAAGCTCACCCACGTATGCGGTTTCTTAGCTCTTCATCAGAAATCTTAGTCCTTGCATATCCAAAAATGTGAACTTCTTCAGGTAGCAGAAATCCCTAGACAAACAACACACCCAATAGTAGAGTCACACTCACAATGCATGGTTCCACAGCCTACTCTATCAACTTTTTCATCAAATTTCAAGTACAATTAAACTTGGATACCATAACCGAATCCAAAGTGTTGAGATTCAAGTAAGTTCACGACGGACCGTATTTACGCATGCAAATACAAGAATCACAATAGAAACCTGCTTATAAAGGTTGAAGAGCGCCGGAAAAGTCTTCTTCTTGGCAAGATCACCGGAAGCGCCAAGCACGATGATCGAGAGAGACCCATTTTCGAGCACATGATCAATGTCTCTAACGGGTTCGCCTCGGAAGCTGTTTCTTTTCTCCACGTGCCATGATCCCGATCCCGATCCCATTTTTTAAGCTGTACAAGCAGCTCAAAAGCTATTTCACAAAACAAAAAGCTCATATCTTTTAGTTCGATTGGATCAAGGCAGCTTGAAGCATAAGTCAATGAGAGCAAATCACTGTCCCGGAATCAAAACGAGATTCGCATATATTCGCAATAATAGAGCATTTGAATATTAAGCAAATTCAACAGGAGTGGCTAATCTTCCCTGTACCTAGTCCACTAATTGTGATTAAAGCTAATTAAGTAAATTATCAATTTTGTCAGTCCCCAAAATATTAATTTAAAAACTTAAAACATCAAAAATCGCACTTCACAACAAATTCCTTGTGAAAACCGAATTGCATGATAGAAAACGAAGCTGAAAGATCAAAACAAAATATTAAAATCTGAAAAATAATGATCCTAGCTATCGGAAAGCGATCAAATTTTCTGAAAAATAATGATCCGAGGTATCGGAAAGCGATGAAATTTGCTTAAGCGCTTGCAGATTGAGCAAATTAAGTAAGTAAATAGGAGATTACGAACCTGATTACGGAGCAAAGACGGATCGAATTCGCAGAAATTGAGATTTTGCGATGCAGTGAATGAGCAGTGGGAGGAGAGAAAGAGAGAGAGAGAGAGAGAGGGGAGAAGTGGGAGGAAGTCAAGTCAGAAGTGGGTGTTGAATTGCAAGTGGAAAGTGATGGAGGAGGTTTCAAGTCCTGACTTCATGAGAGGGTTGGTCGTTGGTGGCGCTGCCCTTTTTAAATGATTTCTTCTGCTTCTCTCTCTAAAACACACTCTCTATCTGGTTTTATGTCGACTCGATGCGATTAGTCATCACCGGCCGCCTAACTTGATTTTTCTTTCGGTACACGTCACCTCCCTTCCAATCTCCGCACATTTCTATTTTTGCCGCAGTGGATAAAGGATTTATTTAGGATGCCGGGACACTTTTAGATAATCCAAACGTTGTAATATAAGTGATTAGATAAATAAAAAAATAAATAAAAAAAGACTACTTGTTCTATGATACTAAAGGCTGATTTGGTATTACTGTGCTTTTAAAAAAAATTACTTCTACCATACTGTGAGAATAAGCTCATTTTTGCTGTTTCACGTTTTCAGTTTTTTTTCCCCAAAAAACTGTAAAAATAAGTTGTTTTTTAAGTGTTTACCATCTTTTTGAGCTCAGCTTTTTTTTTATACCCATTTTTTGTAAAAAACACCTCAGTACCAAACCAGTACTAAGTTGGCATACTGAAAATTTGATGCGATCGATACTAACATGTTGATGTGCGGTGGCAACTGTAAATGACAAACCGCAAGGGACAAAAATGATGAGTTGGTCAGATGTCGTAATTATTAGTGACATAACACCAAAAATTGAAAGAATTCAAATTTAAGACATTCAAAATGCAAGAAAAGTAGGATAAGAGTAATTGTAATGTGACACGAGAATTAACATTAAATTACAATATATACATAAATTAATGTTAAGTTGTAAGGTGACAGAGAATATACAGGTGTCCCATTTTGAGAAAATTCTCCTTTGCATTTATCATAGGCGGTTCAAACTTGAATTTCAATACGTTTCATTGCTGGATCTCTAAGTTAGTCAAATGTCTTATCTTATTATATTTTATGTTACTAATTTTATGTTATTTTGTTTCTTTAAATGATTGTAAATTATTGTCTTGCCTTATTATATCATATTCTGTTCAATGAATGGAAAAGGATGGAAGTTTATCACAAGTGGCAGACAATGAAAGATATTAATTTACTGACATTACAACATGTATATTTTTGTATTAATACGCACATTGGATCTTGTTTCAAAAATATATATAATACTCAGATTTTAAAAATGTTAGTTACACTGGATCTCATTTTAAACAAATTATATTATAATTAAATTTTAAAAAAGTTAATTACATCGACCACGCATGCTATAGTATATAAATTAATAACATCATCACTAAAAAACTATATAACTTAACTTTGTAAAACAGTGACAATAATTATTTTTTTATCATATGATAAAACAAACAATCAACAATGATACAAATTATCCACTAACATATTAAAATAAGAAAAATGAATGAAAATGATTTAAAATTTTAAATTTTAATGATAAGAATAAAATGAATAGTAAAGTGAATAGTACTAAGATTAATTTTTTAATATAAAAGTATGATTTTTTTTTTTTAAATAAATAGTACCAAAAAAATTTGGTCAAAGTTCCCATTAAGGATCCAAAGGGCAAAAGATGGCATGATCATGTGAAAACTGTGGGGTGACTGATTGAACAATTTAGAAGCAAACCAAAAACCCAGCACGTGACCTTCCGCGTGCTGTCGCGTGACGTAAGCAATGACGGACGGAGGACGTGTGACGTGCGTATCAGAAAAGCCAGCGTCCCACAATTCATATGGTTGCCGCCCCCGCCATTTCGCCACTTCTCTCTCACTGGAGAATGGTGAATGTCTTTCGAAGGCAATCACTGTAATACTCGGTACTCGGATGTTCTTGGATGCCAGGGTACGGTTGAGGAACGAATGGAAGCGGTGCAAGTGGTGGCGGATCTAGAAAATATTATTAAGAGGGTTAATAATAATCGATACCACAATGCGGAAAAGTTTTTGAAAGAAATACGATGCAAATTGTCATCTTATTTAGACTAATTATGTTTAAGATCATTTGTCAAGTCATATTACACGTTTGTCGACAAATGTTAACAATTTTCAAGTGAGCATGTCGACTGACGTCAATACCTTTTGAGTGACAATTGTAAGAATCTTTATTGGACTCAACTAGTTATAATAAAGATGAGTCAACATGTTTGAATTATAAATCAGTATGAGTTTTGTATAGGTGTAAAACCATTCCCTATAATTGAGAGTTACATCCATAGTGTTTCAAACTGAAACATGTACTTGATCCCACTCATCCACAATTGGAATTGAAAGTAATGGGGTTTGTAACCAACTCCCACGATAGATGGAAGTTGTGTATACCTTACTTTATAAATTGGATTCCCTACTCACAGAGAAAAACACTCTTCGCTTTTGAGACTATCACCATAAGAGTATACTGGTCTCCCAGCAAGTAGAAGGATCTTCTTGAATCACTACCATGTCTTCATGCAGGATAGAAACTGAGATGTAATTGTCAAAAAGATGTTCTAATATTTCCTGTTAGTCTAAAGTATATATGTTAATACATTCTAACAATCATGCGACATATGTCAACATATGCCAAATGAGCCTATCGAAAGATGACTAAAACAACACATACAAGTCACGAGGCTAGCAGCTAATTCGTCGAGCCCATGGAGTGACAACTTTCAAGGACATCTCAGGTTTTTAAACGACAGCATCCAGCTATTCCATGAAGGATTTGTAAGCTTGAGGGTCAGCACCCACCTTGTCCCAAGGTGGATCCGCCCCTGAGTGCAAGCACGTACACAGCGACTGATTCCCGGTGCCTTAACCGGCCAAGAAATTCAAACGGCTCGCATAGAGGAATTAAAGATGCTCCTCACTTGGAAGCACTGGATAAAATTATCAACTGGTTCATTCACTTATTTGAATTGGTTTGAGCATCAAGAGCTCGTACGACAGTGTCTAAACCAAGAAAACCGAGCTGCTTGTTCTGAGGTTGCAGGACTTCGAGGACGATCGGAGCTTGGGGTATACAGGGCCGTTATTTTTGCTATCCATTACGGGTTTGTTCACCGGAAGGATTTGGCACATCGCATCTCCCCTCCCATTGACGGAGGAGGAAATAGGCAAAATGCATATGTCAAATCAATGAAAGCGGCACGCTGTATACGGCTAACATTCATACAATGTTTTGTTCTAGAAAATATAAACCATCTTAGCAAAGAACACAAGCCTTCTCTTTAAACTCCTAACAAGCATCCGAGGGCAAGTTGCAGACAATGAAAAACCACCCGAACCAGCACAATCTTAAAAACGTGCGTCCATTCACAGAACATGAGACGATTGATAGAGTACACCTGCGAAGTTACTACCGTGATTCATGTCACAGTTTCAGCCACTTTGGCTTAGCAGGTTTCTTCCCTTCAGGCTTCTTCTCTGGGACAACAGGGGGCGGTGCCTCCGTTATGGTTTCTGGTGCACACTGAACAGGCGGCTCTACATGCTTATTGATGAGCTCCAAACCTTTCAAAGACATGATCTCTTCCTGAAGAAAGGGACCCGACATGACATCTGCAGCATCATCTGCTGGACATGAAATAAGAATACTTAATCACTTGGCATCAAACTTTGCTATTTAAATCCACAGGAACGTATCTTACATCAGCGAAACAATTTCCAGCTAAAATTCAGATTCCTATGCGGTCACTTCATATCTAACCTTTCGGTATATCATATGAAAAGTACACAATTGCACCGGGAACAAAGCCAGCAGTGTGAAAATCCTGTGACATGTCTTTTATCGGTTTCTTTGGAGGAGTAGTATCTGCATAACGAAATGTAAGACTCTACTCCGAAATCATAAATGGAAAACTCAATATTTTGATTCATATTTGCATACATATATAGAATGGTAAATCTGGCCGAGCAACCACTTTGACAACAAGATCTACCAAGCTCTGGACTGTTTCCAATGGATTAAAAGTGGCCTCTAATGTGTGGTTATCAGGAAATCGAACCCTGATCACCGTCTGCATACATGAGCACATGACTTAACAAATTAATAACAAGCAATTTTAAAACTAAATAAAAGATTTGGAATACCCTAATAGGTTACGAATCCAATGGTAATGGAAGGAGTTGATCATATACAAAAAACTAGAAACAATCGATTCAAAAAGGAGCAAAGAGAGTCAGAGTAAAGGGTACAGTAACCACCTTGGTTATTTTTGACCTGCGGGCTGCCTTCTCTGCTTCTCTTAACTTTCGCGTTTTAAGAGTGTTATCTGTTCATATTGCATTAACAAAATACAGTAAGTATAAAACAGAACGCATGCCAACAGATGCATGCATGTTTTTTGGTTATTGCAAACACAATACTTGATGCATCTACAAGACTCCTAAGCCGTAAGAAGAACGTGTTTCCCATTCATAAATAATTGCTGGGCAGATTATAACTATATAGCTTTAAGACCCGCCACCACATACAAAAGCTTTTATATTTCCCCTCAAATTATAGCTTATACAGTTTCTGTCAATCACCTTGCTTTTTGGCATTCAAAACCCGATAATAATCCTCTGCAGTGAACTCATAGAAATCCTCTGGCTCCTCTGCCAAACAAAAAATGACAAAAAGAAAAATTCTATCGGGCATCTCAACGCGCTTTGCTTCGGAAAAAAAAATAGGGGGCAAATTAGTTGAATTGCCTCGTACCAGTATTAGACTCTCACTTTGTGAAGAAGAAGAAGATGCTGATGTTTCAAAAACACGGATTTCTCTCCCGAACTTTTCTTTTGCTGCTGTGAGCTTGGCCTGAATTCACCCCAACGAATCAATAAAAGGCAAAAGTAAATGTGATATCACATTATCAGATATAGCAGGAACAATCTAATCTCGAAAACAGAATGATCTCAATTCGAAAAGCAGTATTCCGTATCCTCATCCAACACATTCATAAGACAAGAACATCAGTATTATGCACCTACTAACATAATTACTACAACATGTAATTTGGATATCGTAATTACACTGCTACTAAACACCGAATTCATCGAAAATACGAAGTAGAACCACGCAAAAAACTTGCACGCAACTGCAAAGCACTGCAAACGGAAACCAACAAAGACACTAAATTGTACTTGGAAATCCAAAACTGCAAATTCTTCCATATTTTTGCTGCACCAAAACTCAAGCTATCCATTCCTCAAGAACTTAAAAGCATTCAAATCTTCACCTCTGGAATCTCTTGATAAGAAGCAATTACTTCCACAATTAGATAAAGATTATGCAAAATCCTGTAAATCTTATCTAATTGTGGCACTAACCCACAACTTAGAAACAGGCAACAATCACTAATCAACAATTTAAACCCAAAAAAAATCGATTACACACAAAACCCAGATCGACCCAGCAGCAAAAACAAATACCCAGAAACAGAAATCAAGAAAATACGAATGCGAGTGAGTGAAAGTTTGGGACTTTTTGGGTAAAAGAACCTGAGCTTCTTCGGCCTCCATGTGATCAATACTTCTGAACTTCCTTCTCTTCAAGGGTATGTGAGAAAAAGCATCAAAGATCATCAGCAAGACTCCAAGAAATCCCACACCGACAGAAAATTATCAGAGGGATCCAAACATGGGTTCACCGTTCGCCGTGTCCTCGTATAATATGGCATACTCTGTTATTCCTTCCTCTTTGCGAGGCCCTTCTAGTTTTTCTACATGGTTAGTTTTTGCACGGGTAAAAGTTATTTTCAAATTACTGCAGTAATTCTGATTTACCATTCAATACTTTGTGGGCTGAAGCCCAATACCTTTATTGGGCTAGAAATTTAGTACCCATTTATCGAAATGGATCATCTTCGGATCATTTCCACTAAATTCACCAAATTAAATATTGGAGTTCTTGAAATTTGATCCAACTGCTAAAATTATTTTAATTTTTAAAGAAGGTTCCTGTTTGTAGCCTTTTGATTAAATTTTAAGGACCTGAATCCCTTGATTTGGTCTTTTCCCCCATTTATTTGCATGTGAGCTCCTAATAAGAAAAGAAAGAACAGGACCCACCATTGGTTAAGGCCTGTGGAAATAAAATCTGATAAGGGTAGAATTATTTGAGCTAAAATTGCTCTATGTGCATTTGAGCTCAGGTCTCTCTCTTCGCAATTTGGATTAGGAAAATTTTATTTAATTCTTGATTTTGTATTTTTACACCCAGCTTAAATAATTTATCTTGTAAACATCGAAATCTAAACCCAGTCAAAAAAACAAAACTGTTTGAGTTGGCACCTAAGCTGAGCAAAATTACAAATGCAAGTCACTCCAAAGTATCATATAGTATGGTTTAGTGTTATTAACTAGGGGCGGGCATCAAACTGGCCAAAAACTGTCTAAACTCATCCAACTTTTACTAGAGCATAGATGATTTGGCTCGATTTCTAATATTTGAGAGCCAAACAGTCACGAAAACTAAATAAACCAAATAAAGTTGTATTGGTTCAATTTAAATGTAATTTTGATATATTACACATCGTATCAGTTTTTAGTGAATCACTCGCTAACCGTAACATCTATATCTCGTTATATGATGGGCAATCAACTCAAAGTTAAACTATATGGCCAAGTTGTAGGGAATATGAGTTTGAGTCTCGCAACACTATATGCTTTCCTTTGCAAAAGAGAAAGAAAGGGCATGTTTTAGGTGGCCAATGTTGATGGCACTAGTTATAGTATAGCCTTTTATCTTACTTAGCCAACACTCAATCAAGGTCAATCGACGAAGCCAATATTGTACATTGATCGTCCAACCACTAACGGAAATGTGGAACCATTTCGGCTCACTAACTTATCTAATGTGTTTGATCTTTTACACGAGAAATGCTAATAAGATTATTTTAAAGCAAAACTCCACAAACTCTCTACCATCTCACATTTTAACGTCAATTTTCGTGGTAACGTTATAAAATATTGTGTCAAAAATATGAGGTGACATGGTCCATATAAACTATAGAGTCTCCCTTGTGAGAGAATCATGTTAGCATTTCCCCTCTACATTGATTTTCACCATCAATTTTGCAATTAATCCACATGATTATATGCATGTCAATTTTGCAATTAAGACAAATTTGATATTTAATTATTACAACCTTGATTTATTAAATAACTTAACTAAAATTTGACACTCTCTACAGTAGAATATCATTGTATAAGAAAATAAAACTTGTAGTTAAAAAATTATGTCTACATCGTTAGGGTTTAACAACTCTAGTGATGGAGAGCATTTACTCATCAAAATCGTCAAGTATATATTGATAATACATCAATACATTTTATTAGTCATAATTAATAATATAAACACATCATTGATAAAATACCCTCAAATCGAAGAGTTTTTTTTTCGTTTGTTCGAAATACGAAATGATAAGATATGTGTTATTATGTAATTGAAAAAAGTTTTCTTCATATATTTTTTTCAATTTTATAATAATATGTGATGTTTCGTCCCGTGTTCTAAGTACAGTGAAAAATCTGTACTCAATGTGTTGTTTAATCTAAATGGTCCAGCGGGGCATGTTATCGCCCTCACCAACCTACAAGAGGTGACGGCACCTAACGCTTTCGGAGCTGGCCGGCAATACTGTAACATTATCGCACGTCAGTACCTTTCAAATTCTCCAACCGGCTACGTGACTCTTCATAGTCCCTCCGGCCCCACCGAAACGGCATAGTTTTAATATTAAAAAAAAAAAAAATTGAATTCTTAAACGTAGGTCCCTCTACATTTCCTATTTCAAAAACAACCTCAACTTATTCAAAAACTCAGACGCGTTTCGCAAATACGAAAACTCTCCAGGGACCTGCATTTCAAAAAAAAACCCAAAAAAAAACCCCAAAAAATTGAAAAAAAAAACCTGATTCAGAACGGAGCAGAAAAGCGAGAAACAGAGGAGAGAGAGGGAGAGGAGAGAGAGAGAGGGAGAGGGAGAGGGAGGTTGGTGATGACAATGGACAGAGAGAAGGAGAGAGAGATAGAGCTAGAGAGTGCAATGTACACTAACTGTTTGCTGTTAGGGTTGGATCCGGCGATTATCGGGCTCGGAGGATCCAATGCCACTCCTCGGGTCGGGCTCTTCCGCCACTCCAACCCTAAATTAGGGCGAACAGCTCCTCTACTTCATCCTCTCTTCTCTCAGAGGCCCAATTCAATCCGCCAAGGTAGTACAATCTCTCGATTTCCTTTCCTCCGTATATATTTACACTCTATAATTATATATATATGTTTGAATTTCACTTCTGTGTGTATATACATGTGTGTGTGTGTGTGTGTGCATCTTTGTTATACTATCTTCTGCTATGGATCACGTTCCTGACGATTTTAGATCTTTCAGGATTTCGATAAGGTCTGGCCAATCTTCGATTCCGCGCAATCGCGGGATTTTCGAAAGGTAAATTCGACGATTCCACTTTTTCTGTTGCTTCAGGTTTGATATTCCTTTAAAATTTGAACATTTGGATGAAATATGATGATTTGTTGTTGGTGATTAGGTTGTGCAAGGGATCATTAGTGAGCTCGAATCGCAGGGGGCGCTTCCGAGGAGCAATTCGAGGGTTTCATCACTTGCTACGTGTTGCGGACCCAGGTCGGTTGATGATGCTACTCCTCCTATTGTTGTTTTGAGTTTGTTACATTTGTTTATGTGCATTTCTGCCTTTAATTATTCAACTTTTAAGGTGGAGTCGGGCTTGCTTGGCGAGAAAATTGACAGAAACCCAAAATTCACATATACTAACAGTTTGCTTCTTAATTTGACCGAGGTTCGTAGTTTTGTTGGGCTCACTTGGCCAGCCATTTTGCATTAAAGTGATAAATAATTGTTAAATGAATGCAGGGAACATGTAGTTATATGTCATGGTGAACTTGTTTTTCCCCCAAATTAGCCAATCGATGATATGGGAATTAATACTTTCTGCTTAAATGCTTTGGTGGTCCTCTTAGGTTAAAATGACTCTGTCTTACTCCTGCACAATAATTTTATGGTTTTGGGTCCTTAATTCATAAGCTTGGCTGCAGGTTTGTGGAACTTCTGTGGCAGCTTTCGTTGCATGGTTTGCGAGAGGTTCATAGGCGAACATTTGCAGCTGATGTAGCTTCTAACCCACTTCCTTCATCACTGACGGATGTAGCCTTTTCACACGCAGCTACTTTACTTCCTGTTACTAAGGTAGTCTTGACCTACACATATAATTTTGAAGCATGCATAATTTACATTTCAGATGACATCGTGATATCGTGGTTCCCAAATTATTGATATTTTCAGCTTTGGGCATGGTTCATGTTGGTTTTGCATCTTATAATAGCTTGGAACTGTTGCACAAGTATGAAAAGTTTTTCTCTTTCTGTATAACTCTTAAATGAGTTTTCAGGGTTCAATGCACATCTGCATTTCTCTGTGGAGTTTTTTTTATTTGACTTGACGTGCTTATTCAGTAGCTGTTATTTGAGCTTACCATCTTAAACAGGCTAGAATAGCGCTTGAACGAAGAAGATTTCTTAAGAATGCGGAAACAGCAGTACAGAGACAGGCCATGTGGTCGAATTTGGCGCATGAAATGACTGCGGAGTTTCGTGGTCTTTGTGCTGAAGAGGTATAAGGGTAACAATTCAATTCCAACAATTAATTTAATTTGGTAGAACCTTATGTGAAAAATCTTGCAATTCACCTATTGCGATACAATTTGAATTCTTATGTTTCTCTTTGTAAAACATGAATCTCAGGCTTATTTACAGCAAGAACTGGAAAAATTACATGACCTTAGGAACAAAGTGAAGTTGGAAGGGGAACACTGGGATGACCTTGTTTCTAGTTCGAGTCAGAATTCCCATTTAGTATCAAAAGCTACTCGTCTGTGGGAGTCTATATTAGCCCGTAAAAGTGAGTCCAAACTTTCATGGTCCTTTTTAAATTTCTTAGGTTTCTACATATTATCAAATAACGTCACATGATCACACCTTATATGTGTATGTAGTTATTTAAGATCTGATTCGATATGTACCCAGTTTGATGAACTAATTAAATCTTCATTTTGTATAGGTCAACATGAAGTTCTTGCTTCAGGCCCTATTGAGGACTTAATAGCTCACAGGGAGCATAGGTAATTTACCATTAAGTATCATTTAAACATCACTAGAAACCCTTCACCTACTTACCTTTGCATGCAATGGTTTCTAGGTACCGCATCTCTGGATCGTCTTTGCTTGCAGCTATGGATCAGAGTTCTCAGGTTCCTTATGGAGATGTCTTATCTTTCCAGTCAGGTGACTTTACTCCAACACATGCGGATGGAAAAGAACAAAATGATGGAGCAGATTCATCCCATTCACAAGTAGCAGATGAAAGAAGTGGAAGAGTCCATCCAACTGTTGACGTGGCAGAAATTATCAGGCGTTGGACGCATGCTTTACAGCGTATTCATAAACAATCACTTCACATGGTATGCTACTTCGTATATGTTCATGAGAATGTTGGATACAAGTAAGAAAAACGTAGTGAAATTGGTGTTATGCAATGTTAATTTGTAGGCAAAGGCTAATGAGGGAGAGGGTCCAGAAATTTTAAGAAGTGCACAGGATGGCAGTTCAAGTGGTCATGCTGAGTCTCTAGCTGCAACTCTTGCTGAACATCAGCAACACTTGGTTAGCTTTCAGGTAATGCTTTTTCTTTAGCTAAAAGTACTGGTTATTACATATGAAGTTATATGATGAAGGAACCAATACGTGAGGTAGCCGCAATGTGACTGCATTTGATGGCAAATGCAAAGAGATTGGCAGGCATCGAGCTTAAACTTTAAATGGAATTATGCATTCGAGTCTTGAAATCTGGCAATAATTCTTTGCTTTTGCGACAGTGGTGTCAGCTTATATAGTTTGAATTATGGGAATTTGCATTAGAGTCAACTGGTTTCTAATTTCTTCATGTGCTTTTTGAGCCATCGTGAATATCTGTATTATTTGAGTAGTCTGTTGTTTAAGAGGTCTACTAATACACTGATATTCACCATGCTGATATTCCATCATGCATGAAGTATTTCAAGTTGATCTTCTGTTGGTAGGAAGTTGTTGTAATATGGGGTAGTGCATATTAAATTGCTTGGAAATATGTAACTGAATAGTCATCATAGAACAGTCAATAATGAAAGTGAGATTATTTGTCCATATTCCCTTCTTTAGTCCCCTTCATCTCTCGTGCATAATTTATTTATTATGACTCACAACGCTATGCTGAGATTTGAATTCATAACTTCTGTAGGTTCTCATTAACCAACTGAAGGAAGTTGCTCCGGCAATACAAAAGTCAATATCAGAATGTACAGATAAAGTAGATAGCATTTCATCTAGTCTGCCTCCGATGACCAAACAACCTGGTCGGTCAACTTCACCTATTCAAGCACAGAGCAGTGGAAGGACATTGGTAATTTTGAACCTATTTCAGTGCAAACCTTGTACCTACTAAAATCATGTCTAGACTTGAATTATTGCAGCGTAGAATTCATTTAACCTGTTTGGTTTCCTTTGGAACAATTCAGGAAAGCAACAGTGATGATGTGGCTGAGGTGACTTCAAAATTGTCTACCTTTCAGCTCGAAAAGGTGTCATCCAGCCCTGCTTTAAAGCTCCCACAGTTGTTTAACTTGACTTCTAATTCTTCTGGGAAAGGTGCAAATATGCATAAGCGCCCTGCTTCAGTTGCTCATTCAAACCAAATAGAGAACTTTCCTGAAAGGAAGTCTGTGGAGCAGCCTTATCAAATAATCACATAGATAATCTACCACAAGGTCTGTTATCTGTGCCTGGTTCCTCAAATTCTCATTGTGTTATAAGCGTGTCCGCTTGCCCAAGGCATTTCATTTTATATCCGGATTATTGGTGGTTGAACAGCTTTGTTGTAAAGGTTTTTGATTTTTAGTTTAATGTTATGCAGACAGTGACCATTATTATGTCCAGAATCTAAAGAGATCTGTTAGAGAAGCTGCTCTGTCACAGAATTCCTTAAGTTCCCAATCATCACGAGGCAGCCATTCTGATGAAAGCTCTGAGCATTTCTTTTTACCTCTTTCATCATCTGGGTTTTCTCGTCTAGGCCAAGAGTCTAAAGGGGCTTCATTAAGGAGTAAAAGGTTTTCAGCTCAGACCGAGGCTTCCTTTCATGAAAATCGTGCTCCTGATGGTAATGTGGGGAACAAGTACGCCGAATTATCTGAAGTGTTGAATGATTTAGATTCACTTGATGATTTTGACCAAGTAAATGGGTTTCTTTCCGCTGCTGGTTCAAACTGTGCTGTTTCGGACACACAGAGATCATTTTATGACTTTGAGGAAGCTCGGGAGCAGGTTTTCTCACCTCCTTTGCTAATGGACTCATCACTATTAGCAGATTATGAAGACTTACTTGGTATGTTGCTCTGGTCACCAACTAGTTTCGTTATATTGGCTTGTATATGTAGACGTTGTTATCAGTAACTTCATTTTATTATTGAATGCTTTCTGTCATTCCAAGTATATGGTTATTTGTACTGGTTCTGGCACTAGGTTTTCTACCTTATATCGTCAAACCTTGGGGATAGCCATTATAGCATTGAGATCAATCACCACTGGACCTATATAACACACTTCTTTTATCTTCCTGTGAGAACATCCTCCACTAATTATATTGCAAGTCAAAGTGAAGTTGTCGAAAATGAACCATTTGTATCTTAGCTGGCTCCATTTGTGTATCAGTGTGATTAATATATGTATGCTTCCTGGTCGAGCTATATAGTTTTCTAGCTTCTTTACACTATAATTCTTTTGTTTTGTCCCTCCATATTTTCTTCCCGCTGAGAGTTCTGTTCGACTCTTTTTGCAGCACCACTTTCAGAAACTGAAACAGCCTTAATGGAGCACTGAAACTGAATTTTGAGCGACCTGAATTATCGGTCAAGGAGCTATTTGGTCACTGCGATGGTTTTGTTTCCATTTCCCGGGACACTTTCCACTTTCCCAAATTATTGTTGACAACTTGACATGCCTGTATCATTTCTTTGATGTTCTGTACATTTCCCCCCTCCAACTCAGCGCAGTTCGTTTGTTTGGAGGAAACCGTGAACCTTCCTAGCAGTGCTGTTGTACATGCTTGACAATGGCTCCGAACCGAAATGATTGTATCATGTTGAAGTTCCACTGCTCCCAACGAGATGTAAGCTGCAGACATTTCCTGGGGTGTTTTTGTCCATGGATGATTAGGAAACTACAATGTAGCAACTTAATGCACGTGTACTTCTTAGCCCCGTCCTGTGCAGCGATCGATCTATCGAGTTTCATGCTTCGGTTAACTGACAAGATTGGTTGTTGGTTCGATTTTTACATGTATCTGATTAATCTGACCTAAATGTAAGTTGCTGAAACGTCACAGATGTGAGAAGTAGTTGTTGAACCATAGGGCTTTACTTCCTTTTTTTTAGCTTTAATATTCTTTTAGAAGGGTAATTATTTCTTTGAAAATGCTGGAATTGTGAGTAAATGTCGTTGTTTAATCAAGTAAATGATGAAAGATTACACAAAAGTTGGTTTTTCTGTCTTTTTCTTTGTCCTTTTATATGAGAAAGTTTTAAGCGCGTCGGAAAAATTGTCTGTACAATTGGTTGGAATATTTTTTAGTTTTTTTAAGTTTTCAACTAATTATATTATTACATTTGTGCATCGAGCCGTGTTTTCGTCACGGTGAAAAATATCTTCTTTTATACATGTCATTTTGCTTTTTATTTGTGGAGGGAAATGGTTGCCCTCTTGACGGGGCGCAGCCGCGCAAAGCAAGTCATAAGTCGGTCGAGACAAAGCGGAAGAAAACGAAAAATGAGCTTCATATATGAATTATGATAATTAATGAGTTCTGTTTGCAAATATTTGCGTAGTCATATTGATCGGAATCGCTAATAAAACCCTAGAGTTTAATTAATATAGGTTCAAATTTGTTGTAATCAAACAATTTTACTGAAATTTCGACCGCGACGGTCAGTTAAAGGGCACACTGCACAGTGACATCTCACTTGGCTTTGTCAAGTGGAGTAAGCTGCCGATTTACCCCTTGAACTATCACCCAACTTTCAATTTCCTCTGAACTTTTTAATTAGAAAATTAAAGACTTAAACTAATTTTTTTGGCTGATTTCCCCCTACCATTAGTTTTTCATAAATTTCATCCAAATTAATATTAACTCTTATCATGTGCAAACCTCGTAACTCTCATTTGTGGACAAAAACATCACTTCATTAGACCTTCAGACACAAAACCTATAGAATCACACATATTTGCCTAAGTTTATATTTTATAAATCTAAGGTTTTCAATTATTTTAAAGAATGAAGCGACCGAACTGCCCACACCCGTTGTGCACATGCTTCCATTTAACAGAAATTTGGATGAATGAATGAAAAATTAACAACAGGGGGCAAATTGGCCAAAAAAATTAGTTTAAGTCCTTAATTTTCCAATTAAAAAGTTCAGGAGGAAAATCGAAAGCTGGGTGATAGTTCAGGGGGCAAATATGCAGTTTACTCTTGTCAAGTGCTAAAATTACAATTTCAACCTTTCACTTTCTTCTCCAAAGACTCTTTCCAACCGAAAGTGCCTGTAGATTGGAGGGCTATTTTAGTCAAATGCGACCTCTCTCGACTCTCGTCATCTGCAGTGAATCAAAGTGAGAGCAAGGAGGAACAGTTTTGGTCTTTTGAGGTTGAAAATTAAATTCCTGATCAAAGTTAAAACAAATAAATTAATAAATAATATTATAAATTTGACAATTTTTTTTATTTTCGTTTTTTTCCAATCAAAACCATAAATTTTACAATTTTCATGTAAGAAAAAAGAAAGAAAAATCATCGGACAAAAACAAGGGCTTACAGCCGCCAAAGATTTTCTGTTCCTCAACACCCCTCCCACCCCACCTTTTTCCTATTTCTCTCTATCTCCAAAAGGCAAGACAAGAAACAACAGCTCCGACCTCTCTCTCTGTAAGTATCTCCGAACATTTCATTATTTTCTCCGAAAATTGACTCTCTGTTCCCTTCATTGCATGTTTTTCCAGCTCTGCAATAACTTTCCACTTTCTGGCTTTGAAATTTGTGCATGTTAATCTTTGTTGGAGAATGCCAAATGGGTTTTCCAGATCTTGTTTTGTCATGATCCAGCTGAATTTCTTGTCAATTTTGGTGAAAAGGGGCAAAATTTCAGTGTATTTTTCGTTTATTTTTTTATGTGGGTCTTTGCACAAGTCAAACTTTCTAATCTTGGAACACAAATTCGATTGTTTTGAGGTTTTCTACATCTGGGTTTCCCGATATAGGTTGTGATGTTAGATTGTTTGTTGTAAAAAGTCAAGCTTTACTTGGATTTTGCTTTTGCTAATGGATCAGAGATTAAAGTTTAGCAAAGCTGTTGTTTTTGCATTGTTTAAGTAATTAAAGATTGGAAATTTCTAGTAATCTGTTTAATTTTCGGGTCCGAATGGATTTTTATATGCAGCTTTGTTCTCATTTGAGGTGGGTTTGGTATCACTGCTCCAGATTTCCCCAACTGGGTTTGAACATTGGTTTCTAATTAAGGGGAAGTCACTGTGTTTACCAAGGAAAGACATGAGAAGTTTATAGGTTTCGGTTCTTGCTTCTTTGTGCCAGATTTTGGCTTTGTGTTTCTGGGGTTTTCTAGCCTGATTAGACTTGTCTTTCGGATATCACCGATGCTGTGTTTGCTCTAGTAGCTTTTCCTTTGTCGATTGAGTTATGATCAAACAGATACTTAATAGGCTCCCGAGGAAGCCCAAGTCATCTGAGCATCGTGTGGGAGGATCCTCTTCCTCTAATTCAAATGCTTCCACCGGTTCAAGAGGCAACTCTATATCAAGTAACAAGTACGCGAGCTCGAGTACTACATCTTTTTCGAGCGCTAATTCTACTCCAAACTTTGGAGTAAATGTGACTTCAAGGCTTAATGGGAACTCATTGACTTCTCCATATGAGGCATTGCCTAGTTTCAAAGATGTCCCGAATGCAGAGAAGCAGAATTTGTTGATAAAAAAGTTGAACTTGTGTTGTGTTGTCTTTGACTTCAATGACCCAACGAAGAACATCAAGGAAAAGGAGATCAAGCGACAGACATTGGTAGAGCTTGTGGATTACATTGCTTCTGCTAATGGGAAATTCTCAGAAACTGTCATGCAAGAAATCGTAAAGATGGTGAGCATAAATTTATTTAGAACACTCACTTCTACACCCCTTGAAAACAAAGCATTAGAGGCCTTTGACTTAGAAGAGGAAGAGCCTTCAATGGACCCAGGATGGCCGCACTTGCAAATTGTGTATGAATTCTTCCTGAGGTTTGTGGCATCACCTGAGACGGATGCAAAGTTGGCTAAGAGATACATAGATCACTCCTTTGTTCTCAGGTTGCTAGGTCTTTTTGATTCGGAGGACCACAGAGAGAGGGATTACTTGAAAACAGTTCTGCACCGCATCTATGGGAAATTTATGGTGTACCGCCCGTTCATCCGGAAAGCAATCAACAACATCTTCTATCATTTTATTTTTGAAACTGAAAAGCATAATGGGATTGCAGAGCTGTTAGAGATTTTGGGAAGTATAATAAACGGTTTTGCTCTGCCGCTGAAAGAAGAGCACAAACTCTTTCTTGTTCGAGTGCTTATTCCACTTCACAAACCAAAATGCATACCCTTGTACCACCAGCAGTTATCGTACTGCATTACTCAATTTGTGGAGAAAGACTGCAAACTTGCTGATACAATAATTCGTGGTTTACTCAAATATTGGCCAATTACAAATAGTTCTAAGGAGGTCATGTTCTTAGGTGAACTGGAAGAAGTTTTAGAAGCAACTCAGCCTGCAGAGTTCCAGCGCTGCATGGTGCCGCTGTTTCGCCAAATTGGTCGTTGCTTGAGCAGTTCACATTTTCAGGTGGGCAGCCTCTCCACTTTCATCTGTTTTCTTCTTGCTAGTTTCCTATTTTCTGTACAGGCCTGTGTTAACCTTTGTTATTTCAAACATAGCAGTATGTCTGTTGAGTTATATGCTTTTTCATTTTGTTTGTATCCTCTGTGGAATCTTTTCAAAGCTTACAAATTATGGTACCATGGAGAAAGTAATATTTTAATGAACTTTTGTTGGTATATTTCTTTGTGAAGATGCACCTTAGGCATTTCAAAATTTAAAATCGTAGATCTTAAGATGCTGTTTTGAGTTACTCTTGCAATATTCTGGTCTGTTCTGGAATCTATTAAGTTTCTTGTAATTAAGTATGAAACCCGTAGAGTAACAAGTTGGTCAGTATCTTTGAAAGGAAATTTCTGGTCATAGCTAAGTCAGTTATGGAACGATCTACGGGCTTTATAGTATGTAGAAGAAAACGTGATTTCGGTTTTCAACTGCATTGAAACAAAATGGAAACCGATATTTTCCTTAATTTATTTCTGTACTTTAGATTTACAATTTCTTTAACATGGGTTCATGATAGTTTGTTTGTGTACTCTAGATTTGCTCTGTCTGCTCTAAGCTCTCTTGCTCTCAATCTCATATATCGAGTTCGTGCTTCATTTGCAGGTGGCAGAGAGAGCTCTGTTCTTATGGAATAATGATCACATTGCGAACCTAATCAAACAGAACCGCCATGTCCTACTGCCAATCATATTCCCTTCATTGGAGAAAAATGCAAGAAACCACTGGAACCAGGCAGTACAGAGCCTGACACTAAACGTTCGTAAGATTTTCTCTGATATTGACCCTGAGCTTTTTGAGGAATGCTTGCTCAAATTCCAGGAAGATGAAGCACAAGAGACTGTAAATGGTTTGAAACGTGAAAATACTTGGAAACGTTTGGAAGAGATTGCTGCAAAGAATGCTACGAGCAATGAAGCAGTGCTTGTGTCCCCCAAAGGAGCCACCGGCAAACCTTCTGGCTTGGAACTTTGAGATACCCCGTGATGTGATTACAGTGGTTTCGATGTTCAAATTATTATGCAGTCGATAAACTGACGTTGCTGTATAAGTTCTGAGATGTCAATCTTCTTGTTGTTGGCTCCTCCCCTACATGCAGAAATTTGGGTTGTCCGGTGATCAAGTCACAGAGCATACACTTATGGCTGCTCAATCTGGCATACAGTTAGCCCCCTTTCGGCTTTCCATATCGGGATGTTGGGCTGTACATATAGGATTGGGTGTAGAAGAACAACGGGGGTGCTGCTGCCACAACACAAGCATGGTCTCGGCAGGTGTGGCGAGTAAAGCTGATCCTTCGTCGTCGGGGTTCTAAAGTTTACAAAAAAGCTTGAAATTGACGTATCAGTGGTTACATATTTTGGGGTTTGGTTTAATAGAGACATCCTCTTCCTCAATCTTCGTTTACTTGTATTGTATGTATCATCATCAATTCATCATCGTCAAACTATGTTGCCTTTGTAAAATGTATCCATCCCTGTAACGCCTAAATTCCGGAGTTCAGTCCGAGCATGATTGGTTTGGAATACCATCATCCTGACAACTCGGACGTGGAACAGTGCATGATTGGTTTGGAGATAAATGATAAGGAGACCCTCTCAAAAGTGAGACTATCCCGAGATTCTTTGTCACCTTATGTTTTTGGTACAATGTTATATAATATTGGCACGAGCATAGACATTAAACTGTGAGGTGTCAGAGAGTCCATAAAGAGTCACAGTTTGAGAGTCTCCTTAGCGTTACTGTCATCCTGACATCTCGGTGATGGGACATGCATGATTGGTTTGAAATATTGTCATCCTAATAATGGGGGCGGGATAGTGCTTAATTGGTCTGAAATACCATCATTCTGACATTTCGGAGCGAGATAGTGCATGATTAGTTTGAAATACCGTCATCTTGACTGCTCTGTGGCCCACTTGATTGCACCTGGTTTGAACAATAATTCATGTTTGATTCCAATTATTAATGGCCTATCTGTAGCTGACGAGGATATGCTAATTGGTCCAATTACACACTAGGAAACAAATTGAATGAAAAGGAAATGGGAGGATGATTTGATTATTTTATGTTCTGAACTAAAAAACTGATTGAAGTTACTCGTCAAATGACGCAGATGAAGAGGAGAAAGATGGAGTGATTATGAAAAGTGAGAGAGACTCCTACCTTATCTCTTCAATTTTCATAGTCAAATCATGATTATCCACTTGTTTACTTCTTTTTACCAATTGAAAACGGGATTTGGGGCTTGTTTAGAAGTGTTTTTAAAATGATTGAAAGCGTTTTTGGTGAAAGTGTTCATGTGTTCCAAAAGCATCAGTTAGGTGCTTCTTATAGGAAGCACTTTAAGTGTTTTTTCAAGATTCACTTGCATTTTTACTAATAATTGGTTCCAAAAGTGCTCTCATTAAAATTGTTTTCGGTCATTTTAAAAGCACTTTCAAAATGAAACGTTGAACTTTGAAATCTCTTTCGATATTAGGAATAAAAAAACGTATTGCAAACTCAGAATTAGCTGGTTGTCTAAGTAATTTCACATTTTCATATTTATAAATGAGTTGCTATTATTACTCTGAAATATTTATTTACAGTAAAAGGATGGTATGGCGATTACTTTAATCATGCGTTGAGGAGGAGGGCGGGACAACTATTTAGGAGCATCAATTACACTGTTGTATTTGCCCAAACTTTAGCCAAGTGCACTACTCTTAAATTGTAGAACTCATAGTCACCATTCAATTCAATATTTTAAATCCCACACTAAAGTAAAAAAATTTAGATTTTTAATGATCTTAGCTTCAATGAAGAGATGAACTTTATTATACTCATTATTAATTTATTTATTTTTACTAAAGTTGTTTCAAAAATGTGGTTTAAATAGAAAATTCTTAAATAAATGCTACAATTGAGAAATAAACAGCTTTCGAACTAAGTAATGAAGATGCCAAATTAAGATGTTAAATTTTATTTTATAGGTGATGCAACAGAATAACATTTTGTAAAGTTTCATATTACAGCCGAATGTCAAATTAAAATGTTTTTTTTCATTATTATAAAATCAAGTGGATCATAATTTAATAATAAAATAATTAATAAGCGAAAAAAAATAAAATAAAAAAATATCCCATATTAAAATAAAATAAAATAAATTTAGACATTTCTTCAAATTTGACGGTAAAATAAAAAATGTCAATTGATATACGATTTTAGTATCTCCGCTAAAACCAAAAAACCAATTTTTTTTTGTCAAAACAGTCGACGTAGGATTTTTTACCTCTTATGTACTTGTTGTACTCCACAATCAAGTGGTATGGCGTACACTTAAAAATGCAGCAAAGTCCCTCCATCATAGCGTGAAGATGAAACACTTGATAATTCCTCTTGCTAATAAATATTTTTCTCTTTTCAAACAAAGAAGTCAGAATCCAGAATTCTCCTTGAAAATAAAATAAATTGGAAATCATAAAAAATTGAGAAAAATAAAAAATGATAAAAATTGACCAAGCCAGCCGCAGCCATCCGAGAGACGCCATTGAAGCCATTAAAATTCAGATTGAAGCTCTCTCTCTCCGATTACAAAACCCTAATCCCATGTGAATCCACTTTCACAGGGAGATTGATTTACCCTTAATCTTAATCCTTAATCCGCCATGAATTTACGCTAACACCCAGAAAATCCCACCCCCCCATTTCTCATTTTTCCAGTCTCTGCAAATCCCACAATTTGTAGAGAGAGAGAGAGAGAGAGAGAGAGAGAGAGAGAGAAATGCCAAGCGTAGCTGTGCAGCTCTACAGCGTGTTCTTCAAGTTCCTCTTGAAGCACCGATTGCAGAACCGGATCCAAAACCAACCCGACGAGTTCAACCCTTTTGGTGTCACCTCCCGACCCGAAGAAACCATCGTCGCACCCAATCCGGTATTTGACGACGGCGTCGCCACCAAGGACATCCACATCGACCCCCTCACTTCTCTTTCTATCCGAATCTTCCTCCCCGAGTCCGCCCTCGCCCCACCTGAACCCGCTTCCAAGCCTAGGGTTATCGCCGCACCGAAGCGATCCGATCTCAATAACGGGCCCAACCGAGCCGATCCGGTCCGGCAGAGCCTTAACAATTTACCGGCCACCCCTTCTCGGCGCAACAGCTATGGCAATCCGGCGGTGTCCAATTTGGCGAAAAGTGAGCAGAGACGGAACAGTTATGGTTGTAGCAATGACATGGAGGGATTGAATTTGATGGCCAATGCCGGCGCCGGAGTGTACAGAGGCTACTCGCCGGGCAATTCGACCAGGACAGGTCGAAAATTGCCGGTCATGTTGCAGTTTCACGGCGGCGGTTGGGTCAGTGGGAGTAATGACTCGGTAGCCAATGATATCTTCTGCAGGCGGATTGCGAAGCTCTGTGACGTCGTAGTATTGGCGGTGGGTTATCGGCTTGCCCCGGAGAATCGGTACCCTGCGGCATTTGAGGACGGGTTGAAGGTGTTGAATTGGCTTGGGAAGCAAGCGAATTTAGCTGAGTGTTGTAAGTCCATGGGAAGTGGAAAGGGAGCGCTCGGTGGCGTTACGGAGTTTAAGAAGACTGATTCTCATAGGCATATCGTGGACTCTTTCGGGGCGTCAATGGTTGAGCCCTGGTTAGCTGCCCATGGAGATCCAACAAGGTTATAATCTTGTTTTGATCACTTTAAACTTGCATTTCTAATCTAGTGTGTTATGATTGATGATGATATATGAGTTTACAGTTTCTTAGTTCAGTTTGTAGATTTTGATAGTGTGATTTACATAAATGCATTTTTTTGGAGTTTACCAGATGCGTGAGTTGGTTTCTTGTTATTGGTTTCTCGTAGCTGAGTTTTAATACTTGTTTGATTGCCAATTGGTTTAATAATGGCAATATTGTTAGCCAAATCTTGGGACCAGTTTTCCCAACTTAAAATAATTGTCTAGGCTGGTTGCTGGTGGCAATGCTTTAGTTTTTGAGTTCATTTCCATCTCCCGAGAACTTCGGTTAATGTCAATTCAGTCGTATATGTATATAAATAGATACACTGGTTGGTTAATAGGGCTAATTTCAACTTAGAAGGGCAAGTATTGATTGATGACTGAATTTTAATTTGCCAGAGAATTTGGTAAGGTTTGTTTCTAAAGTAATTTCTGCTTTTCTTTGCCCCGTTTGATATGTTGATCCCCTTATATTAGAGTATATGCTGGATTCATGTAGGTTAAGAGAAAAACAGTTTTCGCTTTCATCCCAAATTTGTTTGCAAATCTCAAGATTTCTTGATGAAAAGAGTAGATAGGTTAAGGAAGCAGTAGTAGGTGGAGCAGTATTTCTATATGTTGATGTAAGATTGTCTTTGCTTTCTAGAAGCTACTGGCATATCCGCTATGGAATGACCTAAGCACAATGAAATATATAAGACTAACTTGTTGTCTTGTTGCCAAGTATTGGCCTACGGGGTTTCAATGTGTGACATCATTATCTTAATGATTCCCCTTCAGAGAAGAATATGTCTTACTTTTATGTTCCATTAATTTTTGAAGATTTACTCAGCTGTCTCTCTAAGTCAGTCAGCATTCTGCATTTTGCTTCCCTTCTTCTATGACATTCCAGTTGATTGGCAGCACAATCTCGATTCCATTTTTGTTTAAATTGAATAGCTGTTTGCCTACATTAGGTATAAATTCACTTATTATCTGCATTTTCTCGTTCTGTAATATAGTTTCTTCTGTTTGTTCTTTGTTCCCGCTTTTGGAATTTAAGAAGGCTACATGGGAAATTTCTAACTTCTTGTTCTGATATCACAAACAGATGTGTTCTTCTTGGTGTAAGCTGTGGTGCGAACATTGCGGACTATGTGGCCCGGAAAGCTGTAGAGGCAGGCAAGCTTTTGGACCCTGTGAAGGTGGTTGCACGGGTCCTGATGTACCCGTTCTTCATTGGAAGTGTTCCCACCCACTCTGAGATAAAACTGGCAAACTCCTATTTCTATGACAAGGCAATGTGCATACTAGCATGGAAACTATTTTTACCTGAGGAAGAGTATAGCTTGGATCACCCAGCTGCCAATCCCCTCATCCCAGATAGGGGCCCACCTTTAAAGCTTATGCCTCCTACCCTTACAGTAGTGGCAGAACATGATTGGATGAGAGATCGCGCCATTGCTTACTCAGAGGAACTTCGGAAGGTAAACGTTGATGCACCTGTACTGGAGTATAAAGATGCAGTTCACGAATTTGCAACCCTTGATATGCTTCTCAAGACCCCTCAGGCTCAGGCTTGTGCAGAGGACATCGCCATCTGGGTCAAGAAATACATCTCACTTCGAGGTCACGAGTTCTCATATTAGGTAGGAGACAAACACCCCGAGCGATGGCGCAACACAGCACAATCATCTCCGCCAGTGTATTCTGTTAAAAACTGAGCCAGAGAAAACAGGTTTTGCTGTGATTACCTGGAATTCATACGACATTGTTTTGGTGGTTTCCTTTTCGATCTCTTGGGTTGTTTCAGCTTCGAAATCATCCCTTGTGACTGTGTCATGTTCTGTGTTTTTGTAAGATAGAGAAGTTGCCTGAGAGTAGGATTGTACATGAGGCTGTGAAATGTTTACCCTCCCTTTGTAGCAAGGAGCGCCGCATTCGGACGTTTTCTTGCGCCATTTTTTTTCCCTGTGCATTATGATGTAGTACTGTTTCTCATTAATATAGTTCTCAATTCAATTAAATTTCTTTATGCATTTAGACGCTTATGAACCCGGCTCTACTTAGTGGGATAAGGTTTTGTTGTTGCTATTGTTTTATTTAGAGCCTCATGAAATGAAATGATGCCTCTATGATCTCTCTTATATATATCTTCGTTTCGATTTAAGGTTTCTGGAGCGCTATATATTTTTAGGATAATACTATTCACACAACCGAAAACATTCATTTTTATTTTTCACTCTTCCCAATTTTTGACTATCAGTATCGAATGTTTCGTAGAAGAGAAATGATTAAAAAGTTAACTAGGGGTGTTAAATGGCAATGAAAGAGACAAATGGGCACATGGCCTTGGAAGGGGTGAAATTCCATTCCAAATAATTGGAGTCAGGAAGTCGTATGTTAACCTATGTTTTCTCCACTCACCATTATTTACCTTTATTTACACTATGTATTGGTGTTGGGAAAACACTGAGAAAATACATATTTTAGTGTCTGGTTACTTATAATATAAGCTGAAAAAAACATGCTTATAAGATAATGTTAAATGTGATTTAATCTCATTACTTTAGTGTCTCCTTAATCGATGAAAAGCTATACGATACATGATTAGTTACTTTTTTTTCTTCAAATTAAAGTTCCACTCAAATAAATTTTGTTGTGATTGTTTATTGAGAGTTTTAATGAAACATTGTTGGTATTGTTTATTTTTAACAAAAAATCACATTTTTATTTTTTTCTGGTACTATGCATTACACCTTTATTTGTCTTTTTTTGTTAAAATTAATTTTTTTTGTAAACCTTTGGTTAGTTTTTATTTTATTTATTTATATTGTTTACTTTTTAGATTAATCTCCATAACTTCAGACTTTACCCATTAACTTTTCCTCGCAAAAAATCCGACTTTTCCACCCGATCCGACCCGTAAAAGCAGTTGCTCTCTCTCCTTCTCTGTTGCTTTCTATTTTGGCCAACAGTGTCGGAGATTGCGAGTGTTGTCCTCTCTCTCTCTCTCGCTCGAAAATCTGAATTCCGAGCTCCACCAGCTCAAATCTCCGATCCGGTGACCCCTCGCCGTCGCTCTTCAGCTCCTCCTCCCAGATCTATCGCCTCACTCGTAAGCACTTTCCAATCCACCTTCTTCTTTCCCTCTCTTTTTTTAACTAAATTTCTGTAACGGATCTCTCTCTCTCTTTTTAAAAATTATTATGGAAATTTCAGTTCAATTTAATGCTTTCTTCCTCTCAATTAGTTTGCTAATTAATTTGTTTTTACAGGAAATTAGTCATTAAATTGTGGGTGAATGCGGAGATTAATTAATCGAGCCGCAATTTCCCGCTTTCACAATGCAACTGCAAGGATTTAAAGCCCAATCCAGAGTAGCACTGCTCGTCGCCTTCCTCTTGTGTGTTTGTTTCGCGGGTTTATATGATTTGTTGAAGCCTGTCTCCAATGGATGCATCATGACGTACATGTATCCCACTTATGTTCCCATCCCTACCACGACTCCCGTTTCGCCTGCGAAATATAGCTTGTATTTGTACCACGAAGGATGGAAGAAGATCGATTTCGAGGAGCATCTGAAGAAGCTGAGCGGCGTTCCCGTGCTTTTTATTCCGGGAAATGGCGGCAGCTACAAGCAGGTGAGGAAATGGGAGCTGGGTTTTTGTTGAAATGCTCGCCCTTCGTGTTTTATTGGCAATTTTTTTTGGAAAGTTTGTGTCTTTATGACAATGGAATGTTGGCTTTTGTGTTTGTTCTGAATTTTCAGTTTTTGTAGGTTCGGTCACTTGCAGCAGAATCTGATAGGGGATATCAAGCGGGGCCCCTAGAGCGTACATATTATCAGGATGCTTACTTAACTCCTGAAGAGGGAGGGGAGGATATTGATGTGACTTCCTTTAAGTTGCCCAACCAGTATGATTCCAGGTTGGACTGGTTCACAGTGGATCTCGAAGGGGAACATTCTGCTATGGATAGTGCTATTCTTGAAGAACATGCTGAATATGTTGTCAACTCCATTCACAGGGTCTGTCTCGAACTCTCATTATTTTCTTCCAATTGCATACGAAGATGAAACTTTTTTATGCATGGTAAACATGTCTTTGAGATCGTATTACATTTTCTTAATATTGCATTACGAGGAAGTGTTATGAAGGAGTAAATGGCACAAATATTACATGCACTTCTCTACGTTCAACAGAATGTGTTATGTAATATAACTACTTATATTGGAATTTCACATTTCAAATAGTCCGAATGCTTGTCTTCATCCTTGACATGATCCAGTCCCATCCATATTATGCGGGGTCACAGAAACTGTCGACAATAATTTAATGATCTGGTAAAAAAAGACATTACAACACATAACACGTTACAACACATAACCAAACCATCTTGTCAGTTCTTCTCCCCTGTTGAGTCTTTTCTTGGTCATGTTGTAGTTTATCAGTTTTCTCATGTTCTTTTAGTTTATAAGAGATGTTTAACCTACAATCTTGTGTGCAGATTTTGGATCAGTACAAAGAATCTTATGAGGCTAGACAAAGAGAAGGTGCTGCAACCTCTGGGAGTTCTCCAAAAAGTGTGATATTGGTTGGTCACTCTATGGGTGGTTTTGTTGCTAGAGCTGCAGTTATCCATCACCGTTTGAGGAAATCAGCAGTTGAAACAATTGTTACTCTGTCCAGCCCCCACCAGTGAGTTTTTAGCTTCTATGATAACTCTCATTGTCAAAGTGAATGCATGAATTAGTGTTTGATGAAATGTACCTATTTCATTCAGATACCCTCCTGTGGCATTGCAGCCTTCTTGGGTCACTACTTTGAACGTGTTAATGATGAATGGAGAAAGGGATATGAGATCCAAACAACTAGAGCAGGACATCACGTGTCTGGTCCTGTTCTCTCCCATGTTGTTGTTATATCCATTTCTGGTGGTTATAATGATTATCAGGTAAATACATATTTTTCGTATTTTCCTGTGTTATATAATTTTTGGGGAGACGGGGTGTTATAATTTTGTGTCACTATGGGGGTTCTCAGTAGTTTTTGCTCAAACTTCATTTGTACGTACACATCGGTGTATACTATATAAGTATTTTGTGTTTGTGGTACTATAAGTTCTTGCTATGTGCCTTGACTCTGTGGCTGCTGTTACTCTTGTTTTTTGTCTTTAGGTAAGATCCAAGTCAGAATCCCTTGATGGCATTGTGCCTCCCACTCATGGCTTTGTGATCAGTAGTACGGGCATGAGAAATGTGTGGTTGTCAATGGAACATCAAGCTATTTTATGGTGTAATCAATTAGTTATCCAAGTAAGTGACTACTTGAACCCAGATTTAATTATCATAAAAACAGTTCTGAACACAGTGCTCTTATCTAGTTAGCGCACACCCTCCTTAGTTTGGTAGACTCCGGGACAGGCCATCCATTTTCTAACACTCGAATAAGAACAGCGATATTCTCAAAAATGCTTCGTAGTGGGATACCGCAGAGTTTCGATTGGAGGATGCAATCACACTTATCTCAGCAGTCAGTACACATTCCTACTAGAGACGTAAAGGATAAAACTGGTACTGTATTGTCACATTGTTTGTTTGGATAAATCCATTGTATTCCTCTTTATAGTTTACAATGTTGACACATAAAGAGAGAAAGTAGTGATGGTGTTATATCATTGAATTACATGTGTAATATGATTGCAGAATCGCTGTACACTTCTGCTGCATGTCCTAGCAATGTTCATTGGAGTGATGATGGCCTTGAGAGGGACCTATACATTCAGACAACCACCGTCACTGTTTTAGCTATGGATGGTCGAAGACGGTGGTTAGACATACAAAAATTGGTTAGCATCAGCAAATTTTCCATCTACTCAACACCGAAATCATTATGAACTTAATTTCAAGCTTATTGCTGAGTTAGATACTTTGTCCTGATTGTTCTTAATCTCCTTTTTTTCTCAGCCCGCTCTTTTACTTTTTCATCAACCTTTCCAAGCTAGGTTCTTTAATTGTTTTCATTTAAAAAACATGATCTGGAAATTAGTTTGTTGTATCTTGTGCATGTACGATATCATTGACATAGAAATGATGTGTACACCAATTTAATTTATACTGTGTTTGCATGAATATGACTGGGGAAAAATACTTTTGATGCATTACAAAATAATACTGGACCGTGATATATTCTTTTTCCTTTCCACTTGTTCTTGTCATGCAGATAGAATTTGTTAATTTTCTTTTATTTTTTGAATTTCCAATATCTGATAGTGCTCAGACTTTAATCAATACGTGCAGGGGTCAAATGGAAGAAGCCACTTCATGTTTGTGACAAACCTTGCTCCGTGTTCTGGGGTTAGACTTCATCTATGGCCAGAAAAAAGAAACTCAACTTCAGAATTGCCTATTTGTATAAGAATCCTTGATGTGACATCAAGGATGGTGCGCATTCCATCAGGACCAGCACCAACACAGGTACTGAGTTTTGCATTCATGACCATGTTTTAATGGGATAATTGTTGCATTCTCTTATTTGTGGATATGCTCTGTCTTATTAGATTGAACCTGGAAGCCAGACAGAGCAAGCTTCTCCTTCTGCTATATTTCGCTTGGGACCTGAGGACATGCGTGGTTTCAGATTCCTGACCATCTCAGTTGCACCTCGTCCGGTATTGTTTCCCCTCATTGTTGATGGTTGGTTTGCTCCTTATGTCATTGTAGTAGGCTTTGCTTAGGTGAACTGGCTGTCATCTCCCTTTGTCTTTCTCTTCTATCCTTTTCATGGTTTTGTAAATGAAAAAAGATTTGAATTTGAACTAGTTAGTTTGGCTTATGTTGAATAATACTTCCACTCTCTAGTAAAATGTTGACAATCTATTGATCAGACTATTTCAGGCAGACCTCCACCAGCAGTTTCCATGGCTGTCGGGCAGTTTTTTAATCCAGAGGAAGGGGAACGAGAGTTCTCCCCTTGGTCTATGCCACTACCTAGTTATTCTTATAAGGTTAATATCTCATTGTTGAAACTTAAAACTCAATTCGAATGGTTTAATTTTAACTGTGCATGACTTGGGCTCGATGCAGGAAATGTCTTTGAAGGAGGATCATCCTCTTGCTTTGAATCTATCATTTACCACGAGCTTGGGCCTTCTGCCTGTCATGTTCTCTTTGAAGGCTGCAGGCTGTGGGATAAAAAATTCTGGACTTCCAGACGAACAGGCTGGAGATGAAGATAATAGCAGTAAGGATTTATATAAATAGTTGTTTTTCATTTTATGTTTTTGGTTCTATTTGTTGTCATGGATTAATGTCAAACATTATTAATGAAAAAAATAGTTGTAATCTGTTGATATTCTTGCACAATATTGAACCTAGTATTTTTTTCTCGTATCTTTTTGGCTAAGCTAGTTCTTTCTTGGTACAACAGAGCTCTGTAAGCTTCGCTGTTTCCCTCCTATAGCATTTGCTTGGGATCACACGTCAGGTCTCCACATATTCCCAAATATGTACAGTGAGAAAATTGTTGTTGATTCTTCACCAGCACTATGGAGCTCACCTCAAAGTTCCGAGAAAACCTCTGTTATGTTGCTGGTAAAAAGTCACCTAAATTTTCATTATTATTATAATATAATATGGCACAAGAAATTTATAACTTACAGATTCTATTCAGGCCAAAAATAGGGGGATTCTAATGATTTATTCCAATCGTTTGTTAAAATCGAAGGTGTTTATGTTTGTCTACCTCTGCTTCTGTTCAGGTAGATCCACATTGTTCATATAGAAGTTCCATGACTGTTTCTGTACCTGCAGTTGCCAGTAGGTTCTTGCTTTTATATAATTCACAGGTAATGACTTTCAACTTTCTCTCTCATTGTTTAATACTTCTTAATAAAGAAAGAGGCATGCTTCTTATTTAGTTTATTGATGCTCTCTTGCAGATTGCTGGTTTCTCCCTTGTTGTTATCTTTTTTGCACTAATGCAGCAAATATGTACATGGGATCTTGACCAGCACATACCTTCGATTCTTACGGCTGTGGAATTTAATCTGAGAATCCCATTGCCATTTCTCTACCTTGCCATTGCCCCGATCTTGCTTTCTTTTGCCCTCTCCTTTTTTATTTCTCAACCATTTCCTTCATTTTCTAGCTTCACCATCATCTCGGTGACTTGTTATTTACTTGCTAATGGCTTCGTAATAATTCTGATTTTGATATCCCAACTCATCTTCTATGCGGCCGCTGTTGTACATGTTTTCATCAAGACAAGGTCAGTAGGCTCTTTTGACCACTCTTTATTTACTTTCCATGACTTGAAAATCAACGAGCTTGAGTATTCTCAGCCAGTGCATATATGCATGTTCTCTGTTTTTTGTGCTGAATGACAAGAGTTAGTCTGTTGCAGGTTTCAGTTGGGGGAAAAAAGTGTTCACCGGTTTATTAATCTTTCTTCGGGTTTCTTTTCATTGAAGGTATATCTTATCCTGTGGTATAAATGTAATCATTACTAGCTCAGGTATCTCTATTTCCTTCAGTTACTATGGGAAAAGGTTGGCAAGTTGGCTCATTCACTTTCACATGGGTTTTTCATGGACAGGTGATAAGGGTTTTAAGAGCCAATCCAGTATTCGTTACAGCACTTGTTGCAATTACTCTGGCGTGCTTGGTTCATGCAGCGTTCGGTCTATTTATAATCTTGTTCTTCGATGCTTTGAGCTGTCACAGTGCACTTTGCAGGTATGTCCTCACTTTGTTTCAGATGGATTTTTGTAGGAATTGTACACAAAAGCCATGCACTTGCTGTCCAATTGCATGTGAATTTAATGTGGCTTTTAGTATTTTTAATATTTATTAGTCCTCGGTGCTGACTTGCTTGTTGATAAATAATATGTAAAGCTTCTTGTGTCTTATTACCTTCAGCGTAGGTGTGATAAAAAAGATCCTAAGAGTTGCTTTATGTCTGTGTAACAGTTTTTTGACAGCTTCATTTCGCAGTCATGCACGAAGACATGAATTATTTGACTGTAAAAAAGAAGACAATGACCGGTCCTGCCAACTTCCATCCAAAAGTGATGGTATATCAAACCAGAATATTCATTCTGAAGATTGCTGCTCCAACAGTCCAAACTCTTCGAAAAGTTTTGGTGAAACACAGTTAGAGTTATTCCATCATCGGCATGGGCTGTTTATTTTGCATCTTGCTGCAGCACTCATGTTTGTCCCGTCACTTGTCGCCTGGTTTCAGGTACAGTAATCCAAATATGAATATGTTTAGATTTCAAACCTTCTATGCCTTTTTTGTTCTTCGTGTACGCGAGCTGGCTTTTAACAAAAGTACATTTTTTTTTCCGGTTGCAGAGAATAGGGATGGGTCATAGCTTCCCATGGCTCTTGGATTCATTTCTTTGCACCGGTGTGATCCTTCATGGAATCTTCACCGCAAGGCCCGAGTCCAGTTCCTTCTTGGTATCTTTCCCTGGCTTCCGAAACTGTGAAGTGATGCTGAATTTTCTGTACCTGCTAGCTGGATACTATTCCTATATCTCTTCCCTGGCCTTGGCTCCATACAGAGCATTTTATGGTATGGCTGCTATAGGCTTTACTTGCTGTGCTTTGACGATCTTACAAAATCGGAACAGAGAAAAGGGAGAGCCCCATTTTGTTAGCCGAAAGCACTCCCACAGGCACTAACTTCGCCAGAAACACGCATTTACTGAGCGGCCAAATCTTCCGTAAGGTTCCTTGTACAAATACAGGTTATGACTACTTTGTCTACGAGAGTGGGATGCGTTCTGCGCATGACTCCAGTATCTACAGTTTTGAAATCAGAATCGTCACACGCAAGCAAGCGACCCTGTCCACTGGTGCAACACGTAATATGAAGCTAAAATTTTGCAGCGTGACATTTATGAGTTGCCGCCTTTTTTTTCCGTCAGGGTGGTTTTTCTTTTCCCGTCGGGGTAGTTTGCCGTACTGTTTTATTGGCTTGACCTGTGTATTGTGTTACTGGTAGAAAACAAAGATTGGGAAATGAACATTCGAATTTGTTGTTGTATTTGATTAATTTAGTTCGCGACTTTTGTTGGAATGTATGTGCAATCTCAATATTTGGGGGAACAAACCAGAGAACTTTTTGGTTTCTGAATTTAAATGTTTCGGAATTGGTTTTTATGTTCGGCCCCAATGTGCCGAAATCGAACACAAAAGTAGAGTGGTATAGGGCCAAAGGGTTTTCCTTTCATGCACTGGAGAGAAAAACTGTCTACCGGACTGGTACAAGAGTTTCATTTGGAATGGATTGTGCTGTACCCTTTCAATGAGCACACGATCGCACTTGCACATAGAAAAAACATTGACACTGAATGTAGGACATATATGTCTTTTTGCTAAACGGGATGTATTGAACTCATAATTCATTACATACTTTTATGAATGTCAACTAAGTATCGTAAGTAAATTGTTCCCGGTTGTTCAATCATTTGATAACCAAAATCATTCTTTAATAAATGATCACTACGAGTCAGACTCGACAGAAATTGATCAATCTTTTTTCTGTCGTTAAGATGGAGAACTAAACCAAGAATTCTCTTTCTTTTTACCAATCGAATCACTGTTCGAGACCCACGACATAGGAATAACCAAGAACGGTGGTTAATTTGTAAGACTTGTTAAACACAATGCAACAGATGTTGAGAGCAGCAAGTGTTTCATTCAAGCAACAGCAACCGAAGTTAGTTTACAGAGCAAGGGAAGCTAAACGACTACAATTACTAGACTACCAGTCAGTTAGCGTCACTGAAATGGAAATTTTGAAACCGAAAGAGAAGCTAGACTACGACATATGTCGGGTAAAACGATGGTTAGTAGCTCTGGATGCCATGGCTCTCATGTTTGCTCTCGCCGAAGAAATCCAAGAACTACTGGATTCATCAGGGGTTCCCCTAAAAGCGTCCATAAACTCCTCTCTCTGCAATCTTAGAGCCAATGCAGCATCCTCGTCTTGGCTTGGGATCCTTCTACTACTACTCCTCAGCATTCATCTCTCTGCTTGATGCCCTTATAAACCGAATACTTCTATCAGCGCCTTGTTCTGGGTTCCGATGCTCAGCTTCGTCCTCTTCATCTTGGGTTAATATCACCCGTCTTCTCCTCATGGTCATTTCTCTGCTGCTGCTGCTGCTGCTGCTGCTTGATACCCCCGATGCCCTTCTACTTTGAACATTCCTTGTGTTATACACAGCCTTTCCGGGGCTTTGACGAGCAGTTTCTCTACCAGTTTAAGGCTCCAACAGCTTTCCTTGCTTCAATTTCTTGCGGAAACAGAAGCTGTATCGTGTTCCAAAGAACCGTGCTGACGGTGCAGGATCTACTATTGCTGCAAATATCAAGCAAGATAGAGATAAATCCAAAAAGCACGTTGCAGCATTGAGCATTAGCCGATTAACTAACCAATTAGCTTGGAACTATGTCAGAAACATACCTTATTAGCTGCCTGCACTTGGGGCACCTCTTCCCACATTTATCTGCAGCGGACCGCAAGCATTTCTTACAGAAACTACAATCAAACAGTTGTACAAATCAGGATAAATTGATCGGCTATTCGAAGTCAAGCGGCATGTGATTCAATCGTCCAAGCCTCAGTTTGGCTCATCGAATGGCAATAAGATCGATAAACACAAAATTTAAGCTGTGCTTTGTTGGTTTCGAAATTACCTGTGGCCACAAGGAGTTGTACTTGGTTCAAAGCAAATCTCCAAGCAGATCTGCCAAGAACATCAGATCCACGACGTTAGAAAACAAAATTCAACGAAACCCGTTTGATCGAGTACGTCAAAGTTCTAACTGCTAACTAGGCAGGCAGGTTAGAAGGTTCTTACAGCGCAAGAAAGTTCTTCCCTGAGCTTATCCAAGCAAGGAAGATTCGAACTTGGCGGGCAAGAACCACCAGAGCTCTCAGCCATTTTATCTTCTCTCGTTTCCTTCTCTTTATTCGCAACAATTTTCTGTTCCATCTTCTTCTCTTTCTCCGTCTCTGCACACCAAAAATATTACCCTCAAGATTTCATATAAAAATTTCAGACAAAATTCCAGGATTTCCATAACCCAAGTACCCAACAGATCAAATGGAGAAAATCAGTACCGTCTTTCGCAGTTTCTTCTGCATCATCAAGATCAAGAACAACTACAGGGATTGAAATCGGGCTCCTTCTCTGAGCTCTGCGCTTTCTAAAACATGAATCACATTCAAAATTAAATCTCATACAAAAAAAAAAAAAAAAAAAAAAACACTAATAATACCATAATTATTTCATACCTTCTTGATGAATTGGTGGGTGGGGTCTTGGAGCCCAAGACGGAGCGTTTCTTGTGTTTAAAATCTCTGTCCGGCGTATCATCAACCACCAGGCTTGCAATTAGAAGGCTCTCTTCGTCCCAACCGGCCATGGCGGCCACGGATTTGAATCTGGGGCTGAATATAATAGCATTGCCGCTGGTGCCATTGGTTTCGACTTCAACTGGGCCTGATTTTCTTTGCTGGTTTTTTGGGTTTATTGGACTCTGTTTCGGCTCTTCTTCTTTCCTCGCCATTTTTGGTTGTGTCTTTGGATGGACCGAAGGGAAAGGGAAGAATCGAAATCCTGGAAAGAAAGAGGCTAACGAGCAAAAGAGCGCAAAAGGAAAGTGGCGTGTCGACGGATTTTGGTCTTTTGCTAACGGTCAAATATTTGAATCGCATTTTGTTTTTTAAATTTCCAACGGCTATTGATCCAGCTTTGAAAATTGTGTAAGAATTAATTTACGTGTTGTAATATGAGTAGACGATATAGTTGATATGTTATGAGTTTGGGGTATTTCATTATATCTATATCAACATGTTACGATATAAGTTAATTAGTAATATCACGTGACAGTGTGACAGTTACACTTAGCTAGTAAGTTAAAATTCTTCAAATAAGGTTTAAATGATGTGAAACATGAAGAAAAAAAAAAATTAAAACAGGTCTTAAAAGAGAGATTTTAAGATCAAATTTTTCAAGAATGAAATCAAATTTACAAGAACAATTTGACTAATGAAATTCAATCCATAACGAGAAGTTGGGACTAAGAGATTTGAAATTGAATGTGTATGATCTTTGATGTGTAAAAGATTACGGTTCATCAATATTTCCAAGTAGAAAAAAATTATATATGTAAAGATACATTTAGAAGATACCATATTGCACAATATCCTCATCTCTAAATTGTATAATTAATCCTCTCTAGACAGTAATGCACAAACTAATTAACCCACCTACTTAATTACCATTTCTCTACAAAAACTCAAAACAAAACTCTCTGCTTTATCCTCGCTCTTCTCCTTCTCATCATGCTCTTTAACTTTCGTTGTTCCTGTTGTTCTTGGTGTCGGTGTTGTTGAAATTGTACCTCCACTCGAACTTCATCATCCTCCTCTTGCCACGGCAAAAGACGGGTGCGCGGATCGACAAAATCCTGCAACACTCGATCTCTAAGGCCCGTGTCCTTAACCTCGCAGAATCTATGTGACCAATCCGGTGGCTCCACGGCTCTCGTCCCCAATCCCGGGGCCCGATCCTTGGACCCCACATTCTGTTCCTCCTGCCAATCAGCCACGTAAGTCGCCACCCTCCTATAGAACTTCTCCTTAAACACTTCCCACACTTGGTACTTGTAGTGATTGATAACCATCACCCCCATATCAACATTCACAGCCTCAAACCCGTCTCTAAGATGAAAATGATGCACCACGTTGATCAACGTCGAGTCTAGGGCCTCCGGCCTCACGATACTCTTGTGCCTCTCAGGGCCGCCAATCCGACACGTGTAACCCTACCGCTACGCCTTGTGTCGGGAGTTGTTTGAGGCCGGAAGGCCCAAAACTGTAGCACGAGGCTCGGATCTCTCCAACGTAACCGTAATTGGACTGATTGCGAAGCACGTCGTGGATCAAGAGCCCCGAAGGCATGTGGAAGAACTCGTCCGCGTCTATGAATCCGACCCATTGGCATGTCTCACGGGCTCGTAGGGCGCAATGGGCGAACCCGGCTTCCTGGGTCTTGATCCAAGGCCATACGTGTCTTGTGACGTTGTAATTTGCTTGTCGTAGCCACTCAATTACGATATCAGAGTCGTCGTCGCTGTTGTTGTCGTACAAAAACCACCGTTGAACTCCCATTCGGGCGTGGTACATGACCCATTCCTTCAAAAACCGACCCTGATTTCGAACCATGGAGCACAAACACATCTCGTGCAGCTTCCGCCGGGGCGAGTTGGCGAGTACGGGTCGGAGCCCGGGGCGGGCTATGGAGGGTAATATTCCTCCACCACCTTTCACTCGAACGGAGACCTTGACTGAATTATTGACGCCACGTGGAAAATTCAACACGCTTATGGGGGTTCTGCACCGCACGATCTCCTGAGCGATCGAAACGACGTCGGCTCTCAGTAAATATCTTGTGGTCCTGAAATCCCAGCCGTAGACGCACTCGAATTTGGTGGCGTTGGAAACTCTTTCCCGCCGTAGATTGAGGCCCTTCACGAACACGATCGTAGTGTCGTCGCGGTCGACGAGGGCGTCGTAGGCGAGCCAGTCCCAGCTGTACGAGGGAACCGCCGGGACGTCGTCGTCTGGTCTCAACGTAACAGAAACGGTTAAACCACGTGGCTGGAGCGGACACCGCACGATCTGATTGTGGCGATCGTCGCCGTCGATGTCAACCGGGGGCTGAGTGAACCGGGGCTGGGAGGAGGACTGGTTGGCTGACAAGTAGACGCAGTGGAGGTCGTCTTTGGTAAATAAGCGGGCGGCGGGAGGGTAGTTTAGGAAAACGAGAGCCTGATCGGGAAACATAACGACTTCTCGAACGGAAACGGTTTTGTTCGGTGGAGCTGGCCATGTTAGCAGCAGTACCGGTTGAAACGTTTCTGCACGTCCGTACACATGAATTAACCGATCAAAATTTCAGTTAAATGAAAAATAATTGAATTAAATAATAATAATAATAATATAATATAATTACTTACTGCCGAAGAGGAAGCGGAAAGTGGAGAAGGTGAAGCCGGAGAAGAGGGCGCAGTTGATGACGACAAAGAGGGTGCACCAGAACAAGGTGTTCCAGGAAACGACGTCGCGCGGGGGTCTCTTCTTACGGCCAAAACCCTTGGGTCCCTTCATAACTTGGGCCCGCCGCCGCGGCTATGGAAGCCTCTGGGGGAGGAGAGAAGCAACCCAGGAGGAGGAAACTGCTTTTCGAGTGGTACTTGTACTGTTTCTTTTCATTCATAAGATACGTACTTAATTACTGGATTTTCTTCTTGGATTAATCTTAATTAATCACTTTTGTTTTGTTTTGTTTTGTTTCTGTACTCAGAATCTCAGATAGAGAGAGAGAGAGAGAGAGAGAGAGAGAGAGAGAGAAACGGTCGGAAAAGAAGAGGAGGAGAGAGAGAGAGAGAGAGAGAGAGAGAGTGGGAAACGGGGGGTGGTACGACTTTGACGGGAGAGAGAAAGACTTAACGACCGTTCAGAGTTGGTTTATTTGTGCGGCCGTTAACATGTCACTTTGGTTGCTCTCTTTGTACATGGTGCGTATGCGAATTAAATGAGAAAACAAAATCATTATCTTTGAACAGTTATTGTCAGAACAAAATCTACTAAATAATTCTTCACAAAACAAGAACATTATCATAAGGTCTGAGGATTTTTTTTTAAAAAAAAAATATTAAAAATGGTTTGAAAATTTTTAAATTTTAACTATAAAGACAAAAGGAAGGGTAAAATGAATAGTATCAGGATTGACTTTTTAGTGTAAAAATGTGGTTTTTCTTTAAAGTGATCAATACCGAAACTTTTCGTTAAAATTTTCCTTTTTAATGCAATTGTCACACAATTAAGTGAATTTACTAATTTGCGTAAAATAATGCATTCGTAGATCATAATAAGAGTGAACAATGTAGTTGAAAATTACATGAATTTTGTTATTTTATTGTACGAAAGGTAATTTCGAAATCATTATCTTACTCACTCTTGTCTCTTGAGTGAATCTTAGATTGAGTTGCCGTATAATGCCACTTGCTCACAAAGATAAGACCAAGATAGGGTTGGATGTGATTTAAAGGTCCAGATTTTTGTGAGGTTGGTTAGACCACCTACAACAACAACACAATAATAACAACCAAGATTTATCCCATTAAGAGAGTCGGCTATATAAATTATAAAACGTTATTGCGCTCAATTTTGGATCAACTCTTCTGCTAACTCCCAGTATTCCATACTTTTTCTTAAATTCTTTACATGAAGCTTGACCACCTTCTGAGGGCGAATTAAACTTTGTTATCATTATAATCTTAAAAGCCACAAAGGGAGGCACGGATTATCTAAATTATCTGTTTACCTCCTATTTCTACCAAGGGGCAAAAAAGAAAAAGAAAAAGTGAAGGTATATATTCTGTCCACGTAGCCACGTGTCCATGTCGTTATCAATCGGTGCAAACTTTGTCAAAAAAGGTATCACATAATTAAGGGACAAACAACTAATATTTGCTTTGATTATCATTACCTTACCCTTTACCAAATACTTTAGCAAAACGGATACGACATGGCGTTTTCCTTTATTTTTTCTGGTCGTGATACGACACTGTATATGCATGCAGTTTGGGAAGGCAACTTGACCCAATCTTGCCAGTTCGGCCTAACCCAAGTTGATACAATCTTAGAGGGCCTAGACCAACTGGAACCCCACTATTTTGAAGACTGCTGATCAAACTAGAAGCCCACCCAAGTGATGTTCGAATTGAGTTGGGTTGGAAACTAGAATATGGGTTGCAGTTTGAGCTTTATTGGCAACGATTACAAGCGATATTATTATTGAAGTTACATTAAGGTCTTGTTTAGTAAGCTGGATGAGATAGGTTGTAATCAATTAAAATGAATTTGACTCCAGTCTCATGTTTGTTGTGTCAAAATATCAAATGTACAAGACTGGACATGATGAGTTATGAATCTAAAATAGAGTGAGTTATCTAACATATCATTATACATAGGTTACAAGTTTCCTGCCAATTCAATCTCATTCGGCCCACCGAACTGAAGAACCGGGTTGCAATAATCTGAAGAGGAAAAGTCTATCCTTTCGAGCATTCCACCACTTTCGATCTTGATTGGCATTGAATACTACTACATTCTTATATAGTGAAATGCAAGGACAAGGACGTTAGTTAGTCATGGTCATTAAGCATCGATAAACAAGGATCTAAATAGACTGACTACGTTAGTTATTCACGCTTGCAAAACTCACAAAACATGAGCATTTACAATCAACTTATATATGCGTAGACTACTGATGTTTGCATTCTTCTTGTAAAAGATTCAGTATTTAACTATGATGAAAATGGCAAGACTTGAAGGTAACTAGTGACAAGGACGTTAGTTGTACCTAAACAAGATGCTAAATTCTCAAGAAACAATTGATCTTTTAACTCATCATCATATATTTACGTAGTTGTCTTTGAGATTTTTTGTCTGCAGGTGTGCATTTCTTCTGTAGAAACAAAACAAGCATCGTCTTAGAGCTTGGTTGTATTTGTATATACCCCGACAAACATTCGTCATTCTTATCCTTCTTCTTCTTACGATTAAAAGATACCTTTTTAGTCTTTCTCAACATTAATTCCACCACCCTAATTGGACACATTGGTCTTTTTCTTAATCACTTTTTTTACTTGCTAATTAAGATTAAAATTTGTTTTCATCTTTTTGTCAGCACCAAAAGCAAAAGCACCAATGGGCCAACTTGAACTACTTGTTAGGTGTTGGTGACCACTTAACGTAAGGCACAACTTATATTATTTTCTTGCAGCTAGGGTTGCTACTTGATGATGCCTTCTAACTGGACGTCAGTTTTGTCACCAGCTACTAGATCTTTGTTCTTGACTTCTTTCGCCTACAACGATGTCATGGACTCCGATTTGTCCATCCAAACCTCTACTTCATATTAGAAAAACTAAGAAGATATATATGGAAATATAGGGTTGTATAGACATTCTCGACTCTCAGTTGTAGTCATATAACGAGCGAGAGAAAGAAAAAAAACATGAACATATGCAACGCAGTGATACGATAAATTTTCTCAAGGCAATTCTATAATGTTGGTATAAGGTTGTATAAAGATTCTCAAGACATGAACACAACTCTTTTCAAAAGGCTGTGTGCCATTTGGGGAAGTTCAAAGTTGCATGCACCTCTAGGGCCTTGGCATGGAATGTCGACGTGCAGGTGTGTACCTGCAACATTTAAATAAAGCAACTCTAGGGCTTTTTCCCCTTCTTTTTCTTTGTTCTTTGTATTTTGTTTTTTCAAGTTTTGGTAACTAACCCTATTATTATTTGCAGTTCGATGCTATTCATACACGTTTTTTTTTTTTTTTTTTTTTTTAATCTTTTACACACTTCTTGAAGAAAATGGAGGTTCCAATATCAAATTAGTTGGCTACATAGAAGTAACTCAATTACTTATATTAGAACACGCAAGGTCCATTGTGGAATTAATATTCTCAACACATATCTCACGCGTGGCAAGTTTTTAAGCTTAACACGTGGACAACACATGGAAACACAAATCGGTTGATGTGAAACACGTGTGACTGTTCGGCTTCACACAATTAACGTGCTCTGATACCTTGAAAAAACTTGAGGTTCTACCATAAAACTAATTAACATATAAAGAATTAACCAGTTACTTATAAACACATGCAAAATCCTCTCTTCTTCGATATGAGATCAACACCCCCGTTGTAATATGCGATATGATCTTTGACAATCACGAATAGTCATGCTTGGAACACCAAGATAATGTTTCCACGCCTCAGACGTCGGCCCCGCAGCCCCAAAATGTTTATGTTTCTGATGACTCTGCATCTCCAAAAAGATCATGGGGAATATTCCTGTGCATGAACCCAATTTAAAAACCATATATATTGCTTAGCATGTGGTAAATAATATTATTCAATATTATATGCTAAAGGATTGTCAACTGGAAGTGAATTGTAACGTATTTAATTCAGCGCCATTGTTTCAAATTCATACTTTTGTATGTACACAGACATCTTCTGAATTCCACCAAAGTTTATATGTTCTTCAAATTCGTCCAAAACCATATTCCCTCCCCTATAACAGCTCATTTTTTTGAAGTTTTAAAGATTTTGCGCATAAAATCGACATAAGAATAGTCTATGTACTCTAGGCCAGTTCGTCCGTGTAATCGTGTTTGTGCATAAAAGTAGTTTAGTATATCAGCAAAAACAAAAGAGAGAGCAAAATGTGTATGGAGCACATCATATTGGTAGGGTTTGTACTCAAATCATCGAACATAAGCGACCCTAACATAAGTGAACCTGCTGTCTAGGAATTATGGAAATTATGGTTACCCCATCGTGTTTTTTCATACCTTTTTTTACCTTTTCTTTTTTCCTTTCCTTTTTTTTTTTTTTTTTTTTTTTTGCTCAGATCGTCTTCATAGACATGCTTTGCAAGAAAAAAGAGTAAAACGGAAAGAGAAAAAAAGGGTATCATTGTTCACAAACTCATTAGTAATTTGTAGCATGCAAAGCATTGTAGATGAAGACTCATCGGATTTCTAGCATGCATGATTTTGCTTGCTAACACAAGCTAATTTGTGCATGTATTGACAACCTCAAATGGGATAAGAAAACAAAGTATTTTTAACTGCAAATCATAGTTTGACATATATACAAAAGTATCTCATTAAAATAGTAAAAAAGAAAAGTTTATGCACACAAGTAAAAAAACCCTAGATTTTGTCTACAAAAAGAACGAAGCAGAAAATTAATAATAAAAAAAATTTAGTGAAAAGAGAAATGAAAATGTTAATATTGATGAGCTAGAATCGTATCTTTCTAAATATAAGATGAGAAATTCAAAGAAGAAACGATTTGTTCTGATCAAAACTAACCTTGTCATGTCATGTAGCCAACTTTAGTTGATTCATGTTTGGAATTTTTATGATACTTCTCTCTCTCTCTCTCTCTCTCTCTCTCTCTCTCTAGACTTCGTAAAATTAAACAAAAGAGTTGTTTCCAACGACAAAAGTGGCCAGCCCTCGAGCAACAAGGAACCTTTCAATCTCATTATTTTTTGGCTTCACATAGATTAAAGCCAATGTCACAGAGAGAGAGAGAGAGAGACTTAAGTTGTTAAAATTAAAAAAATAAACATTTGAATTGAATGAAGGCGACCCACGTCTGTTTTTTTCCTCTTTAATTTTCTCACGACTTTGTTCGATTTTGGGGTGGTGTCATTTTTATATCTATTTAGACTGAAATGATTTTCTCCAATTCAATCATTTATCTCCCCTCTCAAACAACAACGTTCTGATTTTTTAATGACGGAATGAACTGGCAAAGCATCTTTGCTTGGATTATAAGGCTCCCCTTTTAAGCTAGCCCTCCCACTTTACTGTCCACTTAGGAATTCAGGCTCTCTCACTTTTGCAGCTCGGTTGAGTTTTCTTTTTCTTCGAGGTTCCTCGACAATACTAGGGAAATCGAGTTTGTGACAATGGGAAGGCAACCTTGTTGTGACAAGGTCGGATTGAAACGAGGACCGTGGACGATCGAGGAAGATCACAAGCTCATGAATTTTATTCTCAACAATGGTATCCATTGCTGGAGAATGGTACCTAAACTTGCAGGTATATATATACTACTATTTAATTTACATTTTGATCATGATCATGTAGATTTCCTTTCCCTTCATCCCTTGCGCTATCTCGATCCTCATCATCGATAATTTGTATGGTGATCTAGGGTTGCTGAGATGTGGGAAAAGCTGTAGATTAAGATGGATCAATTATCTAAGGCCGGACCTTAAGCGAGGTGGTTTTACTGAAGCTGAAGAGAATCAAATGATTCAACTCCATTCATGTCTTGGTAACAGGTACAATTTACCTGCTTTAACCCTCCGTTTGCTTATCTGAAATTAGTCTGATTAGTAGTAAGCCGCTCATCTCCGAAATTTTGACATCAATGTCATGGCATATGTACGTACTAACTGTTAGAGCTGGTATTTTTAATATTTCTGTGTGCAGGTGGTCTAAGATTGCTTCACATTTTCCTGGCCGGACAGATAACGAAATCAAAAACCACTGGAATACCAGAATCAAGAAGAGGTTGAAGCACCTTGGCGTAGACCCTTTGACCCACAAACCAATTGAGGAAAAAGAAAATGTTGAAGAAAATAAAGAGACAATTACTCAACACTCAAACATTACTTCTTCATCATCAGAAGAAGGACTAGAAGAGTCACGAGGCACTGGCTTGGAGGCTAAGCTACTGGAAGATAGTAATGGAAACAAAGGGTTTCCAGAATCCGATGAGAAATCGAGAAATGAGGTTCAGGTTAACCACGTTGGATGACGCGAATGATATCTTGAAAACTATGAAGTTTTTTGTGGAAGCTTGGATTTGGGAACATTGATGTTGAACCAAGGATTTCCCAACACCAGCAGCATGTCTAATTCGTATAGTACCTCGTTTTCGGTGGAAAATTCTAACAACGCTTCTATTTCGATAGGGGAAACCATGCAGGAAAATTGTCTTCAACAGTGGGTTGATAGTGTGGATTCCATGCTCTCATGGGATGGCTTCAATACTTTCGGACAAGACCTTTTCTATTTTTGATCGAAATAGCCTTAGATGAACATTATTTATGATCACTTCAAGCTACAAAATTGTTGCAACAATTAAATCAGATGATATGTCAATTTAATGTGTCTTTATATATAGTTTGTAATTGTGATCGATATTCTAATTTAAATTATGAAGAGGAGATCGATTTGGGTGCAGACGTACTGTCTTAGTCAACTTAGTTATAAATATTTGTTGAGATAGAGTTCTCTTTCATCTTCAATTAGAATATGAATAATTGGAAGCAAACAATGCCCCCGAGGTTAACATTATTACTTTTTCACAGCTTTATCTTGAATTAATAATATATAAGAAGCTAGAGCAAGCAATTGCTAATTTTTTAGGTCGTGCCAAGCACTGAGGATTAAGTGGAGTAGCTCCCTGCCTATATATACAAAGAGAGAGGGAGTTATTATTAGTACTTTGATAAAGTTATATACATTTTAAACATTTAAAATAAGAGCAAAAATAGCGTTTGAAAGATACATGCGTTATGATATTTTAAAAGCGTAAATAACTCTTTTTTGTTTTTGAGCTTCATATATAGAAGGTTTTTTTACTTAATTACGTGCATGAATTGTGCTTGCAAACTGCTCAATGAGCCCCACGTGGAATCTCACGATATCACCTCCCAACAAAAAAAGGAGAATCATCTGAAGCCACTGCCGACGCTATTCAGTAATATTCATCGCGCGCACAGATACATACATACATATATATATATATATATATTATAATTCAGTATGTGTTCAATGCAAATTAATGTATACTAAATTACTAATCTGTATTTTAGTATAATAATCAAAGGAAGTTGGAGAGAATACTTGTTGGCTTTAGTTAATCAGCTGACCCTATTACTCAGTATAAATTAGCATGTATTAACTTGGTTGTTAGGGTTATCGAGGTTTGATTTAGAGAATACTTTTTTTGTTGAGAATTCCTTGTTTTCTTTCGTGTAAATTCCCCTGCAACGAATTAAAAACTTAATTCGATTGTAAAATGGTCCATGTATGTATGTGGTTTGCGTCATGATTTCACACATATATTTCATTAAGCTTTAGCCAAAAAGCCGAAAAAAGTTTTGTATTTTATTAAGCCACTAACATCATCATCTTCGATTCTCAGTATAGTATAAGTACAACTAAATTGAGAATATAAATATTTTTTTATAATAAATATACAATCACAACCAAGAGAATGAGTTTTGATGCAACATAAAGTTTGCTCTTTTATATCGAAAGATCATTGATTCGAGTCATGAAAACAACCATTTGGCAAACCAATAGTAAGATTAGTGTATAATAAATGTTTATGCCACGGCCCTCGCAATACGAGGAGCCTTGTTACTTGAAGTTGCCCTTTTTATACAATCACACAACCTAAAGCATTGATAAATTGGTGTATGGGACATATATATTAAGTATTTCTTTTTCAAGTTGGTATAAGGGGCATACAAGGAGGCTGGCTGATCAGATTCTTTATGCTTCTTTCTAGTCTAGGTTTGTTTTGTTGTTGTCTTTATTCTTCTAGCTTTGTGGTTTCAAATTTTAATACTTAAATAGCTATTTATTTATCTTTTAAAGGGACAGAGCAACAATTAGAAAGCTAAGTTTGTAACTAAATGTTTGGCACTTATATGATTCCTCTCTCTTTTTCCTTTCCTTTTAATTACCTTCTCGTATAATACCTTGGATCTAAACGACAATAGATAATCATACTACAAGCTAGTGATTTTAACACTCTTTAATACGATTTTTTAGAGCATCTCTAACTGAGATGTTAAAAATCTTACGTGGATGTTTTGACCAAAAAAAAAAAGGTGATTTTCTAATTCCAAAGGAGATGCCAAAATCTTACTGGATTGACATTGATGTCATCCACTTTACTGCCAAATTTGAAGGTAAAGTCAAATTATATATATATATATATTATTTTAATGATGACCCAAATATTTCTTTATTTTTTTCACTTATTGGTTATTTTATTAGTATAGTCTGACCTACATGATTTTATAAATAACCGATCAACGCTCACAAGGTTCAACAATGAATATTCAATTTGGGGTCTAAATTCGTAAAAGAGAATGAGTATTTTTATTTTCAATCTTTCTCTCCCATCTCGACCTGGCCCCCCACCACATCTTGAGCTCGACTCCACCGTAGCATGATATTGTCCGCTTTGGGCACCGACCACGTCCTCATGGTTTTGTTTCTGGGAAGGTGACGAAGCCAGCATAGCTTGATTCAGAGTTCTAATAGACATTCCGGGTCAGGGTGTGTCACTTTCTCTCCCTCAATTCTTATGATGAATTTTCGGCTCCTGAGTTTGAATCTCTCTCCAATCATATGTCTTATAATAAAATTAAAAAAAAAATCTCATGATGAACCAAAAGGCCTACAACTGAACAAAGCCCAATAAGCCCGTAACTGAGTTAGGCCCGGTCAGAGAGAAGTTTAGAGTCAAACCCAAACTCGTCCTCTGCGAACCAATTTGCCAGAAGCAAATCCAAAGAAGAAGAGCATGTCAGCGATTCAAACAGCGATTCGGAGGTTCCACGGCACCGCAAATGCTCCGAGGCTCACCAGATTCTCCCTCCACGCGCCCAAATGTGTACGCTTCAAGCTTTTGATCTCCGCCGGTGGTTTTTGTAATTGGATTTGAATCATATTGTTGATGTTTCTGAAAACGGTGTTTTTGAATCTGAAAAATGGTATTTCGGAATTTTGGTTTGGTTTCAGGTAGAGGTGGAGTTTGGAAATGGAAATGTTTTCAATTTGTCAGCTGAGTTTCTGAGAATCCACAGCCCAGCTGTTGATGCCAAGATTAGGTCAATTGCTGGTGAAAAGGTAATAATTCCCAATTCTCAAATCAAATTTTAAACCCTTTTGTTATCATCACATTGCAATTTTTTGCACGACTAATTAACCTGACATGAAACGACACAAAAATAATAGTTCCGCATCAACATGTTAATGAGTCGGGTCATTAACGGATCACCCCGTTATAAATCCGTTAACACGTCGATTCACCACTTAAGAACCCAATAAGATACTAATCCCAAGCCACTAATGCAAGGACTCTCTCCACGTGGTATTGTATTAGTAGTCCAAGACACCACAGTGACAGTGAATCCGTTCCATCTAAGTTATTCTCCGTATGGTTTACTGTCCATTCGTCTTCAATTGAATATGTTTTCACCATCTTGTTATCTCCACAACTATCTTTGACATGTTATTTGGATGCTCAGTGCTGCGCCAACATGTTGATATTGTAACCTTGTTTTCTTCACATCTGTCGATTAATGCAGGTGATATCTGGGCGGCGTCACGTCGGAATCATGTCTGCGGAACCTGTAGGAAACTATGGGGTAAGGTACTTTTACACTCCGGATTTAATGGGGGTTGCAAACAATTTGTACATCGGAAATGTTATGTTGTGACTGTAATGGCTGGAGTGAATGTTTCAGGATTGTTTTCGATGACTTACACAACACCGGAATCTATTCGTGGGATTACTTGTATCACTTGGGAAGCAACAAATTCAGCCTCATGAGAAATTATATCAAAACGCTCAACAAGTACGGGCTCAGGCGCGATCCACCTAGAAGAAAATGATTCAGGCTTCTGTTCCATTGCTCTTGATTTCAAACGATGACCACCAATCAACCTTTCCAGCCTTTGTCTGTAACCGGAGCATGGCCGGATAATATGGGGCACACTTTAGTTTCGAGTTCATTGCATGGACCTAAAGGCTTACGGAGGAGCTGCATTGAACGTCATTGCCATTTATTGTTTGTTTGCTTGCACTGTAATCTAATGCAATTACAATGTACATGTAAACTAGTTGGCCTGGCTATACGTCGAATCTTTGTGCCATGTTTGAGCGGATTGAAAAGAATTTATTTGTTGAAGAAAAGCATTATAAGCTTCTCTCTCTCTCGAACTCTCTCTCTCTCTCTCAAACTCTACTTCGAACGATGTTGACATCGACATGGCCGAAAACCAAAAGAGAAGGCCCTTGAAAAACACCAAGACGTTCAAGCAAAATGGAGCGAACAAATCATAGGCATTGATGTACAATAAACAGAATCCTTGTAACTTTCGATACATCAAATTTTGCCTTCGCATTGCCAAAAAATGTTGTTCTTCATCTACAGTGAAATGATCAAAATACAAATTACAAAGCAAATGGAAGAGCACAGCTTTTACATTTTGTGACTACGATAGACTGCATAGTCTCTCTCTCCCTCTGTTGCTTTGCAATGAAAAGTTGTAACTAGGACGGTTTTTTCTTCCTTCCGATTGGTGTGACACGCTTCAGTTCTTGAGTTCCTCTTTTCACTCCCCTGACACAGAAGTAAAAAATATACAATTACCGTTGTGAAATCAATAGAAAAGCGGCCAAAGTCTGGCAAAATGGGGAGTATGAATGTAGATACCTGCTGTACATGTAAATGTAAGAGTAGAAAAGGAAGAGCAACGCCAGAGTCAGAATGGAAATAACAAGGTAGGATATACTCGCCCTCTTCTGCACATTTGACACATAAAGGAGGAGGACAAGTTCAACAAAACATCATACGGGCATAACCAAGAAACAGCATAACAGGTTCAGGTTTTATACTGAAAGATTTAGGATGATTTAGTGTAAGTGTATACCACCCAAAGTGAACTTTACCTTCCTGCGGCCTTGAGAGAAGGGCTTTTGACGTCCAGTACAAGTGTGGGCATCACAGAATTGTCGCAAGAAGAACTCTGCCGTATTAATCATCAAGAAAGCAATACTATAAGTTGATAATTTTGAAAAATAAGCTTGTTACAGCTTTCTGTTGTTATGATAAATGTAGATATAAACTTACCGTGAAGACGGCTTGCTGCTGGACCCTGTTTGACTGGAAAACAACTATCAGCTAGACCCTGCATATATTGGGCAATTTATGAATACAAAGAATGCTGAAATTCAAATCCGAAAGTCATCAGCCAGATGCCACCTCACACAGATGTCGATTCCGTGCAGCAGCAGCAGGATTGCACTTAGTCTTCTTGTGTGGTACAGAATCCATCTCGAGGTCACAATGCAATGCACCACAAACATCTGCCAAGCACCTGGTATGACTCTGATTAAGCAGAGGTATGCCATATTTCAATTAGAAATGACCAACTTAGGCTAAACAAATCAACAGGCCATGGTTGCCAATGTCCAGTTATAATTTGTAGAAAATTAGCTTAATACAATAAGGTAAGGAGATGAGCTTAAGTGTACGGGTTGATGTAAAACAATTTTTCGGGTCATGCTCTTTCTATTATTCTCTGAAGATATTAGGCTTGTATTATTCAATGCATGCTAATTTAGTTAATTCCATGATAACCTTTCACTCTGAAACAAAATATTGTCATAAGTATCGCTACTAGGAAAAGAACATAAAACCAAAGGGCACTTACCACATTCAGCAAATTGTAATGCCTGTTGTCAAAATGCTTATCAAGAAATTTGTCGTCATAAAATCTCTTTTTACAATATCCACATTGCCATTCGTTTAAATCTACTTGGATTTTGTGCTCTTCCTGATCTCTGTACAGATCATTGTCAGGGTGCAGCTTACATGTTCTTGAAATCTGATACTGCTCCTTCTCTACAAAGGGCATCAAGTACTGCACCACCAAGAGCGAGAATGATATCAGTGACCGAAACTACTATAAAATGTACTAATCAAAAGAGTCTATGCATGATTTTCTTCCATACCTCCTGAATTATTTTCCACGCCGCCTTACTCCTTTCTCTCGAACAATGTACCTCCGGTGGATCTCCCAGCTCTTTCTTTATAGTTCTACACAAATAATATGCAACACCGACTTGAAAAAACTTGTTCCAGTAAGGATTTTAGTTGAATGACACGAAATCGACATCAATTTCCAATTCCCATAAACAATTAGTCCATCTCACAAAGCAGGTTGATTCTCAGGATCGTAAACAAAATTACTAGCTTAATCATAAATGAAAATATATGTTCAACATTTTAGCAAGAGTACCTTGTGGCTGCAGAATCCTCATGACCCTGTGAAAAACAAAGAAACAAGCACCAAGTTCAAAAATTGGATTGAGCCCAGATAATATCATCGAAAATTGGATTAACCCATAAAATAATTTCCAGAGATTGAATGCATTACAAGCTGAATTGTTGATATGAGCAACAATGGAGAAAAGCAAAAATAACCAAGGAAAGTTACCTGATTTTTTGAAGAAACACCACCGAATTGCAGAGAAACCAATAAGAACAGGTACAGAAGACCAAGCCATTTCATCTTCCACCACTTCCTCTTCTTCTTCTTCTTCTCTCTCTCTCTCTCTCTCTCTCTCTCTCTCTCTCTCTTGGAATGCTAAGCTGCTGCAGCATTCCACATCTCCGCTCGCTTGCTCCCTCTCTTCCTAATGCAACCTCCACAGACGACCTCCGACTGCCAGTCCACGCCCCAGTAACCAATCATAACTTGCCGCGTGGAAGAACTTCAGCTCCGATTTGGGCTTGGAACACCATTTGACAGTGTTTTGGGCTTCACTCCTATATTTTTCACAGATCTTTTTAGTTTTTAGCTTAAATGGGACATTTTGATATATATTGTTACTTAATAAATCGTAAAACAACTTCCAAATGTCTTATAAAGTTTTCCTTGATGCTCACAAAAAATATTTTGCAAAAATGAAAATTTTGTATTTTTGACAAAAAAACGTTTTATAGTCGATTTTGCAAATTCGTACCTAAATCATCGTTCAATATATTTATTTGTACTTTTGACTCACCGTGAAGTTTTAAAAATTAATGTAAAACTTTCCGTTTATATTCTTGAGGGTGGAACCCGTTTTTGACAATTTTTTGGGCCCCACTACTACATTTTCACTTATTTATTTTTAGTTTTCGGCTTCAATACTTTACTAAATATACATTTGTTACTAAATAAATCGTAAAACCGCTTCCAAATGCCATACAAAGTTTTCCTTAATGCTCATAGAAAAAAAATTCGCGAAAATAAAAAATTTATATTTTTGACAACAAACATGGGTGTCCATGGTTTTTGGTCAGTTTTGCAAATTTGTACATAATCACCGATCAATCTATTTATTTTCATGTTTGCCTCATCGTGAAGTTTTGAAAATTAAGGTGAGACTTTCCGTTGAGATTCTTGAGTGTAGAACCCCATTTGACAATGTTATGGGCCTCAATACTATATTCTTCGCCTATTTTTTTTAGTTTTCGGCTTAAATATTGTACTAAATAGACATTTCTTGCTCAATAAATTGTAAAACCGCTTCCAAATTCCTTATAAATTTTTCCCTAATGCTCGCGGAAAAAACTTCGCAAAAATGAAAAATTTACATTTTTGACATAAAATGTGCACCATTTCATGTTCACTTTCTTTAAAATATATTTTTTAGTGCAAAATCTATTATAATTCGTATTTAAACACTTTTAATCAACGATTTAACACTTGAATTTAAAGGTATTTTAACTTCTTCTTTTTTGTTAATTTTTCTTTTAACAAAATCTGAACTATATATTAATAGACCTTATTTGTTAACCAAAAGAGGGTGAAAGATTATTTAACAAGACAAAATCTTGCTATTTTTTGTCACATCCCCGCTCAGGCGGATCACTTCCCGGGTCCGCTCCATCACTGTAGCACGTATTGTTCGCTTTGGGTTTACCATTCTCTCACAGTTTTGTTTTTGGGAACTCACGAGCAACTTCCTAGTGAGTCACCCATCATGGGATTGCTCTAGCCCCCTTCTCGCTTAACTTCGGAGTTCCTACTGGAACCTGAAGCCAGTGAGCTCCCAAAATGCCTCGTGCTAGGTAGGGATGAGAATATACATTTAAGGATCACTCCCCTGGGCGATGTGGGATGTTACAATCCACCCCCCTTAAGGGCCCGACGTCCTCGTCGGCACACACGCGCCAGGGTTAGGCTCTGATACCAATTGTCACATCCCGCCCCGGGACGGATCACTTCCCAGACCCACTCCACCACCGTAGCACGATATTGTCCGCTTTGGGCTTACCATTCCCTCAAGGTTTTGTTTTTGGGAACTCACGAGTGACTTCCCAATGGGTCACCCATCATGGGATTGCTCTAGCCCCCTTCTCGCTTAACTTCGGAGTTCCTACGAAACCCGAAGCCAATGAGCTCCCAAAAGGCCTTGTGCTAGGTAAGGATGAGAAAATACATATAATAATCACTCCCCTGGGCGATGTGGGATGTTACATTTTTTGTTTAAGCCCCACCTACAGGTGATTTTAACATCTCTAATTAAAAATAAATAAATTAAATATATATTTTAACATCTATATTTTTCACTTATTTTATTACTTTTGGGCTTAAATTTTGTATTAAATATAAGCTTGTTGCTCAATAAATCGTAAACCCGCTTCCAAATATATTATAAAGATTTCCTTAATGCTCATGGAAAATATTTCAAGAAAATAAAAAATTTGCATTTATTACAAAAAATCGTAGATGTTGGTTTTCAGTTGGTTTTAGAAATTCATACATAAATCACCGTTCAATCCTTTTATTTTCACATTCGCCTCACTGTGGAGTATTGACAATTAAGGTGAGAGTTTTCGTTGAGATTCTTGAGTGAAGAACCCCATTTGACAATGTTCTGGGCCTCACTACTATACTTTTCACTTATTTTTTTAGTTTTCGGCTTAAATATTATACTAAGTATACATTTGTTACTCAATAAACCGTAAAAATTTGCTTTCGAATTCCTTAAAAAGTTTAACATAATGCTCAGGAAAAATATTTTGTAAAAATGAAAGACTTGCATTTGTGTAAAAAAAAAAACATAGGTGTTAGGTGCCCTTGACGCATGCAAAACAAGGTGAGTTGCGTGCACAAAAAACGGGCGGAATCCTTTTCTTGGGGATCCTAGGAAGCCCATGATCGTGTCCGTTCATCGTACATCGTACGATCAAAAATCATTTTAAAGTTTAAAATTTAAAAGTAAATATAAATAATACCTAATAATTTTTTATCACACAATGTATAATAAACAGACAGTGATCAAAAATTTCTAAGACCTCCAGAATAAGGATCCAGTAAAGATCCTTTTTCCATTAAAAAAACACACTACATCCAAGAAAGAAATAAAAAGTTGCTTTATGTCATAATCTTTCTCGAAAAATAATATTCCATTAATTCAATGATTATTAAAATCCATGTCGTACCAAACCCCAGTTACGTCGTGTCACTGGAGTGAGTGCATAAACAACACCAAAAAGCTCCGATTTTGACTTTAGACTGCATGATCTATCCGTCAGCGCCATGAAAATTTAGATCTCTGACCCCATACCCAATTGAAATCCGAGCTCCAATTGAGCTTGCAATGGCCGGATTCTTGGTTCTGGCGGCGGCGGCGGTGGTTGTGGGTCTGTGCATCAATGGCGGTTGGGTGGCGGAGGCGGGTCGGGAGGCTCCGGGAAGGACGGCGAGGAGGGTCCACACGCTGTTCTCGGTGGAGTGTCAGAACTACTTCGACTGGCAGACTGTCGGGTTGATGCACAGCTACCGGAAGGCCCTGCAACCCGGCCCGATTACCCGACTCCTCAGCTGCACCGACGACGAGAAGAAGAAGTACAAGGGGATGCATCTGGCTCCCACTTTTGAGGTGCCTTCGATGAGCAGGCACCCAAAAACTGGCGACTGGTAAGTTCTCAGCTTATTTATAATTGATTCTCTTCTAGTTCGTATTAAAGTTTGGATTTTGAATTCTGGGTTGGATTTAATTGTTTATTTACTTTGATGGGTTTGGTTTAAATTGAAGGACCAGAAAATATTGATTAAATTTTAATTAAGTTGCTAATTTTGCAGGTACCCTGCCATTAACAAACCAGCTGGAGTTGTGCACTGGCTTAAGCACAGTAAAGAGGCTGAGAAAGTTGATTGGGTTGTGATTCTGGATGCTGACATGATTATCCGCGGCCCGATTGTTCCTTGGGAACTTGGTGCTGAGAAAGGCAAGCCTGTTGCAGCATATTATGGGTATCACTATTGCACTTTTTTTCCTATCATGTAAATGATACTAAATTTTAGCTGAAACCAGATTGTATCATACAAGAGCTTGTGAATGCCATATGAATTCCTTATGATCGTTCGTACCTTTAGTACAAGTATGTAGGCAAGCTATGTTAGTTTTGAGTAAGAGGCTAGTTAAGTAGAGTTGCAGTTTGTACCTGACACCATTCGGTGGTCGAAGTGATAGATATTCTTTGTTATTGGTCAATCACTCACATGAGAAGAGCAAGATGTTGTCAACTTCAAAAAATGCAGAGATTTCTTATTTGGCATTTGAATATTAACTTTATGAAACTTTTATTTTGATGAGTTTATGAACAGTAACTACATTTTGCAATTGTAGGGACTCTGGCCATCGACATATATTCATATAACAAATTTCTCCTTCAGGTACTTGGTTGGGTGCGATAATCTTCTCGCTCAATTGCACACTAAGCACCCTGAACTCTGTGATAAAGTTGGTGGGCTTTTGGCCATGCATATAGATGATCTTCGGGCATTGGCACCAGTGTGGCTTTCGAAAACAGAAGAAGTGCGGGAAGACAGAGCTCACTGGACAACTAATATAACTGGTGACATCTATGGGAAAGGATGGATCAGTGAGATGTATGGATATTCTTTTGGTGCAGCAGAGGTAAGTTTCTTTTTTTTTCTCTCCCTTAAAATATTATTTCCTTGAACAAAATATAAATGTTGGATGTCTTACAGATTTCCAATCTTTAAATTTGAGTGTCGCTCAGTGCTTGTTTGTTTTCTTGTTAATCTGTACTGGTTACCTTATTTTCCTTTTCAGGTTGGTCTCCAGCACAAAATAAATGACAACTTGATGATCTACCCAGGCTATACTCCAGCAGAGGGTGTTGAGCCTATTCTTCTTCACTATGGCTTGCCATTTAGTGTAGGGAATTGGTCTTTTAGTAAATTAGATCACCATGAGGACGGTATTGTTTATGATTGTGGCCGACTCTTTCCTGAACCTCCTTATCCAAAAGAGGTATGTGATAACTTTACTTTTGTTGTGGTAAATACTTGTACATTTATTTTATGGTGTATGTTTGCATAAATTATCCCACTGCTAAATGCAATTGACTAGGCACCTTTTAGATAAGGCATACTTGGAAAGACTTAAAGGAATGCTCATTTAGGTTTTGTTATGAACCTGTATATAAATAATTTTTTTATTTTCAAAACGTCAAAATTCTGTACATGGAAGATCATGTTCAAGATCTTTGTAGTTGATTATGGGAAATTTATTCTTTCTTTGTCCAGGTAAAAATGATGGAACTTGATCAATATAAAAGGCGTGCTCTTATGTTGAATTTAGAGTGCATTAACACTTTAAATGAGGGTCTTTTACTACAACATGCAGCAGATGGTTGCCCAAAGCCAAAGTGGACCAAATACACGAGCTTTCTGAAAAGCAAAACTTTTGCTGAACTGACTCGGCCAAAAAAGCTGACTCCTGCTACTTTACGATTTGAGGAGCCAGTACATGTAGTACAGGCAGTGCAGCAGGAGGTTGACGATGAACCCGGAAAACCATATCCAAAAATCCACACCCTTTTTTCCACAGAATGCACCCCTTACTTTGATTGGCAGACTGTAGGACTTGTCCACAGTTTTCACCTGAGTGGCCAGCCCGGAAATATCACACGATTACTCAGCTGTACGGATGAAGACTTGAAGCAATATGCTGGGCATGATCTGGCTCCCACCCATTATGTCCCTTCCATGAGCCGACATCCATTAACGGGTGATTGGTAAAAAAATTTCTTCCAAGGGTCTTCTTTCCTTCTTATAGTTTGTTCTTGGTGGTGGTTTAATGTTAATTTCAGCATTGACACCCTATCTCCCAATCTTTAAGAGAAGCAAAACTCATCCTTTTGTTCTATCTACCAGGTATCCAGCAATTAACAAACCAGCTGCAGTCCTTCATTGGCTCAATCATGCAAATACGGATGCAGAGTACATAGTGATTCTTGATGCTGATATGATCTTGAGAGGTCCAATTACCCCATGGGAATTCAAAGCAGCACGTGGCCGACCAGTTTCAACTCCCTATGAGTAAGCAATCTGATTTTAAATTTTTTTATTTATTTTATTATTATTCTATGGTTGGTATCTCAGGACCCAAAATGTTATTAGGGGTCCATATTTCTAGTTTCTAGTTGTATAATCCATACGAGGACTAATTTTTCCTAATCTGTATATGGTAGCTATCTTATCGGTTGTGACAATGAGCTTGCGAAACTCCATACTCGCCATCCTGAAGCATGTGACAAGGTTGGGGGTGTTATCATCATGCATATAGATGATCTTAGAAAGTTTGCTCTACTGTGGTTGCATAAAACTGAGGAAGTCCGGGCAGACACAGCTCATTATGCCACAAATATCACTGGTGATATATATGCATCTGGTTGGATAAGTGAGATGTATGGGTACTCATTCGGGGCAGCAGAGGTAAATTGTTCTGCTGTGTAAAAAAGCGCTTCAGTATTTACCCTGAGCATCATCACCATTATTTAAAAAGTGTTTCAGTGCTATTATGTGATAATATTCTATTCCCCTCTGTTTTTCCATGTAGTTGAAACTACGGCATCAAATAAGCAGCGAGATACTGATATACCCAGGGTATGCTCCTGAACCAGGCATCAAATACAGAGTATTCCACTACGGTTTGGAATTCAAGGTTGGAAACTGGAGCTTTGATAAAGCAAGCTGGAGGAATGTTGATGTGGTCAACAAGTGCTGGGCCCAGTTTCCAGACCCACCTGACCCTTCAACGCTCGACCAGACAGACAAGAACAAACTGCAGACAGATCTACTTAGCCTAGAATGCATTAAGACACTAAAGGAAGCATTACACCTGCATCACAAGAGAAGGAACTGTCCCGATCCCAGTTCATTGTCCAACTCAAACTCACAAGCAGCGGAGGAAGTTGTAGTATCAAGGAAACTTGGTAAGTTGGATGGAAGTTCTGGTCTAGGAAGCAACGATGTCCAAACGAATCATTCCAAGGAGATTTCAGAACCTACATTGACAGATGGGATGTTTAGTTCTGTGAGGTTCTGGGTTGTTGCTCTGTGGGCATTCTGTGGTTTGGGCTTCTTGACGGTCGCGTCGGTGCTGTTTTCAGGTCGTAAAGGGAAAGGTAAGAGAGGTAAAAGTCATAGAATTAAGAGAAGAAATTCTGGTACAGGATTTGTGGATGTTAGCAGCCGTGATAGGCATTTACGTGGAGGTGAGGTGCCTTCATAACATTCTCTTGTGAGGTAAATTCAGAAACTCCATCAAAAGTGGAGACCGAGTTTGATTTGCCATGAGTGATACAGTGACCAAACTCATCCATACGACATTACATTTACGCTATCCCACTACAATTTTTACAGTTTAGGGTTATCATAAGAGGAAGATGAGAGGCTACGTAGTAATTTTGACTTGATAGTGATATCACTTTGTATTTTACTCGTATTCTTTTCCATATCAAATCGTATACGTGCTTACAGTGTTGTTGCATAATATGCTTTTCTTTCACGCAGAGTTTTGTCTTCTTTGCGTATTTAAATTTTACAAATGTTGAAAGATATTTCAAGTTCGAAAACTATTTGTAACATGCTCATACCGTTTAAATTTGCCACTAGCATTTTGTTTGGGCCCAACCTTACATCTTTAGCTTGAAGCATCTCACAATTGACCAAAACGCTTCTTACCATTCTAACTTGATATGCTGTAAGATTGTTAATATTCTTGCAAGAGTGTATCCCACAACCATATTGTTTTATTTATTTATAAAGAGATCGATAAAGATACCATGATAAATAATTGGTTAAACGGTAGAATCTCTCCTAGTCGGTCATAGCTTCGAAAAAGCCGTACTTAATTGCGTGAGTCAACATCCTAATCTAAATATGATTGTGATTTGTTTTTGTTCTTAGATGATTTCCCACTGTAAATAGATTAGAAGTTATTATGGGATTTAATTTTCCTTGCACTACAAGGATTGTATCTAGGGTTTTGCCATTATAAATACTGAAAATATGACTTTAGCCTCTGAAACTCAAGTTTCTTTAAATAAAACCAGACATAGTCTTTTTATTGCACACATATACATTAGTAGTAAAATGTGCCCTGTCACATCCCGGCCCGGGTCCCCACCACATCCCGGGCTTGACTCCACCGTAGCATGATATTGTCCGCTTTGGGCCCCGACCACGCCCTCACGGTTTTGTTTCTAAGAACTCACACGAGAACTTCCCAGTGGGTCATCCATCCTGGGATTACTCTCGCGCGAACTCGCTTAACTTCGGAGTTCCTACGAAATCCAAAGCCAGTGAGTTCCCAAAAGATCTCATGTTAGGTAGAGATGTGAATATACATATAAGGCTTACATGATCCACTCCCTTGAACGATGTGGAATGTTATAGTCTAAGCGAAATATTAATCATACAAAAATTTATCAAGTTAGAGTTGCCTAAACAAAATGAAGGGTGGTTTGTTAATTCTTCCAAAGATTGATGATAATGGGTGAGGAAAATAACTCTTTTAAGTATTTCTACTAAACCCTATTCCATGATCATGACACTTTGCCTCACGCAGTAGGCAAGCGTCAAACGAATAGCCTCCAAAGGTCATACCGTCCACGTGGTCCAGAAGGGCAAATAGTTGAGCTCTCAAGCTTGAAATTTTGTGACAACATAAAAATTTTGTGCTCCTCCGAGATATAAATTTAAAACTAGAATTTTTTACCAATAATTTTTAGAGTTTTAACGAAATACTTTCCGTACTGTTCACTTTTAATGAAAAATCATATTTTTATCATTTTTCTGGTACTATTCATTACTCATTTATTTGTCGTTTTCATTAAAACTAAAGTTTTTTTGAACTTTTTATTAGTTTTTCTTAGTTTTTAATCATTGTATGATGTAGAATCTAACTGGGTACAAAAATTCTCAAAGCATACCAATAGTCTAATACTATCTAGAGTTTAGCATAGACTAGATTCGGAGGGAGGGGGACTTAAAATTCAAATTAGCAAAAAAATTAAAACGTTGGAGGAAAACCGTTGGAATGAACACGAGGGTCCTACAAACAAGAAAAACTGAAAAGATTTGAATTTATAAAAAGATTGGCTAATGCTAGAAAGATTATATTTTGAGATAAAATTTTGAAAATTAAAGAACATGGAAGTTGATGTTTGATTTATTACTTAAACGTTGATAAATTTGCACATTCATATTGATGATATATCATTTAATTATAAATTTAACCTCTAAATTTAGCTACTGTAGCATTATTTTTTGGAGCGAAAAGTCGGACGTCCACTTGTCACTTTGGCTTTGGCACCAATAATCCGAAGTCTCATCTCAATCTCCAATTCTCTTTGCGGCCCTGCCGGGGTCCCTCCCAACTTTTCCACGACACTTTTCATTTCAAATTTCAAATTTCGAAATCGACGACCACGACGACGACCATCCTCACGATTTATGCGAATCGTAAATCCGACATTTGATTAAACAAACAGAAGGGTTTGGTTTTTTTGCCTCAGAGTTTGGATCTTTGGGACGACAACATCGAATTCATCCCAGAAATCATGGGAGAATCGACGTGTCTAATGCAGCCGTTCTCCTATGCTTCCGGCATCCCCAACGACGCATACGAGGTCAGTTCTTCGGTTTTTGTCTCTATTTTTTTGTGATTTTTAAGGTTGAATTTCCATGTACAGAGCACTTTTTACTTGCTGGGTAGTTTTTGGAATTCAGTTTTTTGAGAATTGTGAAAGCTGGGAACTTTGAATTGTCGCAGGGGAACCCGATTCATGCTCTCGGGCAGTCAGTGTCGTTCGGGAGGTTCGTGTCGGAGTCCGTAGCTTGGGATAAATGGTCGACAATCTCGCACAACCGCCATGTGGAGGAAGCCGAGAGGTACTCCCGCCCCGGTTCAGTTGCGCAGAAAAAGGCTTTCTTTGAAGCACATTACAAGAAAATTGCTGCTCAAAGAGCCGCTGCGGTGCTTGAACAAGCCAATGCCAATGCCAATGCTAATGCTGCTGCTGCATTGGAAAATACCCCCGAAACCAAATGTGAAAGTCGGGATCTTAAGACGAGGATTTCATCCTCTGAAGTGTTCGTCGATAAGCAAAGGGAAGAGAAAGAGGGAGGGGAGGTCTACGAGCCAAATCAAGAAGAAGAATGCATTGGTAAATATACCAATGACTATAATGCAAACACTGAAATGGAAAATTTTGGAAGCAGCAAGGTGCACCCTATAGATCATGAAGACCAAGTTTTGGTGGTGAATTCCGCTGAGGTAGAACTTTCGAGCCGAAGTGCTGATAACAAGAAGGAGGTAAACGAAATGGATCTCACCGGCACTCCCCAGATCGAAATGCCTCTGTTGAAGGTATAAATCTTGATTTCCAACCGATACTTTTCACACTCATTGACTTATGAAGGTTGCTGACAACCTGCATTAATTGTTGCTTCAGCAAAGTTACAGCTCGAATCAAGAAGCTTCGACACCAGTGAAAGCGAAAAAAACCAGACCTTTTATTTCCTCCAAATCATCATTAACATATCATAAAGCACCCAAGGTCCCATCTTCTCCAACCAAATCCACTGCTCCTAGTTGTTCCAGAAAGGATGACATTATCACTCCATTGCGTAAATATCCGGATGCAGAACTGGAGGACAAGAAGAAATCAACTCCGAAATCAATTCACAAGTCGGTCAGGTTTACACCTATCAGGGAGCTTTCTAGGCTGACTTCAAACGTCATCAGGAAGATTGAAAACTCAAGAGCTGGTGCTAGTTCTTCCAAGAAATCGAAAGATTGCCCGACTCCTCTGAGGACTCCAACTACGGTGCCTTCCAATTTCTTTGAATATTTTGCCAAAATCGCCTCCGAAAGTTAGCAGCTTTGCTAGCCACGCTAACTTCTACACTTTTATCTTTCAATCTGCAGGTATCTAAGAATGAGGTGCGCCAGCATTCCACCACCACCCCATGTTCAGAAAAGAGAAGGTAAGACTGATCGTATGAAAAACAGCAAGCGTTCCGCTTTCCAATCGATATATGATTCATGTCTGACCCTGTTTCTGCGTATGTATTTCATGAATCACAGGGCCAAAACACCACTTGATCCCTCAGCTAGTGGAACCAAAACTCCTGTGTCCAAATGGCGTTCACTCCGCACAGAGTATGTGCCTCAACTTTTATCATCTTTCCTGTACAATTTACGTGTAGTATCAAGAAATGTTCACAATTTACCGAGTGCATATATCAGTATTAAGAATAACTAGAGAAGATAAATGTAGTCATAAATTTATGAATTAATGGTTATGTTGGTCTCACGTAGTGCCGCTCGTTTAGGACTTTGAGTTCTTATGATTTTCTTTCTCCCAATTTGGCCAGTTGTTCAAAGATTTTGAGTGCCTGCAGAAACAAGGCGAGGTCCCCATTTTCATCGGCCCCCTTCACCTTAAAAACTGAAGAAAGAGCTGCAAGTAGAAAGAAGGCAAGGGTTTGCCTATTTCTTTTTTATACATGTTCCTGAATTCTAATCATATCTACGTTATGAGATAGAGTTATATATGTGGTTAAAGTTCTAATCGATGTCATGTTCTTGCTCACCGCTTACCAGAAGCTCGAAGAAAAGTTTAATGCGAATGAGGAACAAAAGGTGCAGGCGCAAAGAAAACTCAAGGTTGTTCTCTCATTACCAAGCTTCTTCAATCCTCTGTAATTTTAGTCCGTACAAATTGTAAAAACCTAGAGCTAGACTGGTTTTATTTACAACAACTTTCGATTAATACCTTAATCGCTATTGTCATGCAGGAGAAAGAAGAAAAAGAGATTGGAAAGTACCGCCAAACGCTTTGCTTCAAGGCCAGGCCACTTCCTGATTTCTATAAAGACAGAAAATCACCAAAGAAGGAGATACAGAAGGCAATGTTTGTCCTTAAGCCAGTTCAAATGCTCCTCACTGAAAGCCTAAACGTTTTCTAAAGTTTGGTTATTTTCCCCGCTTTCTTCCTGCAGGTTCCAGTTACTCCTCAGTCAAAGAATCCAAGCACAGTTGAGAGCTCAACGCCTCGACCTCCTAGTGGAGCTTCAATCAAGAGCATTAGCCAAGGAAGGAATAACCGAACCCCAACTCGTTCTCTCATTTCACGATCCATTAAGACTACTCGCGAGAATAAATCTCCAAATATTCAGCTTGGATAACATAAGCCTGAAAACAAGTTTCTGTTGGAGCAGAAGCGAGAAGTATTGGTCCTGCTCAAAGCTTCGAGCAACTTTTAGATAGTCTTGATTGCACCGCATACCAACATGAGTTTGCCTGAGACACAGAAACATGCATAGAGATTGTGAGCAAATTCGTTCTTGTATGAAGAGTGTAGTTTGTAACTAGTAGTCGTGTAGCATGATTTGTTTAAACTCGAGGAAATGTAGAAATTTTGTAAAGCAGCAAACCTGGAATTTCCACTCATCAGAATCTCATAAATTTCAATGCACGGCTTGCACAAAACTCGTATAAACTCGAATTTCATACAATTACAAGCAACTGTTTCCGTAGATAAATCGAAAGCTTCATCAGGGAGATAAAAACAGAAGGTGAGGAATGAGGAAAGTTTCAGTAAAATACAAGAGCCATCATTCACCCGAACACGTAAACATACAAGTTAAAATTACCGGCACCATAACAGTGGGACAATTTGTAAAAAATTATAAGATGTAAACATACAAGAACTACAAATGCTTTCTTTACTGATAAGCTTACTTCTTAGCTTCTATTGTATCAATTGGGTGGGAAAATTGACGGTCCCAAGCCCGGATAAAGGAGAAGGGGATGACTTCAGGTAGTCGACAACTGACATTTCGTTTTTATGTCAAATTCCCATAATAATGAACCGGCATTTCGTTTTCATGTCAAATTCCTATGATAATGAACAGCTGACCCCATTAGGCTTTGCTGTTGTTGTTTGGGCGAGAAAATTGATGGAAAATTCAAACTTTAGTCCTCAAATGCAAATACACATCGGGTCAGAGTCCTAATCAGCAAGTAGCAATTTCCAGTTCTTCAACATTACATGAATGCCAGCAGTATAAAATCAAAACTTGGGAAGATCAGAATGATCAAAACTTTCATTATCTCCAATAAAAAAGGAATGCCAGCAGTATAGTAATACAATCTCTTTGCAAAATGAGAGTAATGTTGCGGAAGATCGTCTTTTTGCAAAACGGAGAACTTTATTGGCTTAGAGTCACTCTTTTCAAGAGAATCTATAAATGGAGTGAGGGAGAAACAAACGTATAAATATACACAATCGACTACATCCAAAAATCTCTACTAAATATAAAAATACTTAAAAAGTAAGTCGAAATTAAGAAATACAATTTTCATCATTATCAATAACTCGTACATCAATGATTTAATAAGAAACAATAATTAAAAGATAATAAACAATAATTAAACCACAAATCACGTTTGTGGTACTAAACACCAACCATCATCTTCCTCGATTTGATGATCAATCACACAATCCACATTAGAGAAACCCATCTCTTCATCATCACCACGATGCTCAACATCATCAACATTATTTTCCACCTTCCGATCATCATCTCTATCATAATATCCAATTGCAGAACCATTGATTTCATGATCATCGTCACCATCATCATACTCATTCTCATAATCCCTAGAGAGACGATCCAACATCCCCGTGGCGGACAAACCCAATTGACTATTCAAGCCGGGTTGCCCGTCCACGACCCGCCAAGTGACCAACCGATGATTGGAAACGACGTTGGATGACTTGAGCTTTCGGTTGCCCTTGGTCTTGTCCTTGGCCTTGGAAGCCGGGTGAATGTGACACTCGGTGCACTTGGGCTTGCTGCACTTGCCGGTGAACTTGGAGTGGTTGGTGGGCTTGGTTGGCACCTTGGTGAACAATCCGGCCGTGGGCGGAGACTCAAACTTGTTGACGTGTCGGGTTGCCGGTCTCAGGTTCAACGGCTCCGGTAGGATCCGGTGTGTCCGGACCATCCCATGCTGGCGACCCTCTCTCTTCATTGTTGACAAATTGGGTTGTGGGCTAAAAGCAAAGAAAGAAAAAATGATGGAGTTGTTGATATTTTGCTTCTCTTTTATATACTGCATACGATAACTTGGGAAGCACGGAATTGTTTGGTGGGTGGATAATCCGTGTTGGGCAAGCCATTGACAAAATTGACAACTCATGTATTATTATTTTTTAATTAATTAATTATTTGTTTTTAAAGATGAGACAGAGACTAGCAATAGCCAATTTGCTTATGAATGAGATTCTACGGTCTTTCACAGAGACTGAAAAACTGAGTGTGATATCAATAATATAAGAATCAAACTTATATCGTAAGTCGGATTATCTTAGTACTATGAGAATGATTTTTATTTTTTTTAGTTCAATATAGGTAGCAAATATTTAAAAAAAAAAAAAAGTGAATGGGTCCCACATTTAATATATAAAACTCTATGTACATATAGGTATCATACTACGTACACTTAGAGTGCCTGATTTCTACCATTAGACCTTAGAGTGGCACCTTACTCAACATTTATTGGTTCTATTAAAAAAATTAATAATTCTTTTTTCTGGCTAATTGGTCGTGTCATACTATATAATCAAAATCGAAATTGTTTATAGTGCCACTGTACTAAGCCCCCAACCTTATCGGAATCGTTTATTTACTTAATCATTATTTATAGGTTATTACTACAGAAGGATCAATTATAAACAGGAGGTCGTTTAGTAATTCGTAGTCATAGAACAAATCGATGATTCATCTACCAAACTCGACAATTTAGTTTATGAACTTGGGTGATTAAATGATGTTCAATCTGAATAATTCAAATAGCGACGTTTGTACGATGAAAATACATTAACTATAAGTGAGCCAGAAAAAAGGTGCATTCAGGAGGTGGACAAAAGTTTTCATGAGATGTGAGCCACAAGGCAAAGGGAGGCACCTTGAACTGCAAGGTTTAGGGTTAGTCTCAATTCCTTTTCCAAAAACTCCCTTGGCTCCTTGGATTCACAAACTTTGAACTGTAAGTCACAGGTTTTACAAGAAGCAACAAGCTCGCGATTGTACCAATTAAACCGAAAAACGGAACCACAAATCACGTTCGTGGCACTAACAACTAACCTTAATCTTCCTTACTTTGGTAATCTGTCACATAATCGCTAGAGAGATGATCATCGCCATCATCTAGTACATAACTAGGGTTCCAAGTTTTCGGCTCTCAGTTTACCCCGAAAGAATAAGAGTTCAGTAAAATTTGTACTACATATAGTTGAACTGCATAATGTTCATACAGCGAGGCTACTTTTGACGCTCCAAATGACTGTTTTTCTTATTCCCTGTACACAAAGAAAGTAAAATACAAGAGACAACCGAAAGTTTACTAAATCTTACATACCAGATGTAAGCTGTAAGTGTAAGCTGATATCTTACACGTTGAGAGGTCAAGCCGAGCTTGAAGCTTCATACATTTTCTGAAACTGGATCATCGGAAGACTTGATAAGTGGTTCCGTGCTCTCATTACTGATGATTTTAGTGGTACGTGGTTCCGTGCTCTCCTTACTGATGATTTTAGGGGCGATCAATGCCCAATTGCCGCGATACAGCACAAAGTGTTGACTCATGAATATAAGGTCAAAGAATATAGATATCTGAAACAGTAAGAAGAGGCACAAATCATTTAACGAAAGAGGAACAAATCGACTTGTTCAAGATGTTGATATCAGTCCATACCAAAGACAGCAGCGTCTTTCCTATATTTCCATAGAAGTTCACCCAAGAACCTGGTAGGCGCACAAGTTAGAAACAAATTAAGCACGAAGGAACAATGTTATCAAACTGAAACTATATATCATTGGTTGAGGAAGAGATGATGAACCTTGATCTATAGACTGCACGGCCATTTGTGCATAATTAGCCACCCCTCCGGAAAAATCAAGTAAAATGCTGCCAATGCTGAATCCATCTGTGCTCTTCCGCAGGAAGTTCATGAACGCCTATACTTTGAAATAAGTTTTGTATCAGCACAGACTTACTGTTCTTTCCTACCTATCCATATACTCTATATTGAATGAAGCGAATGCATTGAGGACCGGAATGTGAAGTATTTGAAAAGGATTATAGGATGCAATACTAACCTGGGGAATATATTTGATGACTGTCATAAAAACTTGAATTGAGCTGCAACAATATTAAATGAACTGAATTTAGAACGAGAACTTCACACAAACCCAACTACCGCTGAATACAACAAAGCCGTATGAACAAAATAAATTGAATAAAGTTTCAAGGCAACAGAAGGTAAATAGATCTTGACATCTGCTTTGCTACAAAAAAAAATCATCGTAATTTGGAAAACGGTGGTTTGGTTTATGCATAACGACGACTGAGAAGATAAAACTATTAAACGTCACCAGAGAGGATGCACATTAAAGACATCCCATGTAAGAAAAGAGCGTGAGTTCAAAATTGATCCTAAATCATTGTTGAGAAATGTGGCCGGATTCAAAGCTCGTTGTCAATGTTTAACTTACTTAGGTAGAGGCAGTTCAAAATTCACGATAGAAGATCTTGATGTGTGAAAAAAATGATGAAAATTATACACAACAAATTAAGGTATTTGAAAATTACTCAGAAACTTAGGGCTTGTTTGGTATCTAATTTAAATTTTTTTATAATTTCTCAAAACATTTCTTAAGAATTTTTCTTGAAAACAATTTTCTTTAAAACTAAAAAGCTTGTTTGGTTTGCGATTTAAAAATTCTAAATCTTATCATTTAAACTGGACAAAGATATCTAAAAAGAGGGGGTCTGAGAGAGAAAGATGATAAAGGAGGAAAGAAAGTAAGAGATAATTGGAGGAAAGAGAAAGAAGTGAGAGGATCGGAGGAGATAGAGAGGAAGAGGAGTTAGAAAAAGAACCGAGAGAATGAAGAGAGCGGATTGGAGGAGAGATGAAAAAGGTAAAAAAAAGAAAGAAAAGGGCGAGAGAGAGAATAAAAGAGATATAGATTTGGAGCGAGGGGGGAGGAGGGAGGGAAAAGAAAGGAGTGAGTTTAATTTTAAAAACTCTAAAAACTTACGTTTTTTTGTTTTTAGAGAATAGACTATGTTTTTGAGTTAGTCTTGAGTTCAGTTTTTGAAAATAGTCCTACCAAATAAGTTTTTAAAGCCTAAAGCTTGAAAATTGTTTTTGAGTTTAAAAAGTTGAATTCAAATATAATACCAAACAGACTCGTATTGTCTTTTAGAGAAAACCTTCAAAAATCAAGTCTCGGTCATAATTTACACGGACAATACAATGAAATTTGAGGCACAAAAACATAAAGGAAAAAAATCTTACTTGAAAATTGAGATCAACCAAAGCCAGGAATGGGTTGGCAGAGCTAAGAAAACACAAACTGCAGCACCTAACCACACGGCAGCAACAATTCCAAAGGAAATCTTGGAGACCTTCTGATTTCCGCGCTGCATAAAGCCATCACCAAAAGGTCAAATATGAAACTTGCCGTGACAGTGCGACTGACATCAGGATTGTGAGTGTATAACACATATTAAAATCTAAACTAGGCAAAGAAGATCAAGACACACTTCATAGATTGCAATTTGGCACAGGGTAACTGCCGTCATCAAAACGGCATGAATAGAGAAAGCAACATCATTTGCTGCAACAGGTATCATCTGCAATCATAGGACAAGAAGAGATTAGTACTTCCAAATATACATATAATCTATCAACTAAATCTCTTTCCTTCCATTAGGTGCACTAGCTAATCAACCAAAATACAACCTACCCAATTGTGAAAATGTAAATTTCGACACAAAAAACCGAAGCTTTAAGCCATCTCTAACAAAAACTCTTTTACCCTCCTTCAAGAAATTAATATTTAATAAACAGTGCATGATCATATTTTTTATCATCTTTAACCAAAGGGCCAGAAGGCCACAGACCAAACATAGTCCTTTGACAAAAAATCATCTCAACCGAGGGCCAAATAGCTATAGTATGGAACGTGAAGAATTGAAATAAAATAAGGTAAGATAGTATGGAATGGTGAAAAATATGTAAGAAATGGTGTAGGAAAAAATTAGAAATTAAAAAAAAAAGTCCAAAAAAAAAATGAGCTGGGCAAAAAAAAATCCTAAACCCTAAAGTAGGCTGGGCAAATGGAAAAGAACAAAAAAAAAGTGGGTTGGCTGGTTTTGGACCGGTGGAGCCTACAAGCCCTTTAGCATAATCTTCGGTTAAAGACGATTTTGTTATATTTCAGGCTGGCTAAAGACGGTTTTCTTATCATTTCAGGCTATTTTCAGCCCTATAACCCTCTGATCGGATCGGTTGGAGATGGCTTATGATTGAAAACAGAGAACACAGCTGCTGGGAATGAAAGCAACCATAAGAACGAGTAGCTAGGGAGAGGGAAAACAGAACAGAACAAACCTGTTCTTTGCCGTACTTTTCAAAGTACTGCTTTTGGACTGCGGAGCTGAAGTAGAGACTGGCGTTGTAAATGAGATAGGCGGATTGCTTCGTCAAATTCAGCACCACGAAATCGAAGTTCAGCCCCACAACACTGAAATCCGAAATTCAAAATTTCAGACTCGCCATCCAAAAATTTAAAAAGAAAAAACCCATTTCGAATTTCACAAGACAAAATCTTGGTCGGAGTCGAATCCCCGAGAAAATAGATACGGGAATTAATCACCTTTTCCGGCGGAAATTTAAGACGATTTGCGGATAGCCACCGACGGTCCAACTCAGGAACGCCACCCATCCCAGAACTTCGTATGTGATTTCCAACGGAATCGAATTCCACGACGCCATTCCTTTCCTCCCCCACTTTACCTCTCTCTCCTCCCGGTTCCCACTCAGCCGGCAGCGAGAGGATTCCAAGCAGCCTTAAATTTTGTCGATCAAAAGCGCGGGGAGAGAGCAAGAGCGAGAAGGAAGAAAGGGTGGGTTAAATTTCAACTGTCATTCGCCGGTCCGTTCCGCGTGGGCCCCACTCGATGACGTGGCTCGATTTGGCGACGTACACGTAACCTTATGAAGGTACGATTGGCGCGTCTTTTCTTTTTATTTCAAAGTTTCTGTAGCGAGAGGTTTATGAATTTAGGCCATCTTGGCGTGAATGTTCATTGAGCTGCGGCCCCCATGACTTTCAGTTATTGTTTTTAACGTATAAGTCTATACGGCGCCAAATTCCAACGTCATCACCTTCGTCAGGTTATAGACCGAAGCGTAGTTAAGTTTGAATCTTTATGTCTATATAAGTTTGAGTCCGCAGTTCGCATCATATTAGTTAAAGATTATATTACAAATACTAAAGTTAGAGAGATTACATTTTTTTCTACCGCTCAAAATGAAAAAAACAAGAAAGCGAGAAAAAAAAATATTTTTTTATTATTGTACTGTTATTTATAAATAATTTAAAGGCTTCTTATCTAAAATGGTCTTGGAGATTTGCATAACACATCACTCAATTTCGTTGAGTATTGAAGAAGTTATGAACGTTTAACGTTTACCCAATTTCCGGCGAGTTTTTCAGTTTTCCCGCAGACCAGTCATCTTTCAAGCTATTTTCCGGCCATCTCTGGCAACCATTGGTCTTTCAAATAGGTATAATCTTGTTCTACACTTTCCTATTTTCATTTTGATATATTATGGGTCGAATTTGGTTAAGAAACGATTAAATTACGAAGCTTTGAAAATTGCCCAAACTTCAATAATGGATTGTAGACAATCTCAGAGACTATTTCTATTGATTTTCAATCTCAATGACCAAAGTAATGTGCTATGCAAATCTTAGACACCATTTTAGCTAAAAAAAAACCTAATTTAAACTCTTATTGTACCCAACTTCACCACATTTTCTTGAACATATTGTTCTGATTGAGTAAGAATTAGTTCTTATACCACTTGTTCCGAACTGCACAACTATTGTCCTAATTTTACGACCTATATCTATAGTTCTATACCAAGTAGGATTATTTCCTCTTCAAATCCCCATCTCTTCGGTTCCCTTCTCTCACTTTTCTCTTTTTCTTTTCTTTCTATAACAAAGTCAATACTAAGTATTGACTGACTTAATCGTGACCATACATATAGGAAGGGACGGGAGGAGAATTGGAGATGAAATGATTTGAGAAAAGTTACCACCAAATATACGGACGATTTCTTATCTCATCTCTTGATCAAGCCAGTTTGCAAGCAAAGATTTATACATTTTCATGAACTACGTGATGGATCGGAAGACTGGACTGGACCTAAGAACTGAGTGGCTCCAAGCTCTCCTTGAAGTAGTCAAGATCCGCCATTGTAGCGATCGGAGATCGATGAGAATTTACTGATTGAGAACTTTCTGTTTTCTAATTTTTATATATGTTACAAAAAAATTTCGACAACTTCATTATTTTTAGCTTCAATACAGGATGCAATTTTAAGGTGTGGCGTTTTATCTCAAAATATGCTAATACAATTTAGAGAGAACTTCAACTTAATATACATTTTATTAATATCAAACATGTTGAGATCCAAGCCGAAGCTCAAAGCTTTATACATTTTCCGAAACTGGTTCATCGGAAGTCTTGACAAGTTCTTCACCATTCTTGCCACGATACAGCATGAAATGTTGACACATGAACAGAAGGTCGAAGAAGATAGATATCTGAAATTTCAGTAAAAGCAACGTCCACGTATAAGTGTAAAGCCCCAAGAGCGTTTCAAATTGAGACAGATTAGAACGATAAAATGAAAGAATGATTGTATATATCAGTTCGTACCAGAGACAGCAGTGTCTTTCCGATATTTCCATAGAAGTTCACCCAAGAATCTGGAAAGGTGCACAAGTTAGAAACAAATTAAGCTCGTAGGATCGATGTTATCAAACTGCAAATATCATTGGTTGAGGAAGAGAATTACGAACGTTGATCTATAGACTGCATGGCCATTTGCGCATAACTAGCTGCCCCTCCGGAGAAGTCAAGCAAAATGTTGCCAATGCTGAATCCATCTGTGCTCTTTCGAAGGAAGTTCATGACCGCCTATACTTTGAACAGTTTAAATTGCATCAGTCTGTTGTTTCATGGTAAAATATTAACACAAGCAGTAATTACAGTTTCGTTTCTTTTCTTCATTTCCTATGTATCTAGATACTCTACATATCGAAGGATGGCGAATGCTTTTCACAATGAAAATGCATGGGCAATGCATCGAGTAACGAATACTAACCTGGGGAATATATTTGATGCATGTCATAGAAACTTGAATTGAGCTGCAACAAAATCAAACGAATTGAAGCCGTAAGGCTGTATGAAGAAATTCAACTGAATAAAGTTTCAAGACAGAAAAAGGTAACCAGATCTTGGCATCTACACTGCTACATATCATTTTAATTTGGAAGGAGGTAGTTCGGTAACGGTTTATGCATAAAGAGGACTGGGGAGATAAATCTATTAACCATCCCCAAGTAAGGAAGGAGTTGAGTTCAAATGCTGAGAAATCGCCTCGCTTAATCAGCACATTATACTAAATGCGACTGGATTTGAAGCTCATTGTCTACGTTGAACTTATTGACATAGAGAAAGTTTGGAATTCCCATGGAGGTCTTGATGTGGGAAAGAGTGATGAAACTCGAGGCAAAGAAACACATAAACGAAAGAATCTTACTTGAAAACGGAAATCAACCAAAGCCAGGAATGCCTTGGCAAAGCTATGAAAACACAGACTGCAGCAGCTAACCACACGACAGCAACAATTCCAATGGAAATCTTGGAGACCTTCTGATTTCCGCGCTGCATAAAGCAATCAACGACACCTCAAATACAAAACTTGCCATGACCATATGACTAACATCAGGATTTCGAACCTATAACACAGGTTTTAAGTCTAAACGTGGCGAATTAAGATCAAAACACTTACTTCATAGATTGCAATTTGGTACAGGGTAACTGCCGTCAGTAAAACAGCATGACAAGAGAAAGCGACGTCATTTGCTGCAACAGGTATCATCTGCAATCATAGAACACAAAAAATTGTACTTCCGAGTATACATAATGAAGTATCAATTCAGTCTCATCGATATATCCTTCCTTTTAACGAGCGCTGATTACTTTCATCACTTTTGAGATTCCAGACGATGCAAATTAGGGAGCTGAACATCTACTCTCAATAGAATCCTAAAAAATAAAATTTACGTGCCCAAAAACAGCGAAACACACTAGAAACACCAGGGTCGGGTTGGGAAAACTTTCTGAGGCGTAAATTGGTTGATGTCCTCAAAATCCAGCGTACCGTATGTCAGCAACAAAATAAACTAAAGCAATAGAGGTTGGTCTAAAACTGATATATATATATATATATATATATATATATATAATACAATCGTTAATGTAATCCATAAACTTGTATCAAGTGTCAACATTTAATCTTAGAAGATTAGACCCTTTGCCACTCGACCAAAATACAACCTACCCGATTGTGAAAGAAAATGTAAATTTTGACCCAAAAACTGAAGCTTTACGATTGGAAACAAAGAACACAGCAGCTGGGGATGTGAAAAACAATCATATGAACAAGTAATTAGCTGAGGGAGAGGAAAAACTGAGCAAACCTGTTTCTCGCCGTACTTTTTGAAGTACTGCTTTTGTACGGCGGAGCTGAAGTAGAGACTGGCGTTGTAGATGAGATAGGAGGAGTGCTTCGTCAAATTCAACACCACGAAATCGAAGTTCAGCCCCACAACACTGAATCGAAACCCAAACCCAAATTCAAATTCAAATTCCAACTCACCCACCAAACTTTAAGGGTCGTTTGATAATTATTTCGTTTCCAAATTTTATTTCGTTGTTTCTGAAAAAATGAAAACTAAAAACTACTTCTTTTTAGTTCGGTTTTCAATTTTTGGATCTTTTTTGAAAATTCACAAATGGAACGAGTTTTCGGAACACCGAGGAGGAATTAATCACCTTTTCCGGCGGAAATTCAAGATGACTTGCGGGTAGAAGCTGATGGACCAACTCACGAACGCCATCCATCCCAGCACTTCGTACGTGATTTCCAGCGGAGTCGAGTTCCACGACGCCATTCTTTTCTCCCCAGTTTCTCTCTCCTCCCTTCTTACTAGTCCGGCGGGAGGGAATCCGATGAATCTTCAATTTTCTCCGATCAAAAACGCGCAGAGAGAGCAAGAACGCGAAGAAAGAACGAAAGAAAGCAAGAAAGAAAGATGGTCTGATTTGCTTCCAAATTTGCATGCAATCCCTTGACTTTTATCCAACTGTAAGTCTGTGATTCGCCCCAACACTCCTGGTGGGCCCCACTTGATGACGTGGTCCCACTTTCCGATGTAGCTTTATCATTTATGGAGCTTCGATTGGCAGCTTTTATTTTCTTTTAAAATTTGGTGTAATAAAAGGGTTTATGAAGTGTAACTGAAAAGGGGGATTATGAATTGAGGACATTTACGTGGGAATGTTCATTGAGTTTGTTGCCAGAGTAATGTTAGAGAGACTAAATTTATAAATTAAATTTTGAAAACTAAAGAATATGGAAATCGATGATTGGTTTATTACTTAAGCGTTGATAAACGTGTTCATTATTATTGGTGACACGTCATTTAATTTACAAATTTATTCTTCCTAGCATTACCTTTGTCATAGATATATTCATTGCTCTTTCTGTGTCCCCATGATTTTCTGTTATGGATTTTAATGCATATGCCGCCAAATGCATCATCATTGACCTCTATTCAAATTTTAGTGCACGTTTGATGGGTCGGACGTGATGAGATTTTGTATTTTGGACTTGTTAGGTTAAGATTGGATTGGATATGCGGGGCTTTTCTTCTATTGTTTGGTATAGACAAACTCAACTGGTTAGGATTGGATTGAAAACAGCCTTAACCCACAACCTTCCTAACTCCGTCACGAAACGCAACCTACAATGGCGTGAGACCCATGACCCACAATGTTGTGCAAATTGAACCCAGAGTCAATCTTTATAGGGAGTTTTAATGAAACACTCTGGTACTATTTACTTTTAACAAAAAACTACATTTTTACCTTTCCCTGGTACTGTTCACTACACCGTTATTTGTCATTTTTTATTTAAACTAAAGTTTTTTTGAACTTTTCGTTAGTTTTTCTCTTTTTTATACCCTTTAATCTCAATCACACCGGAAAATTGTCGGTCACTACCCACACTCAACGCTGCTGCTCGCGGTGAGATTTGCAACTCGTATATGAAGATGGGTTAGATAACCGCCTCTATTGATCCAAATGGACTCAAAGGTTACTAAAGTCCATTACCATCCTAACGGGCTTTACAAGGCCCAATCTAATTTTGAATTGGGGAACTCCAAAGCCTCCATTCCAAAATTCCAAATGCAACATCTTTCTCCCTTCCTGCTTTTGCCCTCCGCAACCCCAAAAACAAAACCCTAATTTCAGTCCAGTTCTGAAATTGGAAACTCACTCTAATTGCAATCCATGGCGAATTTGCTGATTAACAGGACCCTAAGATCAGTCGGAAACCTCAAACTGATCGGATCTCTCTCTTCTCGAGCTCGCCACTTCAGCTCCTCCGCCACGGCTACCGCCGAGCAGCCCCAATCCGATGCTCCATCTTCGTCATTCACCTTCTCCTCCGAGGGAAAAGAAGACAAGAACAACAGCAGTGCCCACGATGACAGCATATACGTCAAGTCGCCATCGAGTTCGAGCTCCAAGAGCGAAGCGGCGTCGTCGGTGACGATGCCGATGTCGTTCATGACGGGGTCCATCGTGGGAAAGAGATTTTACAAACAGGTGACGACGAGGCCGGCTGATGACGGCAATGGCTGGACTGTGATGCTCGATTACCGGACACTCAAAACGCCATCGAAGAGGCCCCTAAAGCTTCCTACTTTAGCTCTGGCAAAGGCCATTGCGGCGGAATGGGAATACCAGGTGATCTGATTTTCTGCCCTTGTTTCAATTTCCAGAAGCTTAGATCAATTGGGTTTCCGTTTCGCTCAAACTTGGAACTTGAGGACTTAGCTCAATTGGGTTTTACTCAAAATCGCAACTTGTTTAGTTTTTGGGGCCTTTTAGTTCATAGTAGCTTCACTCAAATGAGCTTTCCCCAATCGGCTTTTCGGATTCTCCTTAATTTAGGTGTATGTTTTTGTGTTCTAATTTGAATGTTTTGCATTTTAGTAGTAGCTCAATTCAAATTCAAGTTGCTTTTCAAAGTTGAAAGCAAGAAAAGTAGGTTTCTTTCCGAATTGAGCTTCTGTTCCTCTATTCTGTTATCGAAAAGCTTTTCTTCGGGATTACGTGTTTTTCTTGAATTCTGTTGAGCTTCTGCTTGTTATTATGTATGGTGGTTTGTCTTATGAAACTTTATGTATTTTTAGGAAACAGATGGGATTAGGCCCTTTACAATGCCTCTCATGAAGCATGCTTGTACTGCACTGGAGAGAGTTCCTCTCACACGGCCAAAGGTTATAGATTATTTGATGAAGAAATTCAATCAAGATTTAGTCTTCTGTCGCGCCCCGAACGACAATGATATCACAAGTGTTGTCCATGGTATGATCTTTTTTGTGTGTCTGATTATTTACTGCTTTGAACCTTCCGTGAAATTGCTTGTGTTACTCCTTGAAAATAATAATTTTATATTTTAAGATAAGAGTATATTTGTTGCTAAGACATGGCACCCCGAATCTTATGTAGACCGACAAGTGGAAAAAATGGATCCTTTGCTTGATTGGGTGAAGTCAGAATTTGGCTTCAAGCCTGCTGTGTACTCGAGCTTTTTTGGTGGGAAGCAGGAGGATGGCCTCACAAGGGCTATAGAGACCTTACTAAAACAAACAGATGACTGTGAATTGGCAGCAATTGACGCCATCGCATCATCAGCACACTCGCTAATAATTGCTATCGGAATTTTTCGTGGGAAGTTACAGATTGAAGAAGCAATCGAGTTGATCAGACTTGAAGAAGATATACAGGTTCTAATTCATTTACTTCTCTCTATCAAATTGGTGCTGACATAACAAACTCTTGCAAAGTCTTATAAAACTGCATCTTATTTCGCAGGTGGATAGATGGGGTTTGGTTGAAGGCGGTCATGATGTTGATGCAGCTGATCTCCGGGTACAGATCTCATCAGCTGCTGTATTCTTAGGTCTGTCAAGAAGGATTTAATCTTCATACATCTCGTCTCCGGTCTCTTACCTTTTCATATCTTTGTAAGAGCGGTCTTAGGCGGGGAATTTTTAGGATGCTTATGTTGCTATAGATATGTAGAACTCTTCTTGTGCTGCCCAAAATTTTCTGAAACTCTGCTGTGATCGATGAGATGAGGTAAAGGAATGATGTAATAATTGGCTTTGCGATTCACTGCAATAAAGTCTCGCGCTCTCTTGCACAATAGGGAGCGAAAGAGCTAGTTTCTTCTCTGCTACAAACCTCTCCAAATTCGTGTTGATTTCATGAACCTAACCTAACCAAACTAAGCCTTAGCAGTCTAAAGTGTTGTTCGAAGAAGTCTTCGACATGTAGATTTACGTTGAAATTGAAAGCTTAAAGTGTAGAACCGACGGTATCATATACAGGCTGTGTAGTGGTCATTGTTGCATCCTGCAGAAAATCATGCTAATCACATTGCTTCAGACCGAAGTTAGGTCAAGCGAAACATAAGCGTAAATGGAGCAGACAACGGAGTTTGATCATGAAATGTCTGAACCTTGAATGGTGTTTGAGTGGATCTGTATAGGATTCAGATTTTTGGATAAAAGCTTCTAGTTTGACATAGAAGATAAGAAAGATAACGACACCGGCGCTCGGCCTGATGCTAAAGATTTATAAACAAAAACAACATGCTTCCTTCCCAATTTTATTAAAGGGATGAAAAGATACAATCAGTTCATTAATTATTTGCTCAAACCACATGACTGATGAACCCTGAAAAATTCCCAGAATAAATGGTTGAAATAAACACACCATTTGCTTTCAGAAACTCAGGGCTTCAGCTGCAGCTGCTTGATATGTTGGATCTGCTTTCCGGGGTTCAAACCCTTCGGGCAGGCACGAGCACAGTTCAATATGGTATGGCATCGGTAGAGCTTGAACTCGTCGTTTACTGCATCCAGTCGCTCCTTAGTGTATTCGTCACGGCTGTCACTTATCCACCTGCATAACAACACAAAAATGACTCAGGATGTAGCGTTCACCTCCAAGGATATACAACGAAAATGTACAACTACAGCAAATTGCATATGCAGAGGAGAAAATCACAATTATATACTCCGAGTACAATTAGGAATGTTTCGAGCTTGATAGGCAAGGAACAAACATTGTTTGACAGACATCCTATCCCAAAAACATGAGATTAAGCACTACACTGCAAAATGTGGTTTGGATCTTGTTCCAAATCAGTTTTTTCTTCAAGTTCTTGCCTTTCGAAGATGGCACCCAAAACCCTTATCATCACCTTCGAAACAATCTCACTACAACCTACGCCATGAGCTCCGGCACACAAAATGCAGCTCTATGTTAGTTACTATCTACTACTCTCGGTCACTCAACGTTCAACACGCCAGACAGATCACTGAGACAGCTAAGATTTGAGTCACGAGCAGATCTCTAGTTTGTTATGATGGGTTGTGTTCCTAGCAGTAGCTCAAAACATGGAATTGAAAATGGAAGAATTCGTTTTTTTTCGAAACAAAACTTCCCAATCAAGCATGGAACGGAGCTCACTGGCGTTCTAAGATTCATACAGTGGAGCCAACTTAGTGGGATAATTAAGGAATGGTTGTTGTTGTTTGTAAAACTTCCCAATAAAAAAAATTGACCCAACAAGACACAAAATTTGTACCCAAACAGCAACATTTCCAATCAATTTTCAATCCTACACATCAACATTCACCTAATATATCAATTCATCCTACACTTAAGAATGGATTAGTTGCTTAATCAAAGAGATTATCATGTTAAACTAATCAACCAATAATCAAAATCCTGAGCAAGTTCTGAAATAGAGATGAAGAATCAAGAGAAATGAATGTACCGATTGGCGTGGAGCAAGGCGGCGGGGCCCAAATAAGACTCAGGGTTCCACCAGTAGCTAGGGCAGGATGTGCTACAGCAGGCACACAGAATGCACTCGTACATCCCATCCAGCTTCGACCTATCCTTCTTGCTCTGCTTTATCTCCTTCCCATCCAACTCCGCCGCCGGGGTCTTCCGCTTCAGCCACGGCTCGATGCTCTTGTACTGGTTGTAGAAATTCGTCATATCCACCACCAGGTCCTTGATCACAAACATGTGCGGCAGCGGCGTGATCATCGAGGCGCCTGCCTCCGACGGCGCTATCTTCGTCAGGCAGGCCAGGCCGTTGCAGCCGTCGATGTTCATGGCGCAGGAGCCGCAGATCCCTTCCCGGCAAGATCGCCGGAAGGTGAGAGTGGGGTCCATCTCGTTCTTGATCTTGATGAGGGCGTCGAGCACCATGGGCCCGCACTCCTTGAGGTCGATCTCGTACTCCTTGAGCTCCGGCTTCTTCGGGTTATCCGGGTTCCACCGGTAGATTGAGAAGGTCTTGATGTCCGTTTTGTCTCGGGCCTTGAGGTCCACCTGCTGGGCCTGGGCCTCCGACGCCATAGCCCGGACGCAGACGTAACGAAACGACGCCGCCGCCGTCGATCCCGACGACGCTGCAGAAGCTATGGCCCTCCGTATCAACCCCGTCGCCATTTTTGCGTCTCCGAGCTTCAACAACTGCGAACAGAGAGAGAGAGAGAGAGAGGGAGAGTGGGAGACTATTATGGAGACGAAGGGGTTAGGAAATGACGGAAATACCATACCCGATCAAACCCAGTCTGGCTAAATACTACTTTTAAGATTTTATTCCCCCAATCCAACCCAATTCGTACTAAATACATGGACTAAAAGCTAAACAAAAACCAAATTTTCCTAGGATTTAACTCAGAAAATGGTGTGGGCACCATCAGCTGGACCCCATTCACATAGGCATGTCTTACCGGATTTATTGAATCCATCGGCTGAAATCGAATATAATCAAATCTAACAATAAAAAAAGATCTAACGATCTAAATTTAAATCCAACGGCTAAAATAATTAAAAAAATTATTTAACTCAAAATTCACCCGAATTTAATAATTTTTTTAATATTTATCGAAATTTAAATATTTTAAGGTTAAAATGTTCATAAAATTAAATTATGATAGTGTACATAATTTTTTTTTTTTAAATTACCTTAAAAGAAAAAATTAGCTTAAATTTATTATTTAATAATCTGAAGCTAAAAAATTTACTTCAAAAATATTGGAGCTGAAAAGTTGTTTCTGAGTTAAAATCTAAATTTTCTGAGCTAACAATTTTAGGTTTTAGCCACGGAGATGGTTTAAGGGGATGGTTTCAGCTGTCGAGGGCTTATGTGTAATTGTAAGGGAAATAGTGGGATTAGTTCGATTCCGTGTCGTGATTGGCTGCGCGTCCTGGCTTTTCCTCGGTGACGTGTTCGATGGAGAGCCGTTTGTTTTTGGGTGTGAGCGTGGTTCGATTGTATATCAATCGTTTGATTTTAGGAGTGGGTACACCACGCGCCACCCAAGGATGATTGCCACGTGGAACAAAGAGATTGATTCATTGCCCACCCACAGTGGCTGGTTGTGGCCCAAGCGCTTGTTACTTGGGTCTCTCAGAGGCCCAACTTTGATGGTTCAAACCCAAAGAGAATTTTTTTTTTTTGGTAAAAAAACCCAAAGAGAATCTTTTCAAAAAGGGACACCATCTTTTTGGGGTTTTCACCCAACTACTGAAAGAATTAAGCTATTAACAATTTAAACCACTCTTTTTTCTAGCTTTTTATGGCCTATTAACTGGAAAAATGCAGGGAAGTTTTAACGAAACTCCCGGTACTGTTTAGTTTTAACGAAAAATTATATTTTTATATTTTTTTTGGTACTATTCACTAAACCTTTATTTGTCATTTTTCATTAAAACTAAAGTGTTTTTTTACTTTTCGTTTGTTTTCCTAAATTCTATGATCCAAGTACTAAACCAGCTCATACCTACGAATCAGACATAACAAACCTTCCCCTTCCCCACCTCTTGATTTGTCACTGGTAACCCTAACCCACTTTTGGTCAAACCTTTCTCTCACACGATCTCCAATCTGAATGTCGTACCCAAGAACTTCTCCATTAACTGTCTCGTAGCAAGTGTGAGGCCAACTTTTAGAAGGCAATTAGATACAAAATGGACTATCTTTTTTCTGTCCGATTTCATTGAAACGCAAGGATGACTTGAATTTAAAAAATTTAGTAATTCAAAGTGAACCAAAAAATGAAACTGGCCCTGAATCTCATGGAAGTATTTTGTAATTAGCTCTTTCTCTTTTATGAAGACACCCAAACTGAAAATTAAGGAGGGAGGTGGATGGAAATGTCAGTTTATGGGTTTGGGAGGCGGCTAAAAGGTTAAACATAGTGTGAGAAATATTAATTCTATAGCATATAACAGTCGGTCATGTGATGTAAGAAATAAAATGACGAATTCCCAAGCATAGTCAAAAATCTCCCAACGTTGTTAGGGAAGATTATGTTAATAGAAGGGGCATATTATTTGACTTTATTGTTAAGAATTTGCTACAAATGATGGGTGTGACATGTAGGGTACAAAAACAGAACAACTACATGCTAACTACTAACTACTCACGTCACAATTTGTGCCATCCATTTCCTTTGGTTTAGGCTTTAGCTACGCTCTCCTTCTTCCTCCCTTATCACGTACAACTCACGCCACCTCTCTATTTTTCCCCTGTCATTCTTCTTCTCCATTCCTTCTCTCCCAAGTCTCCAGTCTCGTCTTCCTCGAATCTCCGCACCTCCTGCGAATGGCCTCGGTAAGTTTGTATTCCACGTAACATGTGCATCTGCATTTCATTTCGAGTTTATATGTTTTAGCCTCGATGATGTCCGTCCTTCTCAATTTCCACATACGATGTGCTGAGAAAGACAAACACATGGATGTATACAATTGGTAAAACCAAATAATGTATTGTGGGTTTTGTGGAGCAGGAGATGGGACGGCCCTTGCCCAAATTTGGAGAGTGGGATGTGAACAACCCGGCATCAGCCGAAGGGTTTACTGTGATATTCACCAAAGCTAGAGATCAGAAGATGAACAATGGGGCTGCCAATGGGACTCCATCCTCAACCAAACCAATAAACGATCAATATCCCCAAGAGGTAATTAACTGAACATGTATTCACTCTCAATATCTACGCATTCTAGTTTACGTGAGGCGGTAAATTGCCCTAACTAACTTGCCTAACTCACGTTTGCCCTAAAATTAGTTGCATTAATCGTATTTCGTATTCGTTCCTCTCTTGGGAATTTTGTATCAATGATTGCTTCTTAATTGAATGCAGAAGAAATGGTTTTGCTGTTTGTGAAGATCTCCAAGCTTTGGTGTTTCTGAGAATCTGAGATGTTGTTGTTCGAGCATTTGTAATTGAATTATCTCTAGCTTTTGATGATTAATCCTTGTTTAGAGATTAAAACCTTAATTTTCCATGTTCCCCATACTTTTGTGTAGATTAATACATATTTAAATTGTAGGAAGAAAGGTGGCAAAAATACCACATAGGATATCTCTCTAGCAATTGTAGTACTTCTGGAAAAATTCCAATGAAAAGTCTTTCTTTTTTATACTTTAATTTCCTCTATTTGATTATAACCAGTATTTAATATATTTACGAAATTGCGCATACTTTCGTTGAAATATTCGAAAAACCAAAGACGATATGTAAACAAGGGGTGAAATGCAAACTTCATTCTATAACAGTGAGGAAAATCAATGAATATCGCCGCTATTTGCCAATTTACTACAGAAATTTTGCCGAAATCCATTACAGATTTCAAATTTTTGAATACTTTCTAAGAATTTTTTTCTTTAATTTCGACTAAATCTGAATAAGTTGATATGCTCATCCGCCCGATTACAATTTTCCATAATTTCCTTCGAATAGCAACCGATATTGATATATCCATAAATACTTTCATGAATTTGCATACCAATATTTTAATTATGACAACCAAATTAAGGCATCCAATTTTTTTTGTAAATTAGACAAAAGCTAGTGATCAATGTATACAGATGATATACCTACGAAATTAACGAAAATTACCATAGTTTTAACATTAAACAAAGACTCCAGCACTTAATAAGCCTAAATATTAATCAACATCCAAGACTCTAGAAATTAACAACCCTAACCAGTAATAACCATGCTAATTAACATTCCACAAACTTAATTAATCAAACTAGAACATAACAGAAGCAACAACATACGACATAACAAACTGAACAAGGACAAGTTTGGAGACTCCGACTGGGGAAACCGCAGCACCGGAAGATTTTATGGCGTCGCCACCAGACGGAGAGTCCTCATCCTCCGCCACCATCACCTTAACTATCATGCGCTGTCCCCTCTCGCAGTGTCCAGCGGCTCCACTGATAAAGTAGAAGGAGCCCGAGTGGTCGAACGTGTAAACGGTGTTTCCAGTGTTCGAGAAGAAGTTGGGGCGAGTCGAGTTGCACTTTTTGTACTCCGCCTCTGTCACCTCCATCACCGAGTCCTTCTTGTAGTGAAAGCCTACAAAACCAAAACATCGTAAGAAGAACAAAACAATCATTACAAGGCGATATTCTAAGGTACTCTAATATACTCGAAGGAGATTCATGTTTTGTTTTGTAATAAACCTACAAAACAACATAATAACAAAACAAAAGCGATCTAATTCTAAGTTACTCTAATATATTAGGACTGAGATTTGACTTGTGTTTCATTGTGTACCTAAAATCTACAAACTAAACAACGTAACAAAGCGATATTCTGAGCAACTAAAAAATGCGGGAGGGAGATTCAACTTGTGTTTTATTAATTGTGTACAACATATAGATAGCATAACATATATATTATACTTATATATGACCCTATTTCTACCATTTTTAGCGTGCAATTTTAAATACTTGAACCATTGAACGGTAAATTCTTCCAAAAGAACGTTACAACAAAACAAAAACGATATTCTTAACTAGTATGATGTACTTGTGGTGGGATTCAAGTTTGGGTGCATGCTGTGTACTTACGGAGTGTGTCGCCGACTTGGAACCGGTTTTCAGAGGCCCAATCGTTGTAGATTTTGGTGTCGTTGGCGGGAGGAACAACCCAGTCTTTGTTTCCACCGACTTGGAACTCGAAGGCGGAGACTAAATGACTATAGCAGAAGAAAAACATCACCAGAGAAAACAGAAAGATCATGTTGCAGTTGAAGTTATCCATTTGGGAAATGCTTTTACAGAAAGCACTTTTGCTATTCGGGAGATGAATTGCTTGTGAGTGCAAAAACTGACTGCAATTTGTGAGATGGTTTGAGGTGGGAGGGGGTTAATATAGAAGTGAGGGGGAGGGGAGGTTTAGAGTTAGTTACTTCACTAACACAGGTAGTGGGAGGTTTACGTGGGATGAGAAGCTGGGAACTCGGTTTGACTCGGTCAAATTTTTAATGGAAATTGAATTTTTTTTTTTTTATTATGAGGTAATTGGATCACCGGTCCTTGGGTTTTAGCTTAAATGGAGATTTGGTATCTGAATTAAAATTTTGATTTTGAGTATTGGTCTTTGAACTTGTTTTACTGTGGAGCAATGGTAGTCCGAGATTTAGATGAATGTTCTAACGGAGTTTGCCAAAATGATTATCGCTCTAAGGGGCGGCCCTAAGCCAATAAGGCTCCCCTCTTTGTTAGGGTTCCATCAAAAGTGCTTTTGATTATGTTTGGCAATAAATTTTAGGCCGTTTATTGGTCATGAAAGTATTCCTAATTGCTTTTTCATATGGTATTTAGATTTTTAATAAATTTTTTTGATGTGTTTCTAATTATAGTACTTTTTAACGAAATCATTTTTGCATTGTTGTTTAATGAACTCTGAGAACTTCGAGTGCTGCGTTAAAACGCTTATAATTTCTTACATCACAAAATATGGTACATTGAAAAATACATGTGTATTTGTATACGGTACACTCGAAAATACATTCTTGGGTGTATCCGAACAATGAACAAGAAGGTAAATCCTTGAAGAATGAACATGGATATCTCTAAAACCAAAACTACTTGCAACACAATTCACTATGTGATTGTCAGGTCTCTTACGATCCCTGACTCTGGATCTGTCCCATGGTTGCTTGTTTTCGTAAAACTAAAGGATTTCTGGCTGAAGAGCTGGGCGAAGGCACTCTTTGATCTCGGAACTGTTTTAGGTCCATTGCTCGGTTTGTTGCCACCGTTACTATGCTGTGCAAGATCATCGGAGATGGTGTTGACAAGATTCTCAAATCGACGCCTGAAAGTTGGATACCTCGAGATAGATTTAGTGATACCTTGGAGTCTGCACGACAGGATAAGCTGGACAAATCATAAAAGCAAACGGGGAAAAATCAGACTCTGTAATACAAGAAAAAATTGCATCAGTACCTTCGAGCCAATGCATCAAGTTCAGCCTGTTTACGCTCTGATTCAGGTGGTGAGCCAATATTCGATTGTTTCAACCTCAAAGGATCCCCAGTCAGCAGAACTAATTTGCAAAGGTAGGCCTCTTCTGCTTCAGAAAGGTTTTCTGCTCTTATCTGGTCCTTGATGATCAACAGCGGATTGAAAAACCAATCAAAAAAAGTTTCTTTCGGTCTGTTTGTGGTAGTTATCTCAGTAGCATTGTCACCTGCATCAATCATGTATAAAGTTTAATAATAAGTTGGTAAGAATATCAAAGAAAGTGTTTATTTGGTCTGTTAAGTTAATTGGCGAGGGAAAAAAGAATTTGACTTACTTAACAATATTCCTGATGAATTGGCTTTTGCGGATCGCAGGAGTGTCTGAAGAAGGCAATATGCTGGTAAGCCAATGCTAATGACTCTGCTACCTTGACTGGACTTGGAGTCTTCAAGGTCTTGAAGCGTAATAGTTCCGTCAGCAACCATTTTTTCCCCGTGATGTTTACACTCCTTGAATAAACTATCAATTAGCTGCATAGGCCATGAAAGTTGTTCAATGAGCACCGAAACCACGAACAAAATAGGAAGTTCTTTCAGAAGTCAAAACTGTGTACTTTAGTCAACACATCATCAAACGCATCCAGCTAAGATGCAAATTTTGTTCCAGTACAAAGTAGCCCTTAATGTTAAACATAATACATAAGCAGTACCTCAAGGGGCTTCAATTCAATGATAGGAGTAGTGAATGAAGGTAAGCGGGAGGGAGCACCCCGAAAGGAGCCAGGCCTTGAGAAAGAGGGTGCGCGAGAGTTGGTCTGGGGCAATTCAGCCTTCTTTCGGTACTTTGGTCTGTCAGTACAAGAAATCTATTAGATAATGTCAAAGTACAAGACACCCCCATATCAAAACTTTAAAGTACAGAGTGCTGACTAGAACCTTGGAAAGCAGGATCCTTCTGGCATGTCAAGGATGTCATTGCTGTATTCATCATATATGGCCAAGGATGCAACAATATAGCAAAGCCCCGACCAAAATGAGGATTCCTGTAACACAAAGGTCATAAAATATCTTAATACTTGCAATCTACATGACATGGACATAAGAAAAATCTCCGCTTTTGAATTGGTATCAAGATCCTGTTATCAGATATGCATAGTTATTGCATTTCCAAGTGGGGAAATGTTATATATTTTCTCCAGTTTCAAACGTGTTTGACTCAAGCTATACGTATGAATAACATACTCATTCAATCTAAACACATTTCATATCCTAACAACACAAAAAAAATATCTGAACATACAGAGATATACACAAGTTACATCAACGAAGTATGTCAGAGATAAAATGAGCAATGAATAACCTGATAAACAATCACTCCAGCGAAAGCACCAAGAAAGATACCAGCCACCATTGACGCCAACACTCCCCCAACAACAGCCAATGGCCAGACTAGGATAGCAAGACCCGCAAATGGAACACATATTGTTTCCAAGAAAGGGCCTTCTCGACCTATAAGGTCATGAAACAAACGGTGCCACCCCTTGAAGAGCATGTATGGGCATTTGCATATGGCAATAAATGAGATCACTGGCATATCAACCAAGAAACCAAGGACTGCTAATATTACAGCCCCAGGAAGATACAGCACCCTGCAAGAAAGTTGAAAAACTTCCTGGTCAGACGAAAAGAATGATCATGATGGATAGGTCTAACAAAAAGATAAACCGCTGGACCACAATAGCAAAAACCGATGAAACTAAAGTAATAAGGACACTTATCATGTATTATTCCTTCATCATTAACTTGTCTGATTGATATTCTAATAGAAACACAAATAAGCAAGCAGTAGATTTTGAGAGGCAGAGCAAAACAACATACCTAATCTCATAATATTTTGCGCCCGGGGGACCTTCTTGTTGCAGGTCATCCATAAGTGAGAAGTAAGTGTAGTAAAAAAAATCCCTGGTATCCCTCACAATAGTGAAGCACCTTTTGACAGTGCTCCAAGTTCCATCCTGAAACATGTTGTGAAAGATAAATCTCTGTTATGGAGGCAACAGGAGAAGAATGATCGGCAAGGAACAAGAACAACATAAAAATTGAAGACATACATAAAAGCAGTGGTACAGTTTATCGGTCTTCCCTTCTCCAACAGCTTCAAAAGTTCCCATTATCGGTGAAAAAAAGCCAAATGCTGCTCCACCCAAAATACTACCAACAATCCCAACCACTGGCCACAAGATCAAGACGATAGGTAGTACACATAAGCAGTTAACAATCTTCAGAACTGGCCCTAATCTCTTAGACCTGAAAAAATATATATAGATATATAAAAAGAAGAATCATGAGGAAGGTATTCTTATGGTTTTGCTGCTTTAAACACAACATGAGAATGAGATTTGAGAGAGATAACTAATGAAACATAGAAATTTGAAGATAGAGGCCAAGGGACACACCTCAAAACGCAATAATAGGTCCACACAAAGTGTATTGGCCAAAGACCCAGTATGATACAGGTGTTTCCGACTGTCATGATAAGGCATATCAACGGGCAGAAAACGATACCTGAAACAATACTTGGATATTAGGTTTAACAAGCGTTACTGATATCATACTCTTTCAAGCAATGTCTCTTCATTAATCAATCAACTCCTAATATCAACATTAACAAACCATTTCAAGATTGAACGCCAATTCTAATTTCCCAAAGCAACATTCTAAAAGGGGTGTATTCAATTGGGAATTTAAGAAATTTTAGTGGATTTATAAATCCACGGATTTTTATAGAGTTTAAATGATTTGTAGAGATTTCATGTAAAATTTTGATTCAATTCCCTCGAAATCTCTTGGGAAGAGGTGAGATTTGTGGATGCTTAAAATACACTACGGAATCTCTCCAATTCCCTCTAATTCCTCAATTTTTTCAAATTCTTTAAAATCAAATTATAATTGAATACACCTAGAATGTTATAAACTTTTTTAAAATCCTAATTGAATACACCTGGATTTCTAAGGATTTTAATAAACTATCTTAAAATCCTGATTGAATACACATTGAATTTCAGAGAATGACTCAATACTATCCACAATGCCGATACTTTTTATTACATGGAATGGATTCAAAACAGCCAAACAGCTGCCAAGCCCGGAACGAGCAGAAGACATAGATTCAACAAAAGGGAAACGAAAATCAAGAACCCAAGTTGTAAAATTCATGAAAAAAACAACATAAAAGTTTCAAAAGGTTATCAGTTCCCCATTAAAACTCGGAATTTAATCAAGAAAACAACCACATAAATCAGTTTTTGAGTTACCTTTAATGTTGCCAAGAATCAGAAGCCCTATGAAGTAAGGAAGAAAGCGGATGAAGTTCCACAAAGAAGCCCAAACCCCCCTTGGAGGTTCCATCTTCCTTCTTACTCCTCAGTCCTCACCAAAGCAGATCTTCAAAAACAAAAATCAATAGAAACCCATCTCATATTCCACTCCAATTCCGACCTGCAGGCAGTAAAAATCCAATCTTACTGACAGAAACAGTAAAACAAAGCAATAAACTACAAAACCCAGTTCAGAAACTTACCCAAAATCTGTGATTCACTCTTCTTCTGGCTTCAAGTTTTGATTTTTTAACCTTCGAGTTGAAAAATATGAACATTAAATAGTAAAAAATCACATGGGGTTTGTGATTTGTGAAACGATATGAAGGCGGTTGAAGAAACGTTTCGAAGTGGTAGGAAAATTGTGAATGGTGGCGGGTACCATCCAGGAACCAGGAGGAGGAGCTCAAGGAGGATGATGCTTAAGCCGTATTTTACTTTTCAGATTTCTGTTCACTTGAAAGCAAAGCAACCAAAAAAAAAAAAAGAAAAAAGAAAAATACAATAAACAATTTGCACAAAGAATGAACACCACACAATGACTCGGACAACGCAGTTGCGCAGTACCATAAGTAGTTTTATTTTCTTTCTTTCCTCTTATTTGATACAATGTTACAAACGACATTGAAAAAAAAAAAAAAAAAAGTAGAGAGTTAAATTCGAGACCCAGGGTAGAGAGTGAATATTTTTAACTGGACTACAAGTTTCGTGCCACTATTAATAGCAAGTAATGTTGTATGGCTGATATCGATATCATCTTAATAAGTTGCTCATAATGTTGTATTATATTCGTTCGTAACACAAATATGCCGTTTTGTGTTGACAGTAAAAAGTCTAAGCAGCGATTTTTGCAAACCCATTTTTAAGTAATGCACACCATTCTAATACTTTAGAAAAACTAACAACAACTACAAAATCAAACGTTGTCTTATTAAGTGAGATTGACGATATGAAATTTAGAATGACACTGCACTCAGAGTAAAAAAAAAGTGCATCATTTCCCTAGTATAGATTTGCTATACTAATAATCTATTTTAATTTTTTTAAGTAATAACGTTATTTGAGAACATTTTCCGGCTTAAATAGTTTGAGATTTTCAAACCAAAACAATAATTTTATAGATTTGATCTATTTGTTTGGACAACATCCAATCTACAGGCTCCACACACTTACTCAAAAGCATGTGATTTGATGTCCACCATAAGAATTTTGCTTGCAAATTTCAATGAACATTAATATTCTTTTCTAAATTGTCAAAAATTTCATCAATACTTCTTCTTAAAACGGATAAGAACGTACTCACACTTTATAGTGGCCATGTGTCCCTTCTATTTTAATTCTCTGAACTCTTCAATTACGTACGTTCAATCAAAAATTGAATAGTCAGAAATTGATTTGATGTTCATCTTCTTTCATGGTTACTTTCTCTTGTTCATCCTCTTTTCTCTTCTCCATCCCTCTCTCCAGCTTCAGAATTGAAGGATGCAGAAAATTTGGAAGGAAGTATCCGGAGAGAATCCCAATCCCTCCAATTGAACCTAAGTTTTGGCATCCAATGAAATAACAAGTATTGTTGGTTAAACATAACAAGACGTAATCTCAGTTGCTTTTGTGTGCCAACAAAGGTGACTTTTGTATCTCTTTTTTCTTTTGGGCCGTTGGTCGTTGCCAATGCAGGAATTTAGACCGGGGCCAAATGATTGGACTTTATCTGGAGATTGCCTAAAATGCTCAAGCGTCCAATTCTTGCTACTCCTTTACAACGGTGGTAACTTGCAAGCATCTTGATCCTGAGAAATAAAAACTTGCATAATCAAGAAATTCTTATGTCCGGCAGCTAGATTGTGTCACTCATGTAATCACACATACAAAGATACGAGTTTTGTATTGGGATTCTATACGTCACTATGATGTGATCTACCAGCACCGAACCAAAGAATTTCTTCACTTGGTGGCATTTGTTAACCATCCATTAAAAAGAAAGAAGTATTCACTAACTTTAAGTCCCTTGAATCCATTACCCGTTTTTTTTTTTTTTCTTTTATACGAATGATAATTACAATAAATTATCTAAATTAGATGAAAGTAGACTCAAACTTGAGTAAAAAAAAGCACACTGCTCTGCTAAGTTAGCTTAGTTCTTTTTTCTTATAAAGGATAAGGATAAAGTCCCTTCAGTTACAATAGCAAATTAACGCAAGTTACCAACAAGAAAAATAAATAAAATAATCCATCGCAAAAAATTATTTGTCTTTTGAATTGTAAAAGAATAATTATCACATGATTAATTGCAAGACGTCATGTTTACCAATAAAAAAATTGTTATCAGTCAAAATCACCCTCTTCTTTAAGGAAGCAAAATATTTTGATAAGGTAGAGCGAGATTCTCTTTGGATCTCACTATCTCGAGCACAATGACCAAAGAATTTATACCACTTATATTGAACTTTACGGTTTTTATTAGTTCATTTCGCTGGTCCATTCCACACAAATCAAAACCCAGATCTCTCTATTGAACAATCCTGATTTTCTGATCCTCGGGCTCTGGAACAACGAGTTCCGGAGAAAATCTCAGCTCGTTTAGATAATCCAGCATTGTACACAAAATATTCTCTTTTTTTATTATTCTTGTTACTTTAAATACAATAGAATCCAGATATTATTCTTCTACGTAACTTCCACCATATATTGCTGTAAAGGTTTCCACCATATATTCCTTCTGGCACTTCAAAATGATGATTAATTAGCATCTAATCTATATTACTATATTCAAATCTCTAATTTGCAGCACGGAAAATGCTAAGGAGACCACGTTCACATGTATTACGTTGTATAAACCCTTAAATAGAATAATAAATGTAGTCTCCGTAGCATTATAGCGTTTGACACAAGGAAGAAGTTTATCCACGTGGTAAGCAGAAATCGGACTGAATTTATACGAGATGAATGTATTTGTTACAATGTAATCATGGGAAGTATACAGAGACGAATGAACAAAAATCAACGGAAAGTTCATACTTCGTAGTAACGAATACCTGGTTGTTTTGTGTCTTTACAGCGTATTTTATTCGTTATCAGATGTTTTTGCATCTCTTGAGTTGTGAAACTTCTGAAGTTTTAAGAAACTTGTCTGGAAGTGTTCCTACCTTGCCCGTTCACCTTTCTCTCCGGTGGCCGTTCCCCTAAAAGTCTTACATCAATGTTAGCTCTGGATTCCAGTGAGGACTGAACCACTGTGTCATAAGCTTTTGAAGAGAGGGCAAGGCGTTGAGTTCGAGCTCTCAAATATAGCTCATATGCAAGCCTTGGCTTCCCTTCCTTTGCGAGAGCCTCAATCATCATTTCGTATGTGACATGGTTTGGAGGGATGTTCTGAGCTTTCATGCGGTCAAACCAATCGTATGCAGCACTGCTAAAACCGTTTCTTGCAAACCCACTGATAATGGCATTGTATGTGACAACAGTTGGCTCAATGCCTGCTGAAACCATGTCATCAATGATGGTTTCTACCATGTTAGGTTTTCCATGGCCACTGAAAATCGAAGCCATAGTTGTGTAGGCATACAAGTTTGGCTTCAGACCAACCTTAAGCATATGTTCCCACACCTGACGGGCCTCATCATAGCGCTTACCCTTCTCGAGGGCACTAAGCAATGCCCCGTAAGAAAGGATTGTGGGTTTCTGGCCTTGCTCCACCATTCTCTTAAAAATTTTGACAGCCGCAGAGGTTTCAGCAGCCTTGGAACAGGCAACAAGAACCGCATTCCATTCCTTACTTCTTGGTTTAAGCCCTTTCTCTTCCATCTTGTTGAGCAACCTGACACCCCATTTCCAAATCGCTCTCTTTCTAGCTGCACTTAGAAGGACATTAAAGTGAGATACTATCAATTCATACGACATGTTATTTGGCTGCGGCCCCTTGTCCAACATATCCTCATAAATCTCCAAAGCTGCCCACCATTTCTTAGCCTTCCCCATCAACCAAATCGTATGGTTACACACGGCTAAACTTATGTCAGAATGCTTTTCTCTTATCCTACTATACAAATCTTTTGCTACAATATAATGTTCTTCGCGGGTGCAAGCCCACAAAAGGCGCTCGTGCTCTGCCCTCCCAAGTGGAACCCCAGCAATATCCATCTCTGTTAGCAGTATGAGCACATTGGTGGTTAAGTTATCATCCCTCACAAGCCACCTTCGCATCACTTGGTAGCAAACGCGTTTTGTAAAGTTCTCAAGCTTCACAAACTCCTCTTCCCAGTCTACATCAGCATCTATACCTATATGACCTTTACGATAATTTTCTCTAAACTCAACAAAGAACTTTAAAGCTCCATTCCCATCTTGCATTCGTTGATAAGCCAACAATGCTGTGGAGTACGATACTGAAGACGGAATCAGGCCCTTCTCTTGAATCTCCTCAAGGACATGAAGGGCCTCCATACTTTGTCCCCGTTCAATGTAAATAGCCATTTTAGTGTTGTAAGTTACAACATTCGGTACCACCCCTTCCCTAGTCATATCGCTCAATACTCTGTCAATTACTCCAAATTGTCCAGATTGCTTCACTGCACCCAAAAGACTGTTATATATGAATAAGTTTGGGGTAATGAAACCATTAGTTTCTTCCTTCTTTCTCTTAAGCCACTCGACAGTAGCAAAAGCGGAATCCATCAATCTGTCTCTTCCGAAACCCCTGATAATGGATGAGAATACTTGGAGGGGCAAATCACCCGTGTCCTTCAGAACCTCTTCAACATCATCAGCTGTTTTCGCAAACTGTAAGCTTAGCGCCAGCGCACGCACGTCAATCTTTTCATTTCTCTGTTCCCAATTCTCTCCTTGACCTCCTATACCTATTTCATCATCATCATTACCATCACAGCCCTTCCTTCCATCCACATTTCGATGATCAACAACACCCTCACCCTCGCATTCACCCGACAACCTATTTTCCGATGTCTCTTCCTCCACAAGAACCTCATTCCCAATTGCTTGCTCCTCCAATGCCCATGCTACCACAAACGAACCGCCAAACGAACCCTTCTTCGGCTCACAAAACCGAGCAAGTTTAAGTCTAGAGTGCCCAGAGAAGCACCCACATCCGAAACCAAATTTTCGGCTTCCATTGAAACCCTCACTCCCAAGTAAAACATCACCATTTCCAACATTACAAACAGGAAAACCAACAACTCCAATCTTTTTCCTCCTACTTCTAGTTCTAAATTTACAAGAAGAACCAGGTCCAAATCCTACCTGGGGTACTTCCCAAGTGATTAAAGCTTGCATTTTTCCAGATACTTACAAGAAACTATAACAACCCAGACTTGAAATGCCTCTGAAATTATATAATTTCCAGCAAAGTTTGCATTTTTACAGATTTCCCAGCTACTGCAAGAGATGGGGACATACCTGAACTCCAGATTGAAAAGCAGAAGCCAGATAAATATGGATAATTCTGCAGCTTTTGGTGGAAGTGCTTAATCAAAAGCAAGTGAAATTCTGAAGTGGGTTTGATTTCGTTTCGCAGTGGTGCTGTGGTTTTCTCACAACCATTCAATTGAAATGCGATCGGTGGTGAGCTAGAAAAATCAGTCAAAAAACAACTGGAAAATGTAGGGAAAATCTGTTAATTTTATTGGGCCTAAATGTTTTTCAGCAAGTGACCCAATAACTTTCTATTTAATATTGGGCCTAGGCCTATTTCTATTTGTACTTGCGCACCATTGAAGAGTTTTTTTTTTTCTTTTTCACACAAGATAAAAATCTCGTTTGAAAGTGCTTTAAAATGATTTAAAACATGCAAGTGGTTGTTTACCACAATAATGGAGATGAGTGTTACCTTTGCATCACGACGTGAGTTTGAATCATGTCGACTCTCTAAACTAACATCTAATTTAATAAATCTATAGTTTGACAAAAAATAAATGAATAAATAAATGATTGAAAACGTAATTAGAGAAAACTTCTTTTGATTCCAAAAGCACTTGAAGTGCATTCTACTTTATGTGCTTCTGTAAGGAAGCACTTTAAGTACTTTTTTAGGATTTACTTGCAATTTTACTTAAAATTGGTTTTAAAAACATTTTCATCAAAAACACTGTTAATCATTTTAAAACACTTTCAAACGAGCTTAAAATATTTACAGAAAGAGAGAATTTTTGAAATGTCATATGAACTTGCACACAATTTTCAATTTGTCATATAAACTAAAATTTTAATCAATTTGTCATATCAACTTTTTGAAATCATTAATTTGTCATTTCACCCTAACTCCATTATGTTTTACATTCAATATAAGTCATGTGCCTTGCACATGACCTGTTTTCAGGGTTATTTGAGTCATTTCAGCATCTTTTCACAAGTTTTTTTTTTTTTTTTGGGTACTTTTCCTTAGTACAAACATTTAAATTTTGTAGAGAATATTCAAGGGGATATGTGTGAACAAAATCTCTGAGAACAAGTATAGTGTAGCAGCAGTCCCTTCTATGGCTTTAGAAACTTAGAAGTTTTTCATCGAATACAACATAATAAAAGGGAAGTGAAGTGATAAAATGACCCAAATAACCCTAAACACAAGTCATGTGTGGGACACATGTCGCACATGACTTATATTGGATGGAAAACTTAATGGAGTTGGAGTTAGAGTAAGATGACAAATTACTGATTTTGAAAAGTTGATATGACAATTTACCTAAAATTTTAGTGTATATGACAAATTGAAAATTATGTACAACTTCATATGACATTTCAAAAAATTTCCCTAACAAAAATGCTTTCAATGTCCGGCAATCTTTCCATAACAAGTTATAATTTAATATCAAAACCATTGGTGAAGTGAAAATAAAGCGTCATTTCATAATGTAATTTAAACCTGAGACTTTATAAAACTACGTAAAAATGTTGATGCATTGGTCATTTCATAAACATGACATGAATTTGAGACCTAAACCCATGTACCATTTTTCTTATAATTTGATTTTGTGACTTCTTTCCTTTTAAATTCTTTTAAATTATATTCCTCCAAAATTTTCTTTTAATACTTTTACCAAGAAAAATAAGACTAGTTGAGGTTATTATTCATATGAAGCAAAATAAAATATAAATATGGTCCTAATAAAACAATGACACCTTTTTTTTACTGTTAAAATATGTAATTAATAATGCAAGAACAAGAAGGGTCAGTGTGATAATTTCTGAAAAAATAAATAATATAAAATAGCAAGCAACCCATGCACGCATGGAAGAGACTTTTCAATATTCTGATAACATAATTTGGTATACCAATTGTTATAATACAAATGATTAGATATTTGAAGAAGAAAAAATGCCGAGCCTTTGTATAATGAAAAAAATACCTAACGGTGGTCTCGACATACTTAAAAAGTTTTCCATGCATGGAAGCTGGGAATAAAGAAAAACTATAATTTAATGAGCATAAAATCTGTTAGCTAGCTATGTGATATCTTCTCACATTGGCATGCCAAACAAGAAGCAAATCCTGATGGGGTGCGTGAAAGAATCAATCTTGTGCTCAATGTTGCGCTGCATGCATGATTTTTCACATCACTTTTTGTAGTCTTGCATGAGCATGCATCTAGATTGCTCGATCGATCTTCACAGCTCCCTATTATATAATTAAGGGTATATAATCTTTCAAAATCTCTATTAATTATTTCAATACGTACTTGTAAGGAATATATGATTTTTTTTGTCAAATCGCTTTGATAAACATATAATAGTATCATTTAAGTTAACATTAATGTAAATTGCAGACTTCAGCGTAACAAAGATGGTCGAAAAACAACGTGCACTTCTTTTTTCACATAAATTTTAATCTTTATTTATACTAAATTACAATATCACTCGAACAAAAAAACATAATCTTGATCATACCAAATTTGTAATTACAAATAAGAAATGAAAGAAGAATACATCAAATTTTACCAATGTAAAAGTTTTAATGAGTGTGATGACTGACACATAGCGGTACTAACTAATTAATATACGTGTTTAAATAACACTTATGTTATAACATGAGTAAGTGATTTGAGTAAAATAACATTAGATGACAGTTTGACGATCCGATAACTGAGGTCCATTTAAAAATGCAAAGATACAAGTCATGACTAAATGATCACTTGAAACGGTGCCTTGTAGGCCATCCTAGGATGCTACACATGCATATAGGAGAGAAGATGCTCCAGTTAAACTCTAAGGGTGCGTTTGTTGCATTGGATTATTTTTTACTGAACTAACTTTAAGGACTAAACTGGACTGGCTTAAACTAGACTAAACTTGACTAACTTAGTGAAACGTTTGGTACAATGTCAGATTAAGAAACATGATAACTACAATACTCAAATATTATATTATTTAATCTACATTTATTAATAGTTTATTATTAATTTATCATTTTTTTTTTGTTTCTAGAATCATCTCTCTATCTAATAGCCAATATCTTTTTATTTATTTTTCTAAAATCATCTTAATCCATTCCTCTTTTCCTCCGCCAATCTCTCCCTCTCCTCTCCCTCTTTTTATCATGTTTCACCATTTTTCTAGAATTCTTTTCCTCTTCGTATACCTCGCCCTATTTTCCTCCGCCCACTCTCTCCCTCCCCTCTCCCACTTTTCCTCGTCCATTATCCCCCTCTTTTCCTTATGTAGAGATTCGCACAGAGGATTTATCGGAGCTCTCCACCCAATACCTTCATTGATTTTCTAGGAAAATCTTAAAATTTTCTAGTGATTTTGCCTTTTTATTTTGAATTTGTGTGGGGGATTCGTCTGCAGGTGCTTAATTCTGGGGGTTTTGCATTTTTTGTTTTGTTTTGAATTTTAGGTGTTGATTTTGAGATTTAGGTAGTGGGTTTGAGATCTGGGCATGGGTAAGGGAGTCGGAGTTGCAACGACAAAGGCGTGCAAACGATGTTGGAGATGGGATTAGGAATCCCATGCTTTTTTGTTGTTGGGGGGGGGGGGGTGGGGGGTTCTCACTAGGACAACCTAGCGAAGCACTTAGTCTCATTTAAGTTTAGTCCAGCTTGCATCAAACATGGGATTAGTAGTTTATCAAAGCAATCCAATCCAGTGAACTTTAATGAGGGCAAACAAACACGTCCTAAATTCACAGTATAAGATATAAATTACTTATGCGTCGTTTGGCGGCTCTCTAAAGTCCAAAACCTATGAGTTAATGTAATATATTTCTCCTAGGATCAACATGTTGTGGGGTGTCAAACCTTATGCATGCAAATTTGTTTCTCTTATCCGACGTCCACCATGTGGTCGTATGGACATCAATTTGTCACTTTCGTGAATGCTCACAAAACAAACTTCATTATCATTATCAAAGTTGATTAACAAATGACCCCAAAGAAATAAAAATAAAAAAAGCTTAATTAGCAACTCCATAACCACCGCGGCTAATTAACAGTTGGTTCACAAGCTAACGGAATAAGTTCTCGATGATTTAGTGAATCTTAGTTTTGATTACGGCTACTTACCCTTCAAATAAGGAGGATTAATTAAAAAAATTTGGGTTAGCGGTACTATATATAGGGGTGTGATATCCACACACCTCATTTTACTTCTCACACACCCTTTTAATTTTCAACCGTCGGATCAGATGAATTAAAGAAGATCAACGGACATAAATTAATAAGGGGTGTGTGAGAAATAATTTGGGATGTGTGGATAGCACACTCCTACATATATTCTGAGTTAGACGATGAAGTGTTCAATGTTCAACACATTTGGACATGGTTGAAAGGAGGAGGAGGAGATAGAATACACGTATTGTTTAAGCTCCCTCCCATGTGGTTTGATGCCCTAGAGAGATTAGCCAACCACCCAGAAGAAAAAGTAAACACAAAAGAAGTCTTTAGCACCCACCTAACTGATATAAACATAAAAACCTAACAACATCACAAATTACGGATGAAGACAAAGAAAGCTAGCTCTATTCATTTTTAATTTAATCGAACATAAATTCCATATGCCACATTAATTTGAGATCTATTTTTCATTTTTAAAAAGATCTATCAATTGGCACTTAACATGCTAAATCGTATATTGGATGCTGATTCTTAATTTAGATCATATATAGTTCTAAATAAATCATGAACTTAATTAACAAGGTTAAACGAGTCATCATTTACTTTTTTCAAAGAAATGAGGTTTTATATACTCATACCATAATTCGTAACACTTTCTATAAATCATGATTAGATTTCTATAACTATACTATATTTTCATTAATTATTTTTAATAAAATCTCCCTCACACCGTCTAGGTGCTCCATAAATACACAAGAATTATTGTTAAATCACCAAAGGATCATATATATTTTTTGAAAGACAAATTGATTAAGCAATTGATTTTGTCTTGGCCCGCCAATCAAGCAACCGTTTTCCTAAGCACCTACCCCCATGTGCACTTGGCCTTCCATAAAATAAGCAGAGGGAAACCATGCCCATATTGTCCCTCTTGTGGCATCCTCTCATTGGCCAACCACTACTTTTTGCAACACTCCTTCGGGCGGCTTGTATTTAACTGATGTCCTTATTATATTTTGCCCTAGTTAATATAATGCGAATTTGCCTAGTTATTGCTTATATTAAGCAGCCAACTCCAACACTCTCAACTCCCCATTTCCTCTCATTTCTCCAGAGCAGTTTGAGTAGTTGAGAGAAAAAAGCACAACAAAAGTGCTTGTGGAAAAAGCAGAGAAAATTTGAAAGATGATTAAGTTGAGGTCAAACAGGTTTTGCAGAAGCTTTAGCAGTTGCAAGCTCATCAGCAGCAGCAGTAGTAAAAGCAAGAGTAAAGCTGCTGATCAAAAGGAGTTTGGAGGAGGCAATATTAATAACAATAGTGAAATCAAATGGGAGCGTCGGCCGGGAGGCATGCTTGTTCAGACGAGGGAGACAGCGGCCGAAAGCAGTGCCGGAGAAGGCATGATCACGGTTCGAGTGTCAACTGTGTCTCATTTCCGTGACATCTCCATTGAAGCCACTTCAACATTTGGTAATTAAGCCTTCTCTCTCCTTGTTTAGCGAAACTCACCTAACGGGAATGTTATTGTAGTGGTAGCCTTAATGAATCACACACCATCATATATTTTAAATTTCTCACACAGCAGTGCGTGGTTGACTGAAGATACCGTTATAATAGCATCACTTGGAATGTTCTTCTCTTAATTTATTTATGAGCTAGAAAATCAAATAATCAAGTGCTAATCTTGGTTTTGATTCATTTGTTCTCTGCAGGCGAATTAAAGATGATACTGTCGCTGGTGACTGGTATGGAGGCAAGAGAGCAAAGGCTTCTTTACAAAGGAAAACAAAGAGAAGATGGTGAATATTTACACATGGTTGGAGTCAGAGACAAGGAGAAAGTGCTTCTGCTCCAAGATCCAGCTATCAAGGAAATGAAGCTTCTTCATGGAATTGGAACTCCTTCGACTTGTCGTTCGATTCGTGTTTGAGAAATTGAGAATCATGAGATTATCTTTAATTAATCTCTGTTCATTACTAACCAAAAAAGTGTAATATGCCTTCCTCTGATGGAGAAAAATGTTTGATAGGGTTGTCGGATCAGGGCAGACGCACACTTAACTTAATTAACCTGACTAAAATATAAATTAAGATGTCTCATATTTTTATAAGATGTATCCTATGAATGACGTGATCGATGATCCTTCTAAAGTTTTTCTCCGTCTCATGACTTGGCCAGCTAAATTATGTTATTAGATAATAGCTAGGGACTTTAATTTTATGTAACATTTTGTGTCGGTTGGGGCTTTCTGCAACCAAAAATTGTAAGCCGCTGAAATGCTGATCCTTGTAAGCTTTGTAATGACTGATGGCATAAACTCTGCTATGTTTATGAAAACAGAAATGTTGATTCCATTTTCTTTCTTTTACTCATTGTAAAATGTAGAATATTGGACCATTTGGATTTGGCAAAGGACGACTAAGGGTTTCAAAATTGTGATGCTTTCTATGTTTCGACTTTCAATTGCATTGTATATTCACTCACGCGTGCACGCCGGGATAAAAAATTGTGCAGTGTAAAAAAGCGCTAAAGCTAAAACTCAGCTAAAAAGTGCTTCTAAAAGTAGAGAAATTTTTGGGTCCGCTTGATTGATCACGTTACTTGTCTGACCTTAATATGGGGAGAGTTTATGCTCTTTGTGAGTGTAGCTGGATGGATGACGTGGTTCATTTATTAATTTAGTAATTATTTTTAAAACTATAGAGAGTAATGTTATACTTATTATATTTTTATATCACATTTGTATCAACTTTCTAATAAAAATAGTTGTTAGTCTCACCTCAATTATAAAGATGGTACAAATGTAGTATGAATAATATTTTTGAATCAACGAACGATTTGCATAAAATTAGAATACACTTATAACATTTCAAACTTATCATGCATTGGCATGCAATAAAGTTGAAAGGTGTAGCAACAACCGATGAGTTTGGAACTCCAAAGTGCCAATATCTTTTTTATTATAAGTCTCCCTCCACAAATTGAGATATTTAATTGCAACTAAAAAGTGAAAGCTGGCATCTTATCTACCTACATACTTAAGTAGTGTGTATTGGTTTGGTTGAGCTCAAAGTTAGTTCAGTTTAATGTCTCAAAAGCATGGATGCTTAAGTACTTAAGTGGAGGTTAATTACAGATTAAATAAAAGAGTACTGATCAGTACAATGCCCTTAAAGTTCAATTAACAAAATGCAGGGCAACTAACTGGTCCCATGCCACTGCGACGGTCACAAGGCCAATTCTAAAAAGACATTCCATTTGTGCGAACCGCATAGGGATGCAACTTCATAAGCTTTTGGCTTTTGGCTTTTGGCAAGTGGCCGGTAGCGACAGCACAATGATTTTCTAAACTAAACTTGTTCGAATATTGTAATTGAATTTTAAACCTTTTGTTTACTTTCTTTCAGATGGGATTATTGTTTAGAAAAATCCCATTTGGGTTGCTCCATTCATGTCCCAATGCTTTCATTCAACCAGAAACATAAACCCTGAATAATTGAGTCAAAAGTTTGATTTATATTTAGCTACGTCTAGGTTTGCATATCATGTATATGTTTTTTTTAATAAAATGTGATTGTGCATGTTTAATAAAATGTGATTTTATTTAAAAAAAAAAAAACAATCACATTTTATTAAAAAAAACATATACATGATATGCTAACCTAGACGTAGCTAAGTTTACTAATTGTCAGTGTCATAATTAGGCATGTAATATATCGTTTCGAAGAGAACAACGTAATGAAGTTTTTACTATCCCAAAATACCGTTTAAAGTTTTAGGGATGTTTATGGAACTTTGTTTACCATTTATTTATTTCCTATTTGATCGTTAAGATCTTCTAGGGTTTGGTTTTGTATTTGAACGTATTAAATACACCTCTTAAGTGTTAAAGTTGTGATCTTTTAACTATTTTATCAATACAACTTAAGTTTTCTCTCAATTCTTCTTAGTAAATTCTAAAGTTTACTAGTGGATTCTAGCTTAAGGTTATCATTCGATTTCCTTTCAGTATACCGTTGCGTCACCCGAAAGTTCACAAAACAAACACATGGGAGTCTAGGGTTTCCTTCCAGTCAGTTGGGGTGTTGATGACATGACACTGGTTGATCAAGGAAAGAAAGGGATCTAATATTCCATCGCCTCACTTGGGAAATGAGTGATATTTTTGTAGGTATTAGCAAAGGCTAAGATCGATGATTAGGAAGAAATTAGTTAGCTGGTGTTACTGATTGATTTGGTTGTGTGTGAGATTTATATAGAATTACTAGTATTAATCTTAATTTATGATTTTATTAAAGTTACCATGTTCTACGATGTTCGATATATGGGTAGGGGAGTTGCTTGAACATTCTTTCGGCATGAACGTTACTTTCTAAATGTTGGGCTGTAATGAAATCATATTGGCTTGAAAACAAGAGATGGCCCCATCAATCTCGTTTTGAGGAAGACATTTTTTTCACAAGAAGGTATCCTTTTTTTATTTTATCTTTAATACAAAGATATTATAACAATAAGGGGTGAAGAAATAAACTGGTTTCGAATTAGGGATTCACAAGATTCGAATTTAAGGTCTTTTACTTATAAGTAAAGATGAATATCATTAAACTTAATGGTACAAGACGGTATTCTAAATTTCTCTAGTTTACAGAAAGAAATTCAAACTTAAAACAAGGAAATGCACATGCTTCATGAGCTAACTGTCGTAATCCACGGTTGGGGTGACTTTAAAAAGCGGTAGTTGCACATGATTGATCCGAAGTAGTGGGGAAAAGGCATTGTAGTGCTATTTGCATTTTGCTAGGTGAGTGATTGATGAACATGTTTCATTTGAGCTAGCTAGATCCAAGCAAAAACGGTCGATGTTCTTGAGACAGAGGATAGAGAGCATAAATGAACATATCCAGGAAAACGCTCATGTATGCGCAGTTATGTACTCTCTTTTCTTCTGTCAACTTATGATCTTCCACTTCCTGCTGATGAAATTCTACATTACTGTTCTTGATCCATCTTACTTATAAATTAGTTATAAATTATACAGTTTGATAGTTTCTGCTTGGAAGTAGGATAATCCTGCTCTTTCTGTTACTCTATAAATTAGTTATACATATATGCAGACAGATATATATATATATATATATATATATGAGAGTAGCTTCATAGCAGGTATCCTGGCCATTCTACAGCAGAAAAAATGGGACAGAGACAATGTATTTAATATAAAGGACCTCTTATACAGTTCACTGTTTCACTCCTTTTTGGCTTAGAACACGAAGGTCCTATATACGGTAAATACATGGTTCTTGCGAGAGTTGTTCTGTGAGAATGGTGAAGGTAAAAGATTCTCACATCAGTTAAAAGAAAAACTTTGCAAAGGCTTATAAAAGATTGAGTTACTCCCAACATTACTAATTGGATTTATGGTAGAACCCGAACTTTCTTCAATATCATTCTATTTTTCTATAATAAAACGAAAACCCTAGTTACCCTACTAAGAAAGGAACCATAGCTACATAAAACTGAGTAATGTCATATTTTAATTGATTTTCACATATGTATCATCTTTTTGTGTATGATTTGTGCATATATTTTTATGCAAAAAAAGCATACTACTTATCATCTTCCCTCTTCCCAGTAAATTGACTGACAAGCAAGGCGGGGGAAAGAAATTAGGGAAACTAACATAAACATCCGGATGCACTAGATATCTAACTCAAAACACCAAACATCCGGATGCATGTCAGATCGAAACCAGACGTTTAAAACGCATGTTAATTCAACTTCTCTTCACGAAACGACCCTGCAACGTACATATATGGAACGAATAACACGAAAATTAGTCATCTTAATTAGTTTCAAAACATATATAACACACTAGGTTTTAATGGGAGATTAAGAGTACCTTCATTCGGGGTCGTTTTTCAGCATTGAGTTTTCGGACTTGGTACCGGATCCGCTTCGAGTAGAGCCGGTTACGCCTCTTTTCCTTATACCTCAACATACTGGTCTCTCTTTGCTCCATCTTCATTTTCAAGCTGCCATCCTCTTCCGGAACCCTCCATAAGTTCCCACCGGAACCCTAAACAAAGTCCCATCCATTTCAAGTTACAACCAAACAAATGGAACTTCAACATCAAATTTGTAAATTGATCAAAAACTAACATTTAATTTGTGACAAAGACAATGTAATTTTTTTGGGAGATTACTCTAAATTGTTATTCTGCACTTCTTATAATGCAATTTACTTATATTTTTACAGAATATGATGAAATGATGACTTTTTTTTTTAAATATCAATAAAACTTCAAGAATAACAGAGGAAAATGATATCCGCATAATCTTTTGTTGTTGTTTTCTACACACCTTGTTTACATTTTTTCAATAATTCATCTATGGTTTTTTCAATAAAAACTAAATAAAGACATAAATGTGTAAGTGCAGAAAAATAATGAGGAAGGTAGTGCTATCCACAAACTTATTTTTACCTCACATACACCTTTTTAATTTCTATCATTTGATATTTTTTAATTCATTCAAGCCGACAGCTGAAAGTTAAGAAAGGTACATGGAAAATAAAAAAAGATGTCCACCATAGCACAACCCATGTGTAATCTTTTCTCAGAACAAATTGTTGGGACACTGTTCCATAGCCCCAATTGGGCAGTGGGCAATGGGGTCCAAATTAAAATGCAGAAAGTAGTAGGGCCTTAGGTTAAAATACAATTGATTCCTTTCCTAACGCCAACAAAACCAAGTAAGAAACAAGTGTCCCAATTCCACAACAATATCAAAAACTAAATTATGATGAAACCAAATTCCATTTGAAAGCACCCAAGATTCATAGTTCAAATGAAACATCTTTGTGTCCATAGTCTAAGGACATGGAGATTCAAGCCGTTGAAAAGAGAAAGATAGATTTAAATCCTTGGTTTATGTAAAGTGAGCCAGTGAAATGGACTAACAAGGACCACAAGATTAATATGTGTAGTTCAAATCTTCGAATCCGTCGACTTTAGGAACAGAGATCTAGAGACGATCTCAATTTCATTTTATAGTTCACCTAATTTTGATTAACATATTTTAATCATACAAACATTATTAAAATGTTTAGTCATCATTTCAGGTTTCTCAACTAACAAATTAAGAATGGTGTATTCAATTGAGAATTCGAGATATTTTAATAAATTTATAAATTCATGTATTTTTATAGAGTTTAATTGATTGGTAGAGATTCTATATAAAATTTTGATTCAATTTCCTCAAAATTTCATGGGGATAGGTGAGATTTGTGGATGCTTAAAACACACTATGAAATCTCTTCAATTCCCCCTAATTCCTCAACATTTTCAAATTCTTTAAAATCAATTTCTAATTGAATACACCTGGAATGTTATAAACTTCTTTAAAATTATAATTGAACACACCCACATTTCTAAGGAATTTAATAAAATACAAATTGAATTTCAAAGAATCACTTAAAACCCTAATTGAATACCCCTAAATTCATTAAAAGAAATAAAACCTCTCAAAACCGTTGATTTCTTCTAAACCTATGGGCTCACGAGACGTCCGCCAACATAATTGATTATTCACTTATAAGATATTTACCTGATAATTAAAAAATAATTGTTTATCACTACCGACATTTGCATCGTTAAACTAGGTCAATGCATTAATCAACGAAAAGAGCAAGAAGTTAAACAATTTTCTTACATTCGGAGTACTGCTGTTCTCATGGAGGTGAAAAAGCTGATGATCCTGCTGGTGCAGTAAGTCAGGTACGGTTTGTGGGGAATCTCCTCCATCGATATAGAGTGGTCCCTTATCGGACCAAGCATTCAATATCTCCTCATAATCCAGCTTCAACGCCAACGAGAACCCCTTTCCGCCGCTGCTCCGCCGTTGATGACCGACATTCCAACCGTCATCGCCGCCGCGTGTACCAGTAGTACTGGTCGTCGGACTAGTCAAGCAGTCCTCCTCCCTCTTCCCCTCTACCAACTCCGAGAAACACACCCACTTCTCCACGCTCGTCTCCCGCTCTCTGCTCCTCATCGCCGTCCGTACAATGTCACATTCTGTTTCTTCCCTGTACTCCTCCCGTCCCTTGTAGTAGGAAAAGGACTCTGCTTCCTCCAGATCGGATGACATTGTCGACGTCGTGGCGGTGGCGGTGGCGGTGGTGGTTGTGGAGGTTAGGAGGCCGTTGAGGGTGGCGCCGCCGTCGGACTCGAACAACAAGGCCACGTTCTCGTCCTGCTGCATGTACCCTTTATCTTCAAAATCATTATTGACCCGAGTTTCCGGGTGCAGTGGGAAGAGGTTGAGCTGAGGGCGGCGGCGGCGGCGGCGGCGGGCCTTGGCCGTCGTTGATGTGATTTTGTTGGGTACTCTGTAACTTTGGCCGTCATCTTCGGATATGAGCTGGGATCGGAGACTTAAAAACTTGGGTTTTCTGGTTTTTGTTCTGGATTTCCGAGCTGCTAAATGTTTGATCAATTCATCTTCTTCTTCTTCCTCCTTATTGATCATATCATCAATCATGGAGCTCCTCCGCACATGATCGTCGTGACCAGGAGCAGGAAGACTCTTCTTGTTGCACATCTCTCTCTCAAGTCTCTTGCTTTCTCTGTTCACTGATAAAAAAAAAAAAAATTGACTAAATTAATGGAGAAAAGGTGAGCAAACTAAATGGGATAGTGTATTTTGGGGATGGGCAGAGGATTAGGAAGCAGAAGACCGCAGGTTTTGACCATTGGGAAAAGGTACTATTGATCATCAGTCTCGTAGAGATGATGATGATGGTGATGCATTTGCATTATGACACGTGGGAGGTGGTGATTGGGTGGAGGGGTGGATTGTGCCTTGTTATCCAGATTTCGTTTTGCTGTGGTAGGGGGATAATGGAGAAATTTTTAGTTGTGACGGGAATACGGATAATACATCATGTGTTTTTATGTAAGTGGTGGAAAATTTTCATTTTTAAGTTATTAATCTTTTAACACACATAATCCACTATTTATATAAGGATACGTGGTGTATCATCTCGTGTGACCATTACACTGAAAAATCTCTCGAAGGGATGATCAGTGAACTTTGATAATTCAACGATGATGGGTCGGGTTGTGTCAAATTTTGCCCCAATATGTGTAAATAGTAATTTTCCACTTTTACAGTTGCCCTGCTATAGAGTGTTATAAGTTTTTCGGTGTGTGACATGTCAACACTTTCGTATAAGAAAACTTTTAATAAATCAGCTTAATTACATTATATGTAACAAAAAATTTGACATACAGATAGATCACGTCACCTATGTGACTACACACTTAACATTGCGTATCCTATATTAGATATCATCGAGACCAACATGTTGGTCCACCAAATTGTGATATAAGGACACTTATGGACCACCGTTTCTTACAACTTCTTTGTTCATAGGGCAACTCTCACAAGCCAAGTAATATGTCCAGCAATTGGGTTTGACCTATAAAACTAACGTGATCAAGTTGCTCTATTGAAATGTTTTCATATCGTACATTTATATTATAGCACATGAATTAATAAAACTAAATGATGAATAATTTCGGGGTCACATTACAATTTGTTTCCAATGCAAGATTGATAGATGGGGACCAAATGCTATCCATGATACCATATTGGATTCAATGGGAGACTATGTAGTGGTCTTGCTAGTTGCTAGGCTCTTTCATGTGCCTTTGATCAATGCTATAGTCTGGTACTCATGGGATGGTTGTGCCTTCTGGCATCTGCCATCTCCAACTCCAAAGATCGATTTCATTTAAGCCCTTGCTAATATATCCATCATCTTTATAGGTATGAACTTCCATACGTTTTCCTCTACTTGTTTGGCATAACATGAGAAAGTGCTAAATTCGAGCTTTGAAGCTTTTAAAAATAAGTAAAATTTTATCAAAATGTTAATGTGACTTAATCGCGAAATTTAATTGTGGCTTCTCTTACAAAGCTTTTGCACCGAATTTTCACAAGAAGAAATATCACATCACCATCACAATCCAAAACCCTCGTACGATTCCGTTTCTCGATATTACCAAACTGAACGGTGCTGATTGGATCGTCAGGACAGTGTCGGTGGGAATGGGATTTCCATTTTGGTACTTTTGTTTGGGTTTGTGGTTTAAGCTCATACTTTTGTTTTATCTAACCCAAATATGTTAATCGTCATATTTCTTACATGTAAACTGAAGAAGTTAAAGTTTTATCATAAAAATAATTCGAATATAGGAAGTAATTTAACATATAATATAGGGAGTTTTACATCTTCATACGTCTCCTCATATGTGGAGAATTTTCAAACAAAATACATGGACAAAACGAATTGGTAACATAAAACACATGTGGTCGTTAAGCTTCACAAATGGACCAACATGTTCTAAAGCCATGAAGAAGCTTTTTTATTTTTTATTTTTTTGGAACAAAATGCTATGAAGAAGTTGAGTAGCCTAACCTCTTATAAGCTCTTACAAAGTTTCTCCTTTCGCCGATGTGAGACTCTTTTACCTTCATATTCTCACATAAACACGTTAGTTAGAGCAAATGTGTAATTCTCTTTGTATTCAAATTGAATTTCTCTCTTAAATTTAGATTAGATTAAAATTCGTTATTGCTTGGATTTAAGTAAGTGAGAATCCACTGGCCAAGTACGTAGTCCATGAATTGGGTTAAATTTTTATTAATTTCTCTTCTTTTAGTTACTTCTTGATCATTAGTGGATTTGTTATGTTGGGCAATTGACACCTCACGGTTTTGTTTCTGGGAACTCAGATGAGAACTTCCCAGTAGGTCACTCATCCTGAGAATGCTCTCGCCCGAACTCGCTTAACTTTGAAGTTTCGATGGAACCTGAAGCCAGTGAGATTTCAAAAGGCCTCGTGCTATGTGGAAGTGGGCATGTACATATAAAGTATAGAGGATCCACTTCCCTAAATGATATGGGATCTAACAGTTGGACGCGCTCTAAAATCACCACATTAGAAACTGGTTGACGCCAAAAACCGAAACTAGGTTGAGGTACATTCAATTTTAAAAATCGATTCTCTATAGTTGATTTATGTGTTAAAATTAGATTACTTTCAAGAGTTCGATGATCGATGTACATGCAGTGGTACATGATTGAACCACACGTCCATATATACTGTGGCTGCGTGAAGGATAAAGCCATTAGCCATGCACATTGTTGTTGCATTATTTTACATGCCTTGCCTATACTTTACAATTATAGTGATGTAGCTTTTGAGCATGCATATGTTCAAACTTCTGGTTTTGGGTTCAATTCATAATCACCTTCCAGTATTTTGATGTTTCAACGTAATTAATTAGAACTTGATTTCAGGAATGCTTCAACTAGGTGAACACGCACTAGCTCCATCAAAGAGCAATGAAAAAGAGAAAACACAGTGTTTAACTAGCCTAAATCCGGAGAGCAGCTTCACAGCAGTTATCTCGCTCTACGGTTCATGCAGTGACCGCTCTATCACTTATGGAGCGGGATATGGTTGTGTTCTCGTATTGACTGTTTTGTAACTTTTATTTGGCTCCAGAGTACTATATAGTCAATATGTGGTTACAAAACAGTTTACACGAGGACACTATGGATTCAAATTCCCTTAACAAGGGGAATCATATGTATATGGCTGAAATAATTGACCAAACTTGATAAGCGCATATAGTTATACAGTAGTTACTTCTGCTGGTCAAAATATTGTTCCGCAGTCAGGGGAGAAAAGAAGCATATGCCGGTATGCATTGCATGAAATTAAATCGTGATTCATGTCATTTTTTATAAACAGACATGCACTTGATATGTCGTTGAAAAAGGGAAAAAAATCATACATTTGAGATGATTTCTTTATTTTTTTATTACGTAAAAAATGAACTTAGATTAGACTTAATTACGGCTCCATTTCTTCCTCATTGCGAAAAGGACGGATACATAGTCAAAATTTGCCATCATGGGGTAAGTAGGAGGGAAGAAAATGTGTTCCATTCCTACTCCCTCCAGTCCCGTAATAAAATCTACGTGATGGGAAGTTCGTATTGCTTTCGCCAATGATGAAGGTAACTTTTGCATAATGCTTACCAACCTACCAACAGTCAAAGTTACTTTTTATTGTAGATGACGTTTTACCGTAGTGACAAAAAATGATGATGCTTATGCAATTTGATGCAGTTTCGAGCCCACCAATCCCTTTTCTCCTAATAACTAACAATTTAACCCGCTAAGGTTATCGTTTGTAAAAAAAAAAAAGGTTATTTTTAAACAAAAGGACCAAAGTTAATGAAAGAACGTCAAATAAGGTCATGTACGTTGCTCTTCATTTTCTAATCCCTGCATGAATCTGATCACATGTCCTAGTCTTATGGTTGAGAGATTTTTTATTGCGTCTGAACGTCATCGCATAATATTTATATTAACTCTACAACTCACTCATATTATAACGTTTACGTGGACTAAAACATGACGTGAGTACATACTAATTTTTTTTTTTTTCAGTTTAGTTCGTTCATAAATTTTCTTAATTAGCTCTAAATATACAGTAAGATTAAAGAACAATAGGATTAATTAATCAGTAGCACTCTTATCATAGTTCATGCCTGATCCCTCATAGTTCACTAATAATTAATGACATCACATAAAATAATCATCGATATGTATCATTTTCATGATGATCTAGCAATGGTGAAACAGAAGGAAATAAAAGTAAAGAATCATAAAAAGGGGGCAGTTATTTTTTGTGCGTCTCTGGAATATATTGACACACAAAAGTCAATAATTTGACTCGGTCGGTTTGAAACATCCAGGGTTCCCTTGTTAACGGTTTACAACGAGCAGATAAGCAACCTGAAATTACGATCAGGAGGACCCACATTCTTATATTAATCACGCCATCACTCTCGGCTTTTACTCCGTTATAAACCCACTCAGCTCTCATCCATTGCCCATCACACCACCACCTCGATCCCCTTAAACTTCACTTTTACCTCTTACTCTCTCCCTGCAAATCAAGTGAGAGCTGCAGGGAAAAATGGCTCAGCTCTCACTTTTGCTTACAATTTTTCTCATAACTTCTTTAAGTGCAACTTTTGTTTCCTCTTCACAAGTTCAAGACCCTGAACGAGTAGTAGAGGAGGTCCATAGGTAAATGATACACACGTTTCCTTACCTTTTAATTAATTATCTATATGCTTAATTCGTTGATTTATATTTATGCAAGTACATAAATTAATGTTTTGTATTGTTGTGTGTGTATATATATAGGAGCATCAATGCCTCCAGGAGGAACTTGGCCTACTTGTCTTGTGGAACTGGCAACCCAATTGATGATTGCTGGAGGTGTGATCCCAACTGGGAAAGAAACCGCCAGCGCTTTGCCGACTGTGCCATTGGCTTCGGCAAAGACGCCATCGGAGGAAGAAACGGTCGAATCTACGTCGTCACCGACTCTGGTGACGACGACCCAGTAAATCCTAAGCCAGGGACCCTAAGACACGCAGTGATCCAGGACGAGCCCTTGTGGATCATATTCAAAAGGGACATGGTGGTTCAGTTAAAACAAGAGCTAGTTATGAACTCGTTCAAGACCATCGACGGCAGAGGTGCGAGCGTCCACATTGCTGGAGGGCCATGCATCACCATACATTACGCTACCAACATCATCATCCATGGTATCCACATACACGACTGCAAACCGGCGGGGAATGGGAACATAAGAAACTCGCCGGAGCACTCGGGGTGGTGGACTGTGTCGGACGGCGACGGTGTATCTATTTTTAATGGGCAGCATATATGGGTGGACCATTGCTCGCTGTCGAATTGCCATGATGGACTCATTGATGCCATACATGGATCCACGGCCATCACCATATCGAATAACTACATGACTCATCATGATAAGGTCATGCTTTTGGGACATAGTGATTCGTATACACAAGACAAGAACATGCAAGTCACTATTGCCTTTAATCATTTTGGAGAAGGCCTTGTCCAAAGAATGCCAAGGTATGATTTGGAACATGATTTTCCCACGTTCGTTTTCTATTTTTCACACTCATGTTTAATTCTTGTCAGTTTTTTTTTCATTGATTTAAAAAACCACATAAATACAAAGGTGTACATGAAGAAAATACGCATTTACGCATGCGAAATCACTTCCCTTTATAATTAATGTGTAACTTTTTCAAACTCAACTTAAATTTAAAAATAAAAATAAAAAAATAAAAAAATAAAAAAAATAAAACTTTTATTCTCCACTCCTGTGAAATGATATAAAACAAAATGATGAAAACTAAGACATACTGAAAATTGCAGGTGTAGACATGGATATTTTCATGTGGTAAACAATGACTACACACACTGGGAAATGTACGCAATAGGAGGGAGTGCTTCCCCAACTATCCTCAGCCAAGGCAATAGGTTTCTTGCACCGGATAGACGTTTTGATAAAGAGGTAATTGCAATTGCATTTCCTAAATTTACAACTACTAACTATCAATAGTGCTAATTTTACCACAGTTACTACTCCCCACAAGTCATCGTACGTATGTAAATATGAGGAGCGCTAGTTAGTTATCGATGCATGGAAAATATTAATATACTATGTGATGAACGCAGGTGACTAAACATGAGGATGCACCAGAAAGTGAGTGGAGGAAGTGGAACTGGAGGTCAGAGGGGGATATGCTGTTGAACGGGGCTTTTTTCAGGCAATCAGGAGCAGGAGCCTCTTCAAGCTATGCCAGGGCTTCCAGCCTCAGTGCAAGGCCTTCTTCTCTTGTAGGTTCCATCACCACCGCCGCCGGTGCCCTTAACTGCAGGAGGGGATCCCGCTGCTAATTTTAATTAAATAAAACAAAGGACTCAAAAGATTATACATCGATCAATGAGTCTATTAATGTTGGCGGTTGACCTATGTTATTTCCAAGCTTTAATTTTCTTAAATTCTAAATATGCAACCTCTGCCTTTAGCTTAAATTAATTAGAACCTTAACTATATGTTGAGATGCCACTGCAGAGTGTTGACTATTTGTACGAAAATTAAAGCAGAAGTGTTGACTAGTACTGTTTTGTGTTACTTTCCATCATGCCCTGTCTCCTATTGGGAGAAATCTTTAGTTTCATAATCATACTACATCATCCATTCAACCAAAGACACACATAGGGACACGTCTGAATTTGTATCTCACACGGCCCCTTTCTCGCGAACTCGGAAGTAAGAACGTTCCTTATATGTCTTTGGTTAGACAGATGACCTTAAATGATCTGATCCTGCTTTTTGCATATAGTCACAGGCAAAAGATTAAGCAAAAAACTTGGATTTAAATGAATGATTAATAACTATTTGTATGAAATTATAACTAAAGTAATAAGGTATAAAACATCATCGGTATCGTAGAAATTAAGAACAATCCACAGTGTGTGAAAGGTGTTTGGATGAAGGGAAAATTTTGCAGCATGCGGAAAGCAATAACACGATCCTTTTCCCCGTCAATTGTGTAAAAAGTAGGGTCGGGCCGGGATCGGGTGAGTCTAATTTGTCCAACGAGTCTGCAGTCCATAATTGCCATCCTCTCCACGAGCGTGGATTCACACTCTCCAGTCTTCATGCACCTTCCAGAAGCAATATTGCTTTACTTTATTTTTACTATAAGTACTTGATATCATCATATATGTTGTTTTGAATTCCTAATAAAATTTGATAGTTGGGGAGGAAGAATAAAATTAATGTAAAACTTTAAGTTCATGGGTAAATACTTCTGATTACTTTGAGCTTTAAGCCTTGCAGATGTGATCAAGATATGTTGTTTTTTATTTTCTAATAGAATCAATAGTTGAGGGAAGGAGAATCAAATTAACCTAATATATCCCTCAGGTGCATGTATGAATAAATATTTTTATTTACTTGAGCTTCAAGCGTAGCGTTACAAGCTGGTGATCATGGATAGATTTTTCAGTATAATCGGTACATGAGGTGGTACATCACGTGTCACTATATAAATGGTGGAATATGTGTGTTAAAAAGTTAATAACTTAAAAAGCAAAATTTCTCACCACTTATATAAAAACATGTGATGTATCACCTGTGTTCCCGTCACAATAAAAAATTTCTTGTGATCATGATATATAACTATATTTAAATCATCTTGAACACCAGCACGTCAAAAACATATACGTTTGTTTTTAGAGACTTTTCTACCATGCATGCATGCAGTATCTAACGTAAATTATTAAATCAGCTATGTTTCGAATCATGGTGCAATAATTAACCCATGTAAACAAGATTAATAGGGAGAGGTCCTAATAATCAATGCAAATGCCCTTTCATTAATTATCTGAAAGAAACTGATACAAAGTAAAGTGAACGAATGAAACAGGACAAATATGGAATCATTCGACGTTACAAACAGTTATACGACTACGTACGTAGGATCCAACATCGAATTAATTAGGGCATAATAGAACATGCGCATGCAAGTATTCATGGGGTGACGACTAGCTAATTAAAGCTTGCTTGATCAAAAGGCAAAGAAGGAGGCGGCTGCGAGCACGACAGCACCAGCGGTGGAGGCAGTGGAGAAGAAGGCTGGGAGGGCGGCGGTTTTAGAGGGAGCCTCAGCGGGCAAGGGTGTGTCCGCAGTCAGAACGTCAGAGGGAGGCTCCGTAGTAGTGTCACGGGTAGGGGAAGGAGGGGATGCTGAGGCTGAGTCATCAGGGGAAGGGGCGGAGGCGCTGGATGAGTCGTCGGAAGATGGACCGGAGCTACTGTCCTTGTCTTTTGATGACTTAGGGGAAGAAGCCGGACTGCTACTGCTGTCGTCCTTGTCTTTTGAGGACTTGGGAGAGCTGGAGGAGGAAGAAGAAGACTTAGGCGACGGTGATGAGCTGTCTTTACCGCTGTCTTTGCCGCTGTCCTTGCTGGATTTGGGTGAGCTGGCAGAGGATTTAGGTGACGGAGATGAGCTGTCTTTGTCGCTGCTCTTGCTTGGAGCCGGAGCAGATGATGATTTGTCCTTGTCTGATGACTTATCATCGTCGGATGACTTGGGCGACGGTGCTGATGGGCTTGGGGCGGATGAGGACTTGCTGTCCGATGATTTGTCCTTGTCTGATGATGATTTGTGCTTGTCTGATGATGATTTGTCCTTATCTGATGATGGAGAGGAGGATGGGGAAGATGAAGATGAACTGTCAGAGTCTTTTTTATCGTCCTTCTTCGGCGATTCCGAAGGACTACTGCCCGAATCCGCTGCCATCGCAACTCCGACAACGGCAAACAAGATCAGAGCAATGAGAACCAATTCTCGACGCGCCATTTTTCTTCTCGCTCTTCTTCCCTTTGTTTTTGTCGAAATTAGGGTTTGCTGCAGCTTATAACCTGTTCCGTTAATTCGTTTACTTGCCTTGCAAGGTAGGTTTTTCTCTTGTGTTTGAGATAGTTGATGAATGGTTATTGCAGTTGTTTGTCTCTAAATATATTTATAGTGGTAAAGTATAGAGAAACACTGCGCAACCAAAGGACGTAGGTGGATCATAATATGGTTGAATGGAAATGAGATTTATAGGACTCAGCGTGGAAGGGAGACAGCATAGGAAAATTGTGGAGGATAAGACACCAGAGTTAGTTTATTCTGTCGTGACCTTATGACCATTAATTTTAAGTAATTACTTAATTAACTTGTGGTTAAGAAGTAATGTGGTTTCTTGGCTGAGCGGGCTTAACGGATCATGGTTCGAAAATTACAAGGATCTTGAATTTCGAGCGGACATTCAGAATTGCGTGTTTCTACTCATGTTTTTTTTGTAAAAATAAACTATTATTAACTACAAATTTAGAAAGAAATAAGACAAGGACCTTCCCGTTGTGTGGAGAAAATTTTCAGTGTGTCTGAAACATGAGGTGGTACATCACATGTCATTGTATAAGTGGAGGGAAATTTTATTGTTCAAGTGTCTCTTCATTTATATAATGACATGTGGTATACCATCCCATGTTTCAGGCACACTAAAAAATCTCTTCACTTTGTGATAAGATTTGGTTTTGGGACGACGACGATTAGTTATGCTGCTAATTTTGAACTAGCCACAAAAATATATCATTGCACTTATATGAGTCAAATTTGAGACCTTATTCCATTTAGGTGGTGACAACTATGTACTCTACTTCAATTTTTATATTACATTTCACCACTTTTCTAATAGAGATGAGATCCCAAATGTTGGTGGGACCTACCTTTATTAGAGAGATGTACAAATGTCATATGAAAGATGTGATAAGTATAACATCACTCATTTATTTTGATAAGTTTATGTGTACGCATTGTTGGCTAGAGAAACTAACCTACGTACAGTAAGGAATACCACTATATAGTAGGTTCGCACAAATCCTGTATTAATGTATGTTTAATAAAAAATGATATTCTTATCATATTTTTCATAACCACGTTTGCATAATCTCTCTATTAGAGATTGAACATGCATGTTTTGGTGGCCTTACATCTATCTTAAAAGCAGTCTAAGTGCGGTAAGTATAGCATTACTCATTATCAACCCAATGACGGTTTTGTTGCCCTAAATTAGGGAGAGCCGTTTTGTAAAAAAGAAACACAACATTGAGACAACCCTATAACTCCAGCAATGAGTAGCCCAGTAAACGTGGGCCAGATAAACCCACAAGCCCAGGATCCAAACTTTTATCCAAATCCAAACCGGATTACCCGACCAGCACCTTCTCTTTGCTCCTCTGCCAGATAGAAAACGCAACACAATCCATGGAGGCTGAACCCGCACCGGAACCCGGATCCACAAGCTTCCCCTCCGCCGTCAACGGCGGCAAGACGTTGGAGGAATGTCAAACCATGATCCAGAGGAGCCTCCGGAGTACGCTCCTACTTTCCCTCGCTTTTTATTTTCCATTAAACAAATTCATGTCATGAATTCTAATGTCTGCTCAGGGTTTAGGGTTTTAGGGCTTTAGGGTTTATCTTTGGTTTCCGTATATTTATCTGCAACCAAAAATGCTTTCGCTGTCGGTTATTGAATTTGATTTGATCTGTTTCTTCGACAGCTCCGGTGGTGAAATTTCTGTTGAAGCATTTGGAGCAGTCTGGGTGTGGGATTGGAGACAGGTTCATCAAGGCCATTAATTGCAACAAGCAGATTGCCGGCGGTTATGTTCGTGGCGAAGGGGTACAATTGAATCGCTATTCCTCTTCATTTCTATTTGTTTAGTTGAAAAGCTCTGATTTTTACAGATTTCAGCAAACTTCATTTTGCAATTGGAATTTAGCAAATGCAATAGAATCTGTGTATTACTACTTCGAATGAATATTTTGTTTTGAAAGTTTCAATCTTCGAGTGAACTGAGTGGCGGAACATAGTTTCTTGTCATTCAATTATCTCTGTCAATTGATTCTTTGTAGAAGAATGTTCTGTTGTTCGGAATAGTGTCTGCAGGATGAGCTTCTTCTGAATCTGATATATTTTATCTGTTCTGTCTGTCTGCATTTGTGCTAGATACTGGTGTGTGGTAATCATATGACAATGCAAGACGATGTCAACCAAGTAGTGATACACGAGCTAATTCATGCTTTTGACGATTGTCGTGCTAAAAACTTGGATTGGTCTAATTGTGCTCATCATGCTTGCAGTGAGGTGTGCGTTGATATAGAAACTGAATCTTTTTCTTGTACTGGACGTATTGTATCTTCAAACCTCAAGTTTATTTGTTTTTCACAAGTATTTATATACCGTCGTTCTGCAACAGATTCGTGCTGGCCATCTAAGTGGTGACTGCCACTATAAAAGGGAATTGTTGCGGGGTTTTGTAAAGATTCGAGGTCATGAACAAGTGAGTTATTTGGCTTCAATTTAAATAAAAACTAAATGCATATTCTTCAGGATACTTTCTTTGCATATAAAGTGAACTAGTCTGTTACCTTAATTTGATTTGGAAAGATGAAGACCAAATACCTACAGTCATAGGAAGGGGGAAACAGACCTTTTCATATATAACCAAGTTTGGATTTGTTGTACCGAATACAATGTCACTTGATTTCTGTTTTTCTTTGATTGCCTCATTGTGAAGTTAAAAATAGTGGTTTTAATGAATCATGGTAATTGGTTGAAATAAACCGGAGATGGAGAAAACATTTCTCATATTCTTAGTTTTTTTTTTCCATTTGCTTGCAATATTATCATATGCTCTAGTTTATTGTTTGTAGACTAACTGTACCTTTTCATTGGATTCTCAATTTGACATTTGAAGGATTGTGTGAGACGAAGAGTTATGAAATCAGTTATTTCCAATCCGTATTGCTCAGAAGCAGCTGCAAAGGACGCCATGGAAGCTGTTTGGGATGTATGTTACAATGATACCCAGCCCTTTGACAGAGCTCCTTAAGAAACAGTAATAGGTATTTGCCTGATCGCAACCAGTCAACTCCATGTTTCAAAATTTTAATCTGGCATTCCAGAAGATTGTCCATTAAGAGAAACAGGGTTGTTCCCTGATTATTTTTTTTGGCTGCATAAGATATATTCATTTAAAAAATTATTTTCTTTCTTTACATGGCTGTATGAGGAAATTTTACTGTATCAGATTGTCATACAGATTGTACACCGACAACGGTTGTTTTTTGTGCTTACGTTTCAAAATAATGCCAATTTATCATGCTCATTTTTCCTTCAAATTTGTCGAACTACGTGTTGTTTTATTAATACATACCCAAAGATTGCAACTTGAATGTTGATTATGGTCAGGCCAACAAAACGACCATGGAATTTATTGGTTCCACCAAGTAATAACTAGATGAGTCTGTTCTGCAGACCCCATAATGTTAGAGGCTATTACTTACAGATCGGGATCGTGGACCATATGGTGATCACATAGATATCCCTTTCTTTTTCTGAATTTTGATTCTAATTAGGTTTAGAGGGAGCCTTGGCCGAGGCTTGGGGTGTTCGAGCCTTGGCTGGCTTCTTGAAGCTGGAGGGTGAAGGAGAGGGACTAGTCCCAGACGTAGGGGATGCAGCTGGTCTGGTGGACTTTTTGGGCTTCTTGAAGCTGGAGGGTGAAGGAGAGGGACTAGTCCCAGAGGTGGGGGATGCAGCTGGACTGGTGGACTTCTTGGGCTTCTTGGGCTTCCTGAAGCTGGGGGGTGAACTGGCTGGCGCCGATTGGGGCGATGATGATGGTGCAGACTTAGGTGAAGAAGATGGAGAGGACGATGAAGACATGGGGGATGGTGCTGGGGCAGAGGACGGTGATTTAGTGGCACCTGACGGAGATGGAGTTTTGTCTTTGGATGGAGCTTTGGCAGTGGCTGGACCTTTGGCGGGTGATGATGCTGGCGCCTTGGATGGAGAACTGGACGGGGCAGATCCCGGTGACGGTGATGCTGCTGGTGCCTTTGCCTTTTTTGCTGAAACCCCAGCAATAATGACAATAAAGATGAGAGTAAGGACGACCACTTGATTTGCCATCTTGTCTTGTCTGTCTCAGTTTCGAGTTTTTATTCCGGTCTTTGTAATATTGTTCTTTGAAACAAAGGAGGTAGTGTGGAGGTTGATGGTGAACGGAATGAGATATATAAAGATCGATTCGGTAGGTGGCTGGTGGTGGTGGTGGATGGGAGGGAGATGAAGTAGGAGGAATTTGTGTCTTGCTGCAGGACAAGGCTTTTCTTGGAAGAACTATAATTAGAAATCAAAACAAGAACCTTTCGTTATGGGGACATCTGCGATGGTGTTTCTTCTTTTTACTCGAAAAACATATATTAGACACCATTTGAGACCGAGTCTCTGATGGCACCTCAAATTAGAAATGCATGAAAATTTCGACATCGTTCAAATTTAATCCTCGAGGACAATGAACTGTGAGGTGATAACCTTTGGACTTCATGAACCCCCAAAATCCTTTCATTAGGTCCCTTGGTCGGATTACGGTGTCCATCTCTTTACGCTTAGATTCGTTTTCCTCGTTGCAGATTAGAGAAGTTCGTATGTCGTGTTATTAAAATGATATGTAAGTGTACACAAAAATATCAGTCCGACTTCTCTTCTTAGTTCATTATCTCCTGTCCTATCTAAACTTTTATCATTAGTTTGACGACCTATTCATAAATGTTAATTGTCTACTAATTGTTTGTGTTATACTTTCTAAATGTTAGTCAACACCGAAATAACAACAATTGGAAACATGGTAAATGGTATGACAGTATCTGAGTCGTTGAAAGTAAATTAACAACGTAGAAATTAACAAATTGATTGGTTGTTCCATGCATGCACAGTGTGCCATGAAAAAATTAGGACTCTTGATTTCATTAATTTAATTTACAATGCGTATAATATATAAATATATATGAGTAATTACATAAGTGTATAAGAGGTAGGACTCCTAAACTTATCTAGTATCGTGCCAAACAATTTCTGATAGGGTAATGTTAGGGAGACTGAAATTTTGAAACCAAATGATGTGGTAGTTGATGACAGAATTATTATTTAGGTGTTGATTAACGAGCTTATTTCATATTAGTGACACATCATTTAGTTTAAGAACCTGAGATCCGCCTCAGATTGGACACTTGATCTCGCTCCTTTATGTCTCATACAACTGTTGTCCTCTATCCTTCCACCCGTCCGCACACAAATCCTTCAATTGCCTGCTAGATGCTTGCCTTCGAAAGAGTAGACTTACCTGGTCATTGTGTTTGCTACCCACGTCGAGAGCGAGTGTTGCTCACTTAAACGAAGACGTGCGAAAACGCTTTGGTGGTTTGGGTCTCTGCTTCGCCTCCTTTTGCAGTTCTGATTATGTTTTGTCTACTTGCTTTGTTGGTAGCAGAATTCTTCCGTTGCTAATGTTGGTTGTTTCTTTCGTTAGCAAAGTGATTTTGGAGATGTTGTGAAATTAGAAATTTGTTTCGTTATTAATTTGGGGCTGCTTTGCTCATTTGTGTTTTTGTTAATTTTGGGGCCTTTGGTTTTTGTTGGTGTTGACGGTGAATCTGCTAACTCAAGCGATGAAATGGCGAAGTGCACGATGACTGTGGCAGTGACGACTTGTGTCAACATACTGAGTCTAATTGGGTTATCATGTGCTTTGCTTGGGCTTCTTTGTTCTTTTGTCTTAATTGCTGCTCGTTTTTATGTTTATCTATTATAACATATTTATTTATCAATCAAGTTTATGTTTAAAAAAAAAATCCAAGAATATAACAATCAGAAAATTGGGTTAGGCATAGTTTCACGTGCATGCAGATGAATTCCAAAACATTAAATTTCCAAGAATATAACAATCAAAAAATTGGGTTAGGCATAGTTTTACATGCATGCAGATGAATTCTAAAACATTTTTTTTTTATTTAGCTACCCAACATGGTGGATGAAGGACCCTGCTACCCTGAGGGTTTAAAAGGGCACTTGGTTAGGATTCATGTAGACAACCAATTACTTTAATGCTCTACTTGGTCACAAACCCACATTGCTAAGCTCAGCCAAAACATTTTTTTCTCACATAAAATTGTTATATGCTTCCTTATTATTTCAAACAAATAAGTTACCATGCAATTGGTTTCCATTTTCCAACTAAAAATTCAAGTTAAAAAATAGTTCTTGTATTCTAAAGGGATACTTTGGATGCGGTCCCTAATCCTTAACATTCTTTGATTAAAACCTTAATAGTATTTAAATTTTGATCAAGGTCCCTTGATTTTGTACACCTCATTATATTACTATTAATATTTATATTTTTATAGTGACATTAATTGTTAGATATTTTATGAGATTTATAATCCTATAAATTTAAAATCTCTCATTATAATACCATTAGAAACGGTTACAATAAAAAAATTCAAACATTTTGATTGAATAAATGGATAAAAACTATGTAAAAATAAGAAATAATAAATGGCAAAAGAATGCATCCATAGTGTTAAAAAAAAATTGGTACATTTCACATATAACAAAGTGGTACATTAATAAAGAAGAATGGGTACATTATAAATAAATTAGGGTACATATAAAAGATTAAAAATTATGAGTACAAATGAATTTTTTAAAATATAGGCACTAAAAGAAATTAATACATGGGTAGAAAATAAAACTAAAAAGAAAATAATACAAATTAAAAAAAATGTTGCAAATTAAAAGTGGGTACAAACTAAAAATATAAATATATGATACAAAGTTTAGGCATAAAACATAAATATACCATATGTAATTTTTCTATCATTGATTAAATATACAATGTCACGCGACGGTATACACATGGGTACAAACACAAACAAAACTTTAAAAAATATGGGCACAAAAAGAAACTAATAAATGGGTACAAATTAAAAATGAAAAGAAAATTGGTACAAATTAAAAATATTTGCAAATTAAAAATAGGTACAAACTGAAAAAAATAAAAATAAAATTAGCCATAAATATAAATATACTAATTGTAACATTTTTAACACTAAAGGAATATATTTAAAAATAAAAATATTTTATTATTCAAATAATTAATGATGTTATTAATACCCAAGGACCTTGATCAAAAATTCAAAATGAATAAGATTTTAATCAATGGAGTAACAAAAAGAAAGATGTGAACCTAATTTTCCCTATTCTAAATAGGGGCTTTTAGATCCAGGTCCAAAAATGTAGAGTGTTTTTAGGAGTGAGTCCAGTTATCTAATTATTTGTTTTTATTTCTTTTATACTCATTCTATACTTTCTAAAAATATTAAAAATCAATTAAAATCTTCTAATATTATGCATTTTCCAACTCCAAAAGAATATATTTAATATCTTATAACAAAAAAGCTAATATACTAACATAAATTTATCTACAAAACATTCTACCCTAACTCAAGTAACAAATATATGAATGTATATAATACCTATACGTGAGATATGAAACCTAATTAAAATGTAGAATAAACATAACATACCTACAAGTAAGACACATTAATCTGTGACAGGTTGATTATAAAAAAAGAATCTGTCATATAGGTAGATAAATATAATTAACCTGTGATATAGGTTGATTATAAAAATTAAAAATAAAATCTATAAATGGGGTTTAAAGTAGGAGGAAGAACGAGAAATAACAAAAAGATAAATAAAAAGAAATAAGCAAAGAGATAATTGGGAAGAAATTTGACTTTTATAATAAATCTTATCATGGAACAGATAACTATTGATAATTAAATAATTAAATATAACAAATTGGACTTATTTTAATAAACTGGACTATTCCTACAATTGGCTCAAAAAATTGGACTTATATCAAGTTTCCCCTTCTAAATATAAAGATTAGGGAAAATTTGAAATAGGTCCAATTTTATAGACTACCTTTTGAAATAGGTCCAATTTTTAGTGACTTTTGATTTTTGAAATAGGTCCAATTTTTAGTTACTTTGGACCTATTTCAAAAAACCCCTAAAGATTAACTTGAAATTAGTAATACTGATCAAATAGCTAGTACAAAGGATACAGATACAACAAAAAGAAGAAGAATCCACGTTAAGAGAGGAGTGGCAAAAAACATGCAAAAATACAGCAGATTGATCTTTCTCCCCCCTTTCGCAACATGCTCTAGTATTAAGACTGTTTAATTAATTTGCACAATATCTTCTTATTCATAAGTCCACGTATAGAGAGACTCTATAACGAAAGATAACATACAAGCTCAATCAATTAAATTAATTTGATAATTGGAGGCTCCTCAGTTTTTTATGAGCCTTGAGAGATCATCAGTGGGATAATCCTCCTCCTCCGATGCAGAGTCCGAGGGTCCCTGCAGCTGCGGCCTCGCCTTCTGGGGCAGCCGCGGTCCCAGACTTAGATCCAGGCTCGGTGGTCTCGCCCCCAGGAGCAGCAGCGTCGCCGCTGCTGGGAGAAGGAGGGGATGATATGTCGTTAGCAGGGCCTGGGGCTGAGGCTGGGGTGTCGGCGTCACCATCACTGGGAGAAGGAGTAGATGAGCTGGAAGATGATGGTGAGGTTGCAGCGTCAAGGGAGGAAGCCGGGGAGGGGGAGGGTGGTGATGTGACTGACTCATCTTGTGCTAAAACACCAGCGATGGCTACAAAGGTTAGGGCAAGAACAATGACTTGACGTGCCATCTTTGCTTCTTGTTTTGTGTAACCTTTTTTTTGTTCTTTGATTTGCAACACTTCTCTAGAGATAGTTATATAGGAAAACCATTGCGTAACCAACGTACCAAATTAAGGAGGTGGAAGTGGGTGGTGATCAAGAGACTAATATGAGATTAGTAGGAGTGAGAGTAGGGATAATCTGTGGAGTAAATTAATCGAAGAGAGAGAGAGAGAGGATATATATAGTTTAATTTGGTTTTAGAGGGAAGGGGAGAGAGGAGATATTATGGGTTTTCTTGGCTGGCCGGGTTTAGTGGATCATGCATGGTTCTAAAATTATTGCTAGATTAATAGAAATAGCTATTAATGGAAGGAAAAACATTTTTTTCTAACTTTGGCATTTGGATTAGGGTTTGGTTGTTTGAGAAGTATCAAGGAGACTATTGAAAGCAAGACTCTTTCGTGGTCTCTCTGACACTTAATGTTTTTGGTATAATATTTTATAATGTTGACACATAAATTAACATTAAACTATAAGGTGACAAAAAATTTATAGAGAGTTTCACTTTGAGCGAGTCCCTTCGGCATTCTCTTGATTGTTTAGATACATTATGTGCCAACCAAGAACCGACAATATGTTAATTAAATGTTTCAAACTATGCTTATTCTGCGAGAAAATGGTAAATAATATAGAACTATGATGTAAGTTAAATCTCACTATTCTACTTTCCAACTACGAAGAAATCCTTGATCATGGTGTTTATTCCTTTCAATTGATGAAGAACCGAAGTTGCATGCATGGTTTTGTGGATATATAGAACGTTGTTGTGTTAAAGACAAATTAGCCATGCTATTTAGACTCACAAAAATTATGATATTGTTCATAACTTGATATACTCTGTTATAATGTGAGTCCTAAATATAAATGTGTATGCTTAAGTGAAGATTTTATAATAAAATTAATTGACAATATAAGAAGTAACTCAATTACTTATAAAAAATGTAAGGGATTTTTTTTTTCCGATGTGGGATTTATAATCTCAACACTCACTAATGTTATCAATTTATATTTTTAAATGACAATATATTGTTTTTTCCCTATTGAAATGAAGACCAGATGGTGGTTTCGTCACGACAGTCCACCCTTAGGAGATCCGGAAAGACGCACAGAGGCATTTCAATCTCACTCTAGCCACCATCGTACGATTCACTAGCGCCATGAATTGAACTCGGAATTTGCCGTGTGGAATACATACCTGAAATTCGTCTCCAACTACTGAATCATCTATGGTGATTAATGTGACATCCCACATCGCCCAGGGGAGTGATCCTTAAATGTATATTCCCATCCCTACCTAGTACTTAAATTTAGGTGTTGATGGAAAATGATCCTTTTTAGATCCTTTTTGTGAGGATCCAGTGATCAATTAATCTTGTCCGTTCATCGTATATCATACGATTAAAATTTATTTTAAATTTTAAATTTTAAATTAAATACCAATAGTATTTAACGAAAACTGACCACACGATGTACGATAAACATACACGATTAATGGATTCCTCAAAATCTGACAAAGAGAATCCAGAGGGATCCTTTTCCGGTGTTGAGCAGTGGAAGCTGGAAGAACAAAGTGAACATATATGTAAATATGCATAATGATATGCATGTCGGGAACATCAATCTATAACATTACTTTTCAGATTTTCATGTAGCGTTAGATCTGAAGACACTTTTTCAATGGTAATGTATTTCAATGATCATAAGTTATATGGTAATGTATTTCAACGATCATAAGTTATATATAATTTAATACCGGATAGGAGAAGAAATCTAAAAGGTTAGAAAAATCTAAAATTATTTATGTAGAACTATACATATATATATATATATAATTTTTTTTTTTTTATTCGTAATGTATTTTAACAATTTAGATAGAACTATATCTTTAGTTGCATATTATATCATATTATATATTTAAGTGTATTATTTATGGATCATTTTTGTATAAAATTAGACAAATCCAAAACCATTAAGAGATCCTTGCAAAATATTATGTATATTTCAGTACATCATTCATAGATCATTCTTGCAAAAAATTAGACAAATCCAAAATCATTAAGATATTCATTTGTAGTAAAGAAAATGTATGAATATGGTTCAACAAAGAAACACTAGATTTAATCTAAGGGTCATATAGTTTTGGGCTTGAGTGATTTTGGTAGACATGATCTTTGAGCTAAAACATATTTAAAAGATAGTGTGTTGGATTGTTGAAAGCTCATGTCCTTAGATCCTAAATTATATATATTGATATATTTGCAGCTAAATTTATACTTCTCTCTAGATCATGAGCTAGCTGGGAACAAACTTGAGAGCTAGCTAGCAGGAGAGGAGGAAATTAACTAGGGTTCTAACAATTATTAGCTACAAGGATAACAAAATGAAGATTATCGTTGTAGTTCTTAAGACGATCATGATCTGCTTCTTATTTCTTTGTCAACTTCAAACGTTCGCAGCAGCAGCCAGACTTCATTTATCTGCAGGTACTAATTAGATTATTTTTCTTTCTATGACCAAACATGCATGAATTAATGTCTGCATGGTAATTAAGTTTGTACGTTCGTAGGTGGGATGAGATCACACGATCAGCAACATCAAGTACAGCATGCAGTGGGACGAAGACAAGTAAATTATGGGCATCCGTTTCCGACTCGTTCTCCATCTCCGTCTTCTTTGTCGTTGCACGATGAGGACTATTCGATCCCCGGTAGGCAGCGACCTGTGCACAATAATTACCTCGAACCCTAACTGGCCGTAATTAACCTAGCTAATTACTATGTACTCCTCATCATTTGTAGTTAATAAGAGCAGCACTGGATCAGGCAAGATAGCTAGAATTAATTCCAAGTAATTGTTTTTACTTTCATGGCTTACTTCACTTCCATAATACTACTCTCTATGGCCCTATCCTGTATGTAAATTTACCATCTATGCACATACACATGCTTAATGGAGAATTGAGACCATCTCCAGATCTCAAACTCCGGAGCCGATGGACTCAACAATATGGACCATTTAAAAGAGAGAAAGAGATGATAGCATGACTTTGTGTGTGAAGTGAGCCAGTGGGATGAGACTAATGGCGGCTCCATGATTTAAATTGAATGCTTTGTTGGGTCTGTCAGCTCCGGAATTTGAGATTCAAAGATAATCTCAATTCCTTAATGGATAGTCTAATGATCGAAATAGACTATCCATTAAACAACATTGAGGGATACTATGCCAATTTAACAGTATCAACTTAACGACATTGAGGGATACTATTCAAACACTTCTTTTAACATTTCACACATTTCTCTCAGTTTTCAGTCGTTGGATCAAATGACAGAAATTAATAGAAGATGTGTGAAGATAAAAAAAGATATATGGATAGCATTGTCCCATTCTTAATTGTGAATTATCGCGACATTAGTTCTAATTAATAGACTAAGGTAGACGTGGGCAGTCTCTTTAATTAGACCACTTTATTTTGTAGCCTGCTAATCTAATTTGACCGACAACAAGTTGATATGGAATAAAATAGTTACGCTCTACGCATGCTGTAACAGTACAGATTCGGTTTGTCCTACTTTTTACAGCCATATTACCCACTTTCTACCAAGAAATGGTACGTGGGACGAAGATATTATGAGGACAAATAAAGAAGAAGAACATATCCTTGCACGATTCTTTTCATCTGAAATAAACGATTCTTAAATAGTAAACTTTTGTAGGTAGATGGCGTTGATCACAATGATAAAAAATAATTGTGTTTATGTATTCTGATATGGATTTGACCTTTACTGACTTCTCTTTTATTTAACAACTAACTATTTAACACATTGACACATCATTCTATTAAAAAATAGTGAAATTTTTAGCATATATAATTCGGTATATTTTCCTCGTAAGTAATAAAGGTGTACACTTGCTTAGCTAGTTGCTTTACCTACTTACTACAACATTGTGGTATAGCTTTCCCTCCTATCTAAAACAGAAAATAAGGTTTTGTGCAATTAATGGGAATGATCAGATTTTGAGATTTAATTATAGAAATTGATCAGTTTTTTTAGTAAGGACGACATATTGAACATATAATGATGATTAACAATGACATAACAAGCATGCAATAATGATATAATGACAACAAAATAAACACTGATCAATTTGATAATCAAATGTCAAAAGTGATAATTCATACTAATTAACCTACATTATTTGGCCCTTCCATTAAACGAGTCAACCTACGTACAAATTCAACATACACAAATTTTATTTACACGTGTCAAATTCTCGACAAATAAGTAAATACTAAATACGACCACTTCCAATTGAACCGGATCACGAGATAACCGTCATCCTGATTCCTATCCTCCCATGTTCATATAGTAGACCTTGGTTTGTAGTAGATTATGCAGTGTCATCTTGTAATACCAAATATCAAATGGGTACATATGGTCAATATCAAGAATTCAATGCTTAAAATGCACCCTCTTAAGAGATTCGGATGAGACCAGTGGCGAGACTAGTGTGCAGTAACACATTCAGAATTTGAATCTTGAAGGGTCTTAATGTTAAGGGTTTAAGCTTTTCAGATAAAAATAGAGCGTGTAGCGCGAAAAAAATAAATAAATTTATTCACTGAGTGATTACGTCGCACACTTGGTGAGCTTGTTGTCATCAGTTGGACTATGTTATGTTTGTCAACAAATATTGATATATGCTAAAACAATATGATGCGTGCTTTTGAGATAATTTAAAAGTGTTGTCAATGCAACGAGCGAAATGCATGTCAAACACTTAGTGCTCACAAAAATGACCTGTATCAAACATACATTTAGTCCTCAAAAGACCCTTACATATATACATTTCTCCAGCTCCAAATTGTCCGGAGAGGATCCCTTTCCCACCACTGCTAGAATTACATTACTAACATCAAAAACCAGGCACCAACATCTAGGATTCATCCCAGCACAACGAATATTGTCACAATTTTATAACGACGTTTTTATTTATATTTGAATGGACTGGAGAGAGAAAAAAGTTCAAAAAACATATATAAATATGGTAGTAAATATAATTTATTGTCTCTTAGAAGAGATCGCCAGATTTAACAAGAATACACATCGTTTGTGACGAAACGTGTATGGCATCTCCGCGCCGACGACTGTCTTCTCTCTTATATTCTGCGTCTCCTCTCCTTCTCTCTCGCTCCTCCTATTCCTATTCCTCTCTCTTCCACGCATTACCCTTTTGCCCTCCTCTCTCTCTCTCTCTCTCTCTCTCTCTCTCTCTTCATCCATGGCTCCAGAACTTCAGGAGGAAAATTACACTACTGGCTCTGCTGAACCTCCCAGAAAACCAGAGTCACCGTCGTAGGCAGTGGCAACTGGGGCAGTGTTGCCGCCAAGCTCATTGCCTCCAACACCCGCAGGCTCTCTTCTTTCCACGGTATTATTACTTCCTGTTTGTTTTCTGCGTTTCCATTTTCTTTCTGCATGCAAAGCCAGAATCTTTATGTATGCCAACGGTCAGAATAGTACCCTCTAATTGTATGTTTGGTTACTGAGAAAATGAAAATATTGTAGTTTTGTTCCCTAGAGAATGCCAAATTAATTGAATTTTCTTGTTTGATTCTGGGATTTTGTTCTGTTGGGTGTTCAATGGATGAAAATTCTGAAAACCCAATTTTAATTCGAGTTTTGAATGAAAACACACTTGCAATTTGAGTTTTATTTTTATTTTTTTCCTGCATCGGAATTCAGATGAAGTGAGAATGTGGGTGTTTGAGGAAACGTTACCAAGTGGTGAGAAGCTCACAGATGCCATCAACCGCAACAATGTAAAAAAGCAATGATCTTTAATGCATTCCTCTTATATGTGAATGATTTACACCACTGAAAACGTTTGTATTGTGTTTTTCGATAGGAGAATGTGAAATATCTGCCTGGCATTAAGCTGGGGGAAAATGTTGTTGCAGACCCGGATCTTGGGAATGCAGGTACTTCTTTTCTCAGCAAAAGCTTTGCTGAACTTTTTGAAGTTACAATGTTTTGAATTTGTGTAATTTGTTGGGTGCTTGGAGCAAATTTTTTATAACAGGGGGAGTTTTGCAGTGAACGGTGCGAACATGTTGGTGTTTGTTACTCCACATCAATTTATGGAGGGTATATGCAGGAGGCTTGTTGGGAAGGTAAAAGCAGATGTGGAGGCGATTTCCCTCATCAAAGGAATGGAGGTCAAGATGGAAGGCCCATGCATGATCTCGACGCTCATCTCAGATCAATTGGGTATTAATTGTTGTGTTCTGATGGGAGCAAACATAGCTAATGAGGTTATTTAGCTTGATTTTTCACTCTTCTTAAAAGATTTAGTTTCTCAGATCATATCCCATCTGGTTCTTCTGAAACTAGAGACTCTTTGTGTAGATTGCTGTGGAGAAATTTAGTGAAGCCATGGTTGGATACAGAGAAAAAAAAGAGATTGCACAGAAATGGGTTCAGCTGTTTAATACTTCCTACTTCATAGTCACACCTGTGAGTACGTCAAATACATTGTTACAATCACTGTTGTACTGAAGTACTCTTACTATCACGAATGTTTGGCGTGGACGGGAACTAGTTTTACAACCCACGATTTAGTAAGAATTCGGTAGCGCATAAGCACTAAAACTTCTCTGCATCACATCAAGTATATATTAGAGGAATGCTCTATTTACACCTTTTTGGGTTTGTGTGAAATCTATAGGTCCAAGACGTGGAAGGAGTAGAACTGTGTGGAACCCTGAAAAATGTTGTGGCCATAGCAGCAGGTTTTGTGGACGGATTGGAGATGGGAAATAACACGAAGGTAAGTTCAAAAATTTCGGTAAAGGTTGAACCCATGTCTAATCTGCTTTTTCTATTTCATTTCGACTGCTTATTTTGAATGACCAGGCTGCAATTATGAGAATTGGTCTAAGGGAAATGAAGGCATTTTCCAAGATGTTATTCCCATCTGTCAAGGACACCACCTTCTTCGAAAGCTGTGGCGTTGCTGATCTCATCACAACATGCCGTAAGGAAGCATGGCGATCTCTTATATTCATTTTTTGTTTTTTCTTTCTTTCTAACCTCAATGTGTTTGGCAGTGGGAGGAAGAAACAGGAAAGTAGCGGAAGCTTTTGCAAGGAATGAAGGGAAAAGGTAAAAGCTCCACAATTTGGCACATAAAGCTTGTGAAAAGTAGGTGGTTTCCAACTATTACCCTTATGCATTTGTTGTCTGCAGATCGTTTGATGAGCTCGAAGCAGAAATGCTGCAGGGTCAAAAATTACAGGTTCACATTAAAAATTATGAGAACTGAACTGTGTTATTACTCAGACTTTGGGAACTATCTTTTTATCACTCAGCGCTGTTTATCAAATTTTGCTTTCCTTTTCTGAAGGGTGTCTCAACCGCAAAAGAGGTTTACGAAGTTTTAAGCCACCGTGGGTGGCTAGATTTCTTCCCACTTTTTGCAACAGTTCATGAGATCTGCATTGGCACTCTTCCTCCAACAGCCATAGTTGAACACAGTGAACGCACGCCTAAAATGTAGCCGGCTTTCTCCAAGAACCGCTTATCATGGATAGGTGGTAGTTTACTTTAGTGATGTCCTTCGCCCAAAAGCGAGGGCGAGGTGAAACTTTGGAATGTTGGTTCATACAGAAGTCAGCACTCTGCAACAATATATGGTTGCATCTTGTTTGTTCTTCAGATTGTACTCATGTTTGTGTAATCAACAGCAAGTTGTAAACTTCTTTAGAGAATACACAAGTAATAGAATAAAGAGTTTGAATGAACCATTTCTGGTGTCACAATTTGAGAATGAGAGATCGAAATCTCGATTGCAATTGTTTTTGTTTCCCGACCTTGTTTCCATATTTAACACCAAACCTTTTCTCATTTCATGAAATAGAAGTTACACAACTGCCACAAACCCAAATTACACAGCAAGAATACCATAAATTAGAAGGAAGAAAAAAGACCGAAATAATTTTCCGACAACACCAAACCCTATGAATTTTGCATATGGTTTTAGAACAACAATTACCCAGTTCGTATTCTATCCAATCGATCCACACTCTTCCGTGCTCTGTCCATTTGGTGGTCGATACTTTTTCTAGACTTCTCATGGCAGTCCACGCTTCTCCGTGACCTTTCCATGTGGTCAAAAGATACTCTTAGTTTTTCTAGTTTATCAGCACTGATGAATTGATTTTTCAGTTTTTCAGGCCTATCAGTGCTCTTTCTCGGTTTCTCCCTTCGATCTGTGCTCTTCCTTGAAACTTCGTAAACATCAGTACTCTTCCGAGGCTGCTCAAACTGGTCTGTGCTTCTCCTAGAACTGTATCTCTGGGAAGGAGACTTCTCAACGGTTGATATGAACTTCTTGAGATGTCTGATATACTCAGGATAGAGCTCTAAATCACAGTGGTTTCCTCCTTTAAGCCATAGTGGTTCATATTTCTCTTTACACAGTTCCCAGAGTTGCTTGCCATGAGAACAATCGACTACTTCATCCGCAGTCCCCTACAGGAAAATATAATGGCTAAAAAATGTGAAGAGTAGGCCAATTTGGCATCTCATATAGTCATCATATATATAATCTTTCGACATGGCATGCCAGATGATGATCAGACAAACCCCTTATACATCAGGGCAATACTTTCTTAAAATTCCGTTCTTTGGCTAAAAAATCAAACCTCGGAAATTAAATGTTAAGAACAGCAAGGTTTCTATTCTCTAATGCATCAATAAAACTGTTAACAATATGTTATATGGTATGTACATTTTGTCTGATATAAGAAATCGCAGAAGATAATATCTGGTCAAATGCATGCATCAAAAGGAGTCTGGTTTGGTTGAGTGTTAACATATATGATATTATAAGGTTGACGAATATGGAGTAGCATACTTACATGAATGATGAGAACGGGACAATGGACCAGTGGAATTTTATCGATATTCTGTGCGTAAATAACACAATAAAACTTACAATTAGATCAAGGCCAAAAACTTGGCAACTAAGCGTAAGATAAGATACGCAAAATTGAAGAGTGTTGTGTTACCTTATAAATGTCAAACCAGTACGAACGCTTTACAGGATACATGACCCTTAAACCAGAAAGTATGGGACTATGCAAGACAACAGCTCTTAACTGAGGCAGCCGAGCAGCAAGATCCAGCGTGGGGCCACTTCCAACAGATTGGCCATAGAGAATGATATCTTCCTGCTTAGTACCATAGCATTCTTCAAGACACTTATATGCAGCTTCAATATCTGCATATGTATTCTGCTCACTTGCCTGGAACACAGAAAATATGGGACTTACATGATGCACTGTGCTCAAACAACTACTTAATACAAAAACTATTCAAATCTCCAACAGACCTTTCCAGTTGATTGCCCATACCCCGAATAGTCGTACCTGAAAGACATACCGATATGTAAGCATTGTCAATGGTAAAGGATCAAACTGTATCAGTAAGTTATGCAATGGCACTGGTAAAGATTATACAGCCTCAGTTAGTAGATTATACAAAGCTACACCACAACTGCAATCACGGTGGACATTAAATTACTGAATCACAGTACGAAAGGCGCTAGCAATTACTCAATCATCTCAGACTAGACTGTCTAAACAGGCAAAGGGGCTGGAGAATTCACTCACAGATGGCAAACAACGTAGATCAACTGACCGAACCTCAACGACAAACTGATTTTGATTTCATGAAATTCTCTAAGCATAACAACTCCAGCTACATCCCGTTTCAGCTATAACTTCAAATTAAAAGATGAAGAACTACTCCAATATCTACAAAATATCCACTTTATGGTAAAATCCCATAAATTAATACCATAAAATCCCAAACAAATATAGCTGATCAGTAGACTAGTAAAACTGATGCCAAGAATAGTAATCCAGCAACAAAAACTAACAAAGGCTCTGACTTTAGAAAAACCCAGAAGCCAACACTAGCGAGTAATCAAGAAAAATGAACACAAAGCTCAAAATCTGGAGATAAAAAACCCAAGATTCCAAAAATGACAGAGTAGCAAAAAATGGCAAACTTGGAAGAAGAGAGAGAGTAGAGAACAGAGTACCCCATGAGATTGACGCGCAGGTGGATGCTCAATTCGATGAAGAGCTCGTACATCTGGCCCAGATCGGCGGCGTTGCCGTGGGAGTAGAGCAGAGTGGAAGTGGCCAAAGGGTGGCGAATGTAGATTGCCACAACCTCAGTGCCACGGCGGGTCGGCAGTTTCAGAACCTCCACGTTTTCCCGGTGAGGGAAGGGGCTGAGAAGCAGGAGGCCGGTGTGGTCGTCTGTGATGAGCTTGTAGGAAGGTGGGTTCGGTGGGAAAAAGGCGAACTTGGCCGCCATGGACGACGTCACCCCACCCATATCACTCTCTCTCTCTCAAAACTGGCAGCTCACTCACTCACTCTCTCTCTCCTCTTTCTCTCTCTCTAATGGGAAAAAGAACGTAAATTTTAATTTGGGTTTTTGCGAATTGTTAGTGTGGGAAGTGGGTTCAGATCAACATTCCTTTCTTTTTTTCCTTTTCTCCAGAAGCTTATTCTTTACGGCAAAAGAAAAAGAGAGAGAGAGAGAGAGAGAGAGAAGAAGAGAACTGTATGAGCTACTTGAAATGTATGTATGTATGTCTCTGAGTGTGCGCAGTTGAGCGAGACAGATGGAGCATCGAGAATTAGAGATATCGAGAGACCAGGGAGAGAGGGGAGGTTTTACTGTGTTTTACAGTTTACTTGGGCTTGGGGTGAGGTAGGGTGGAGAAAACGGAACATGGAAATCTCAAGCGAGAACAGAACATGTAAAAATATAATTTTTCGTTAAAGTGAATAGTGTTGAGAGTTTTCATTAAAGTTCTCTAATATAAATTGAAGAGGGTTCAAGAGAAAGAAAGGAAGGGGAGGTTTTATTGTATTTTACAGTTTTCTATTACTATACTTATTTAATGACACGTGGAGTATCTATTTGAATTGCGGGAATTTTGAAATTTTTTTCCTCGATCACATCATTCATATAGTAACGTTCGCTACATAGGCCTCACCATATGCTTGTGTTAGCATAACTAGGCAATCTTAGGATAATTTTTCTTCGTAGAATGAAAGTCTCATATTAGCTGGTCATTAAAGAAAGACTTTTACGCAACAAGAATGTTACCGTATGATTTTGAAGAAATGGTGGGACTTCTTTCCTCCCTTGAGACCTCTCTAGACACTCAGAATGCACAATAACTCATTAGACTAAAGATACAATGCAATATAAAAAAGTTAAAACGCGTGATATTAGGTAATTTTTTACCTAACCACACTATTATGTAAAATAATTAAAACACATGACCGTAAGTTATTAAACTGGGATACCACGATGGTGACATTTCCGTAGTAAATACATTTATCTTGAGTGAGAGTCATAGGGTTGGACCATGGGACATGGGAATGCATAATTTTTGTAGGGACATGGAAAATTGAGTCAATTGACAGAAGGAGAAGTGTAGGATGCTTAATTTGGTGAATTTGGTACCACTAAGCACAAGGCCACCTCACCACCCCATGCACCCATGTGGATAAAGTTGCTTGTCGTTTCAATTTTCACCATGAAGCCATGCCAACCCTAAAAAGGAATGAATGAATGAATGAATGCATGATTAAAGTTAAAAACCAATGTGAAAACTAAACATGCCCAAAAAAATAATTAAAAGCAAAGCACGCATAGGTTGACAAAGAATGCTTAGGATTCCAGCCATAGGTAGCTTTCTTATTCCAAGCTAAGCTACTAGAGAACATAAGTTAAAAGAGCTTACATTCCGAATCGAAACGGAGCTCAACTTGCTCGGGCGATTCTTATATGCAATCTGTGGATTATCACTGTTTGTTTATCACACTATCTTACTTATTGCGTGACATTTGATGAATTTGAGTGGTGGATCATAGTATAAATTTGGGTGCTGGATCATTGTCCACAAATATTGCTTTAAAGAATTTAATTCAAGTTAATCACTCTTATAAACATGGATTCATACAGCATAGTGCAGAGACTTTAAGAAAAAAGACTTGGAAAGAGACTTGAATAAAAGACATGGAATACTTGAAGTTAATAAAGAGTTTGTGCAAAACTGAGTGCAGCAATGTTCTAGGATTCATACAGCCAACTCCACTTAGTGAAATAAGATTTTGTTGATGCTGATGTTGTAATCACTCTTATAAACCATGCAGGATCGAGGACTATATGATTATGACTTTATATGGATGTAGCTAATTGTCGTTTTCTATTCAATTTTCTTGGTCATGAATTTAAGAGGACTTCAGAAAACTTGAAGAGAAATTAAGGAAACGAATTGAAGAAAACAGTTGGGTAGAATAACAGTCTGTATTATTTCCCTTTTTGCCTTTTTAGGTGATGCATAAAGCTTTGTAAACTGAAATGCAAACACTTGTTTAGTTTTTACTACACTCTACCTCACGAGAAAAAAAAATTTGCATGCAATTGGAACGTTAATGTAACAGTCTACAATTAAACAATGTCATAAGAATAAATAAAAAAACATAATAATGTATGATAAACTCAAAATACCATCTATGTAAGTTTCTCTCCGGTATTATACTCGCAGCATATACAAATCATATATGTTGGAGTAAATAGAAGGGATGAGTGGCCCGATGACCAATACAAGTCATATGATTGATCTCCATGCCTCAGAATCCAGATCCCAGTAGTGGCATTTCCCCATCTCTATAAAAAGATGTGTCAAAAAATGTGTCCAAGACAGTGTAACTTCGTATCCAACACCCTCTTGTCCCACCCAGAAGAACCAAGCAAAGGTTCAATTTTTTTCGTTGACTATTGTATTAACCAAGTTCTTCTGCACAAAATGCCAGCATAAATTTATGTTCCATACTGTTGGTGAACAGTTAAAATGGGAAGAAGGGCAGTGAAGAATGAAGTTTTCTTACCCTTGGGAGTTGCGGCTCAAAGTTGAGACTCGAGACTCGAGAGAGAAACTAACTTACACCAATGATAGCAATGTAATAACTGTTTAAATCAACCACGTTTGTAACTTTCTTGAGTGACAATATATGATTAGCGGCGCAATAACATCTCCGCTCAATCATAACTGCAAGCACTAAACAAAAAGATTGTTCCTTTTAAGGTATTAAATACAGTGAATTGCTAGCATTTCATGTTAGTAAGGAGATATTTTTAAGTGTATTTGAAATACGGTCACACACATCATATATGATTATACAAGTGAAGAGACAGTTAAAAAACAAATTCCCTTCACTTATGATTTATATGATGACATATGACGTACCGTTCCGTGTTTTGTGCATGTTAAAAAAATCTAGGGGTCCTCATCTCTCCCATGGAAAGCGCACGACATGCTAAATGGTCATTTGGTCAAACCTAATAACGCTTTTTTTCTCAAATGTGGGTTAGCTCTATACTCAGTAGGGATATTAGCAACATTTTCACCCAAATTTTCTTATTTTATATTTATGACACTTATATTTTTATCTTGTATTATTGCTTGATGCTAAATCTCTTAACGTTTAAATGAGAAATATGATTCGTTTATGAATAGTGTTATTTTTACCTCTCACACGCATTCGTTAGTTTTTGACCATTGATGTTATTCAATTCACTCGGTGACGGCCGAAAATTGATAGGGATGTGTCTTGTGTAAGAAGTAAAATGGATGTGTGGATAATACTACCTTTTGTTTATTTATAAGATAACTGTTAGATGATTAAATAATTTTAGATTTAGTTAATTTGTTGCATAGAAGATTTAATAACGCAAGAAATAACGATTCATATAATATCATGCAACGTTATAAAATGATCAAGAAAATTGAGAAAAGTAGAACGAGAATATTCGAATGAAAAGATCGTTAGCATTTCTCTATCTAGCTCAGTCGACCTCATCCATGTGTTTCTCAAATTTAGAATATCGCTTTGTGAAAAATTACGATGTTTTCACCAACCCCACCATACTAAACGCAAACTATTATTATATCAACCACCATGCTAAACACAAACTATTATGATATCAACCACAACTTTAACCCCACATTTCAAGGAGATCATCTCCGGATCTCTTCCTCCAACATCCACGAATTAAGTGATCTGGACCCTTAAAATTTAATCAAACAACCAAAAGTTATTATAACTTTTAAAAGTTTTTACTAACTTCTTGTTTTTAATTGTTGAATCAAATTTTAAGGGTCATGATCACTTGATTCGTGAGCTTCCAAATTTCAGGGCTCCAACCAAACCGAGGGTAAGAATACAAACACTAGAATTATTGGTGGAAAATGACTTATTAACGACTAATATATGATCGAACGGATGGTCGGCACGGCAGAGCTGAGAACGAATGAAGCCAACGGCATAAAAATGTGAATGTTTATGTCGTTTATTAGGAAAATGGTGGGTGGGTCTCACAGGGTTTAAATCTATCTTCCTGTTATTGTGATGGGATGATAAGACCTGTCTCTTTTGAGCTGCAGATATTTCGGAAATGCTTTTCATAATAAATCACATTTTATACACTAAGGAAGATTCTATAATACACCGATACGTATTGGACGATTGGAGTTGCATATCTCGAGTTTGAATGTTTATTGTCTTAATCTGATCGTTGAAATACCAATGCATTATGTGTATTATAACAAATCCCCTCGTTTAATACTTAGTGTATGATGTAAATGTAAAAGAATCTCGCATCTGTGAAGGACGAAACTTTGTAAGGGCTTATATGATGTTGAGTGCTCCCCATATAACAAATTGGTTGTATGGTGAAACCCAAACTTTTTCCATAGTATCAAAGCACGTTGTCCCACGTATAAAGCCAAACGCCCACACGTGCTTCACTTCATTATTTTCTGTTGTTCACGTGTTAAAGTTGAAAATTCGCAACATGTAAGGAGGCACATTGAATGAATCACATATTGATGGAACCTCAACTTTTTTCACTTAGTTGCATGTTTGTTTCATAAAACGAAGAACAATTTTACGATAATATGCTTCACCCTATGAACTCCATTTCGATTTGTTCCATTTTTATGGCGGAAATGACATGCAGACTAGTCGTGTGAAAAAAAAAATACACACACAATTGAATGCAACCAACAACAAGACAAAAAAAATTCGAAATTTCAAATTTTGCTGCTAAATTTGAGATAATGTTATGGCAGGATCGCCTAATAATTTTAAGCTGGTCTGATATTAAGCCGGTCAATAATATGAGGAGGTTGTCCCCTTAGTGGGACCCCAACAGTTGAAGACATTCTGCCATTGGACAACTACAAGGAAAGAGATATTTTCCGGATCATTTCCTCTTAATCAACTTTAAAACGGAATGTATGTCTTTAATCCGTGACATTGAAATTTGATCAAACAATTACAAACATAACCCACTTTAAAAATTATAATAACTTTAACTGTTGGATCAAATTTCAATGACATAAATCCCTTGATTTGATGAATTAAGAGGAAGAAATTCGGAAATGATTTCTTTTCCAATATATAACATGGTATAATCGTTTTCAACTACATTACATATTATATGATATATCAATTTTTTATGGTCAAATATATGATATATCATTGTTTCATGGAAAACATACATTCCAGATGAAGACCAAACACGAGAAAACATATATTCTCTTGGTTTTTTTTTATTAGATTTATGAAAGGGACCAGTTGGTAGTTTTATCACAATAATTTATTTTTTTTGGGTCGAGAAGACTCACAGATGTATTTTAACCTCCCTTGACGACCATCAAATTCACAGAGGCTTTTCAAACCTCTTTTGACCATCATTGTGTGATTCACATGTGCCAGAATCGAATCTAAGATGTGGTGAAATACGAACTTGGAGAAACTATTCCCAACTACTGGATCATCCGGTAGTGATTTATATTTTATTATTCCATATGAATAAAATATTCAATAAACCTAATTAGACATGCAAATTGGGACTTAAGGAAACTTTTCGCACTGGTTTGGAACCCAAGATTTTGGGCCATGTGACAAACCCAACTGACCTGATTTTGTTTCGGGGGCTCAATTGGGTGAAAATCTGAGCCGAATGAAACACAATCAATTGGTTTGAATTTGGGTTGAGCCTTTTTTATTTCTTTTGGTGTGGTTTCTTCTTCTACTCAGCTTTTGGTTCGGAATTTTGAGAGAATTGTTGAAAAAAGCCCTCTATTTACGAGAACTGTCACACCCCTAAAACACGTCAGCCGTATCATCCACCTATTTTATAATGCTGTAATGCGTGGACTAGTAACTTGATGATAGTGTGACCGTCACGGTAAAAAGTTTCTCCATATCTAAGGTTGCAATAGAGAAGAATAGCCTGACAGGAAGAAACCGAAGAACTCAAAAACTGTTGATAGCGATACAAAGCATGAGGTTGCGTGAAACATTGATTAGTTTTGTGGTTTGTGATGTGTAAGAACATCCCCAATGGGGACTTTATCCTCCATGAGGTTACTATATTTCAAGCCTAAGTGAGAAATTTCATCCCTAATGAGTCGGACAATAGAGCTAAATCCATCACTAGGGCAATGAACTTCCTTTCTTAGGTAGCATAAAATGGGCTATGTCTAGACACCAAAAACAGTGGGTCCCACAAAAAAGTAGGAACTGATGTGAGCGAAATTCTATCATTTTCTCTCCACTTACGAATACACTTATACTTTCCTTATATTTATATTTTAAATTATTTTTCCTACATATTTTACTTGCAATTTAGCTAATTAATGATTGTTTTAAATTCCATACGAATTAAACTTTCAAAGTGATTTAACGTTCATGAGCATTTGTGGGTGAAATTTTCAATTTTTTTTCTTTTCAAAATTGTGTGATACTAATTTACCAGTTAGTGCTAGGTAAACTGCTGTGTTATACTTGTAAATCAAATTATTTCAGACGACAAAGTGGGGGTTTGTATCTTTCAACATATGAGATTGAAATAAGAGAATTTAATCAAACGAACGATTCATAAGTGATGAAATCTAAATTTTTCACAATTTGAACTTTTTTAGGTTGAAAGGTTCATTAAAAAAATTTAAGATAATATGTCCAAAATTAACTTAAAAAAAATTTAACACAAAAAAATTTATCGTATGATCAAATAAATACATACATAAATATATATATATATATAGCCCCATATAGAGCTCAAAAGAAATAGCCCCTTATTGGGAGAGATTATTTTATAAAGCTCCAAAAATTCCTCGAAGCTCTAAAATGGGTTATATCCACCACTTTTTCTGCCCTATATAGAGTCCCTCGCTGAAAATGCTCTAAATGAATATATCGTACACTTTAAGAGTCTAGTTGGACGTAACCTAGCGAAATTCTCCAATATGGCGATATGTATGATTTAATTATCAAATAATTAAGGTAAGTATTATTGGCATTCCAACTGTATTTTCTTTGTAAATATAGAAAGTTTGGAGTGTAGAGAAAAATTCTTTGTAAATATAGAAAGTTTGGAGTGTAGAGAAAAATTTTGCAGTGCCAATAACAATTCCTATAATTAATATTAAAAAAATAAGAGAGAAACAGCTTTCAACAGAAACGAAACCGCAAATCTTTAAGGCGTTGCCCAGAAAGGTAAAAAACAAAACTGCGCGCGGCGGTTCACCTCCTCAGCTTTACCTTAACGAGGTCGTTGGCCTTTGAAATTCACTTCCGAATTCTCTCCGGCGGCCCCGCCACTCGCCAATCACGTACGTAAGCCTCTCTCTCTCTCCCCCGTCCAAACTCCTAGTTTCAATTTCCTAAATTTTCCGAGAACCCAAACGGATCATTAGGGTTTATTGCAATCTCTCTCGCGCTCTCGGAATTGTGTGATAATCCATTAATTCTCAGGGATTGTGTTTTTGGCTCATGCGTTTATGCTGTAAAATTGATTGCATTTTAAATCGAGTTTCTTCTTACAGATTTGGGTTTAGGGTTTATGTGTTCGCATTTTGTAAATGGTTGCATGTTAATGGCCTTACTTCTTGCGGTGCCTGCTGCTACTGTGTTGGAGAGAATTCTACCAAAAAAGAAAACAAAAGAAATTTCCGAAAGCATTTCTGCAGGAAGCACTTTTGCTCATAAGTGCTTCTGCCAGAGGTGATTTTATTATGAACCAGTAAAAAATTATTTGAAAGTGCTTCTTGAAACTAGTTGGAAGTGCTTCTCCAGAAATCACACATAATGGTTTCAAATTTTTTCCGCAAAAGTAGTTAAAAGTGCTTTTGGTTTTTAGAAAACACTTTGAGCTCCTCCAAAAGCAGTTCCAAACAGTACCCTAGTAAAGTTGGGAAGCTTGGAATAGTTAGTGGAGTTGTTTTAAGATATCCTGATCAGTTTAATTTCCCACGCAGATATGAGACCCAGAATCCTTGCATCTGAAAATCAATGTCAGAAATGGCAGTACATGGTGCACACATTTTGGTTACTTGTCGGGCAAATAGATTTGCTTGCGTAGAAGTGTTGTTTTGGCATAGCCGGTAAGGAACTATGTTTGTCTTTTAAAATTTGTGTGTATTGTTTCAGATGATATCCTCATTTGACTAACAATAGGGGAACTTTTTCATTAGCTCTTTCACTGACCAATGTCATGATATTATCCCTCTAGAAAGTTGATATCATGTGTTGTATAAACGTAGTTTTGTGTTGTGCAGCTGCATTTTTGTTGTTATGTCAAAAGATAAAAAGGATTTGGTCGATTCAAGTGCAAATGATAAATTAGGACCAGACTACTTTGGTTACTATACACGGTTAGTGACAGACCTGTTATCAAAGGAAGAAGATTTTCCGCCCTTTGCTTCTCAATCCTATGGCCTATCTCAAAGCAGAGGTGTGGAGCTTAGAGGAAAAGATACGATTGAGCATAGTTATGGTATTCCTGGTTCTTTATTTGGTAACAGCATAGGAACTGGGCTTTCAGATTTCAGAAAGGAAAGATTGAAGTCATTACTCAGGCAGGGTGTGAAGGTTCTTTCACCAGAAGTTGATGAGGTATGTTGGGACGCCTACTCGTCATTTTTTTTCTTAAATGGGCGCTTCAAACAGGTGAACTATGTCTCTGCATTCATGATTTTGAATTATATGAAATGACTCTGGTCGTACTTTAATACTTTTTATACATTCGATAAATATGTCATGAAATTGAGTCGATTCTACTTTACTGTGATGTAATTGAAAATGCTGCTTTTACATTAGGGGTATTAAGTGTGCTCACATTTCATGTAGGATCAAACTAGTTATTGCATGTTCACATTTCGTATGTATCTATGTATGTATGTATGTATGTGTGCATGTATGTATATATGTATATATTTGCTATATTCAACAGTTATTGGTTTGATTCCATATGGTTTGCGGTTTGATGCATATGCTAGTCCAAGCCTGTGAGATAGAAACTGTACTTTGTTGTAACAGTATGTGTAAATGCAGATGCTAGGACCTGTTATAGGTATTAGCCGGTTAAAATCACAGCTGAAGAGAAAACAGTGTCTTACTAGAGGTGCGTTACCCGATGTTGATGCAAGGAATACTCCCTCTAAGAGACTAAAGAAATCTTCCTCGTTCTCTTCAACCAGCCTTCCTGCACTTTCAACTCCTACCAATCCTGAGTCTAGCAGAGAGGTTATAATTCTTTTCGTTGCCTCGTCACTGTTATCAAATATCAGATTTTCCGTATTGGTGTTCTTTTGTGTTGCAAAACTCAGGCTTTGCAGTCACTGGGTTTTGTAGTAATCCATGTTATGTAGAAATTGACAGTCGCATTTTTCTAATGTTGTTTAGAACGGTGTTGATGGCCACACAACAGAAACAGCTGGGTTTGTAGTTGGTGCAGAGGAGCCAAAGGTGACTAACATTCTCCCTATTGCCTTTCTATTCATTCGATTGTGTCATGTTCAAGAGTGTGTGTGTGTGTGTGGTTTAGCAATATATGCATGCTCTTGGCAACTTACTGATGGGTGGCTTTATATTGCATCATAATTTTACTCTCCAGGCTGATGATGATCTGCAGTCCCTTATAGAAACCGATAGCGGGCAGGTTGGGAGACAGTGAAGAAATATTCTGATGAATTTTCTACAACAGTAATTTTCTGAAATTCTTTCTTTCCCAATACTGGAAAGCCCAATCAAACTCCGTCTTTTCATTCATATTGGTTATATCACAATTCATATCGGGAATATGAAATTTATATTTCTGATGTGATGTTGGTTTTTCAGCTAGGGCACATGGAGCAGCAGCTTGAAAAACTTCTTGATACTGTGATGTCCTCTTGCAGGTACTTTTACAATGTAACCCAAATTTAGGTTCTTGTTCTGTGAAATTGTGAACAAGAGAATTAGTTGGGGCCGTTGTATGTTTAAACGTAATTCCAAATTCCATTGAGTTAACTGCAACTGTAACTTGTTTTCCAGGCCGATGACCCTTGGTGAGAAACACAAGCTTGGAAAACTGATTCAGAAGTTACCACCGAAAAATCTTGACCATGTTGCGGAAATGATCCAGCATAGGAACGCAGCTTATACAAATTCACCTGATGAAATTCGTGTGGATCTTGAAAGACAGGTAATGCGATGCACAGTTATCTGGTTTGCGACATTAATTAAAATTTCAACACCTTTCTAAAGTTGTATTTTTACCTTGCAGAGTAATATAACACTTTGGAGACTCTATTATTATGTTGAAGCAGTCGAGAAAGCTAGAAAGCTCGCCAAGTACGAATCCAGTGGAAGTTCACTGAATCAGGGCTGAACTTTTTGTTTGCTAAATGAAGATAGCAGTCATCAGTTGTACCCACCGCTGTATGGTTTAGACGATCATTCTGCCCCGTCTGCACACTTTCGAGTGTTCCAGATAAGTCTACTTTTTGAGACCAGAAAGGATAAAGGAGAAGCCTACACTTAACCTACAAAATTTTGGTAAAATTACGCAACATTTGCGCGTATAATCTGACCTGTGAATTTAATGATTTGGACCGTTATAGCGCAGAAGCACTCTTGTTGGAGCACCTCAAGACTCGAGACAAATGCGAGATCGGAGTTTCGATGACGATTTTTTCGTCTTTACATGTAATTGGCTTCATTTTCTGCACAGCTTGGGTGGGACTCATATTTTGTACATCTTTTACTGTATACTGACCAGAGAAAGTTATGAAATCAAAGTTTTGGGACAGCTCTGAGAAAGCTCATTTCATCAACTTATTTATAGAAATGTACCAAACAACGATATCACCGTAAGCGTAATCAGATGAGAGCGAGAATTGCATTGGATTGATAAGCGTGAGAACAATACAGGCCATACTGTTGTCGACGTGCAAGAGATACAAAATAATAACCTATCTACATAAACCTTAGCTCCCTAAAAGAAAATTTCTCGTCAAAGAAGAAACATACGCTGCCAGGATCCCCTCCCGAAACTAAGCACAAATCTTGAAGAGCTCATGCAATTACCTTGTTAAATTCAAAATGAACCACGCCTTGGTCGCTGTTCAGCAACGTTTACTCGGATTGATCTGCCATCCAAACTCTGCACGGCAAATAGAGAACGAGATCAGAGACTCTGTGAACTAATCGAGAGGCATCAAGATAACAATACTCAATTAGTTGCAAGGTGACTTCATTTACATCTATTGCAGCACTATGAATCCCTAATCGTCTAAGCAACATCTAAAAACCTAAACCCTAAAGCCTTATGAATTGAGTAATATGCTAAAATCTATGTCGTTTTCGTTTTCAGTTTCAATGCTCAACTAAACAAGGCAAATCTATTACCTGTCCATCAAGGGCAGCAATCGCATTGTCCACTTCTGTCTCGCTAGAGAATGTAACAAACCCAAACCCGCGTGAACGCCCTGATTCCCGGTCATAAACTACCCTGGCACTGACCACGTTTCCATGTTCACTGAAAACCTGCTCCAAACGAGAATCATCCACTTGCCACGGCAGATTACCAACATAGATTCTGAATGAAGGTTCATTCGTTCGAATGGGTCTTTCAGGGCGTGACCCTCTAGGAGCAGCCTTGTTTACAGTCAAAGCCCTCCCACCTATATCCTGTGTAGGAACAAATGGAACATTAACACACTCGGTTTAAGCAAGAGTCGGAAACTTAACAAGCCTTATCCTAAGTAAATTTGCACGAAAACAAGTCCATCGGGAATTATTTCAAAACTCATTCCTCTGCTCGATTTGGCGAAGTTAAACATGCGACTAAATGATTGCTGGAATTGAATCAATGTTAGATCACTTGGTAATTGGAACCAAATGTATCGACACGCATGCTTTTGCTACATTTATACTCCCTAAAGTTGAGCAATTTGAACATGATATAGTTCCATTTTCGATACACAAAACCGAAACAAAGATTCGCAACTTACGTAGCGGTGGAACATCTCCACAGCCTTCTCAGCTTCTTCAACAGTGCTCATGGTCACAAACCCAAATCCTCTGCTCTGATCAGTTTCCCTGTTGTAAATCACCTGGTCATTGCAAACAGAAAACAGTAACTCCAATGCTGCAATTTTAACCGCGAAATCGAACACAGAGAGCGAAAAAAGAGACGAAATTTACCTCAGCAATCTCAACAACTCCGGCATCATTGAAAAGATTAGCAAGTTTTTCACTGTCAACGTCATAAGGCAAATTACCCACAAAGAGCTTGGCCTCCTCCGGTGGCTCGGGATAGTATTCCTCTTCGCCGACCGCCAAAACTCCGTCGCCGGAGCTCTCCTCTGCTTCCTCCTCCTCTGCGCTTTCGGCCTCTTCTTTCAATTCTTCCTCCTGAGCCCAGTCGGAGGTCTGAGCCACGCGGAGGAACGGCAAAGACTTGTGCTTTAGAGAGAGAAACGAGGAGAGTGAGGGAGTGAAGGAGCAGGAGATTTGTGAGAGCTTGGTGGGTTTTGAGGGGAGTGAGAGAATTGGGTATTGGTGTTGGAGGGAGAATAGGGCGGGTGGCACCGCGGCGAGGCAGGTTTCGGAGCTTGATAGTGGCTTCAGAAGAGCGGCGGTTGCAGAAGCCATGGCTGGAAGGAGATAGAGAGAGAGGGGAGAGAGAGGTGGAGGAGGGGATAAGGAATGAGAGAAGGGTTTGCTTGGGTTACATTAGAGACCAGGATGGTCCAAGGATTTGCAGGTCAAGATATTTTCTTTATTTTCGACGAAAGCAAAGCCGTAAAAGAAACGTTTCTGTACGTATTTACTATTATTTTCACGAGCAAACGAATTTAGTTAAATCTCAACCGTTTGTAGTAATAAGTAATGCCAGAGAGACTCAATTTGAAAATGAAATTTTAAAAATTAAAGGACATGGAAGTTGAAGATTGATTTATTACTTAAGCATTGATAGACGTGCTTATTTCTATTGATGACACACCATTTAATTTGCAACTTTAGTTTCCAAATTAAGTCTTTCTAGCATTACTCATTTAGTATTATACTTTCAACTGTACATATTTGCTTAGTCGAGTGGACTAGAGTAGTTAGCTTCCTTCTATGGGAATGTGATCCCTTTCGGATCTTTGTGTTCGGAGTCTATGAGCCAAGAGATCTTGGTCATTTAAGAGAGGAGGAAAGAGATTTGGGCTATTTAAATTTCTTATTTTTTATGAGGTGGGCAAGTGAGATGAGCTAATGGGGGTTATGGAATTGACATTGAGTAGTTCGAATCTCTCGGTCTTAGGACTCCGGTCACAAGATCCGGAATAGATCTCATCCGAGTTGAACATAAAATATTGCATCATCGTTTATATCAAATAAATACAATAGATAGTTAAATTGGCTGAAGAGTGTGATCCTCTCTCTGCATTCCAGTTCGAATTTTCTTGCCAAATCATCTTATTCAAGTTTTTCTTTTCCAAACTTTCTAGAACAGAAGGGTTTTGAGCACTTTGTTAGTGACTCATTCATTGGAAGAAAAACCATCACAACTACATGTAGAAAATTACGACAACGTCCTGCATTTGATTTCATTATATTAATATCGTGATTGATTACAAACTTACACTACTAGGTTCGACAATAAAGTCTACATCTGTGTACTTATGCTTAATTTCATAACAAAGGGTTCAATGTTGTAGTTAATCATTCATAAAGAAATGCTAAGGAGACTCTTTTAAAGTAAGACTCTTTGTAAACTCTTTACTAGGTCACAATTTAATGTTAATTTTCGTTCCAACATTATAAAGTATTATGCTAAAACCGTGATGCGTACACTTTTAAGGGAGCCTCCTTAACATTTATCATCATTCATATACAGGTTTGAAGTTCTTGTAAGCGACCACTGCATAAAATGGATCTGAACCAGACAGCAACCCCAGGAAGCCCATGAACCAACCGAGTGGTGATTTGCTTTGTGAACCACCACCACCATTAGCATCTGGTAATTTCTAATTAGTTCAGCTTGTGTGAAACCTTCCACAGATTGGAAGTACTGCACAACCAACTGCGTCCTGCTGTATGCAGTTCCATCTCTCCATGCCCCAATGGCTTTCTCATAGAACAACCGATTGCTAAAGCTCACAATAAACACCCCTCCTGGCCTCAGAACCCTAAAAACCTCTGCAAACACCTGTAGTATCATAACGTCGAGAAATTATTGTGAGATATTGAAAATAAATACGTGATATCACTAATTGCCCATGTTATATTATGTGGATTGGTTATTACTATTACAACTTAAAACATAAATTTGTTGTCCGTCCATATATATATATATATATATTCAAAGTCCGTCAATATTATAACGCATGAATTGGTTAACAATTTTCTGCCAATAATTGTTATAATATGTGGCTGGTTAATACTACGTACCATACCTCAGAACATAAACGTCTCATTCAATCACATCATAGCACATAAATTAGTTGTACAAATTTAACTGACTCATGGTATAACTGATTCATTCCTATTATAAAATGTGGACCGCTTAGTACTACTATACCCTAAACAATAAACTCATTGTCCACTATATTATAACATATGAATTGGCTATCCCAATTTTTATTGGACACATGGTACAACCAACCCTATCGTCATATCATAATATGTGGACATGCTATCACTAGAATCACTACTATACTCTAAACATAAAACCGTCATTTGTTCATACTATAACAGTATTAATCCGTCGTTTATTTATATTATAACACTTGAATTAGTTATGTCGCGCTAATGTAATCTTAAAATCAAGGCTTTCAATTATTAATGTAACAAAAGGAAGCACATACTAACCTTCTCAGGCTGTTGAAGATACTGCACACTGACTGTACACAACACTGCATCAAAACTGCTGCTCTCCAACTCAAGCTTCTGATCCTGGTTCAGATCCTTGACAAAAAAGTAATCCAACCTAGGGTTCCTGGCAAGCTCCTGTGCATTGAGCCCATGTCCCACAACTTTCTTGTACTCAACTTCTTTCGGCAAATGGCTGATCCACGAACTCATAAGATCAAGAATCTCTGAGCCAGACCTCAGCCTCTGCCTGTATAGATTGGTCAGTGTGGCAATGAAGCCGTCATCGACATGCGTCACAAATCGCGGATAAGCGTAGAAGTCTCTGTCCGGATAAGTGTTGAGTTTTGTTCTGCCCTCTTGGGGAAGAACAAGACGTTTGATCTTGCCAGCTGAGGATGAAGATTGTTTACTGGTTCCATTGTTTTCACTAGAAGAAGTGCAGGAGATTGTTGATGGAAGTAGGAAAGGTTTGGTCTTATGGTTGCTTGCAAGAAATGGATGCCATGGTTTGAGGTTTGGATGAATTGTGACCATGTCTTTGACAATGGTTGATTCAATGACTCAAGTTTTCCCAACAACCAATTTGGGTTTTGATAAGAAGGAAACCAAAATTTGGGCTGGCTAGCAAATAGTTGATGGGCTCAAGCCCAATTAGGTATAAAACAAAGATTTTTTTTTTTTTCTTCATATTTTGTTTTGGCCAAATTGCACCAATAATTCATATGGCTTACTTGGATTTTCATTTCCTTGTTTTAATTTTGTCCTAACAGTTTCTCTACTTTTTCACTTTAGTCTACTCTGTCAACAAAGTTGATTGTTACATCCATTTTGTGCACATCGTCTCATTTTAAAAAATGGCCAGTCGAAAGGAATTATGCCTTATTTGGTGGATTGGAGTAATAATGTTAGCAAAATAAAGCCGAGAGCACACCAACGTAAAAAAAAAAAAGAAGCTACATGAACCAAAGTGAAAATCCGAGAATTCGGGAAAACTAGAAGTGCTATTGGTGCAATTCAAACAATTTTTTTTTTCTTCTACTTTGATCTTCCTCCATTTTTCTTCTCTTGGAAACTTTTTTTAAACCTTGGCAGCATGAGAAGAATTTAGTAATAACGAAAACGGAAACTACACCTAATATTATGCAATTGCTTTTCTTTTCGACAAAAGTAAGACATATTTGGTTACTTTGTTTTCTTTTGACCCATATTTCATATTTAGCTGCAGGCCCACCACAAAACAAAGACCATAATAATCATGAGTTGTCTGCTCAAACCCTCAAACGTGCATTGAGGTTCAACACATAATTATATTAACAAGGTTTTAATCTTACCGAAAGGAAAGATTAGAGACAAGCTTCCAGAGACTCTCAAAAGTAAACAGTTTCAACTCTTAATTGTATTCTTGCTTAATTCTTCACTTTCTCTAATTGCATCGAGCTAAATTTTAGCTACTACGAATAAAATTAACTAGCTGATAATCTATATTGATGGTATATTAATCTTTAGGCTCCATGGTTTATATCTATAAACTGGCTTAAAACAGGATAAACAAAAGGGGCCGGATCCGTTGATTCTTTACATATGGACTCTACTCTTCATCTCTTATTTCATAGCAAAAAATCGCATGATGAGTGAAATAGATACGTCTAAATTTTTCTTCAGTTCGAGAAAACAAAAGTGTTACTCCACCTTGTGATCACTATAACTAAAACACAGTAATTAACCATGATTGCCAGGCAATTTGATGTCCAGCTATGAATTAGGGTTTCTAGATGCAAACCATCCAATCAATCGATCGAGGGTCCCAAATCCATTGCACGTGCACCATGCACAACGTAAAGGTCAGACAAACTAAATTGTTATCCTTTTCTGCCTCCCTTCGTTCTCATGTGTCGCTTCTTACGAGGGGTCCGTACCTTTTGTCTTCTCCTCCAACCCACTTAAAGCCGAAAAATGAGTATGATTCTTTAGGCCGTGGGAAAAATGGGAATGATTGCTCAAACATTTTGGTCGCGTTTCTACTCCAAACATCCACATCAAAACCCTAAGAGCAAACCCAACTTAATCAAGGATTTGAAACTCCTTGTTGCCTACATATAGCTTTCAAAAATGGTATAAAAATTTCAACTTAGTGTCTCTCATTGTTTTTCCTTTAGGGAACCTATAGCCATTTTTTTATTACCTCCAAGTCTTTCATTATGTGCTACTACAAGTATTGTTTCCGTAGACAAAGAGGGTCACATGCATATATAGTGTAGGGAGTGTTGGAAAATGCAACTCCACATTGAAAACTGACAGATAAATTAAAATTGTATTGAATGGTCATACTCTTAAGGAACCGTTATTAGTACTCCAAAATCTCATTCTACATTGCTCACAAGTGTATTTTTCTTTCTAATTATAGAAAGTTTAGAGTGCCAAATGAGATTTTTAGAGTGTTAATAACAATTTTCTACTCTTAACTGCACACTATAATCTATAGAGATAAAATTCAATATCTATTGAGTCATGCAAGTGGTAAACTTAAGACTTATATATCGTGATTAGTAGTGAGTCGCTGTCTCCATTCTAAAATATTGAGATGGAGGGGTTGAATATTAATTTACAAGGTTGAGGAATGTTTGATATTGAAAAGCCAACTACTTTTATCATATATTAGTTAGTGGGGCTTTAATTTGTTGTAATTAAGGAGGTTAGGTGAGCCCCTTTGCCATGTTAAAATTATTATCCTTGTTAATTCATACTTTAGAAGAGACTTTAATGATGAATAGCACATATTTTTTTTAGACTTCTTGTGTGTGGAAATCATGATAGATTTTGTATTTAGATAGATTTTGTATTTAAATGTCACTATGTCTAAAGTTGTTCCATTTTCAAATGCATGGATTTATCCATTGGCATTTTAGATCCAAAAAGCCCAAATCCATTGCATTTATATATTTTACTGAAATATAGAAATTAATGATGTATTACCAATTCCAATTTATTGTTGGTGTGAACGAATGAGTAGGATTCTTTCCTTTCAAAATCTCCTCCCCTCTTCTTTCATCCTCTCTCACCTTCCTCTTTTTTTTTTTTTTTCTATAAAGAAGTCAACACAAAATATTGACGTGATTTGATTGTGGCCGTTCAAATAAGAGGAATTGAAGGAAAGGAAAATTGGAGAGAAAAGAATCCTACTCATGAACGAGAGTGATGAAATTAGCTGTGAAGGGGAAGATCTTCCTCATTACTTAGTCTCAACAAATCTATAGCTACTCTCTTAAAGGAAAGCTTCCATCAAGAAAAAAAGACAGAAAAATGGTTTACCACTATTAGAAGGTCCAAAAAATGCCATATGCATGCTTAATTTGAAAAGAGTTCCTTGTTTTCCCACGTTTTCTTGCAGAAAATAGTTTAAATCAGAATCTGAAAAATAGATACATTGGATTCGGAATTCATTAATTTGTATATAAAGTTGTGTTTCACAAAAGCCTTTTTGGAATGGAGTGCTATATATATGTGTGTGCATGTAAGGGAAGTGGAATCACAATTCAAATACTTTTGATTAGAAAAGATAGAGAACAAAAAAAAAAAAAAAAATGGTTGGCTTAGCCCCTATTTTATTTGCTCTCTTGCTAGGACTACCAATATTTGCTTATATTCTTGTGCAAATATTCTTTGTAGCACTACACTGATCATCAAAAGCCTGCTAAAAACTTGCCTCCTGGAAGCCTGGGATGGCCCTTGTTTGGAGAGACCCTGGGCTTCCTTAAACCTCATTGTTCTAACACACTCGGAAGCTTCTTGCAACAACATTGCTCTAGGTGATCCATTGTTAATTTAAGGGATTATGAAATATTCAATTTTTAGTATGTCGTCAATATCTTATCAATCAGTGAAACAATTAGGATTTAATTTCTGACTATTTAGCCAATTTTTTCTTAATTTAATCACAAAGTTCATTCATTAAATATTATTTCACTACTTTAATTAATTTGACGCATATGGTTTGGATATATGTGCAGATATGGGAAGGTTTTTAAATCGAATCTATTTGGTTCACCAACCATAGTTTCATGCGACCTTGAGCTCAACGCGTTTATTCTCCAGAACGAAGAGAAGCTTTTCCAAGCCAGCTACCCCAAGCCCATCCATGGCATTCTTGGAAAGCATTCTTTGCTCACCGTCACCGGTGAGCTTCATAGAAAGCTTAGAAACATTGGTGTCAGCTTCATTGCCACCTCTAAGTCCTCGCCGGATTTCCTCCATTGGGTTCAGAAGCTGTCTATCTCAATGATGGAGTCGTGGAATGGCTACGAACAAGTCTTCTTCTACAAACAGACTAAAGCGGTACGTATATAGACTAGTACTCTCTCATTAACCCTAATCTTTTTCTTTGATCTTCTTCTTCTTCTAGTACACTCTTCTTATATAGTTTTCGAAATTTTCTGGTTTGGACAAATTAACAGTTTACACTCCGTCTTATGGTGAACCACCTTCTGAGCGTTAAACCGGATGAGCCACTAGCCTCGAGAATATTACAAGACTTTGAAACCTACATGACGGGCTTTGTGTCTTTGCCGTTAAACATTCCGGGAACCGGTTATGCCAGGGCTGTGAAGGTAATATTATATTTGTATAAATTTAGAGTAATAATATTGTCAGGCTTGCGTTGTCAGACTATGAATTTAGACTATAATCCGACAAGAATGAATTAATAAGCATGATCAACAATATAGATTTACGATCTGACAATGAGGGGTATTAGCATTTCGTATCATCTATATATAATAATATCATCTCTTTTCTTCAGGCTAGAGCAAGGCTTTCTTTCTCTGTTAAAGAGATTATGACAGAAAGAAGAAAAGGGAAAGCTAGTGGGCAGCTCAGAGGAGGAGAAGAAGACTTCTTAGACGTGATACTGTCGAAACAGAGTCTAACGGACGAAGAAATAGTGAGCATTGTGTTGGATATAATGCTCGGAGGCTACGAGACAACGGCGACCCTTATGTCATTGATTGTCTACTTTCTCGGCCATGCGCCAATTGCTTTTCACAAATTAAAGGTAAACCATAGCCGGCCCCTCCTCCTATAATTCTCTCTTTTGTTTTCACAGAAATTTGTATGGTACATATGGAGAACACAAATCACGTAATGCTCTATTTTATTTGTTATAATAGGCGTTGACAATAAAGTTGATATGTCTTTTGACAAAAAAAAAAAAAAAAAGTTGGTATGTCTTATTTTTAAAGTTTATTAATAAAAAACAAAATTTACGTACTATAATTTGAGTAAAATGGTAACGTCAAGTGACCGTTTTCCTCTCTCTTTTTCTCGCTAGGCTAGTATACATGCATAAATCACTGTACGCCTAACATTTAGCTCCTTTTTTGTTAAAAATCTATGCAGGAAGAACACCAAACGATAAGGGAAAACAAAAAGGATGGGGAATTGTTAAATTGGGAAGATTACAAGAAAATGGATTTTACTGACTATGTATGTAATTATAACTTATTTTTATTATCTTTAAAAGTTTAGATTTGCTAATTAACTAATGTATACATGGACACATATAAAATTTGATGAAATGATCTATGCAGGTTATATATGAAGGTATGAGGTGTGGGAATGTAGTCAAATTTGTGCACAGGAAAGCTCTTGTAGACGTCAAATTTAAAGGTTAATTAGTCTTAATTTTTATTGCTTAACTAATCCAATGACATCGTTATTAATGAATTCTCGTAACTTACATGATCGACGGCTTTGATTAAAATTGCTGCAGAATTCCTGATACCATCTGGATGGAAGGTTCTTCCAATTTTTACGGGGGCCCATATGGATCCAGATCTTCATGAGAATCCCACAGAGTTTGATCCTTGGAGATGGATTGTATGTAGCTTCTAATTCTGCTTGTAAATATGAAATTTCCATCTACCGAAAATGTAAAATGGGATGTAAATATGGTTTCTACATCTTCAATTTGCAAACACGTTACTCTAGCAAACTTTGCTAAGTCTAGATCCGAAAATCTTCACGATACTTAGGAAGTATTTCATGACTTATATGCAGGATAATTTTAAAGAAATGAGCAAAAAGGTGACAGTATTTGGTGGTGGATCAAGGCTATGTCCGGGAGCTGAACTCGCTAAAGTAGTCATTTCATTCTTCCTTCATCATCTTATCCTTAGTTATAGGTAATTAAATCTTATGCCAACTTAATTATATAATTCCAACTTCCATTTAATTAATATTTGATATTCAATTTTTACTGCATGAACCAGATGGAAAACAAAATCAGATGATTGCCCACTTGCTTACCCTTACGTGCAATTTCGGAGAGGTTTGCTATTAGAAATTGAACCAGCTGCTTCAGATCAACAAGAAAAGGAAAACAAATCGATATAATTCTGTAAAAAAATGTGACGGCCAAAAAGGCTGTGACTGATCGAGTTGAATTAGGTTGTGAAATATCTTTTTATGTATTTTCTTACGATATTGAATTGGAATGTAGTTTTTTTTTCTTCTGTATTTTACATGTAATTATACTCTGCTGTTCTATCTGTTTATGACATATTAGTTCTTAATTCCTAGGCAATCAATAATCACCCCGTTATGTTATCGAGTCGATCATTATGCCTCAGAAATGATATCAACTAATTATGTAGTCTTACGATTTCGTAAGGACGACCCCAAGCCAACAAAGCTCCTCACATAATTTGCTAGATGGGGGAGAAACGTATATCGTACGCAGTCTTACGATATCATAACTAATAATAATGTTATGTAATAAAATTAATAATATATGAAATCAGAATCATATAAATAAAACTCTTGATGTGCATGAAAGTAAAGAGAAGTCCCTCTTTGGATTGCTTGTAACAGATGGATCATGGCTGCCATGGCTAGAGTTTTTTTGGATGTACTGTGAATAGCACTTACACTCAATTACTATGTCTGTCGGCATCATCGATTAGTGGCACGCTCGCGCACACTTTTTTTTTTTTTTTTTCAAGCCCTTCTCTTGGCACTGGGAGCAAAGGCACATTCGGGGCAAATACTTTGAGTTTATGAAGATTTTAAGATGGACTTACTATGTGCCAGCGTACTCTCTCTCTCTCTCTCTCTCTCTATATATATATATGTGTGTGTGTGTGTGTATTTTCCTAAAGTTCATAACTAATTGTCTTTATTTGATAGCCAAAACTCTCTTGTAATATTTATATATAGTTCATATTGATCAGTAGGTTTCAAAGAAAATAGTAGAGACAGATAATATTTGGATTTGAAATTAAATATAAAAGTACAACACAGATTACCCTGTTTTAATTCCCACTTCATTTTCAGAAACATAGTTAAATAAAGATCTGGAAAACAGATACTATTGGATTTGGGCACTAATTAATATGGTTTTAAATTATAAGACAGGGCCTGAGTGAAATGAAGGTACTGCTATATATATGTGTGTGTCTGTGAAAGAGGGTGGACTCACAAGTCAAACAATATGGTTTTGCTATCCCCAATTTCATTACTTTCTCTCTTGCTAGGAATAGGATTACCGACAGTTTCTTATATTCTTCTCAAAATCTTTGCCACACATGAAAATCCAGCTAAAAACTTACCTCTTGGAAGCATGGGATGGCCCTTGCTTGGGGAGACCCTTGGCTTCCTTAAGCCTCATTCTTCGAACTCTGTCGGAACCTTCTTGCAACAACATTGCTCTAGGTGATCATCAATTAGGGAAAGTTTTAGCGATGCCCCCTGAATATAATAGTTGACTATTTCGATTTGCCTCGTGAACTTTCAATTTGGTTATGAGGCTTTCTAATCTGTTAAAGCTTGCCAATTTGTACGTTACCTTTATATATATCAATTTCCCATCAAGTCGAGGGTTGTCCTTTCGATCCAAATGAGGAAAACTAACAGAAAACGTGATAAATTTGGCATTTGGGGGAAAATTGGCACGCTCTAGAACAAATTAGAATGTCATAAGTTCAAGGGCATTGCTAAAAGTTCCCTTCGTTCATTCTTCAGAACGAGGACAAGCTATTCCAAGCCAGCTACCCCAAGTCCATTCACGGCATCGTTGGAAAACATTCGTTACTCACCGTCTCTGGCAACCTTCGTAGAAAGTTAAGAAGCATTGCTGTCAGCTTCATCTCTGTGTCCAAGTCGTCCCCCGATTTCCTTGACTTGGTTCAGAAGCTGTCAATCTCAATGATGGGGTCATGGAATGGCTGCAAACAAGTCTCCTTCTTCGAACAAGCTAAAGCTGTATGTGCGAGTAACCACAAGAAAACATTATTAATAGTCACTGACATCAGTGGCACACGATGAGGTGTCTCACTGATAATCATGTACCGGTGTATGTTGATTATTAGGCATTGATAATACTTGTAATTAGCCGCCTCATCTTGTGCCACCAAAAGTCCATGGCTATTGGTGATTTTTTCTTGCAACACGCTCTCATTCCCTCTTTAGATAATATACATTTCAAGTTTGATATCTCTGCCTGCCTGCCTTTTGTGTTTCGACAAACAGTTTTCGCTCCGTCTTATGGTGAAGAACCTTATGAGTGTTAAACCAGAAGAGCCTTTAGCCTGAAGGATTTTAGAAGACTTTGAAACCTTCATGACAGGCTTTGTTTCTCTCCCATTTAATATTCCTGGAACCGCTTATGCCAAGGCTGTCAAGGTAATTACAAAACGTGTGTGTGTGTGTGTATTACATATTTTGTATATACATATATAGGATGTTCTTTTGTCAAAATTTACATTGCATACTTATTTTGTCATACTGTGAATTTAAATCATGAATTCAAAAGAGAACAAAAATGAACGAGGGTTTAGATTCGTAAATTGACAACATAAACATCTCATGCTGTGTTCTCTAGTTAATTAATTAAAGGTGGATGGCTCTCCGATCTTCATATCATGCACCTCTTCTATTCAGGCTAGAGCAAGGCTTTCTTCCACTGTTAGAAAGATCATGGAAGAGAGAAGAAAAGGGAACATCAGTAGCAATGGAGGGCTGCTTAGAGAAAGAGAAGAAGAAGACTTCTTAGACGTTATACTGTCGAAACAAAACCTAACCAACGAAGAAATAGTGAGCATTGTATTGGATATCATGCTAGGAGGCTACGAGACTACCGCTACTCTTAATGTCGTTGATTGTCTACTTTCTTGGCCATGCGCCACTTGCTTTCCACAAATTAAAGGTAACTGTAATCCTATCTCTAATTCTCTACCTCTCTACTTGCTTGCATATATACCTTTCTCAGCCATGCGCCTTAACATTTCTTGTCCGAAATCTCTGCAGGAAGAACACCAAACGATAAGGGAAAAACAAAAGGGATGGAGATTTCTTAACTTGGGAAGATTACAAGAAAATGAATTTTACCAACCATGTAAGTACATCATATATATTTTTTTCAAGTGATAATATATTCTGCCGTCAGCTGGTTATGATTAATTACTTAATTAAATGTCTACATGTGAACAAATCAAGGGTTTATGATGTGCAGGTTATATATGAAGCTATGAGATGTGGGAATGTAGTCAAACTTGTGCACAGGAAAGCTCTCGTAGACATCAAATTTGAAGGTTATTTAGGCTTCCTACTGCTTCATTAATCCCATATAACATCATAATTAACGTATTGTGTTAATTAACAGATTGTGGCGCAGAATTCGTCATACCATCAGGATGGAAGGCATCAGGATGGAAGGTTCTTCCAATCTTCACTGGGGCGCATTTGGATCCCCGATCTTCATGAGAATGCAACAGAGTTTGATCCTTGGAGATGGAATGTATGTTTTGTGTATAGATTCTTCTGATATATAATGAACATATATAATGTATATGGCATGCACATAATATGCAGGACAATTATAAAGAAATGAACAAAAAGATTATAGCGTTTGGTGGTGGAGTAAAGCTTTGTCCGGGATCTGAAGTTGCAAAAGTAGTGATTGCATTCTTCCTTCATCATCTTGTCCTTAGTTATAGGTAATTACTTACTTATTAATTACTCAAGTTAATTAATTGTGTTAATATAATTTCCTAATCAATCCATATATTTTTAACTAATTCCAATTAATATTTGAGATTCAATTTCTCTACTGCATGAATTACCAGATGGAAAACAAAACCAGATGAATGCCTACTTGCTTACCCTTATGTGCAATTCAGGAGAGATTTGCTGTTAGAGCAGTTCCACCGTAGGAAAGGTCCCCCGGGCTATCCACTATTTAATCCACCTAGTGAACAGTAATTGCCCTTAATGAGCAGTAATTACCTTTTACATCTCCACCCCTACACTTGAATAACCCTGGCAACAGTTAAATAAAATAATAATATTTTTTTGCAATTGCTTGGAATTTCCCATGCACCTCTCCACTCCCTCACGTCACTCCCTCTCTTTCCACTCATCTTTCTCACTTCTCTCCATTTTTCTCTGAAGTTCCTCTCTCTCTCTCTCTCTCTCTCTCTCTCTCTCTCTCTCTCTCTCTCTCTCTCTCTCTCTCTCTCTCTCTCTCTCTAGAGCTCCAAGAGCTATCACTCACTTTCCACTTCGAAAATTAAACAAATCAAACTCCAAAACCATGAAACCTTAATCTCTTGGAGTAAAGGATCTTTGCTATACTGTTGCATGTGTCATCGGACGATCACGGTGTAATCCACCATTGAAGATGAGAGCTTCAAGATCTGAAACTCGAACCCAGGTGAGGTTCTCTATGCAAATCTTGTTTCATTATGTCTTAATTTTGCTTGGGACAAGATTTGTGGTGTTTTTCCAGTTCGAAACCAGAGGTTTAACCCCCTGCAATTTCTTTGAAACCTTGCCCAGTTTTTGGTCACGTCCTTGAAGCAAACTCCGGCAAGTTTGTGGGTTGAGATCCAATGGACGCCGAGGCAAAACAGAAGAAAAAACGTGGTTGATGTTAGGGCGACGTCAGCCTTGCATCAAACCCACTCCGGGCTCTCAGGCTAGCAACTCTCCACCAACCTCTCGCTCGAGCCTGCTCGGGCTCCCTTGCCAGCACACGTTGAACTTGATTGCTCGGACTCTCTCAGCCCTGTTCACTTGCCTGTCCCTCAGACTCCAGCACACGCTGGAACTGTCACATCCCGGGCCCGATCCACCACTGTAGCACGATATTGTCCGCTTTGGGCTTACCATTCCCTCACGGTTTTGTTTTTGGGAACTCACGAGCAACTTCCCAGTGGGTCACCCATCATGGGATTGCTCTAGTCCCCTTCTCGCTTAACTTCGGAGTTCCTACGAAACCCGAAGCCAGTGAGCTCCCAAAAGGCCTCGTGCTAGGTAGAAATGGGAATATACATTTAAGGATCACTCCCCTGAGCGATGTGGGATGTCACAGGAACTGCTCTTAGAGATTGAACCAGCTACTGCAGCTTATCAAATCCACTAGGGTTTCATTGACTTTGAGAAGAAAATGATCATATGGTATAAAATGATCATTTTCTTTTGAAGGATATAATTATGTAATTTCATTTGATATTCAATAAGAATTAAAGTTTCTTTTTTCCTTTGGATACAAATATAATATACATTACACAAGTGATTACACATTTTGCCTAATTTTTTCATATATATATATAAAGGAAGCACACCAAATCACTATTCTCAAAATATCCCTTCCAAATTAGGATTATAAAATAAAACAATTTAATTTAAAAAATTCCAAATAAAGAATAAGATGTAAAAGATCAAATTACCACACACTGCAATTTTAACATAGTACTAAAGGAGGACGGTGGTAACTGCTTTAGTACTATGTATATTGACCAAAATATAATGTCAATGTATGGCCAGTAAATATTGTACGATAGGTCTTAGTTTAGTGGTATTTTCTTTCCAATGTGGAAATGACATCCAAATTCTCTTCCCTTAATGGAAAAGTTATCTAAAGGATCGTTATGAAGTTACTGAATATTCAAGGAGAAGAACACTATGACGCTAGAGGTACGACTAGGTGAGGATCGATAGCGTGGTACTAATCTTTCTCTATTTTAATTTATTTATTATTTATTGCTTTTTTATTTTATTTTTTCTTTGGGTTTTTTCTTCATATGTTACTTTATTTGAGTAATTACTGGTAAATTCAAATATCTTCAAATTTAGATTTTATATTGTTGATTTCAAGTTTTTAAATATGAATTATAAAAGATTTTGCACAAAAAATATATTTGAAGAACATAAAGATGATAGTTTGTTGTTACAACGTCTATGTATATTGACCAAAGTATAATGTCTATGCATAGCCAGTAAATATTTTACGTTAGATCTTAATTTAGTGGTATTTTTCTTTCCAATGTGGAAAAGATATCCGAGTTCCACTCCATTAATAGTAAATTGAAGCAAAGAGCATGAAGTATTTTCATGGGCGTTATATATGTTATTTTAGAAATACTTTCCAAAAATTAAAAACGCTTTTAGAGAAACATGGTCATGATTTTGTTATGTATTCTCTATTCTGGAAACTGCATTTTCTTTGCCTTGCCAAATGCCATTTCAAAATGTAGAGTAGTATCTCACACAAGGCAGTGTCATGGTAATCATTATCATTTTTTTGGTTGTTAGATTCATTCATCTTTTGGTTCATCGTTCATCAATCAAAATTACAATACAAATGCCTTTTTAAACTAATATAAACTACAAAAGAAAGAATTCCAACAGGAATGGATAGGTACACAATTGGTTGAAATATTATTTATCAAATTTCAATAAATTATATTATTACACTTATTATACTGAGATGTATTTCTAGCACATGTAGGTAATTATAAGAACTGGATCTCCTCCGTACCCAAAAAAACTGAGCCTACTTATCAAATGATCTGAACCATTGAAATTTGATCTAACGGCTACAAACAGAGAGGTCCTCTAAAAATTATAATAATTATAGTCGTTTGATTAAATTTCAATGGTGTGAATCATTTGATTATTGGACTCAGTTCCTTTGCGTTCGAAGAATCCGGTTCGTAATTATGCACTATGGACTGGCTAACGACATGTCGGTTTCTTCTCATTCAAGTCTACCCCCACCTCACTTTCTCTCTCGTTTTGTGCCAATTCACAGTCCCAGTTCTTCTCCCACATAAACCCTTTGGATTCGAACGCCCAATTTTCTTCCCCAAATCGATTTGCTTCTCTGCAGATCAAGCATTCAGCACCCAAGCGCATACAAGTAAGCAAAATTTTAAATTTGGGTTTTTTATTTTTGGTAAATTGTTGCCCTTTTGTTTTTCTATATATCGTAGAAGATTAGAGCTTTTTTAAAAATTCGTGTGTTATTTAATCGAACGAAGAAGATCTGATTCTGTGAGGTATGTTTTGATGTGGGTGTGATGCTTGAAGGGGAGGTTTTTTGAAAAAGTTTAGGGATTGTGTTTGTAAGGTTGCCTGCAATCTGTTTGATTAAATCCGCGAGAGAAAGTATTATGATTTGATTAGTTTGTGAATCGTAAAGGCTTTTTTTGGGTTTGATTCTGGATTTGGGTAGGATTTGATTCTGAAAATTATGGGCTTTTTGTTATTTTATGAGTTGTTTGTTGGTCATTATCTTATGGTGCTGCTCCATGTACTACATAGATTTGGTTCTCAATAGTTCACAAAGTTAGGTATTGGGTTGTTCTAGAATCCTAACATTGTATTAGACGCGTTTCTGGTAATGCGTTCTATGTATATACTTTTTTCCATGAAATAGTTTGTGACTGGCTTTAGGGTTTGGAAGAACAATTCTTTACTAAATTATATGGGTAAATACATAAATTATGTGGCTAAATACATGTTAAGGAGAATTATAGAAACCAAAAGTGTAGGGTGGTTTTAGAGTGAATTTTGATGTGATATTGATTTTGCAGGTTTGATTGAAACTAAAAAAGAAAACAAAAGATGTCTCAGGTAGCGGCAGATGTTCCCAAGGGTGGTTTCAGTTTTGATCTTTGTCGAAGAAACGACATGCTTGCAAAGAAGGGAGTTCAGCAGCCATCTTATAGGAAGACGGGAACCACCATTGTTGGTTTGATTTTTAAGGTACAACTGCGTTCCACTGTTTAATTAGAAATTGTGCCACTCAAATATAGGTTAAATTTTTATGATTCCTTTCTAATTCATTCTTCAGGATGGTGTCATTCTTGGAGCTGATACAAGGGCAACTGAAGGACCCATTGTGTGTGATAAGAACTGTGAAAAGATCCATTATATGGCACCTAATATCTATTGCTGCGGAGCTGGAACTGCTGCTGATACAGAGGCTGTAACAGGTAAGTCAGGATTGTTGTTTACATTGGTAATGCTTGTGGCTGTCTGTGTAGTAGCAGCTCATTTTTGTGCTCTGTTGAATGTGCGTCTCTAGATATGGTGAGCTCACAGCTGCAACTGCATCGCTACCATACTGGTCGTGAATCTCGGGTTGTGACAGCCTTGACCTTGCTCAAGAAACACCTTTTCAAGTACAGTGTTATCACTTATCAGTTTAGAAATTGCAGGACTAACTTATATTCCTTAAATTTAAGCACAGTTTGATTTTAACTCCCATCTTTATTATCCAGTTACCAAGGTCATGTGTCAGCTGCTTTGGTGCTCGGGGGTGTTGATGTCACTGGACCCCATCTGCATACTGTAAGTTATTTCTTGATTTAGATTTTTAGATGTGACAATGGTTCTCTTTTTGGGATTGCACAATAATATGATGCCAACTCCAATGCTTCAAATTGCAGATATATCCCCATGGATCAACCGACACACTGCCATTTGCTACAATGGGTTCTGGTTCTCTTGCCGCAATGGCCATGTTTGAGTCCAAGTACAAAGAAGGCATGACTGTAAGTTAGCATCATACGAATTGAAAATTTATCTTCATTGAATGGTACTATCCGTGGATACAGATACTTGACTACCTTCATTAGTATTCTATTATGCGATTAGTAGTGAGTCGGTGACATCCCCACTTGAATTTCTGATTAATATTTTTACTTTGATGCAGAGGGATGAAGGCATAAAGCTTGTAACTGAAGCAATATGCTCTGGAATTTTCAATGACTTGGGAAGTGGAAGCAATGTTGATGTTTGTGTAATAACTAAGGTTTGTTGTTTCTCATCGTTATTTACAGTTTTCAATGGGAAAAGAAGAGGGTATTAATTTCGTTTTATTTTGTGCATTTTTGTTGGCTCAGGGACACAAGGAATACTTGAGGAACCACTTGGTGCCCACCCCTCGTACCTATGTCAGTGCAGAAGGCTATAAGTTTACCAAGAAGACTGGTAAACAACACACTTCTTTCACTTGGCTTTCTAATCATTCAACGACAAATTGTCGCTCACCTTTACGCCATTCTTGTCTTGCACATCATAAACTTAAGCATCATTCATCTTCCTGTCATATATGAGAAATTTCGTGCCTTTCCATAAGCAGTGCATTGTGAAAGTTCTGGTTTACAGCTGTTATGTGATGTGAGCGCCCCCGCACACACATGTTCAGATAACTAGGTTTAGTCAAAACTGCATATGAAGGGAGTGAAACGTTTTCTGAATCAGTTGTGTTTTCTTTTGTTGCAGAGGTTCTCTTCACAAAGATCACTCCGTTGACTAAGAAGGCGGAGGTGATTGAAGGAGGCGATGCAATGGAAGAGTGAAACCACCACTTCACAAGGATCATGTGATTGTTCATGTCGTAATTCAGTTTCCAGTGGAAAACCTCAGCTACTTCATCCCAACTTGTTATGTCTTTCTCCATCCATCGCGGATTGATCTCGAAATACATCGCAATCACTTTGTGAATTTGTTAAGAATTATTAGCGTTATCCAGACTTTTAGGTTGGTCTTTAACAGATGTTATAACTTTCCGTATTTTGCAAATTATTAGATAACGTGCTTTTGGCTGAATCTTTGAGGATAAGAATGCGAGCAATCTTTTCGTTTGGATCTTAATTGTTCTACATTTTTATCTCTTTTTACGACCCTACCAGGCTTCTTGATAATCCGAACTGATCAAAAAGCCGGTATGGGAGGGTAGCACTGGTCATATAGTTAGGACTCATAATGTCTCTTTTAACTCGACATGAAACGACACGAAAATAACAGATTTTATATTAAACCATCGATGAGTTGGATTTTTTATTGAGTTATTAGTGAAAAATTCGCTAATGGGTTATGTGGTTATCGAGTTATTTGTTAACAACCTAGTAATATATCATTTGCCAGAGTTAGATATTAGGTACGATAATTTCTTGCATGACCGTTGCAATTTAAGAATCAGGTCATTATAACATCAACTGGTAAGAAATTGTTAAGATAACAAGTTTGATACGAATAATTAGTATGACACAAAAGCAACACGAATACGATGAATACGATCTAGTCGGACTGAAGAATACTACAATAAGTCAACTTATTAATTAAGAATCTAGTCATTTGAGGTATATCCAAATTCTTACGACTCCAGATGTCGGTGATTTAGTAGAAACTTAATTAATAAAAATAATAAATAACAAATAAAAATAATAATAGAGAAGAGAACAAAACAGTAATCAGGCGGGCAAAAACCAGAAAATACAGAACCAGCAAAAAGGCAAAGACAGCGAAGGAGAAGAGAACTGTCCCCTCCTTCTTCCCCGTTCTCCCTCCGATACGACGTCGCACTGAACCATGTCTTACGACTACCTCTTCAAGTACATCATCATCGGCGACACAGGTCTCAGTTCCTCCAATCCATAGCTTTCTGATTTTTGTTGATTTTTTTTGTTTGTTTGGTTTGAGAATTGAGGTTTAAAAGCAATTGGGTTTTGGGTTTTTGGTTTGGATTTGTAGGTGTCGGAAAATCTTGCTTGCTGTTGCAATTCACGGATAAGAGGTTCCAGCCTGTGCATGATCTTACCATCGGTGTCGAGTTCGGAGCTCGAATGGTCACCATCGATGGTCGTCCTATCAAGCTCCAGATTTGGGACACCGTAAGTTACATGTACTTCCCTTCTTGTTTTCTGTTTGGCTACTGAGAAAATAGAATTTTCGTGGTGAATTGGGTTTATGGTTTTGTACCAATCTGAATTTGCCGTTCTGTAGATTTTACTTGTATGTGCCTGTAACTTGACGACAACGTATCGAAGTTTTAGAATTTTCGATTGGCCCGGTCTTATTCGGGTTTGCAATGATGAAAAAGTTTCATCTTCTTACTGCTAACGGTAGACATGGTGCAAAACCGAACGTTCAAGGATTCATACGGCCAACCCCACTTAGTGGGATAAAGATTGGTTGTTGTTGTTGTTGTTTGTGGCTTGTTGGGTAGGGATAAGGCTGATTATTTATGTATGCTATTGGTATTTAGTTTTCTTTTGCGCATTGTGTTGGTTTTAGTCTCTTATGAAATTGTATTTGCTAAGACGTGTTCGAGAAGTTGCGCCTTACGTATTTAATTCTGCTGTTTCTTAGGAGTACTGTGAATATTCTTAACTTCTTAAGCAAAGGATCCTCGGTTTTGCATTTCAGGCTGGGCAAGAATCTTTCAGATCGATCACTAGGTCTTACTACAGAGGAGCAGCTGGAGCGCTTCTGGTCTATGACGTAACCAGGTGGGTGGGTGTGCGTTTTGTCTGTTTTACAACTTTGTGTAGCTCTGTGTGTGTCTGGTCCTAGTGGATATTACGTCAGAGATGCATATGAATCACATACTGAACTTACGATTCTTCTGAGATATATGCCTAATATGTTGCATTGCATCTTTCTCTATTTAACATTCTGCGTAAATCTCCGCGGTTTTCAGTTTATTTTAGGCTTCATGTTGCGAAAATTAAAAAGGGGCTACTGTACACGTCTTGTGGTATATATTTGCAAGTTTTTCCAATTGACAAATCCTTTTAAATGCTCTTTTGGCCCCAGTATTCCTCCTTTTTATGGAAGGGAGTGGCATTTTTATAGCCGTTGTATCCGGTTCTGATTAACGGAGCCCTACTGAGGCATGTCTGTTTTCCCCAATTCAACCAGAGATAGGAAGTGATTAAAGTTGTTTTGTTTCCCAGGAGGGAGACATTTAATCATCTTTCGAGCTGGCTGGAGGATGCCCGGCAACATGCAAATCCTAACATGACGATCATGCTCATAGGGAACAAGTGTGATCTGTCGCACCGAAGAGCTGTCAGCAAAGAGGAAGGAGAGCAATTTGCAAAGGAGAATGGGCTTTTATTCTTGGAGGCATCTGCAAGGACAGCACAAAACGTCGAGGAGGTGATGTAACTCAACCAGTTCAAACCCGTACTCTATTTCAATTTACAATGTTTAAACTCATTGAGTAACATACTGTTCAGGCCTTCATAAAGACTGCTGCAAAGATTCTTCAGAATATTCAGGAAGGCGTATTCGATGTATCTAATGAGGTAAATGTCGAGTCATTTATTGTGGGAAACGGTAGCATAACTTTCCTTTTGAGTCTGCTTGCATTACGTGATCTCGTTAACCATAACTAGCTTACCGGATTATCCGATCGTATAAACTTCGGCCTTGTAGCTTCTATCTGAAGAATGAAAATGAATGTTTTTGTGATATTTGCAGTCATCCGGCATCAAGGTTGGATATGGCCGGCCCCAGGGTCAATCAGGCTCGGGCGGAACGGTTGCTCAGAGAGGCGGATGTTGCAGCTGATTAGAACAGAAATAGACTCTGTATTCACTCCGTTTGTGCAATTCATCAGTGCTTTGGACATACTCTCTCAACTGTGATGCTGCTACTTTGTGAAAAACATTGAATGTATAGAGTTCTTGGATAGTTTTCATTTTCTTTTCGGTTTCGCCGTTTTAAATGCTGAAATATTTCTCAACAGTGTGATTTGTTTGACCAGTTAACAAAGCTCAACTGAAAAGTAATGAATCAGATAAGTAAATACAGATACAAGTATTTTTCGCACGGTTTCTATGACGCGATCTTGTGATCCGATCGAAACCAAATGGAGATGGCAGTTTGCCCTAATCACTGAAAACTGGAACAATACAACTCAAAGCACAGACACAAGATTCAACTCCAAATGATGTCCTGCGCCTTTACAGCTCTTCCGGTTGAGGTATGCCAATCCATGAGAATTTTGAGCACTAAGAACCACCAAATACCTGCAAACGGATCGCGAAATAACATACAGTAGTCAACCAACAGATAACTTATACGGGCAACAGCAGGGAGTAAATAACGGATCAAGAAATAACACACGGTAGCCAACCAATAAAACGATGCTTACCGCTGATAGTACATCTCCAGAAAGCCGAGGTTTGGTTTTTGCAGCATTATTTGCAACAGGTTTCTTCTGTCGGAACCGGCGAATTACCTGATGTTCTGGCTGGCTATCAGAGAGATCCGGATTGCTACCTGAATCTTCTTCGACCCTTTGCCTCTGTTAGAGAAGATGAAACAGGTTCTGTAAAGGGCAAAACGACGTCAATAGAAATTCGAGACAGCTGCACTAAAACATTTTCCTCGCCTACTTTTTCTGTCAAGTGAACACTCTTCATAGAATACACGAAAACTACCTTCTTCAATCTTTCATCTATGGCATTCAAAGCACGGGACTTCTCAACTTTAGTGAGATAGAAATCACGCTCCTTCTTAGCAGCAGAGATTTCTAAAGCTAGTTTTTGCTCCCGGGTGGCTTTCTTGTAAGCTGCAACCAAACATTAATGAATCAAGAAAAAAGTAACAATAATGAAGCACAATGACAAGAAGCAACAACAACCCAATCGTTAAGAGTCTGCACCAATCTCTTCGGTAAGATTATCCCACTTGAATTTCTCAAGTACTTGATATTCCAAAGATCATAGTAGAAAGACGACCTCTTCTTCCCACCTAAACACAACCGAACAAGCAGGCGGTATAAATTTTGTATCGAAGAAAGCATCCGTATAATCAAGCTGCAACAAGTAAAATCCTGTAAGCAAAATACTTTTAACTTCACATGATTACCTATCTGTTCACCATTTAACATATTAGCAACTCTCTTAGCAACCCTTTTGTCAGAAAATTCAACCCACCTGCATTTGCGATAATTAGCGATTTTCCGACATACCCTTCCGGAAAACCAAACTCTTTCGATAAAGATTAACGATTTAATGCTTTTTAAGACATACCCTTCTGAAAAATTTTGCCTCTGAAATTTACCAGCTTTGATTTGAACATGACCGGAAGAATCTTGAGGTGCAAGATAAAGCCTCTGTATCTCTCCGTGCTGAGAGAGCATCTGACGAAGCGTCGACGGATCATTGCGTGGCGGAATCCGACCCAAATAGCAAACCCCTCGCTGCTTCTCATCCTTCCCACCTTCCTTCGTCGATTTCTTCCTTTTCTTCTTTCTCTCGATTTCCATTCCCAATCTCCAGCCCCAATTCTATTCCCTTAAACCCTAAAACGCTGAATTCAAAGCTGAAAAAAAACCCAAAACATGGAAAATTAATAAGAAAATCAGAAGATATTGAACTGAGATTTTCTGGATTAATAATTATGTATTAAAAATGAAGGTTAAATATCTGTGATTATTGAGTTATGGAATTAGGGTTCATAGATTACCAGAAGCAGAGTGCGGCGGTTCGACGGCGGTGGAGCTCTTGCTCTGCTGCTCGGTGAGTCTCACACTGTGTTCCTACAAAGATGGCTTACACGCACCGTTTCGCTTCTCTCTATATTTGATGGGCTTTTTTCTGCTGCTCAAACATTAGGTTCAGGCTTTGCTCAAGGAGCCCAAAATATAAGGTTCGGGCTTTGCTCAAGGGATGAAATTGTTTGCTTCCTAAAAAGAATGTTACTTAGTGATACTAGTAATTCACGTGTTAATATATTACGAAGTTAAAGTGCAGATAATATTAACACACGGATACATGTGTTGTAACATATATCACTACATGGTCGCCGCTCCAGCAAATAGCTCAAATTTGTCGTTTTTAGGGTAAGAGAATTGAGTTAAGACACAAAATAAGTTAATCATAATAATTTGACATCAAATTCGTCAGTTATGAAAATCGAACTTGATAATTCCGATTTACAAGTAAAGAGGAATAAATCTAAACTGGGAATACCTTTAAATTCTAGTGCTAAATGAGTTTTCAGCTCAATTATTACTAGTCAATTTCCCATTCACGGGCAATAAGTAAACTTGCAGGAAGAAAAAAACATTCGTTATTCACATCCTTAACGCATCCAGAAAAAATTAACAACTAAACTTAGATCACCGTTTTGGTAAACAAACTTCAAAAATATATGCCCGATGTAACCCAGCGTATGCCGTATGGTATCCCAAGCCTCCGATACCAGGATAAAACGATGTCTCATTTCCTTTGAAGCAGCAATAATGTCACTACAAGTAGAAGTCCATGAAATAGCTCCTCCTCGGAGCAACTTTCGTCATTGTTTATCTAATAGCTTGTCCAGGGCCCCTTCTGGCGCGAAGGTCATTGTATGTCCTCGTAACATGTTGCAGTCGTGGATCATCTTCAGGAATCTCACGTTTCTGCCATTTCAGACACAGAAATGAAGGAAACAACTGTCAAAAACCACAAAGATGACGCACTGAGTCCGATTATTAGGACTTATATTAATACATCGTAAGGCCAGAGACTCACTTTTAATCCCTTGTAATATGCTTCCACCGAAAGGAATTGAGGAACTATTTTACGCGCTTCCATCAGGTCCCAGATAAAGTTGGCAACACTATAACCTCCAGTCTGCAAAAAAGAGCACAAAATATTTATAGTAAGACAATCGAAACTAATACAAAATGCATAGACCCAGGACAGGTGAAGCAATATGGCAACTCGTGATAACTCTTTAAGTTGCGCACCTCGTCACCAGCAGCTTGAAGGAGAAGATCACTCCCCATTTTTGGACTTAAGAAGAAGCTCCGGGAATTCATATTCACCTGCATTGGAACATGAAACCTTAAAATGATTTTGACTAAGGCCGTGATTTGAAATATCAAAAACTTGATTTAAGAATTAGAAGCTACAATAGAACAACCATACCAGTGTTTCTTCGGCAATTTTCATTCCCTTGGGAGTATATCCAATCATGGCTCCCTCCACAAGCGTCTACAGAAACATAGTTCAGCGTAAATTAGGGTATGCATCTGAATGATAAAAAGACTAATAACACATTAAGTGAAAAAAAAAAAAAAAATATTATCGTTTTGTTTGGCAGAGATGCTAAAACAAAGCATCAGGATACAATACGTTATAATAAGAAAAGATTAAGAACAAACAACTAGCCAGCCACATATTTCAACGTTACATATTAAATAGGACAAACTGAACCAATTATACTTGTTCCTGGCACAATTATGTTTTGGATTTTAAACAAAAACATGAGAAAAACTGATAAAAATGGTTTCTAAGTAAGCTAGTCAATGAAGCAATAAATCAGATTCTCTTAAACCAAGAACATTATTCTCACTTTTGAGTTTTTTCCACAACAGATAATCAAAGGACCAGTGTCCATATATGAAAAGAAAGTGATGTTTCATGACAAAAGAATTGTGTTTGTTGCCTAACTCACCGTATATAGTTCTACTACAGGAGGCTTTCCTGACTTCATATAGTCTTCAAAAGTTTGAACACCATGGTCAATGTCCCCTGAGTGTAGATAACACCTGAATAAAAAAATTAGCAGTGAAGACAAACGGACACAACAGAACGAATTGAGGTTACATTAACGCACAAGCAAGACAATACCATCTTAACATGTAGTGCATTTAATAAAATTTTGTAATAAAAGGTTACTTAACCTCATTATTTGCAACACAATAAACAGATCGGGACTTTTTCCTTCCTTCGCTAGCATCTCCTGAAGAGTTTCCATCACCTAGCATAATTAACAGACGTGAAGACATAAGAATCAAACTTTTATGGCAAAGGGAAAAGGGAAGGGAATCTTATTAGGCAACTTAATTTATGGTTGTATTGTTCAAACCATACAGCATTTCTTCATAGTTTGATTCATAACATAATGAAAGAAAAAACTAAATAATGGTAGGGAGTATGAATCATGACAGCCTCTCATGGTCATAAAACTTATGAACCATGTAGTGCCACATCCATGCATAGAGTGGTAAATTGTTAGGTAGATATGGATATTGCCCAATAACAAAAGATTGAAAGTACAATATCAACAAACCAAGAAAAAGACCCTGCAAGCAAACAAGATACAATGGTTTGTTTAGTGGCGTTGAGATGAGATAATAGAGATGTGAGACATTACCTCTACATTCCTGAGGTCTGCGCAAGCATGGAACGCAGCATGATAAACGGTTAGTTGCCTATTCAGAAACCCACCCCTATGAGAATATTCAGCAGTTGGCATATTATACAACTCTTCTTCCGTCACACCCATCATCACATTTTCAGCAGTCATACTTGATCCTTCAACGGATGACCACTCTTTTGATCGCTCAACAAACTCTATAATCTTAGTGCAAATGGAGAATATAAGAGCTTTGAACAGAAACAAAATAAAAGCTTACTTCAAACCAGAGGAGAAAACGATTAAATAATTACTTTGGTGCCGAAATCATCTGGTAAAGGGGTTTTGTTCCTAAGTGCAGTTACAAGTCCAGCGTAGCAGAACCTGTTTAGCCCAAGACCAGCAGCAGTCATGTCACGGACAATTGCATACCTGCATCAACAATGTAACGCAGAATTAACCGCATGAGGTACAAAATCAACATTTGGAATAACGAAACAAGCACAGAAAACCAGAGCATAAAGAAGAAACATACACTCGATCTAATCGGCCAGTAGCTGCGCACGCATTGAGCAGACACATGTAGGTCTGTACCTTGGGTGACACTTCATAGTTCTTCATGTCTTCCAAAATCTGTTAAAATGTATCACATCAAGACATAGTGACATACCCACATTCCCTTGTTAATGATTGGACTGGGCTATAAACAGCAAAAAACCTAGAGTACATCACTTTACGGCATACATTTGCTATGTTTAACAGCCAGATGTTCGGTGAACAATCCAACAGAATTCAGCCGGTATCCGCTTAAAATGCAATGTATACTATACATCCATGTACATTGTACAATATAGAAGGAATCTTACAAGTGGCAGTAAAAACCCGCACCTGAATCGCTTGATCAGAGTGCTTGCACTTCCCACACAATGTGATCAATATGTTGTACATATTAACCTACAACAACGCAATCGATTCAACACCCACACACACACACTCGCATTTTCCGAAATAACGAAACAAAAATGCCGATACAAATTTAAACAAATGACATACATCAGGGGCCAAGCCCATGGATTTCATCTGGTCAGCGAAGAAGAAAGCGTCCTGCAAGCTCGAGCCTTTGAGGGTGCCCAGTATGAGCGACCGGAAGCTGTCCTGGTCAGGCTGGACGCCGTCGAGCATCATATCCTCATACGCATCCCTCAGCAGGAAATGCTTCCTCTGAGCAGTGAGGGAATTGAACACGCTGTTGTACTCCGACACGTTGTTGGCGTAGTTCCTCTTCGCGTATTCCTCCGTCGTCGCCGCCGCCGCAAAGTACCGCCGTCCCAGAGCTCGCAGCGCCGGCCGACACTGACCTGCAGCGGCATGATTCAGCATAAACATTTTGTCCCCAAAATTTCAAAAATTAATGGAAAATCAGAGCTCTGAAGCTTTGGATTACCAGTAATGGATTGGAGGATTCTCATGGTTTGCTCTGTGGTTGACTCGCTGTGCGACTCAGTGAGTGAGAGTGGCGAGTTTATCTGTTTCTAAACCCCCAAAACTCTCCCAAACCCTCTTTCCTTTCTGCTTCCTTCGTTTTTGCCTGCGTTTCTCTCGTTCGCTGGCTTGAACAGATGAAACGCACCGTTTTCATGCGATTTTACCATGTGGGCTTTTTAAGGACTACATTTAAATGGGCCCATGTATTAAAGCCTGTAATATTGTCGTGGTCTATGAAGCCCAAACACTGATCAAGAGGTCCATTTGGTGGCTGAGGACCCCACAAGATTAGGGTTTTTGATTCGGTTTCGAGCTTAATACCGTCGGTAATGATTTGATCAGGCACTGACCACTTAGTTTGCATACCAAGACTTCCAATTCGGATCGGATTTCAAAACCAAACCATTAGTTTATTTTGATCTAGATTTATTTTTTCTGGACTTCACTGTCCGTAGTTTAAGAACCTAGAAATTCAAATGGTTCAAGAGAAAGAGATTAGGGCATTTGGTTTGTCTGAGGTAGGCGAGTGAAATGAGCTAACAGAGATAGTCGGATTCAATTTGAGTGTTTCTGATTCTTAGACTCTAGACAATGAAATCCAAAGAGAATTTCAACTCAGTCCACTCCTATTGATTCCATTGCTTCTATATAAAGAAACTTGTAATTAAGTCACTTCATGTTAAAACATTGTCCAAATTAAGTCTACTCTGAGTATGTTAATTCACTAAACATATGGTTTAACTTTGACAAAAACAATTGTTAGTAATATGAGATTCGAACTTGATGCAAATGAACGAATATACTCTACGGACCAAATAACTCAGCAAACCTCTAAATAATATAAAACATATCTAATTAGTCATATCACGTCTCAGCCAACGAAGCTATGATCTTAATCCTGATATTGCACAATTAACTGATGTGAGATTATGATAGAATTGTTTCGTTTTTGGAGATTTGATACGTTTATGAATTGATGGATTAAGTTGAACATCGTCATTACTGATAACCCTAGGGGCCTACACTGATAAGTGATGGCAAAGGATAATATTTATATGTGACTTGCAACTCCCAGCTGCCAACTCCCTTTCATATTTATTTCTGTTTGGTCAAAAGCATGTTACCAGTTATTTCCATTCATTTAATTGAGTTGTTGTTTGTGATTAAGTCCCAATTGTAAATTGCAACGTGCCAATGTCCCGTTTTGTCCGTATTGGGAATACAGCTCGATGCACCAAATATCATAATATTAGTGGTTATAATGTTTTTCAAGTATCCAACAATTTGTATTATGACACTTGGTACGGCCCAAAATTTTTATATAATAATCTTTATATTTTATTGTTAATAATTAGTTTATGGAAAATTTATGAGTTGGGTGTGGTGACTGGGGAAAGTAAGATCAAAGTGATCAGAAGCGATATTGTAAATTTCTTGGGCAAGATTCAACCTTAAATAAGCGTAAATGATCGATCACACTCTTTAATTTAGTAGTGCACTGTCTTAATTAATTAGCATAACTCAAATTTGCATAATACATACGAATTTGATTATATTATTATACTATTATATTATTATATTATTATGTGCTTATGAGCATTACACATAAAATACAAGCGATATTTGTGAACAAAAAAAGCTAGAAAACTCGTTAACATTAAAAATAAAGCCGGTCCTGAGGAGATGCAGGTGGTGCCATTATCGGTCCTGAAAGGATGCAGGTGGTGTCATCGCCGACCCTGAGAGGGCATATGTGGTGCCATTGTCGGCCTTGAGGGGCGTATGACCGAATGGATTAAGCAATGTTTTTGCTTGGGAGGGCATAGGGTTTGCTGAACTGAAGGGAATGCTGAGTCGTAGTGCCCTTGTTGTGAAGGGCCTTCAACGAGGAAGGGTTGACCTGCAAGAACAAATAGTTGCCAGCAAAGAGATCACCAAAGTGCGACTGCCCTTCCTTGAACCTCCTCACCACCTTTGCACACAGAGCAGAAATCACCTTCACCCTCCTCCTCAAGAACAACAACCTCCTCAGGCTCGGAACTCTGAGCTTGAACGATCTCCTCCGAAAGTGAACCCTTCTGAACGGTCTAAACCTGCACCAACTAGTAGTAGAATTGTTTGCCCTTGACCTCACCACCACTCTGTTCTTTTCGAAATCGAACTCGTCATCATCGAGATCCTCGTCGTGTGTGAGTCTTTGGTATGCAGGGAGCCTGGAGGAAGAAGAGGTCATTGGAGATAACTTCAAATGTTGTTTGGAGTTGGATGGAAACTGTGAGGGATATGAGATAATGGTGTTTGGGTTGAGTAGTTGGGTTTTATTTTCGTTGGGTTAGGGTTGGTTAATAATGTGATGGACAAGGAAATATGTGGTTCGAGGAAGTGCATTCAATGAAACAAACAAGGTGGGTCAGTAATTTTCTTGTAGCAAACAAGCAAAGCAGATGAGGTGGTGAGGTGAAGTTAATGCTTTAGCCAATATCAACCGTTTCATGTATTCGGCCTGACAAACAGGTCGTGTCTATCGTGTTTATGTCGTATTATGTTATATTTGTTATCTTAATAAGTCGTGTTGTGTCATATCATATTTATTATCTTAACTGTTTCTTAACATATGCTCTAATAGTGACTTGATTTGTTAATGGGTCATGCCGTTTCATGTTGAGTTAATGAGTCATGCAAAAAATTATTATGCCTAATGTCTAGATCTAGAAAGCGATATCTTATCAGGTTCTTAACAAATGACCCAATAACGATATGACTTGTTAATGGACGACCCGATAACAAATTGACTCGTTACACAAAACCTATTATTTTCATGTACTTCATGTTAGGTTAACAAGTCATGCATGAAATTAATAGGCTAGCATTGTCACCCTGGAATATTGAGTTTAGTTGAAGATATGTACTGTTACTAATTTGCTTTCGAATTATAACATATGTTAAGCATAACAAAATTTCCTTTGGGGATATTCAGAAGGTGTAAAACTAGGCAACGAAAAAGCTTAGTACTTCAACTAGAGGAGCAACCAGTTAGTTCACCAAACCTCGATCTAAGATCACACATTCTACATGTTCGAAGAATTCCGTGCCGAAAAACCGACTCCGCTCATAAACTACGTTCTTAGAATGATCATTGTTGTACTCTAATAGATGACATAACTAATATGTCGTCCATTTTATTGTAAAATTATAACACATAAATTAATAGTACAGAAAACACCATGCATGATGCATCACACTCTTTTAGACAAAAACAACATATTGATATAGAGATAAAGACATCCAACTTTAACACGCTTGTCACCGATTTGAAGAATCGAGTGAAAAGAAACGTGACACCTCTCCACTCTTTCAAGCTTCAATCCAACACCGATGGAGAAAGAAAATGACCACACACAACACATGAATCCCTTGATTCCACAACTAAGTCATACGTGTCTACTACCAACATTATTAATTTTTTCCCTTTTCTTTTTATGAAAAAGTAATAAAATTGCCTCAAATAATTGTATAAATTCTTAAGGCTTCGTTTAGTAAGTCGATCTGGATAAAACTAGACTAGACATCGAGAACTAGGGCAAGATTTTGAGTCATATACCCTGTGACCCCATGTTTAAAACAATTTGTACTACCCATGCCGATTTCGTGGACCTAATAATGATAAAATTTTAATGTTAAGAATTTTGTTTGTCAGTGTGTTAGAGGTCAAAATGTATTTAAATCATTGTACTTTAATTTAGCCAATTTGACCGTTATTTTACTGGAGGTTAATATTTTTTAATTGCACGTTGAGGAAAGTGATCAAAATTGTTAATTGCGAACAAATAAATTTTGACTTATAACAGCGACCAAAAATCTTTAACAAAAACTTTAGGTAGAGATACCCAATAAGCTTGTACTTCTAACCTAAAAATTTAGATAAAGATGCCGAACGAGCCTATATTTTAGTCCTACTCAACCCGACATTAGACCAATGCAACTTTCCCAAGGTTTATCTCCCTAATTACATCCAATCGACACATGAAGCTTTGAAAGCAAGCCATGCTCAATTATTTGAACTTTTGCTTAAGCTTTTGCCATAAGCAATGGAAAGGGATCCGGAGAGGATCCCTTTCAATAAGCAATCATCTAATCACTTGGACGATGGGACCACCATCCACAAGAAGTCAACCTCCCTAGAAATAGCAGACCACCATCTCCTATTTTAGGAATCGAGATCCTTACTGTATTTCTGTGTTCGGAACCGCCAGATTTAAACTTATTGCAAATCTTACGATCACATTAGTCAATTTTACTGATTCACCTCGAGGGTCAAAATCTCTCTGCCTCTTTAGAACCGTCCGATTTCTCGGTCTAACGAGACTATGAAATCCGAAGAGGATCTGAATTCCTACTTTACCCCAAAGAAAGAAAAGAAGAGGACCACTGGATCGGCATCTATAAAGCAAAAGCAACAATGAAATTACAAATATGTACAAAGGGCAGCACTTCATTTCTTTTTCTTTTTAAACAACCCAAAAAAATACCAGACACTCGGATCATTATCATCATATGCTGATCATCCAAAGCAATGGACTACAAAGAATGTGATTAAAAATATAAAAATAAAATAAAATAAAAAACCCAATACAAACAATGTCAGCACTCTGGCACGAAAGAGGGTCGTCCTTAATACAGTTTTATCCGGGTTTGGATTGCCGTTCTGCATATTGGGCACGTTTGAAGATTCTGTCCACAGTCGCAACATGTCTGCGCCGGAAACATAAACACTGAGAAGTAAGAACACGGTGCTAACAATATGATCGTCTCAACTCATCTTGAAACTATAACTCAAAAATGTACCTGATGCCCGCAACCAAAGGCCATGTCTTTTGGATTCGTAAGGCAAATGGGGCAAACCTGTTCAACACCATATAAAAGGTTAACCCACGAGTGCTACAAACGCATCAAAACAGGTTTAAAGGTGGCTGCTGAGAAGTTCGCATACCTGATTATCATAGGTAGAACTGGGAGCAGATGGAGCTGTACCGACGGAACTGCTGTCTCCATAATAAGGGGGAACACTACGCTCATAACTGGTAGTTTGAGAAGGTTTCGTGAAAGATGGTGTACTGAAACTGGTACCACGGGAAGGTTTTGAGCTGCTGAAAGATGACGCACCATACACTGGTGGGGGAAGAGGAACCCTCTCAGGAATATTGCCCTTCCGACTGCTGCCCATTTTCAAGAACAGAATTGTGTATTAACATTAAGTACACAGTGGTATTCAAAAAGCTTTTAGAGATGAGAAATATGGACAGCATTGTTACCCCAGTATACTAAGTTCTAATGTCGCTTTATACTGAGAAGGAATTTCCATCAAGGCTGCTAGAGCAAATTCCGTCTCCTTTCTTGATGGTGGCACGTTCTTTGACATAATTTGCGTAAAATTCACGAACTACAAACAACAACAAAAATTTGCTTTCCAGTTATGTACTTTCCAATAATCATAAACGAGCGATCATGAGTAACATAAAGAAACTCGTATTAAAATGCTGAGAACTTACTTGGAAATTATCAAATGCCCGAGTAGGAATATTGTCATCAAATTCTTTCATCATGTCCCAGGGCCCATCTCCAACACCAACTAATATAATTGATAGAGGGAGCTTGCTGTGATAAAATAAGTGTACAAGATAAATAACGGTTGGTAAAAAAACGACGACGCATGGTTAGGAAAAAAAAAAAAAAACTACCACACTCACCTTGCTGCAACAATGGCATTAACTGTGTTCTGCTCCTGAGGGCTCAGCCTGCCATGTTCAGTATCAACACTTCTAGTTACCTAAGGCAAAAAATCACATTATGTCAGAAAAAAATATTGGGAAAACTTGTGATTACAATACAACATTACCACTTGCAACCATCATAAAACAGGAGAGCAAGAATCAGCAGAGCTCGTTAAGAATAGCTATCATACAAGATTACGCCTATGGACTATCCAAGAACCTAACTTATCACACAACTTAAGAAGGAGATAGGGCAGGCACCACTCAGATATCCGCAAGCGGATATCCTGAACTGGGATAGACTTTAAAACCAAACAGACAATTCCCATAAGAAAAGGCAGGAATTTCCTTCATAGATAAAACAAGATTATAGAACGGCCAGCGTATACTCTACTAAATAAAACAAGATTAAAGCAAGATACCTGGCCATCTGCAATAATCAACAGTACATGGTACTGGCCGCGACTCTCCTCAACAATAGTCATGGCCTGTTCAATTACAGGTGCAAATGAAGTCGGTCCTGCCAAACATAATGAGATAATGTAAGACGACTGGTTAGCTGATACCATGACCATGTCAAGAAACAAGTATATATAGGAAGCATCAGTCAAACCTGCAAGCCGTAGCTTAGGAACAATTTCCCTGTAGCGAGTCAATACTTCCTCAAAACCATTGCAATATCTATCATCATAGAAACTAAAGACATCTTGATCATGGGTTGACGCTGCAAAGTAACAAAGTGACGATTATTATCCCAGGTTTGAAAGAACAAACCCTTAGACAAACAAATCGACAATACATAAATAAAACCTTACCATCACCAAAGCCGAAACAGGGAATTAGGTTATCCTCATCAAAAACAGCCAAGGTTTTTCCAATTATGGATATCGCATGTTCATAGGGATTTGGCACATTCCCAATGTGATGCAAGCTTTTTCGGTTAAATGACCTCGAACCTACTCACACAACCAATTTCAGTATCTTCCACAGCAACACATACACAGATTACACTATATTGTTACATGAGATAAGATACTAATGAGCTTGACCTGTCCATTCATTGCTCTTTGTGAAATCAATACCGACGATAAGATTCGAAGACTCGAGACCAGCACGCGCAAGAGCCTCCGTCACCTGAAAACAAGTAAAGTTGGTCAACATAATTAACCATCGCAGGCAGTTAACAAAACTTTAACCCAAAAACAGGGAAGCTTGCAGAAGATACCGCCGCGCTAATCTTACCTCCTCCAGGGAATTGTAATTATCAGCAATTCTAGAATATCTCCTATCGAACTTCTTCTCCTGAGGCCGATGGGCTGCAGGAGCAGCCGGCCGAGGGGCTGCAGGAGCAGCCGGCCGAGGCACTGCAGGAGCAGCGTACTCGGGGGCATAGTAAGGCTGTGCTATTTGATAGGATTCCTGGGGTGGTGGTGGATGGCTACTTTCTTGACCATATGATGGTTGAGCGTATGACGATTCAGAATATGTTGGTTGATCATCCGTATAGCCGTCCCACGCAGAACTCCAACGAGTAGACGAATCCGGCCTATAGCTCCCCTCTTTTGAACTTCTCCCACCCATTAACCCAACTCAGAATAAATTCCCAAAATCTAAAAGGAATCCTGTTTCCCTTTTCCCTTCCGAATGCAGCCCACAAAAATCAACCGAACGAGTCGAAATCCGCACCTACAAAGCAGCCAAAACAAAACCCAGAACGCAGAAACTATGAACTCAAATCCGCACCTAAAAAGCAGCCAAAAAACCCAGAAAACGAAAGCTTTGAATTCAAAATACACCCTCCGCAGCCAAAACAAAACCCAGAAAGCGAAAACTATGAATTCAATACTGGTGGGCGCATATATATATATATATATATATATATATGTGAGGACTCGAAAACAGAGTTCGGAACAGGTGAGGATTGGTGGAAGTCTCTAAAGAAAGTTCGTATTCAGTTTCGCAAATTTGAAGGGTGATTTGGAAGGCTCAAGGACACAAAGTTGGACACGACTCGTTCATACCATTACAAAATTGTATTCACCGCCGACTTAAAATAAACCCCCTGTTCTGCTAAGTTTTCTACCTTTGCCGAAAATTACGCGCCAAGTGTCGCTTCCACCGCAAGCCACAAACAGGTAAGATTTTGATGGCGTACCCACCAAAACTAATAAAATTCCCAAATCAAAAATCACATGTAAAATGCAGAGAACAAGAAAAGAAAAAATACTGAAACGACCTCAGGAAAATCAGAGCGACACTGTCGAACGGACTAAGAGATCTCGATCTCGATCGTACGTACCTGAGGAAGGAGGGCTCTGAAACATGGCGAGCAGCCGCCAATGGACGACTTGCAGCGATGAGAGGGAGAGGGAGACTGAGTTAGGTTTAATTAGTAGATTAATGGGTTGGTGGATCTAATTAATCGATTATAAAAATATGATTAGAAAGTGGGGGAAGCTCTTTTTCTTTTAGAAGAAAGTGGGGAAGCTTTTTCTGAGTTCTCTTTTGAAAAACTGAATATTTGAGAAATCGGAATCAGAGGAAAATTGGGGCTGGAAGTTTCGCCGAAGTGGGCACCGCAATAATGGCTGTTACTGTTTTTGGATTCGGTGTTTTTGAAAACGGAGATGGAAAGTTTTTTTTTTTTTTTTTTTTTCTCAGAAAAAACTGTGGCCTCACGTTCTTCAAACTCCATAATCTCATCTTGTATTCTGGAAAAAGGATAATACTTGTTGTGTTATATGATAATGACTTGTTTTTAGATACTTATAATTTTTTAAGAAAATGTTTTTAAGTTTCAAAATATTTGAAGTGTTTTTTTATAATTCACTTGTATCTCTATTAACCTCTACTAATTAATAAAACACTCATTATCAACCAAAATTTTATGAAATTATCAGTTTAACCTTCTAATTAAAACAAAAAATGAATGAAAAATATGGAACAGAAATGTAATTTCACATAATCAAATTTTGCTTTTTTTTAAGCCTCATCTACATATAATCCTAATATATCTCTAATAAAAATAAAAAATAAAAACTTTCCACTTCCACATTCTCTTCAACTCTCTTCATCTCTCATTCTATTTCAAAAAAATAAATAAAAAATTTTCTCTGCACCCATATGCTAGTACTGATTATTGGTTCTAAAAATATTTTTACCATAAATATTTTTAATCATTTTAAAAGCATTTTTAAGTAAGCTTTGATTGTGATTAACGTGTATTATTGTATCTTTAAGAAAATGGGAACGCTTTAGAGCTACTTTTTCTGAGTTCTCTTTTGAAAAACTGAATATTTAAGAAAATTGGAATCCGAAGAAAGTTGGGGCTCTGCACATGGAAGTTTCGCCGAAGTGGGTACCTTAATAATGGCTGTTTTTGTTTTTGGATTCGGTGTTTTGATAACGGAAATTGAAAGTTTTTGAGTTCTGGTTTATTTTTTGTTTAGAAAAAAACTCTGGTTTGAATTTGGAGAAAGTCCACCTAGGATATGGATGAATGATTGGGTGGTTGATTGGCTGCGACTGTAGCCTCACGTTCTCCAAACTCCCTAATCTTGTATTCTGGAAAAAGGATAATATTGCGTTTCGGTGTGTTTTGTAATATACGATAGTGACTCGTTTATAAATACTTTTAAATTTATTAAAAGTGTTTTTTTTATAAATATTTTTAGGTTTCAAAAATATTTGAAGTATTTTTTTTTTAATTCATTGTATTTTTACTAAATATTAATTTTAAAAATAATTTTATTAAAATAATTTTTAATTATTTTAAAAACACTTCTAAATGAAATTTTGATTGTGACTAACGTGTATTATTGTATCTTGACATGGTCAAAATCTTTTCATAATATTTGGCAATTGTTTAGTTTACGTGTGTTTGAAGAGATATGATGATTTTGATAACAATTAATATATTTATAATGAATTGACTCGACTGTGACAAGTTGATGTAGATGGGACTATACTTCTGTTTATCCATAGGTGCACCACCGTGTTCATACTCTTTACGTTAACGTTTTTCAATCTATAAATTTCATAATTATAATTGTTTATATTTTCTTAATGATTCTTTAAAGATTTCATGTAAAAAATAAAAATCAATTAAATAAAAGATAATCTAGTTATCTATGTGCACAAAATAAAAAGAAGCTTATCACGCTTCATTATGCCAATGTCAAATCGTTAATTTGTTACACAAGTAACTTAATTGAATTTTTATAGAAATAAATTTTAAATGATGATTAAAAAATACATCAGTCAAACGATTGCGATTACAAAGTTTGTATTAAAAAATACGTTAACCTAAAGTTGATGTACAAGGAGGTTAATTCACAAGAAAGATTAAGAAGAAGGGAGCTCACCGCCATCATAATGTTCCAATTCACAAGGACAAAATCATGTCTAAAACCCTCTTTACATGTAAGCAGCCCCGAATGGTGCTACGACGGCAACCTATACTCTAAGGGCTCGTTTGAAATAATTAAAAACGTTTTTAGATAAAATATTTTTGGATTCCAAAAGCACTTAAAGTGATTTTTGCAAGAAGCACTAATTATGTGCTTCTTCTAGGAAGCATCTTAAGTGTTTTCCATCATTTACTTGTATCTTTACTAAAGATTGATTCTAAAAATATTTTCATCAAAATACTTTCAATAATTTTAAAGCACGTCCAAACAAACTTTAAAGTCTGTCTCGCATGTGATTAAATACATAAATTTTTTCAAATGAACGCACTCATAAAGTGGACTCGAGTATTGTCTAAAGATTCGCATCCTTCTGTCAAGGCCACCCATTTCCAGTCAAGAACCCAAAGGGAATAATCTTCCACCATATTTCTGTGCACCAATGATAGAAACTGTCACTGCAAAAATGAGAAGGACCTTTAATATTTTTAATTAATATGGCTTGTGTATTTGTATACGCAACAATGTGGATGGACATAACTTGTGCAATAAGATATGGTGCAAACCACTCCTGTGACGTCACGACCATTTTGTCACGGCTTTCGACTCATTTTATTTACACAACATTATTCGGGAGTGCAAAAGGCGGACCACCAGTCAATGGCAAGAGGTAAGGGCACAAAACATAGAGTGGTCCTGCAAGAATAAAGGTCACTTGAGTTTTGAGTTCCCATAAAAGAAGGGAAAGGGGAAAAGTCATAGTTGCTGTTTCTTTGAGATTGGTTTGATGTCATTTGATTAGACCATCTCCAACCGACTTTGTTAAAGAGTCATAAGCTAAAATATAACTTATTTTGAAACCCATCTTCAACCGAAGGCTAGACTGGCTTGTGGGTCCCATCCGGCCAAATCAGCCACCAGGTTAGCGAGCTGGCCATAATCAGACGTCAAGTTCCTATTGCATTTGATTTTTTTTTTTTTTTTTTTAGACAAATTTTTTTTAATTCTAATTTTTTCCTATAAATATCTAAGTCATTTCTACAACATTTCTCACATCATTTTCATCATTTCATACTATCTTACCTTATTTTATTTCAATTATTCACCAATTTTTCACATCATTTTCATTATATGAAAATAAAAAAAATCCGAAGGCTTATTCATTCAGCGACAAGTAGCACTCAAAATATGTTTGAAAATCTTATTTTAATACGATATTTTAATTCAATTAAAATAATAAATTATTGAGGGGCTAAAAAATAACCCCCTTTGGTTAAAGATGGGTTTTTTTTTTGTCAAAGGGCTATATTTTGGCCTATGATATTTTGGTCCCCTCGGTTAGAGATGATATAAAATATGGTTTGACACTGTTTATTAAAAAAAAAAAAAAATTCTTGTAGGCCTATAGGACTAAATATGACACTTTAACTCTTTTTCGGTTGAAGATAACCTTAATAGATTAGAATCCGCTCGAACCGAGCTAACCCCAATTGGAACCGGTTGTGACTTTAAACGGTCACAACAAGCTGTGTTTGACATTGTCGTTTAAAAGCTTCGTGTGTCGTAGACATGGCACCTCCTGTGGACTATGACCGTGGGCCATGGGATGGCCCTCGCACAACACAACATTCCAATGTGGTAAAAGAATCCCAATGGATTTCTGAAGCTGGCCCCACCTACTTCCACACTCTCCATTCTCATTTGATCCCACAAGGCTACAAACTAGAGTTTGGCGACGACCATCACCATCACTGTTGTCTCCTCCCAATCCTTCTAATTGCCATCAACAAATTGCACAACGTCTTTGGGCATGCATGTGAGAATAGTCAAGGGATGCTTCAAACTAGTGTTTGGCAAACAAACCTTGGACCCGCGAGTCAGGATGAGTTCAAACGGATTGGAAAAGGTATGGGATGGGTTTAAATATTTTAAGAATAAACGGAATGAGTCCAAAAATTAAAAAAAACAAGGGCCTGGCCGGGATTATTTCTCCCTCTCTCTGACGTCTAGCGACGACCATCACCATCATCTCCTCCCAAAACCTTCTAATCGCCAACAACAAATTGTGCAACGTCTTTGGGCACGCATGTGAGAATAGCCAAAGGATGCTTCAACAGTTGACTCAGAATTCAATGCTTTATGAGATCATAACCAAATTAAAAGTTTAAAAAGCACGGTGAAGGAAGGTTCAAAGTCACTGCCAAGTTTTCCTTAAAAAATACACAAATTGAAGGGTAATTTAGGTATATCAAGTCATCTGCTTGATACCCACGGCGGAACAAGGTCTCAAAGTCGCTGCCAAATTTTCCTTGAAAATAAACAAATAGGAAGGTACTTCAGGTATACAAGTCATTTGCTTGGTACTCACGTAGTGTCGACCGCACTCTAGCACCGCCATCCCTTTCTCTCTCCCGCGAAAAGAGGTAGCCAAAGCTGCTCTCACTCTCTCACCCATGGCCATGCTCCAGAAAAACTCGGTCGGATCCATCGGGCTTGACGGCTAGCCCGAACCCGAAGAGCGTACGGAAACGAAGCACAATGGCGAGCTCAGTTCTTCCCCCGCTGCTAACAAGCTGCTGAAGTTCGCTATAATCGGTCTCATTGCCTGCCTGGGCTTGCTCTGTTTGTACTACGGGAGTTATTTCGGGCCGCGCTTTCTCCATCGCGATTTGGATGATTTGCCTGTATGTAACACAGTAATTAATGGTTTACTTGTTTTGTTGATTAGTGTAATTGTCGCTAGTTAATCAAAGATTAATGCATACTTCAATCGCATCATTTGGGGTTTTCATTTGGGAAGAAGAAGTTGCACCCTTTTGTATAACGGATTGTTGTATCTGGATTTTGTTGAATGCTGTTCTTTATAATCCATAAATGTTAAACCTTTTGTTCCAGAATTAGTACAATCTGCTCATTTTTGCTCAAGTTTATGGCGTTTTACTGTTTTTGCAGATTTGTGATTTACAGTTTTCAGAGTTGATACCATGTCTTGATAGAAACCTTATCTACCAACTGCGGTTGAAGCCGAATTTGACGTTTAGGGAGCATTAAGCCTTGCCCGGCTCCAGAGCGGCGTTATAATTGCTTGATACCGCCCCCGCTTGGTTATAAGGTTGGTTGTCATTGTTTCTGTATGAGTTTTACTTTGCTTGACTTCGCTTAGTGATGATTCCGACGAAACCATTTCTAGAGTTTCAGATACCTATATGATGGCCGGAAAGTAGAGATGAAGTGTGGAAGGCCAACATTCCACACACCCATCTTGCACAAGTGAAATCTGATCAGAATTGGATGGTTGTGAATGGGGACAAGATCAGTTTCCCGGGAGGTGGAACGCATTTCCATGACGGAGCTGGTAAGTACATTGTTGCTCTTTCTAGGGTACTTAAACACCGACTCAGTTCTGGATTCTTTTCTATCTTTATTTTGTAGTATAAAAGGAACAGCAAGTAGAAAAGAAAAACGAAAAATTCCAATTCGCCAATGGTCTATGCTTATTATTTGTGTAGATGCCAAGTAAAATATTTGTTAAGACATATTTAGAGAGCTGTTATTAGTACTTCAAAAATCTCATTGTACACTTCGTACAAGTGTATTTTTCTTTCTAATTATAGAAAGTTTGGAGTGCCAAATGAGATTTTTGAAGTGCTAATAACAATTTTCTGTATTTATATACATTTTATTTTAGTTTGGAAGTCGACTTTTTTTGTTTTCTTCTTTCTTTATCCAGTTGAGAGTATCATTGATTGTGATCCTGTGCAACTAGTTGTTGATTCGTTTTGAATAATCAAATTACAAAATTTGTATTAAAAAAATACGTTAATCTAACGTTAGCGTACAAGATGGTCAATTCATGAGAATGACTAACAAAAAAAAGTCACCGCCATCATAATGTTCCAATTCACTATGACATGATCATGTGTAAAACCCTCTTTACATAGTAGCGGCCCCGAATGCTGCTACCACGGCAACCTGTTCTCTAAAAAGTCTCTCTCGCGTCTGATTAAATACATATATTTTTTTTTTCAAATAAACGCACTCATAAAAGTGGACGCGAGCATTGTCTAAAGATTCGCATCGTTCTGTCAAGACCATCCATTTACAGGCAAGAACCCAAAGGGAATACTTTTCCACCATATTACTGTGCATCAATGATGGAATTGTCACGGCAAAATTCAAAAGGACTTTTAATACTTTTCATTAAATTTGACTTGTGTATTTGTACACGCATCAATGTAGACCGGGCATAACTTGTGCAATAAGGTATGGTGCAAATCACACTTATGACGTCACGACTATTTTATCACGGCATTCGACTCATTTGTTTATACAAAATTACAGCACAGCCCAAACCAGCTCCAATTAGAGAAAATTAATGGATTGGAATTAGCCCGAACCGAACCAGCTCCAATTTGAACCAGTGATGACTTTAAACGGTCAGTGTAAGGTGTGTTTGACATTGTCGTTTAAATCGAGCTTCATGTCGGAGACTTGACACCTCCTGTGTGGGCTATGACCTTGGGCCATGGGACGGGCCTTGCACCACGCAACATTCCAATGGGGTAAAAGAATCCCAATGGATTTCTGGAGCAAGCCTTACCTACTTCTACGTGGCTACAAACTAGAGTTTGACAAACGAACTTTGGACCCGCGAGTCGGGATGAGTCCAAAAGGATTAGAAAAGGTACGGGGTGGTTTAATTTTTTTAAGAATAAATGGGGTGAGTCCAAAAATAAATAAATAAACGAAATCCCAACCCCGATTTTTTTCGCGCTTTGGCATTTGGCGATGACCGTCACCATCACCTCCTCCCAAACCTTCCAATCGTCAACAACAAATAACGCAACGTCTTTAGACACGCATGTGAGAATAAACAAAAATGCATCAACAGTTGAGTCGAATTCAATGTTTCCTAAGCTCATAACCAAATGAAAAGTTTGAAAAGCACGGCGAAAGAAGGTTCAAAGTCACTGCCAAATTTTCCTTAAAAAATACACAAATCGAAGGGTACTTTAGGTATATCAAGTCATCTGCTTGATACCCACGGCGGAACACGGTCTCAAAGTCGCTGCCAAATTTTCCTGAAAAATAAACAGATAGGAGGGTACTTTAGGTATATAGGGTTGTTTGAAATCCTTTTAAAATGAATAAAAGTGTTTTTGATAAAAATATTTTTAAAATTAACTTTTAGTAAAAATTCAAGTAGATTTAAAAATATTTTTACAGTACTTCCTATAAGAAGTATATATGTAATGCTTCTTTTCAAACACACTTAAAATACTTTTAAAACTTAAATCAATTTCACAAAAAGCTTTCAATCGTTTTAAAAACACGAGGTCAGTCAATTGCTTGGTACTCACGTAGTGTAGTCTCGACCGCACTTTAGCATTGCCATACCTTTCTCTATCCCGCGAAAAGCGGGTAGCTAAATCTGCTCTCACTTTCTCACCCATCCTCCAGAAAGGTCGGATCCATCGGGCTTGACGGCTAGCCCGAACCCAAAGAACGTACGGAAATGAAGCACAATGGCGAGCTCAGTTCTTTCCCCGCTGCGAACAAGCTGCTGAAGTTCGCTATAATCGCTCTCATTGCCTGCCTGGGCTTGCTCTGTTTGCACTACGGGTGTTCTTTCGGGCCGGGCTCGCGGAGATCCGACGAGGAAGCTTCCGGGTCCGATGGACTCCACCCGCTTTTCGGTGGGTTCGTTCACCATCGCGATTTGGATGATTTGCATGACAATCAGGAGCACAACTCTGAGATCCTTAAAAGCTTGCCTGTATGTAACACAGTAATTAATGGTTTACTTGTTTTGTTGATTAGTGTAATTGTCGCTAGTTAATCAAAGATTCATGCATACTTCAATCGCATCATTTGGGGTATTCATTTGGGAAGAAGAAGTTGCACCCTTTTGTATAACGGATTGTTGTATCTGGATTTTATTGAATGCTGTTCTTTATAATCCATAAATGTTAAACTTTTTGTTCCAGAATTAGTACAATGTGCTCATTTGTGCTCAAGTTTATGGCGTTTTCGTGTTTTCGCAGATTTGTGACTTACAGTTTTCAGAGTTGATACCATGTCTTGATAGAAACCTTATCTACCAACTGCGATTGAAGCTGAATTTGACGTTTAGGGAGCACTATGAGCGGCATTGCCCGGCTCCAGAGCGGCGTTATAATTGCCTGATACCGCCCCCACTTGGTTATAAGGTTGGTTGTCATTGCTTCCGTATGAGTTTTACTTTGCTTGACTTCTCTTAGTGATGATCTGACGAAACCATTTCTAGAATTTCAGATACCTATAAGATGGCCGGAAAGTAGAGATGAAGTGTGGAAGGCCAACATTCCACACACCCATCTTGCACAAGTGAAATCTGATCAGAATTGGATGGTTGTGAATGGGGACAAGATCAGTTTTCCGGGTGGTGGGACGCATTTCCATGATGGAGCTGATAAGTACATTGTTGCTCTTTCCAGGGTACTTAAACACTGACTCAGTTCTGGATTCTTTTCTATCTTTATTTTGTAGTATAAAGGGAATAGTAAGTAGAAAAGAAAAACGAAAAATTCCAATTCGCGAATGGTATGCTTATTATTTGTGTAGATGCTAAAGTTTCCTGGTGATAAATTCAACAATGGAGGCAATATCCGGAATGTTCTCGATGTGGGTTGTGGAGTTGCGAGTTTTGGGGCATATCTTCTTTCTCACAACGTCATAGCGCTGTCTCTTGCTCCGAATGATGCACATGAGAATCAAATACAATTTGCTCTAGAGAGGGGGATTCCATCCACTCTTGGTATCTTGGGTATAAAAAGACTTACTTATCCAAGCAGATCATTTGAGCTGGCTCATTGCTCACGCTGTCGAATAGATTGGCTTCAAAGAGATGGGATCCTGCTATTAGAGCTTGATAGATTACTGAGACCTGGTGGGTATTTTGTGTATACTTCTCCTGAAGCATATGCACTTGATCCAGAAAATAGGAGGATCTGGAATGCTATGTATGATCTTCTGAAAAGAATGTGCTGGAGAGTTGTAGCGAAGAAAGAGCCTAGTGTTGTATGGGCCAAGCCCCTGACTAATAGTTGTTACTTGAAGAGAGATTCTAGGACCCAGCCCCCTCTGTGTGATTCCAAGGATGACCCAGATACAAGTTGGAACGTAAGCATGAAGGCGTGCATTTCTCGATACTCTGGAAGTAAGTAGCATTGCTATACTTCCATTGTCAATTTTTTAGGCTTTCCACCTCCTAATCTTATCATTACTAAAAATTGCAAACCAGAGATGCACAAGGAAAGAGGAAGTGGACTAGCTCCTTGGCCACAGAGGCTTACTGCAGCACCGCCTCGCCTGGAAGAAATTGGCGTCAGTCCTGAAGAATTCCAAGAGGACACTGTAAGTTTCCTGATTACAAGCTAACTGTTCACGTTGATGTTACAAGCTAACTGTTCACGTAGATGTTTGCCTACTAAACTTTACTATTCTATTTAATGAGAGACTGAAAAATCCACGTGCTGCAGAACATATGGCGCTTTAGAGTGATCGAGTACTGGAAGCAGATGAAGTCTGTCATACAGGAAAATTCAATTAGAAATATCATGGACATGAACTCATACCTTGGTGGATTTGCTGCTGCCCTGAATGAAAAAGACGTCTGGGTAATGAATGTGGCTCCTGTCAATGTTTCGGCCAGACTAAAGATCATCTACGATCGAGGATTAATTGGGACTGTTCATGACTGGTATGCATTTTGATTTGATTATTCTCAGTAATTACAATTCATAATTTCTTGTCACATATTATTGGTCTGTTCAGAGAGTTGAATATTTTCGCTCACTGTGTTGTATAGGTGTGAAGCATTTTCAACATATCCACGTACATATGATCTTCTACATGCGTGGGAAGTATTCTCAGAGATTGCTGAACGGGGTTGCAATGCAGAAGATCTATTGATTGAAATGGATAGGATACTCAGACCAGATGGCTTTGTCATTATACGAGACAAACCTGCTGTTATAAACTATATTCGAAAGTTTCTGACTGCCTTGAAGTGGGATGGCTGGTTATCAGAAGTAGAACCGCAGGTCGATGCTCTTTCCTCAAGTGACGAAAGAGTTTTGATTGCGAGAAAGAAGTTGTGGGACGAGGGGATTTCAGTAATGTGATTCTGCTTGATTTTTAGGTACATGACCTAATTCATTTCACATTGATATGGATCTTCTACACATTTTGTACTGAGAATTCCATACGTTTTGTTATTTCCTTGTTAATTTGTGCAGACTCTCACTCTGCGGAAATTTGACATTTGTTTTTTTCTTCTCCTCTTTCAAGATGTGCCAGATGCGTTATTGGTGCACAGCCCTGCCAGTCGAAGAGAATGTATCGAAAGAGTAGAGAGCCAAGGGAATGTCTCAGTTACTGGTCGAGGCCATGATGCGCTTTGTTTCGTGAGATTGAGATGGTAGTGGCGACTCCAAACCAATAAGGCTCCCGCTTTGCGAGGGTCGGAAAGAACGTCTATCGTAAACACCCTTACCTAGCTTTGCACAGGTTAGAAAATGTGCAAAGTTACGGTAGGAGAAAGGCGCAACAAAATTGAAGAAAAACTAGCATAATTAGGAGACTGTTTTGCATTGGGATATTATCTTATTTTTTACAATTAGCCCTTTAGCCAAAATGGTGAGATTTGCATAACTTCTCACCTTGGTCCCTGATATTTGAAATCAATAGAATTGGTCATTGATCCTTATTTAACATAATTTTTTTATCAAGGGACCAAAATGATTGATAGTAGACAATCTCATAGACCACTCCTATTGATTTTCAAATCTCAGGAACCAAAGTGAGGAGTTAAAACAAATTTTAAGGACTATTTTGTCTAAAAAGCCTGTACAATTAGATAGTAATTGGAAATTGATTATATGGTTTTGGACCTATTGTTTTATGAATTTTGTACGATGCGGAAGAGTTGATAATGGTTGTTTGTCCTCCAATTTTCTACGAACTACGTACGAACACTTCGACGTTCGGGTTACATGTAAGTTCTTTCTCATATGTTTCAAATCTTACTTGTTATTGAGACACCAAGGTAGCGGTATTATACGATTTCATATGGGCAAGTTAAAATACACGACAATGCTCTAATAGGCTCATGATTCCGCCCACCTTTGAATTCCCGGTTGAAAGTAGGTTGTTTTCCACGAGGCTTAAGCAGAAGAAGAAGACGGGAGGCACGTTCTCCACACGAGACCGACCACACACGAGAATGGCGTTCTTGTTCCCGCGAATTTCGTAATTCCCTACTTTCTCGCTCTAATTTTCTAAACCAGGAAGGGACGCTTCCAAGTTCCAACCCCTCCGGATTAGGACTAGGATTAGTATTAAGGGCACTATTAGGGGCATACCTCTCTCTCTCTAATCTCTGTAATTTCTCCCTAATCACCCAACAGAAAATCTCACCGCCTTCACTCTCGTTGCGTTCCCATGCCCTTCACTCATACGCTTCCATTCGCTTCCATGAATTCATCTGCAGGTGTGGATCCATTGACCAATGCCCTCAAAACCAACCTGTCCCTCAATCCATCGTCTAATGGCAACGCCTCCAATGCCAAACCCTCAGCCAAGCAACCGTTTTTCATCGGTACGTAGCCACATTGGTCAGAGCGGATGCCTTCTCTTGCAATTTCAATCTGCATTTCCATGTTTCTTTATGTTTGTTTGTTAATGGTCAGGTGTTGCCGGTGGGACTGCATCCGGAAAAACTACCGTCTGCAACATGATCATCTCCCAGCTGCGCGATCAGCGTGTTGTTCTTGTAAATCAAGTACTCGTTTCTTTCGCTTTTTTTTTTCTTTCCTAATTTGTTCTTCGTAGTGATTTTTGCACACCCCTCATTTATTTCTAGCATTTTGAATTGAATAAATGGACAAAGAGTCGAGGGACGTAAACAAAAAAGGGTGTGCAGAAGATGAAGAGAGGTGTGCGGCAATCATCTTCCTTGTTCTTCATGTTTTGTGTTGTGTTTTATAGGATTCGTTTTATCATTCCTTGGATGCTGAGAAGCTGAAAAGGGTTCATGAGTACAATTTTGATCATCCCGGTAGCCATTTCTTTCGTGAATCATGCTAATGTTTGATTGATTTCAAATCAAATTTGACTAGAGATGTGTTCTTTCACTTCTTTTTTCTTGCGACTTGTGATGTTTCTTCACATTGCAATTGCTTTTCGATTTTAGAGGCATTCAACACAGAGCTTTTGCTTTCTTGCATGGAGCACTTAAAGCGCGGACAGGCAGTCAGCATCCCGAATTATGATTTTAAGACTCATCAAGCTATAGAACCAGCTCGGAAGGTAATCCAGTCGGAGTCTCAGTTAACACGTTTTCCGGCATTGCTGCTTATTTTGATCAAATAATTGCAGGTTAACCCCCCAGATATAATCATTTTAGAGGGAATACTTGTTCTCCATGACCCTCGCGTCCGCGATCTCATGAACATGAAAATATTCGTCGACACAGGTTATCTTTATCTATTTGCCCTCATAGTTAAGCAATTTGAGGTTGGAAGTTGGAACAAACTATCTAGCAATTGAGTAGATTCTGATGTACGCCTTTTCGTATGTGTTTCGCATAGTATGTCCTCTTATCCAATAACCATCATAACAGTTCCACCAGTGCAGATTCTGATGTACGCCTTTCTCGGAGAATTCAACGTGACACTGTTGAAAGAGGCAGAAATATCGAGAATGTGCTTGACCAAGTTGGTTCAACTCTCCCCCTTTTCTTTTCCCTTCCTTGGATGCTAATTGAAGTGCTACTATGTATTCGAAATTTCTTGTGACCACCAGTTGGCTGTAATTTGCAGTATGCCAGATTCGTGAAGCCTAGTTTCGAAGAGTTCATACTTCCCTCGAAAAAATATGCAGACATCATCATTCCTCGAGGAGGAGATAACGATGTTGCAATTGACTTGATTGTACAACATATTCATACAAAGCTTGGCCAGCACGAACTGTGTAAAATATATCCAAACATCGTCGTTATACATTCAACGTTTCAGGTGACATTCACAACTTTGTAACCCTTGAACTTGTTTTGTTTATATTCGAAATCTCTGCATTCGAAAAGGGGAATGATAGGAAGGGGGACAGATTCTAAACTTGCTGTTTCTTTTGTTTCGTTCAGATACGGGGAATGCACACCCTAATTCGCGATGCCAAAACAACGAAGCATGACTTCGTCTTTTATGCAGACCGACTTATTCGCTTGGTACATCTACACCTTTATGTTACGAAGTTTTTTTTTCTGACTGCCGATAAGCATGCTGTAGCGTATAATGGTGTGAACGAACACTTCAGGTTGTGGAGCATGGACTAGGTCAGCTTCCCTTCAAAGAAAAGCAGATCATTACCCCAACAGGTAGCTCTTCTAGAAGTTATTGATACGACATTCAATTAGATGAACTCGTTGGATAATCGTCATCACATTGCAACACCATTGTCGATAGACCATACATAATGTCTTTATACGACTTTCAATTAGATGATGGGTTATTTTCATGGCAGGAACTGTGTACAGTGGAGTTATTTTCTACAAACGCTTGTGCGGCGTTTCAGTCATTAGAAGGTTTGTTCATCAGAACCTTACAAAACTCGATGATCAGCCTGATCTTCGTAAACCAATTTGCATTTTTCTGCTATGGAGGAGTTGGATTCACATCCATATCTTAATTTTTGTGTGTGAAATTCTTGAAATACATCGTCTCATCGTGTTCGAATTTCCTTGTATCAGTGGAGAAAGCATGGAGAACGCACTTAGAGCATGCTGCAAGGGTATTAAAATCGGAAAAATCCTCATCCATGGAAAGGGTAACGATGGCCGAGAGGTTCGTGGAGGAAACCATTGTTTCACCTCTCTCTCTCTCTCTCTCTCTCTCTCTCTCTCTCTCTCTCTCTCTCTCTCATGCTTATATCCTTACAATGTTGCTGCAGTTGATCTATGAGAAGCTACCAAAAGACATCGCAAGCCGGCATGTGTTATTTCTTGATCCTGTTCTGGCTTCAGGTTTGAGAAAACCAACATCTAACGTCTAATTGGGAAGCATATAATGTCTTCTAAAATCTGTAAATTTGTAGGATACTCCGCCATCAAAGCGATATCTCTGCTGCTCAGTAAGGGCGTACCTGAAACGAACATCATCTTCCTTAACCTCATAGCAGTGAGTTACTCTTATGTTTCCTTGTTCCTCAAGACACCGACACATACGCTCCTGTAAATTCCTCAACATGAACTTGTTCCGAATAACCTAGAATTTGTAATGCAGGCGCCAGATGGAATACACGCCATCTGCAAGAAATTTCCGAAGCTAAAACTCGTTACATCGGAGATCGATGAATCTCTGAACGATGACTTACGCGTGATCCCGGGAATGGGAGAGTTCGGAGACCGTTACTTCGGCACAGATAACGAAGGAGAAGGTACCATTTCAAGTTCAAGGACACCCAAATAAAAGTTCCTTTGGCGATGGAGGAGCTGAGGGCATTGCTTGCTCAACTTCGTTCCATTGTCTAATAATTTTGCGACCGCTTAGTTTTTGTTCAACAAATTGTGTAGTCAATGAGCATGGACATATCCACAAGCCTACAACCTTGGCTTTTGTGGCCGAAACGTTTATTTTTCTCCGGCGAGGTGGTCAAAGCGTTCTTTTTTTTTTTTTCCGGCCAGGTTGTCGAAGACAATTACGAGCCTCAACGAAAACAAAAACATCAATCAATTCAATATTCATTGGCAAAATCTTTATTAATTTACACCGAACAAAATGTTTTGATCTAATAAACGACTAGAGTGAAAAATACAACCTTCAAAAGAACTTAGAACTGATACATTCCGAAATCACACCTAAACACATACTTCAAAAATGGATAGAATCAGTTAATCTCGGATCACAGTTACTTCTTCATGTCTTTAATCTTGCAAATTGAAGATAAGTCGACAGCGGATCATGTCGTGCTCTTTTTACTCTTCTTCTTCCTTGAAGCAAAGCTGCTTGGTCCAATTTCTATGGACATCCTTTTCGTCCTGCAAAACAATAATTGGGTACATTCAGAAGAACAGCATGTGGCGTTTGGGGATCTTGTGTCCTGTGGTTTCTTCCACAAATATAAGAGTGGCCAACAAAAATTAAGAAGCATCATACCTCTTGGAGAGCTCTTCTGACTCCTCGTCGCCATCTTCAAATGCACCATCTGAAACTAAACATATAATGCTATTCAAGGCCAGTTCAAAGATCCAACCAACAATATATGCGAAAAACCAAATGCTAAATCAGCATTATACTCTTATTGTTCACAACTAAAGCCGTACCAGCTACATCGATCTCATCATCCTCGTTCTCTGACTCTGAACCGGAACCCCACCTGTCACCTCCCTCGTCAAAGTCCCAACGTTCTCCCACTGGTGGCATCCAAAAGTCAGTTTCTTCTGTATCACCTTCCTCATCAGAAGACTTACTTTTTTCAGACATAATCTCATCAACTCTTTCATCCTTCTTCTTATTCTTCTTCTTCTTATTCTTTTTCTTCTTCTTCTTTCTTTCTCCGTCTCCGTCTCCGTCTCCGTCTTGGTCAGATACTATTTCCGGGTTCTGATCACCCATCTCTTCTACCACTCCCTTGGCCTTTAGCTTCTCTTCTTCCTTCTCTTCTGTTTATAAAACCAACACGAATATCACCATTAAAAACATTTGGGACACCATCAAATTCATACATAAGCAAAATCCACAAGTCCAAAAGCCAATCCATACACAAATTGGAACCAAAAACCAACATAATGGATTAGAAAAAGAACGAAACAATATACAAACCAAGCTTGTTGAGGAACCGTTTCCCATTTATATGCTTCCAAATGTGCTCTTCTGACTTATTGATAGTATCCCCTGTTAGCTTACACAGCAACTTTGAGCTGCACAAGGAAAGCAAACGAACAAGAGTTCAGCATAAACCCAAAATCACTGCTTGGTTTGCAGTAAAATTTACAACTTTTCGTATATCAATTCGCAATATGGGAAATATATACAAACGTAAATTTAACATTGGCCCCTTGGGGATTATTCCTTCTAAAAGGAGTAAACGTGCTTTCCGACCAACAAATGCGATTTTGATTATGTTTAGGAAAACACCAGGAAGGTAAAAGCGCTTTTTGGAGAAGCACCTACTCAGGAAGTACTTCCAAGTATTTTTCCAGAAAGCACGTTAATTTTAATGAAAATTTCGACATGTTTCTAGGAAGCATAAGTGCTTTTGATCAGAAGTGCTTAAGCAATCAAACGCAGCAGAATTCCAATGTAAATTATGCAGAAATTAATCAAAGCTTAAATCTTTATGTAACGGAAACGAAAGATTATGAAATTACCGGGAAAGAGGATCCTGCTTGAACATGTTGAGAGGAGCTTTCTTATGGGCAAGGGCATATTCGATGAGACCCAAACGGCACCGTTTGCTCTGAGAGTAAATTTCTTTGTCTTTGGCCAGCAATTCGTGGCCTGTCTCGACGCACTGGAAGCGGCCGTTCTCGAGCTCCCTGAAGGTCGGCGAGCCCAGTAGGTTGCTCCCTTCCTTTTCCTCCTTCGCCTTCTCAGTCGTCGCCATTGCTGAGTTCCTCGAGCTACGAAGCCGCGCAAGGAGAGAGCGAGCGAGCAAGCGAAGGAAGATAAAATGTTTTGGGCCGCAGACCTAATTATAAGCCAGCCTCATCTGGTCCTGGACTCATAAGGATTTTGGGCCTATTTTTTGGATCCAAGTCTGAGTAAATGTGGGCCAATCTCAATGCGCCCTCCTCTTTCGATGTCTATCCCAGTAAATGGGTGAGAGACTATTATGTGCAATTGAACGTCAAAGTAGCTGTGTCTCAAACTTATTACTTGTCGTTCATGAGATATGGACTTAAGATCTCATTAAACGAAAGGGAGACTTGAGTATCGTTAGACTAAACATTCATGTGCATAAGAGATTTTTCAGTGTGATCGGCACACGAGGTGGTACACCACGTGTTACTGTACAAATGGTGGGATATGTGTGTTAAAAAGTTATTAACTTAAAAAATAAATTTTTTCACCGCTTACATAAAAACACGTGATGTACCACCGTGTTCCTGTCCCAATAAAAAATTTCTCCATGTGCAGGCCTTCTGTCTTTGTTTACCCCAGTGAATGGCTCATTTCCGAGTTCAGCAAATTAGGGAAAATTTTCAAAGGCAAATGTCAATAAAGGGAGTGATTTTGCACACAATATTCACTTTATGTGCATCTTTCTTGGCCTTTTGTGCGCACTTTTTTTTTTTTCATCTTTTGCACGCCTCTTTTAGTTTTTACAATTAATTCTTTTTTGATTTGTTCAAATTAGTAGTTAAAGAAAGAGCAGTGTCCCAATTATCATATTTTTCATACTAAAATTTTCACCGCTCTAATAGAGGTAGGCTCCAACAACACATGCGAGTCTCATCTTTATTAGAGTCTTAGAGATGTGGTATAAAAGTAGTATGAAAATAATGGTAAGAGTAACATTTTTGCTAAGAAAATACACAATATGAAATGGTGTACAGAAATGATTTCCCATGTGATCAATGTCAGAGCTGTTAAATTTGCTCATCAAATTATTTACCAAATGATGTGGTTGCTTATGAATTGAGATCCTTTCTGGATCTCTATGTCGGAGTCAAAGGAACAGGTGATCCAAACCGTTGAACAGAGAGATCCAGATCTTTAATTTAAGGTAAGTGGGTCAGTGAGACAGACTAATGAAGACTGCATGATTTAAAATGAATGGTCCAAACCACCTTATTCTTTTGATCTAGACACAAAATCTAGGGACGTTATCGAGCTGTTGTTTATGTATAAATCATAATACAACTTGTGTGTCGGTGATTTATTTTGCATAAATATAATATGACTTGGAATCTTGATCAATCACGAGTTGAGGTTATGTCCGTTGAATTTGCCAAGACAATTTGGACGTGATGACATTTCTTTACATGCATTTAGCAAGTTTTGTTCTACTTTGGGGCTACCTCGTGGTCAACTATTTTTAGTGTAAATACAATATAAAATGGCCCATGCTTGGCACATGTAGCATGCACATCTTTTTTATTATATGCTTTTACAAGATGCGTTTCACACCCTAGATTCGGTGCACCAAAAAAAAAAAAAAAATTCATAAGAAATAAACAAAATATGGAATTAAAAATAATACTTCTTTCATAAAAATAAACATATATGTAAAAAACTTAATGAAAACCCTTATGTCCCTCCTTTAATAAAAATTCGCTCGGTTAGCCATGTCCTGACAAATAATTCATCTGAAAAATAAAAAGTTGAAAAGTAAGCAACAATCACGTCTAGTGAGTATGTAGAATATGTAATATGTCAGTGGAGTAATGCCGTTTTCCACAAACTAGAAAATAAAGTACTTCTATAGAAATATATCACATAATTTCATATCATATCATCCATTTACTTGTTTATTATACCTATCATCAAATATAACTCTTCACGTGACTCCTAATCGTCTTTTTGCTCTAATGTACCCGTGTGTAGTTTACATTGATACCTTAGAATAATGCAACACCAAAGTTCTCGTGCTCCATGAACAATTCCAAGTAGTTCACTGATCAAATATATAATAACTCCAAAATAATTTTTCAAAATAACCATGCTTACTTAAAGGCGTGTGATATACACACAACCTTTTTACTTCTCATACAACTTTTTCAGTTTTCTTCCGTCGGATCGGATGAATTGAAGAAGATCAAAGGACAAAAATTAACAAGGGGTGTATGAAAAGTAAAAATGGGTGTGTGAGTAGCACACCCCTACTTGAAAACAAAGAGATATTTGTAGTAAAACTCACGATATCATGGTTTTTGTAATACATATTAGTATATACCTACACACGTTGTGTGTTTAGACAATTTTTTTTGTTTGTTTTCAAAATGAGGAGAGAGAGAGATATGGAAACGGGGATGCTTTTTTATTTATTTTTTAATTGAAGATTTGATAAGATCACATGTAGCTGAAGTTTTTCAAAAACACTGTAAAATTAGTTGGTGCAATACTTCGTTGTCATTTATTTTATTTCATGAGAGAAAATAAAAATCTCTTTTCACCATATTTTGGTTGATAAAGAGAATTTCATTAATGTGTAGTTTAGATATAGAATGTCGCATGCATGCAAATATATTTACAATGTCTATATAAGAAAAGTAATATATAATAATCTATGAAAAGAAAATTGATATATAATAATTTATGAAAATATTTCAAAATATAAATACATTAAATATATACTATTCAAAATACGAGTCACAGTTCAATTTTAAAAATCCTTTTTCTGTGTGTGATACTTCTAAAGTTCTGATGAACAATTTCTACAAGTACTTTACAAAATTCAATGGTTTTTCACCTTTTTCATTCCTCTTTAATAATTTTCATAAAAAATTTAAACCCTTTTTCAAAATTTAATACTGGGTTGGTAATAAAGCAGTTTATAGAATTGTATATTTTTGCAATAATGTTGCGACATGCTTTCACACTTGAATTATGACTGTTTTTATTCATAATTGTCAATACTTTAACAAGCAAAATATTAATCATGACTCTTTGTTTATGAAGAAAACGATGGGAATGGTCTCATGACTTCGCCAAAGTTTCCACAAATTCGGGTGGCCTAAAGCCTAAAATCAACATGCAACGTGTTTTATATTATTTTTTTGTTTGTCGCTCTCTTGAGATGTGTTATGTGAAAAGAGAGACAGATACATAAAGATATACAATCTCATTGGTCTAAGTCTCTCATCATTCCAAGGCATGCCATGATCATTAAGAACAAAATTTGACTGAAACTTGACTTCCGATGTATAATTCGTAACTTGTGGCAGGATTAAAGGACCTTGTGTGCAGAAAGAGCACGTGAACGAAGTACAAGAACATGTGGTTAGGCTGCATGACAGTAAAACAAATCAAAAGATGCCTGTTTGTTTTTCTCATCACCTCTTTGTACACAGTACGAAGAAACACTCTTCCTCCATATATATATATAGTAAAGGATTTGGACCTCCCTCAGTCCTTTCTCTCTCGTGTGTGCATATATTTATAAGTTAGGATTCGAAAACACACGTTTTAAACACACATCGTAAAAATCAGATCGATTTTGAGACAAAGTATAAAGTAACACTCTTCCTCTTAGTCCTCTATTTAATATATTATACACACACATATATATAGTGTATCCTGCTCTTGCGTTTTGAGTTGCTGTATGTTTCGTGTGGTGGAAATGCAGATGGCTAGATTCGTCGTTGCCGGTTGTTTCGCTATGTGTTTACTGAGTGTGGGAGGGGAAGGGGTGATAGACACATCGTCGCGTTGTGATTTTCCGGCAATTTACAACTTTGGAGACTCCAACTCAGATACTGGTGGAAACTCGGCTTCATTTTACCCCATGGTATCACCCTGCGGTGAAACTTTCTTCCACAGACCCGCCGGAAGGGGTTGTGACGGCCGTCTCATCATAGATTTTATTGGTAATTCTTATGGACTGCAACTGTGAATTTATTGTAAGATTAGTTGCTTAATTACCTTACCAAATTTTACACCAATATCTGTGACGTGCTAATTATGCAGCAAAGCATTTGGGGTTGCCATACCTGAGTCCATATTTGGACTCACTAGAGAGCAATTTCAGGCACGGTGCCAATTTTGCTAGCGGCGGATCTACCATCCGGCCTTACAAGGAAGCCATGTTTGAAAATGGTGTGAGCCCTTTTTATCTAGAAATCCAGATTGCTCAATACCAGCAGTTCAAGTCACGTACCACCACTCTTTCCAAACAAGGTGACTAATGCCACAAATTACCCAAAAAACAGTCTGTTCACATCGCCTTTCGAAAGTTTTTTTTGTTATTTTCTTGAGTTGCAAGTATGAGAAGCTCATTTCATTGATTGATCTCAGTTGTTATGATCTGCAGCCAAGAAACAATCCGACAGATTCCCAATAGTCGATGACTTCTCAAAGGCGCTCTACACTTTCGATACAGGACAGAATGATCTAGCTGCTGGTTTTCGGACAAAGTTCAGCAGTGAACAATTTGAAGCAGAAATCACAGACATGATTAACCAGCATGCTAACGCCGTACGAGTAAGTATATATATATGAGGGCGGGTCACCGACACCGCTAAATGAAATAAAGTTTTGTTATTGTTGTTTTAAGTTATATAAAGATTTTCCACTTAGAGATATGGGGATTTGTGTTAAGTTGCACCGTATTTAACAAATAAGTGACATTGTTAAAAAACAAAATGGTTATCAAACGGGTCTTAAATAACCGCATCTTCCTGTTGTACAGAATTTGTATGAACAAGGGGCAAGGACATTCTGGATACACAACACGGGTCCGATTGGTTGCTTGGGAGTGACCTTAAGCTACCTCCATAATCCGAACCCCGACTTCGTTGACAGCCAGGGTTGTGACAAGTTTCAGAACGACATGGCTAGGAAGTTCAATAGGCAGCTGGAGCAGAAAGTGATTCAGCTAAGGAAGGAGCTCCCCCTTTCTGCCATAACATATGTCGATATCTTCGCTGCAAAGTATGAACTTCTCAGCAACGCAAAGAAGAACGGTAAATCTCATTGATTATTGGCATGAAAAATAAAGTCCGCTACAATCTTTTAATCAAATATAGAACCGGGGATGCTAAACAGACAATACGCAATACAAAAACCACGTTTCTAGTGCCCCATTATTGTCCTTCAAGTTCTATTTTCTACAAAAAGTATTGGATTTATGCACACTTCCCTTGATTTATGCAGGATTTTTGGATAAGGCAAGCATCTGCTGTGGATATCATGACGAAAACAACCATGTGTGGTGTGGGAATAAGGGCACCATAACTAATGGGACTCAAGTATATGCTGGTTCATGTAAGGATCCTTCCTTGTATATCAGCTGGGATGGAGTACACTACACCGAGGCTGCGAACTGTTGGATTGCAGATCGAATAGTCCTCGGTTCGTTCACAGACCCGCCGGTTTCGATCAAAAGTTCATGTCATATAACTCAACCTGAGTAGCTGGGTCCATATGTGATTCTTCTTCTTTTTTCTTTGACTGTTTCTGTTTATACTTGGATGGCAAAAATTAATATAATGACTCTTTATTTAAGAAGAAAATGATGGATATTATGCCCCTACTCTTTGTTTAGGTGCTATTATTTTAATAAAATCTCTTTTCTTTAGAAAGAAAAGAAAAAGAAAATGATGGATATGGTCTCATGTTTGCTGTTTTTTTTTTTGGGGGGGGGTGAGGGCTGCTAAAACTAACCTGCAACGCGGTGTACATCCTTTATGCGTATGCCTGTCTCTTCAAGTAATACGTTGCGCGAGGAGAGAGACGGATACGGAAAACATAGAACCCATTACACGTAAGTCTCTCATCATTCCAACAACATGCCTTGATCTTTAAGAACAAGATGTGATTGATACTTAGCTTCCAAATGTAAATTTCGTAACTTATGGCACAATTATGGGAAATTCTTGTATGCAGGAAGTAATTTAAGGAAATAGTAACATGTTCAAATAAAAGTACAGTTATCATGAACAAATGAGGGACGTATCCTGGTCCTGCATTTGAGTTGCAGTATATGTTTGGTGTGGTGAAAATGCAGATGGCTAGATTTTTCGCTGTCGGTTTTTTCGCATTGTGTTTACTGAGTGTGGGAGGTGAAAGGGTGACATACACATCGTCGGGTTGTGATTTTCCGGCAATTTACAACTTTGGTGACTCAAATTCAGACACCGGTGCTAACTCGGCTGCATTTTACCCCATGGCATCACCCTGTGGTGAAACTTTCTTCCACAGACCGGCCGGTAGGGGCTGTGACGGCCGTCTCATCATAGATTTTATTGGTAAATTTTTCTTAAGACTAGTTGTATACTTACCATTTACCAAATTTTATAAGAACACGGTGATATAATTACTGACATTAATTACTTCTTGTTAATTATATTATGTACAGCAAAGCATTTGGGGTTGCCATACTTGAGTCCATATTTGGACTCACTAGAGAGCAATTTCAGGCACGGTGCTAATTTTGCCAGCGGCGGAGCGGCCATCCGGCGTTCCAATGAGTCCATGTCTGAAAATGGTGTGAGCCCTTTTTATCTTGACATCCAGATTGCTCAGTATACCCAGTTCAAGTCACGTACCATCAGTCTTTCCAGCCAAGGTGACACATGCCACATATTACCCGAAAAACAAATCATGTTCATCTCGCGGCTTTTCGAAAGTTCTTTTTTTTTTTTTTGGTTGTTGTTGCTACTTTACTCGAGATGCAAGCATGGTAACCTTAGTTGTTATGATCTGTAGCCGAGATACAATCCGACAGATTCCCAATAGTTGATGACTTCGCAAAGGCGCTCTACACTTTCGATATAGGACAAAATGATCTAGCCGCAGGTTTTCGGAAAAAATTCAGCAGTGAACAGTTTGAAGCACAAATCACAGACATGATTAACCAGCAAGCTAACGCCGTACGAGTAAGTATATAATGCTAGTTTATTACCGAACAAATGTCATTGTTCAAAAACAAAATGGTTATCAAACGGGGCTAAATAACTGCATCTTTCTGTTATACAGAATTTGTATGAACAAGGGGCAAGGACATTCTGGATACACAACACGGGTCCGATTGGTTGCTTGGCAGTGACGTTACACAACATCCATAATCCGAGCCCTGGCTTGGTTGACGGCCAGGGTTGCGACAAGTTTCAAAATGACATGGCCAAACAGTTCAATAGGCAGCTGGAGCAGAAAGTGATCCAGCTAAGGAAGGAGCTCCCCCTTTCTGCCATAACGTATGTCGATGTCTTCGCTACAAAGTACGAACTAATTGGCAACGCGACGAAGCACGGTAAAATCCTGATTCAACACTCTCACGAATAACAGTCTGCTACAAACTTTTAATAAAAAATAGAGCCGGGAACACTAAACAGACAATGTGCGTATATAAACCATGGTTCTAACGCCCCTTTCTCGACCAAAAGTGTTCGATTTATGCATATTGCCCTCGATTAATACTATGATAAAGCATCAGCTTCTGTTTTTTGTTATGTTTATGCAGGATTTTTGGATAAGGCAAACATCTGCTGTGGATATCATGAACACGACGACCATGTGTGGTGTGGTAATAAGGGCATCATAAGCAATGGGACTCAAGTATATGCTGGTTCATGTGAAGATCCTTCCTTGTATATTAGCTGGGACGGTGTACACTACACCGAGGCTGCAAACCGTTGGATTGCTGATCAAATCGTCGGCGGTTCCTTCTCAGACGTGCCGGTTCCAATCACAGATTCATGTCATAGGATTCGATCCGAGTAAATTCGTATACATATGTGATGCTTTCTATAGCCTCGTAATTAGTAGTTAACATGAAAAAAGAAAAAAAAAAAAAAAAGCAGTTAAGAAATAGTAAACTCAGAAAAAAAGCAGATAAATATTGTATAATCAAGGAATTAAACATTTTATTATACAAAACTCCTGAATTAAAGAACTTAGGGCTCGTTTGAAAGTATTTTTAAAATGATTAAAAACATTTTTAGTGAAAATATTTTTGGAACAATCCTTAATAAAAATGCAAGTGAATCTAGAAAAAAAAAAAAACACTTGAAGTGCTTCCTGCACATGCTTCTTGTAGGAAGCATTTCAAGTACTTTTGGAACCTGAATTTTTTTCTCTAAAAGCACTTTCAGTCGTTTTAAAAGAACTTCTAAACGAGCCCTTAGTTAGAGAAAAGACTGGATGTTTTTTTCAATGTATTGTACTTGAATAAGAGAGGAAAGAATTGAATTTGAACCTTCTCTCCCTCCTTATGTATCAATAATAATCACCTGCACATTCTACTAGGTGTGAGGTTTTATACAAAATATGCAAACTTTTGTTTGAAAATTTCGTTATTAATGGAGTCCTGATTGCCATTTCTTAAAATATAGATTAATTTCTTTACGCGTGAGGAGAGAGACTGATACAAAGAGATATACATCCCAACCCCGTTACATGTAAGTCTCTCACCATTTTGCCGATTTATTTGCCATACACCCCCTGACAATTGGCATTTCTTAGGAAGCATGAATACCATGATCATTAAGAAATATAGTAGTATGCTCATATAAAAGGCACTCTATAACCTCCGCACAGAGCAAATGATCCAAGTATGATCAGTTAGCTAAAGCTGTAGTTTAGTCAAATGTATGGACCAAATTAGGTCAAAAACCAAACACACAAGCTTATCATTGCTTGCAGTTACCGAGTCCTCGATAAATAAGAGGGTATCCAAGTTTGTATCCTGCATCCAAGTTACCTGTTTGGTGTGGTGAAAATGAAGATGGTAAAATTTTTCGTTGCCGGTTTTTTGGCCTTGTGTGTAGTGAGGGTGGGAGGTAAAGAGGTTATAAACACTTCATCGCCTTGTGATTTTCCAGCAATTTACAACTTTGGAGACTCAGAATTCAGACACCGGCGGCATATCCGCAGCATTCTATCGCTTCGCATCACCCACCGGTGAAACTTTCTGATGGCCGTCTCGTCATAAATTTTATCGGTAATTATACTAGTTGCTTTATTACTAATTACCAAAATTTACAAGAACTTTGACTGCTACTGAACTCATTTGAGATGTGCTAATTAATTGTGCAGCAAGTCACCTGGGGTTGCCATTCTTGAGCCCATATTTGGACTCACTCGAGAGCAATTTCAGCCACGGCGCCAATTTCGCTACTGGCGGATCAACCATCCGGCCTTCTAATGAGTCCATGTCTGAAAATGGTGTGAGCCCTTTTTCTCTCGACGTCCAGATTGCTCAGTTTAACCAGTTCAAGTCACGCACCACTAGTCTTTCCAACCAAGGTAACTCAAACGCAGATCATATTTTCGCCTTTTTCGGAAGTTTTTTTTGTTAGTTTACTTGTGATGCAAGCATGAGAAATTCATTCGTTAATATTAATTAGTTATAATTATCTGCAGCCAAGAAACAACATAACAGATTCCCGAGTGTTGATGACTTTCCAAGGGCTCCTTACATGTTTGATATAGGGCAAAATGATGTATCTGTTGGTTTTCGGAATATGAACAATAATGAGCAATTTCCAGCTGACATCAAAGACATGATTAACCAGTTGGCTACGGCTGTACGAGTAAGTATATGAGGCCGGTTCTTGAACAAGCAAACGTCATTATTTAAGAACGAAATGGTTATCAAACAAGCTCTAATTAATCAGAATGTCTTATATTATACAGAATTTGTATGAACAAGGGGCAAGGACATTCTGGACTCACAACACCGGCCCCATCGGTTGCTTACCAATGACATTAAAGTTCATCCCTAATCCGATCACCAGATTACTTGATGAACACGGTTGCATCAAGTATCAAAACGACGTTGCTAGACAGTTCAACAAGGTTCTCAACCAGCAAGTGATCCAGCTAAGGACGGAGCTCCCCCTTTCTGCAATAACATATGTCGATGTCTTTTCCGCAAAGTATCAACTCTACGGCAGAGCAAAGGAGCACCGTAAAACCTCATCCAAATTAATATTTGAATTCGAATATGATGGAGCATTGCTTCTTTGCGCCACATGATTACAAGGGGCATATTCTCCTATTTGCTCCGTAAAATGTGCTTGTGTGCATTTCACGTGATTAATTTTGATGGAAATTCTCATAGAGTTTTCGTGAAGGACCAATGCTTCCGTCTTATCAAATTCGGATACCAATTTGAGTAATTTTTTTTCATAGACCAAACAATGATTTGGTCATAGTTCACGAGTTATTACTCCAATTTTCTCTAAAAAATTTGTAGCCGGTTCTATTCATGCATATTTCCGCTGATTAAAACTACAACGAATTGTCGACATTTTTTATGTGTGTGCAGGATTTGGGAATACTGCAAACATCTGCTGTGGATATTTTGAAGATAAGAGCCAAGTGTGGTGTGGGCAAAGGGCAAACGTAAATGGGACAGAAGTGTTTGGTGGTTCATGTGAAGATCCTTCCTCGTATGTGAGCTGGGATGGTGTGCACTACACTGATGCTGCAAATCATTTGATTGCTGCTCAAATAATCAACGGTTCATATTGAGACCCACCAGCTCCAGTCACTCATGTCGCACGATTCAAGCATGAGTAATTTGCTTCCACATGTGTGATATTTTCTAATAGCTTCAATGCAGGAATTAGACATATTAATATTAGATTTCACCCAAAAGAACATATGACTCGTTAAATATGAGATGAAATTAATAAGAAATGAGATGAATTTTAGTAAGGTTGTCTGGTTAAGGCATGTTTCACGTTAAATAGGACCAACGCAGAGTCGAGCGAGACTAAAATTTAGTCTTATGTTTTGTAAGAAAACAAGAAAAATATGAAGTACTGGTTTGGTACTGAGGTGTTTTTATAAAAAGTGGGTATAAAAAAAAAACGGAGTTTAAAAGGGTGTTTGGTAAACACTTAAAGACAACTTATTTTTCACATATTTGGATGAAAAAAAGCTGAAAATGTGAAGCAGCAAAAATGAGCTTATTCTCACAACATAGTAGAATCAGTTTTTTTTTAAAACACAACAATACCAAACTAACCCAAAATCGGATGGAACTTAAATATGAAAATTTTATATTTGTGTGAAAAATGTCCTACAAATAATGTAGTTGGACTTGACCAATAGAGGAGATTCTCTACCCTTCTAATCTCTCTACCCTTCCATGCCCTCCTATTTGAACGGTCATGGTTAAACCACATCAACATCTTATATTGATTTTGTTATAGAGATAATAAGACAAAAAGTAATGTGTGAGAGGAGGGGATGAGAATAGAAGGGTAGAGAATCCTCCTCTCTTGACCAATGGCGTAAAAGCAGAAGCAATGCAAATTGCCACACAATGGGCAGCTTAATTTGGTATCGAATTCGCCATTCACGAGATTCGAACATAAGACCTCTCACTCCTAAGCGAAGAGGAATATCATCAGACCGTAATACTGAGTGACGAGTGGTGTGATACTTAATGATAAAAAAATGAATGTTAATAACTGAAATTGTCATATGAAGAGCGATATAAATAGATAAAAGTAGACTACAAGTTTCTTTGTTTTGGTGGAGAAATGCTTTAGATGTCCCTCATGTGTTGTTACTCGCTTTAACACTCATAAGACATGGCGACACGACGAACATTATATATAAAAAGGAAATTTAATGAAAAATTATTGGTATTGTTAACTTTAATGAAAAATTATATTTTGACACTAAAAAATTAATCTTGGTAGTATTCTCTTTACTCTTTATTTTGCCCTTATCGTTAAAACTCAAAGTTTTCAAATCATTTTTATTAGTTTTTCTTATATAAAAAGCAATAAATTAACGTTTAAAATGATTAAAGTATTGTGTACTTCGGAATAATATAATTTTTTAATAAAATATAAGGAGAAGAGGATTATATACGCCGTAAGTTTCTCTGTCTTTTGCACGCTGTTGAATAACAAGATTTTTGGCTGATCACGCGTGCTATAGCAGAATCTATCATGTTGTTCAATGTTGTTCATGAGTTCTGGCATATAGAATAGCCATAAAAAAAAAACTTTTCGGTGCTTCGGAGTAAGCGGTATTCTGAGGGTTTTGAACTTTTTATTTTTTTTTAACAAATAATATTATTTACAATAAGATGATTGAAAAATAATTCAAATCTCACGGTTAGTAATAATGTGGTTAAAATTTGCCTTTGGCAATAATCGAACATAAAATCTCTCACTTCAAATAAAGAGAAATATCATTAAACTGTGGTACTAAATAGTAAGTGTTTTAACAGTTAAATCTTAATTTTTGTATTTTAAAATAAAGATCTAACAAGTAAATATCGAAATACATGATACTCTTGAAGCGTCCAGACAACCGTGGTCCATATTTTACTTACCTTATGTACGTTATACACAGAGAGTCACACACTTCGCAATCACCGACTCCATTCAAACAAAACTCTCTAAAATCTCCATGGAACTTGTTGATAATTCAAGATTTATAACCAGCTGCATGTCTTTGTCCCTTCCCTTGTAAACAATGGCATGTGTTGCTGAAACATATTCTGTTCCCTCTCCTAATCCGTCATAAGGTTCGTGGCCCAAGGAAGAAATTTCGCCTACTAGAAATGTCGTTGTAATTGTATTCAAGTCAGTCACATATTGTTATATAAAAAAAATTACAATGCATAACACAGAGCGATGGTGTCACCCTTAGACTTGGGTTCCTTCTCTACCATATAAAAATTTCCAAGTAGAAGTTAACCCGACAAAAGTTAAACCCTATCGAATTAAATTTCTAATTCCACCATTGACATGACATTGTATGACTAAATACAATGCTGTCGCAATTGCATTCTGCTACGAGTAAATTTCTCTCCCGCACTCAATTCCAAGGCCAAGCAACACGATGGGAAAGTATTTACCTGATCCTAATTGTGCTGAAATTGAAAGATTTTCTAATGTAATGTTCTATAATTTAGTTTTAAATCATTAAATTTTAATAAATACAATAACTAACATCTAACCACTAAAACATCGAAAAAGGACTCTGAAACACCATTGGATCCTCAATAAAGTATCAACAACAACAACAAGAACCATAAAAACAAAAACAAAGTCTTATCCCACTAATTAAAGTCAGTTGTGTGAATCTTAAAACGTTGTTGCACTCTGTTTTCTATTAACTTTAAATGAATCTCTTTTCAAATCTTCTAAGGTCTTCTTTTACCTTTTTTTTTTTTGTCTAAACCTCGAGAAAGCTAAAGGGAAAATAATTTACTGAGCTGGTGGGGACAGTGGACTACACCTCATCACTATACAAGTCGACGGAAAGAGATCATCTTCGGATCTCTTCCACCAAGGCCACCAGATCAAAGTGATCCGAGCATTTCAAATATCATCCAACAGTAAAAAATTATCATAGCTTTTAAGAATCAAAACAACTGGGCCGTTGAATAAAACTTAAAAGGTCCGAACCACTTGATTTGATGGTCTCGGTTTAAGTGATTCGAAGATAATCTCTTCCCCAAGTCTACATCACTAGCGGGGACAAAAAGATTTTCCTATTAATTTTTCTTTTCTCCATTTTTTCGGCCGAGTAGATCAACAGCACATGCCTCTGAATCTCTCTGATGAAAATCTTTGTCCCCACGTATAATTAGGATAACTTTGTCCTCTTCAAACCAGTCCCATCCTATCCAGCTTTCACATTTAAATGCTGCATGATTAGCCTCACTAGTCACTACCATTAGCCAAACAGTGGAAAATGGAGTTTTGGAAACTGCTTCTGGCATCTGGGTTCTTCTTGGCTTTCTGGGTTTTGGCTGTGGGAGGCCAGAACTTACCACCCTGTTCTTTCCCGGCAATTTACAACTTCGGGGACTCGAATTCCGATACCGGCGGCATATCGGCCGCGTTCGAGCCGATCAAAGCTCCTTACGGCGAAGCATTCTTCCACAAGCCGGCCGGGAGGGACGCCGATGGCCGCCTTATCATAGACTTCTTAGGTAACAACTAAATTAAAGGCAAATTGTTCTCGCTAATTCCTAATCACAGTATGATGCGTGTTCATATTTTTTAATTTTTAAATATATTTATTTTACATACGCGTCGAACTGTGATTTGTACAGCTGAGCGCCTGAAGTTGCCATACTTGAGTGCATATTTGAACTCACTCGGAACAAATTACCGGCACGGCGCAAATTTCGCCACCGGAGGATCCACCATAAGGCGGCCGAACGAAACCATTTTCCAGTACGGCATTAGCCCTTTCTCCCTTGATATGCAGACGGCGCAGTTCCTGCAGTTCAAAGCTCGCACTGCCGATCTATATCGCCAAGGTTCAATCTTTTCAGTGCCGAAAACTGCTTCAAGCTTCAATCTTTATTAATTGGCTGTTGTAAAACTGAACTGTTTCTCATGTCCTCCAGCCAAGAACCCTTCTGAGAGAAGCGCTCTGCCAGATCCTCGGGAGTTCGCAGAGGCTCTGTACACCTTTGATATCGGGCAAAACGATCTTTCCATGGGGTTTCGGAAGCTCAGTTTCGACCAGTTTCGTGCAGAACTGCCGGACATTGTCAACCAGTTTGCCATAGCAGTCCATGTAAGTAAGTAGCACCATGACAATCGCTTAAGATTAGGAAACTAATTAGGTCGGTTTGGAATTGCCTGTGTAGGAAGCACTTCTACTAGAAGTGCTCATCGCAACTTCATTAAACAAACATGTCTGTAACATTGGTTGTGATTGACAAACTTCAGCGGATATATGAAGAAGGGGGGAGGACATTTTGGATACACAACACAGGTCCTGTTGGTTGCTTGCCGGTACAGTTATTCTACAACCTGAATCCGCCAGCCGGTTATCTCGACGACCATGGCTGCGTCAAGGCCCAAAACGACGTTGCCGTAGAGTTCAACACGCAGCTCAGAGACAGAGTCATCAAACTAAGAGCTGAGCTGCCACAAGCTGCAATCACATACGTCGATGTCTACGCCGCCAAGTACGGACTCATCGGCGCTGCAAAGACTGAAGGTACCCAATTTGTTCAACTTCCTTACCGCTAATTACGTTATTAGATACTGATTAACGTTACAATCTTTGTTTACAGGGTTTGCTGATCCGATGAAGGTTTGTTGCGGTTATCACGTGGGATACGACCACATCTGGTGCGGGAACAAGGGAAGCGTAAATGGAAGCGATGTCTACGGTGCTTCATGTCAAAACCCGTCGGCTTTTATTAGCTGGGATGGAGTTCACTACACCGAGGGAGCGAACCAGTGGGTTGCTAATCGTATACTCACTGGCTCGCCATCGTCAAACCCGGCAATTCCGATTACTCAAGCTTGTCATAGGCATTGATAGCTAGACAGATATCAAAATAGTAATAAGATGTATTACAAGAGAGGAACACTTAAGACTCGGTCTTTTCCTTTTACTGCTCCCTCCTCCATCGGAGGCTAACAGAGGTCGGAAAGCTAGCCGACCTCTTTTTAGTTCCAGTGGACATGAAGATTAAAATCAGAGATAACTACCCTACGGAAATTTTTTGATTGTGATCATTATAATGCACCCTTCTCTCTATCTCTCATCGCGTGACCAGAGTGAGAGAGAGATACAGAGAGGGATCATCACAGCGTTTACAACTTTACACATGCTGCATGCTTGACACGACGACACTCAATTGGAGGTCCAACCCTAATACATGAGTGCAACGTCTATGGCATGGGGCACCACGCTGACGGTATCCCCATGCCATAGAAGTATTTTTCATAATACATCTAGGACCATTAACTTTTTTATCTTCTAAGTGTGACGACAAAATACAATCGTGGTGGTGGTGCAAACAAACTTAACCAAGGTGGTGGGATGATGCAATTCTGAGAAAACACAACACGCGGCTACAAGCCTCCAAATAAATCATGGACCATTAAACTTCGGTTTGATTGTGACAACCAAATAACATGTAATGTAATATTCAGAATGCAAACAAACAGATGCTAACTTACTTCATTTTCAATCGATCACATTCATATCCATCTCAGTTCCTCTTCCACTTCCCGCTCAACAACGAGCCAAAACTCAGAACACAACACAAACTTCACATGACAGCAGGCATTCCTCTGCTTCCGACACTAACAAAAAGTATAAACCAGAAATGTTCTCGGGAATGCTTGTCACCCACCCTTAGATTTGATATCAAGAGTTGAGAATAGAACATTAAAAGCACATCCGTTTATTTTCCTCCCCTGATATCCAGTCCCGATGTGGGTGACCATACATCCTTAGTCACGTGTGACCAAGAGAACGGGACTCGAGTATAAACTTGTCACAAAAGCTTGTTACAATTACTCAAAACCCATTGAAAAAGAAGAAAGTGAAAACGAAAGAACAAATTTGGTTTAGGTCCATAATCATTTTCATGATTCAGGTTTAGTTAATGGTATCTTGTTTCAACTTAGGTCAATACCGACTAACTCCAAGGCAACAGCAATTCTAACACTCATTGGCCTTTCCAGAACACACAAAATGTTGATCGACTGAACCCTAATTTCAAACATATGTATTGATTTCAAATGAAAAAACCGAAAGCAAAAACCACAATGAATGAGATCGAGCTATCAACAAAACTATGATCACCACAAGAAACTAGTACGTTGTCTATAATTCCAATCATATGTAGACTAATAGTTTTACTATCAACTCACTCGATAATGGACTGGATGACACCAGCCCCAACAGTCTTCCCACCTTCCCTGATCGCAAATCTCATTCCTTGCTCGCAAGCCACTGGCATTATAAGCTCCACCACCATCTTCACCCGGTCTCCTGGCATCACCATCTTCGTCTCCTCATCCTTGTCATTCGTAACTCCAGTCACCTTCCCTGTCACATCCGTCGTCCTCATGTAAAACTGTGGCCTGTATCCAGCAAAGAATGGCGAATGCCTCCCGCCCTCCTCCTTCTTCAACACATACACAATCGCCTCAAACTTCGTGTGAGGCTTAATGTTGCCGGGCTTCGACACCACCATCCCTCTCTGGATATCCATCTTCTGAATTCCCCTCAGCAGAAGCCCCACATTATCACCAGCCATTGCCTCATCGAGCGTTTTCTGAAACATCTCAACCCCTGTCACTGTTGTGGTCCTAGTCTCTCTCAATCCCACTATGTCCACACTGTCCCCAACCTTCACTTTACCCCTCTCCACCCTTCCTGTCGCAACCGTGCCCCGCCCCGTGATCGAAAACACATCCTCAACAGCCAGCAAAAATGGCAGATCAACTTGCCGTTGTGGAATTGGAATGTAACTGTCCACAGCATCCATCAGCGCATAAATCTTGTCCACCCACTCGTTCTCCCCTCTCTTGATTTTTGGGTTCGCCATCAACGCTTCCAGAGCCAGCAATGCCGACCCGGAAACCACCGGCACGTCGTCTCCCGGAAACTCGTACGAGGACAAAAGCTCCCGGACCTCCAATTCCACCAGCTCAAGCAGCTCCTCATCGTCCACCTGATCCTGCTTGTTCAGGAAAACGACCACATTGGGCACGCCGACTTGTTTGGCCAACAGCACGTGTTCTTTGGTCTGGGGCATGGGGCCGTCGGCGCCGGAGACGACGAGGATAGCTCCGTCCATCTGGGCGGCGCCGGTGATCATGTTCTTGACGTAGTCGGCGTGCCCGGGGCAGTCCACGTGGGCGTAGTGGCGGGTTTCGGTCTCGTACTCAACGGTGGCGGTGTTGATGGTGATCCCGCGCGCGCGCTCCTCAGGAGCGGCGTCGATCTCGTCGTACTTCTTGGGGGCGCTGTTGCCCATGGAAGCCAGAGCCATGGTCAGCGCCGCCGTCAGCGTCGTCTTGCCGTGATCCACATGGCCGATTGTGCCGATGTTCACGTGCGGCTTCTTCCGCTCGAACTTCCCACGTGCCATCCGGACTGTGAAGGATCGGTGACGCCGGAGTGACGGCGGAGAGTGGAAGATAGTTGAGACATTTGTGGCGGCGAGGAAGGTGGAGGAGAGGAGGGGTGGGCTGTTTGGTTTGGAGGCTAGGGTTTTAGTGATCGTGGGTTTTGGGCTGGGTTCAGAGAGAGAGAGGTGGGTAGACAGAGAAAGTGTGGGCAAAGCTGGCGGTGAGGGCATGAAAAAGAGCTTCGATGACGACGGAGCTCCGATCGCGGAAGCCATGAATTGCTGGGAGATAAGCGGCGGCGAAGATGATCGAAAGAGAGGGCGGAGGCAACGAAGAAAGGGGGATTTGAGTTCGAGGGGGAGAGTTTTGGGATCAAAGTAGGGCCCTCTTGCTCAACACTTGCTTAACATTAATTAATTAACTAATTATTGGTTGTTACTCAATAACGAAGGTAAAACGTCTTAAGTACATTTCACACCATCGAGATTAGAGGATAATTGCAAAATGAGCCACGAGCACGATATCACATTTTGTTATAAACCATTATACAAATTATGTTAAGATTATTCGTCTAATTAACCGTTAAGTATTGACGTGATAGTATAAACCACCCTCTCGTGCCAGATAGAACACACCAAGGCCATCTTAGTCTTGAGCTCTGCCTTACCACGTCATCAGTTAACCAAATGATCAGCCTAACATAAGACGTAATTGATCAAAAGCGAAAAAATTGAAACCTTTTGGTCCGATTTGAAGGTGAAATGCACCTTGCCCAAAATTAAACGACGTCACTTTACGTATAATATAAAGCCACAAAATAGTAACATTCCCATCCGAGTTTTTGAAATGTGTGGTTTACTGTGGGACAAGTAGAAAATTACACGAGACGATCCTAAACGCCATTTTACTTTAATTTATACACAAACTATAAACAGCACGAAAGATTCACTGGCGATGGCCTTCCGGCAGGGCAACCACCTTATGGAAGGGCACTGTCCTCTGAGGCAAGGATCCGTCTTCCTCATCGTCATCGAATTCCAACAAATAACTGCCCAAATTCAAACATTAAAACATCATATCATGTATGTAACAAGGAAACAACTAAATTAAGATGCCTTGATTATAAAGTGGCGTAAAAGTAAAACCCAATCCGTATTGAGGTAACTTACTCATCCGTCTTCCTCTGATGGTTGAGCATCCGCCAGAAGCATGCAAACATGATCAGGCGTCAGTTTGGTTCCACGGCGTAAGTGCTACAACAATACTAAGGATAGAAATCCACAAAGAAAAAAGCATCAAAGTGGATGGATGGAATCGTTACCTTGCGATGGCCATTCACCACAGTTGCCTTGTATAGTGCAGTTGTTCCTGGATATACTGCTAAAACGGGTCTTCCAGTGGGGAAATCTATAGCACTGGAAGGGTCGTTTCTCTTCGGGAAAGGTATAATAGCGCTCATAGGCAACTTGTACTTTCTGAGAGCAGCAATGACAACAGAGAAAAATGGTGAAAAGAAAGTTAAGCATCCAATAGAATTCAATATAAACCAGAGAGAACGGTATTGTTAAACACACAACAAGGAAACTACCTTTGGACACCGCCCTCTTCATCATCACCCGGCTCCTCATCTAGTACTTCAAATCTGCACAATTTTAACTAGCATCACACCATGTCCAAAATAAACAAACCAAGTTGGCAGATCATGATTGGGCTAAAAAAGTTATCATGATAAACTAAAAAGAGTTGTTGCATAGTAAGTAAAACTAGACTTACTCTCTTGTATCCTTGTCAAAATGCATCACTTTTACAACAAACCACTCATCCTTGTCAGCATCTTCTTGAGTAACCGTGACCCTCGCTGCTACCTAGAAGCGATAGTAAATGTCAATAAAACCGATCCTCAAAGAGTATCATTCAGTGAAGGATGACATTTTAACCAAGAGCAAGAGAGTAGTGGGAAGGAGCAAGCACAATCAAACACGACAGATCACGATAATACTGCATACCTGTTCGCCTTTCAGACTAGCATGAGCCTCGAGTTGACTTCGCATGGCAGGGGAAATCCTTGAAATATCTGAATCAGGCTTCATTCTCTTCCTTTTCTGCTCATTACCTTCTGCAGTACATGAAATATCAGCCGAATGAAGAAATTACAGTGTTTTCAAATAAAAAGGACCGGAATCTCAGTGGAATATTAGCCACTCGATATTTGACATTATATGTATATATTTATCTTTTGGTTAAGCAGAATAATGGCATCTGACAGTTAACAGACAATTAACATAAACTGTGAAATATTTATATAAAACGAAAAGCCAACAGAAATATGTAATTATTTAATAGGAATGCTTATAGCTCCTGGATCCATACCCATCCTTCTTCGCGGCTGCCCTGAAGGTCCAGAAGGCAAAAGAGCATCAAGCTGACTCAACAACAAATTGGAAACACTGCAACAAAACATGGTAAACTAACCTGAAAAGCTTATCAATAAAGAATAAACAAAAGCTTAACTTGTGCAAAAAAGAAGTTGACACAAGAGCATGAGCTTTAAAAACTTTTTTCTTTAATCTTCAGCCACATAACCGAAAAAAATAACATATAAACTTCCTTGGAATTGTTTAACCCTTTTTCAAACAGGTCCAAGGAAGTGTTTAACTCGACGAAAGATAAAAAGAAACGTACCTTACTTCTCTTTCTGAACGATCTTTGGCATGCACATATAAATTCTTCAGCTTCGACAATGAATTATCCCCGGGCTTCTCAACCACTTCAGGAGCTGTATTAACATGCAAGATAGATTAAAAAAGAAACTAACATTATTAAACACATTGGTCATTCCTCGCTTCTAAGCTGAATGTCAACTAACTAATCTATCGAAAAATCAAAATATCCAATTACAAAAGATTCAGAGAATATTTCCAAGGACTAACAAACAAGGGGACTTACTAGTTTGGAGCTTCTTATGCATCTTGTTTATCTCAATGAGCACCTCTTCTTGCTCTTTCCTCAATTGATCGAGCTCTTTCGACTTTTCCAGTATACCTGCAATGTCTGCCGCAGACATTGTTCCGTCTGTAAATTTTACTCCCACCAAATTCTGACAGCTCAACCCTTTCCCCCTAATATTACAGCTCAATCATCAGCAATGCACAAGCATACGAAATCTAAAACGTAGTTCCATTTCACTTGCATAGATATACATACCTAATTCTAAAATTCGAGAACTAATCAAGTTAAAATTCTGGATTAAACATTTCTTCAATGGGTAGAAAAAACGTAAATTTTAGTAATTTAGTGAAAATACAACCACCAAGCTAGGTGGCACCAAGCCCAAACCCGCTAAGTGAGGTCAGCTATATGAATCCTACAACGCCACTGCGTTTAAGCGCTAAGATAACTGGAAATATTTAAGTCAACATGAAACTCATTCCTCATATTTGCAGAAACATTCACTGATCCCTGATTACATAAATTACAAAAAAGCAATCGCAGGAAGTATGAAAGCAAAATTAACCTCCAAAAATTCCAATTAAATAAGATATTCCGAATTCCGAGATAAAACGGACAATGGATAATGGATATTCTCCAAGTTAAAATTCGACATGCGACTGAGAATTGGAAGCCCTAAAAGCTAATCAGAGCAGGAGGAGCACCTGCAAGTAAGAATTCGGGTGAGGAGCGAGAGAATCACCGGCGGGTAAGACTAGAGCGCCGAAGTTGTTCTTGCGTGGGGAAACCGCGGAGGGTTCGAGATTTCTTCGTAGATTCTTTGTTTTCACAATTTAGGGAAGAAAATTGAACTTACGCAAAATGACACCAATAACATTTTCAATTTCTTTTTCTTTAAAAATTCTTTTATTAGTTAAAAAGACCTAATTACCCTAGGACGCGTGTTGTTGACATGTTATTGACACGTTATTCGCTTTTAGCTCCCTCCTTAATACAGTCGTTACGATGTGTTAAAAAGAAAGGTTAATTGGGTATTTTTGTAAGGATGGAGTGTTTAGCTTCATAAAAATTCAAAACATATGCGAGTTCGACAGTCTTTAGATCAGAATGTCTTTTTTTGAAATACACAATAGATTGAAATCTTGTTGGCTTCGTGAGTTCAAACTGAGAAATTTACAAAAACGAAGATGTTTAATTGACTAGAATATTGTGCTTGCCTTACTCTCTAATTTGAAATTTTATAATCAAAAGTTGGAATTTTAGAATACTGTATTGTATTGATACACGATATATTATAAAACTAAATTAAAACTAAACTTTTTCACTTATCTGTAAAGAATAATATAATTAGACTATAATGCTAATACATAATATATTAATATTATATTTATTGTTAGAAACCGTCTTCTGAAACACCTGTTTATCGAGAATGTGCTTTCGGAGCCTTTGGATCCTCCGAAGAAAGAAGGGGCCGGTCTCCGGCTCTGCATTTTTTTTTTATGGGTCTGAAATTTTGCTTTGTGGGTTTAAATAAATGGCCACCAATGCATCTGGGTTCTTCACTGCTCCTACAGTTCCGAGCCTTCAATTCGCGTTTTTGGATCTGGGTTTCCTTCCCCTGAGGGAATCTCGGAGAGGGTATTCTGCTCCAGCACTTTTGAAGGCGCAGAGAAGCATGTTGGAGCTTCCGCTTCTGAATCTCGATCACCCAAGTGAGTTCAATCTCCATTCTTTCATTCTTTTTGGTGATATTGCCCCCTTCTTGTTTTGTATGTTGAATTTTGCATTTGATTTTTTATCTTTGTTGGAAAGCTTCATGATTTGCATTTAGTCATAAAGTTCTTTAGCTTTCTGGTTTTACTTGTATATGCTAGATTTGTTTCGATAAGTAGGATTCGAGTTATGGTTGGCAATAGCATGCCAGTGCATAGCCATTTTCTGTATGAAAGGGATGGGGAATAAATTCCCATGTGTAAACTTGTGCTGCACAAAGTGTTTAAATTTTGGTTTGGATATATTATCACTGAGGATTTGGAATTGGATGATCTTATTCATCTCCATTACAGTAGAATTTACAAGGCTTAAGCAACGAAGCCAGCAACAATCGATCCAAAATCAAGCCGACTTTTTAGTAACTACAATCAATTTAAGGCTAAAATTTGGGGAAGTATACATATACATAGATGATTAAGGCACAGTAAAGTAACTGTCTAACAAATCAATTTTGGGACTAACTAGAGGATGCAACTAAGTTAGAAGCGTTTTCATTGATGTAAGTCGGATTACAGGCATGAGCTTAGGTGAATCAGTATTTGGCAAAAATATTAGATTTCCTTTTGATGATACTTCTAGATGAGGTTTTGTATTGGTTTTTAAAGGTTGCTTGTATCACTGTTCTTCCGATGGCTTCGCCATCTGTCTGCTCTCTCTCCCACTTAAACTAAGAGAATGTTTTGGATGATGGAAGGGAAATAAAGGCAATAATCATGAACAAAACTAAAAGTTTATCTTATCAGTTTACCACTTTTGTAGACCCACTTAAAGTGACTTTTTCTTGCCTATTGTCGTCTGGTTATCTTATGAACCCCAGAAAAAAAATTTGTTTATCAAATTAAGGGTTTTTTTTTCCTTTTCTTGCATTTGGATTGTCTTTGCGCTCTGTAGCTATCTTCTTTAATGGCTAGTGTGCTAAATTTAGAACATGACCAAATTACCAAATTCCTTTGTTGAATGCCTAGTGTGTTATTGAACTTTGTCCTGAATGAATTGGTTGTTTATTTCTGTTTTTGTAAAATCTAAAATTTAATTCCTACCAGTGGCCCATGGCTTTGGACGGATCTTTTAAAATTGTCTCCTGCATCTAATTATAATTGTTCTTGGTTAAAGCTATCCCAGGTTGGACCGTGGCCACTGCTATGTGTTTTATGTAATAAACAGAGTGCCTTTGCCCAGAGCCACTGTCAGTACTGGGATTGCATTTTGGTTAAATGGGGGGTATGAATACAAGCTGGTAAATGATAATCTGTCTGATCTTAAATAATTTCTATTTTATTTCAGGCCTGTCAGTAAAGGCTGCAAGTTAATTGGATGCGGCTCAGCAGTACCCAGTCTTAAGATTTCAAATGACGATCTTGCGAAAGTAGTAGATACTAACGACGAATGGATATCTGTTCGCACTGGGATTCGTAATCGACGAGTTATTTCAGGTCAGGTCATACTTTTCTGTGCATGATAATGTCATATATTTGGTAAACAGTTTGAGATAGCTTAGCCTGTGTCGAGCCTCTTTTTTTAAATCGCATGCTATGAGTTTAACTTAGGAAATTCAGCTTCATAGTCTCATACTTGCGGTGCATATGCACTGCATTACAAGAGGAAACAATCTGTTGGACCTCTCAGGTTGACGATTTGAATCTTGCCTAGGATGAGGTTCGTCAGATAGCGGCTTGTATGACCTTCTTTCTGTCGCTATTGAACAAAATCTGTTACATAGTACTATGGCTTCACCATTCTATTCGGACAACTGAAACTACAAGCATATGGCGAGGTTTGACCTGATTAATGCTGGTAATGTAAGATGTGTAAGAGCCTAAGGGGGACTTTCCCATGTTGTACTGGATATTTGAATGCTTCTACCTTTTATCTGAACACTTATTTTAGTCAAATATGTGTCTCTTTTCTCGTCCTCATTTTTAGGTCTAGTGGATATTTTATGTTACCCATTCTATATAATGACATTCTTCTTGTAAAATTACAGGCAAAGAGAGCCTGTCAACGTTAGCGGTCGAGGCAGCGCATAAAGCTCTTGAGATGGCACAGGTTGGTGTTGATGATGTGGACCTAATCTTGGTGTGCACATCTACGCCTGATGAAATCTTTGGCTGTGCCCCTAAGGTATGTAGAGCATTGGGTGGTATCTGGATTAAGTCGTCAGGATTTAAAAAAAAAGAAAAGGGATTGAGCTTCACAGTGGTGTGCATTATATGATTGTTTTGCCGTTATTGATTCCTATTATATTTTATTCTCCATGTTTTTAGGGGCTTATAAATCTTTAGGTGATGAACAAAATTTCATCTATCTAGGTGTGTATTTATTTGTATTGTAGAAGAAAAATAAAAAGTAACAGATCATTGCAAGTTTCATTAATTTATAAAGGGGTTCTATTTCAGACAGAAGTAGATTCTTTTATCCTTGTGGGCATCTATGTCTAAGAACTTTAGAAGAGTTCCCATTAGCGCGATTCATCTTGACTGGACTGGAGTTTTGTACTAGATGTGACATGCTTTTTTTTGGTTTGTTCAGTATTTGGTCGAACTACCGCTGGCTGACTTTAAAAAACTGTAGCTTTTTAAGGTCTCTTCTTTATATTCCTAGTCGGTTATTTTATTGATTAAGTTTGTTGTGCTTATTTAGTTTTATGCTTTTTCCATGGCACGAACTTTGACCAACTATGTGAACTATACTGGACTATATTGATCATGATTCACACGTGATATAGAACGAACAATTGAGTGTTACTCTATTTTGCATGTTAGAAACCCCTGTGTAGTGCAAGTGGAGCTAAATATTGATGTTGTTGAGCTTCACATTTGAATGAATGCTCAAGCAAAAATTCAAACTCTTAGTGCTTATGTTGTTTAATTAATACAGTAAATGCTTACATTTTTTCAATTTGTATTATATTGTAATTTCAGGTTCAGAAAGCACTCGGCTGCACAAGGAATCCTTTAGCGTATGATATTACAGCTGCTTGTAGTGGTTTATTTTGGATCTAGGATCAGCGTATTGTCACATTAAGGGTAACGACTTGGTTTACTTAGCTCTAAGGACTGGTTTTCTATATAAGGGCATTGAAGTCCCTCTCAGCTTCTAACTTTGGACCGATAGAGGAACGTGAAGGATACAGGTTTGCGTTTTCTCGATTTCTATGTTTGTTTTATGCACCTTTTCAGCAAGTACAGTATTTTTCTGATACTGACCGATCACTCTCTTTGCAGACATCTAAATGCCGCCTTGAAAGAAAATGAAACAGACGATGAGCTGGGTTCTAATGGTTCAGTCCTAGGCTTCCCTCCAAGACAAGCTTCATATTCCTGCCTTCAAATGAATGGTAAAGAGGTCCTTCGCTTTGCTGTGCGTGTTGTGCCGCAGTCAATTGAGTATTCCCTTGCAAAGGCTGGTCTCCCTGCATCTAGCATTGATTGGTTACTGCTCCATCAGGTATGATGAATGATATCTTTGGGAAAGTTTACCCCAGGTTTTGCTGATTAAACGATTTCTCTGCTCTACCGTCAGTTACAGCTACCGATTATCATTTAACTACAATTTCTTTCCCACATTACGTTTAATTTCAGAAAATATTTAGGCGTGGAAAATAGACATATACGGCAAGTAACTTCAGCCTAATAATTTTTTATTTCCAAAACTATACCAGCCTGTCATATATGTCCAGTGAACTAAACTGGTACACTATTGAGAAATAATGCTTACATTTTCATTTTCTTCGTAATGGGAAGTTTGAACGAATATAGCACTTCAAGGGAGCTTCTTAATGACCTAAGGTTTTCCTAGCAAACAAGCGACGTAGCACATTTTGTTCTGATAAGACAAATCGATAATGCAGGCAAACCAGAGAGCATCCTTGATGCGGTTTCTACTCGCATGCAAATCCCATCAGAGCAGGTGATTTCAAACTTGGCAAACTATGGCAACACGAGCGCTGGTTCCATACCGTTGGCATTGGACGAAGCTGTGAGGATCGGGAAGGTGAAACCAGGCCATACTATTGCAGCTGCCGGTTTTGGAGCAGGGCTGACTTGGGCTTCTACCATTTTCAGATGGGTTGAAACTCGAAACCTCGCCTCCTGCCAATACAGAACAAGAACGTCGTCCTAGCCGTATGAAGCGCGGTTTTGCAATTCTTGCATCACGTTCCGAATGTATTAGGTATTGTTGCATCAAATCTCCATCAGCGCCCTTTCATTTGTTTTTCTTTAGTTTTTGGCACCCTCAATAAGATTGTATTGTTTTTCGTCGGTCCAATAATTTATTTGTTTTCTGTTTCTTGATTCACAAGCCAAGGCTAAAATAACAATTCTAACGCTGCAACGAAGACAGATACTCTATATCTCATGTTTGAATTGAGCATTTTTCAAAACTTTTGTTTTTGACAAACAATATGATAATGGCGTAATTTGAAGTTCAATCATCCAAGGGTCGGGATTTGAACTTGGCGCAGACGGTGAAGCACACTACTCTAGTTGATTTGGCCAAATCTAAATCTAATCTACGAACATTTTTCTTAAGATTTTGTTTGGATGAATAAATTTAAGATTATTAAGAAAGTTTGAAATTACATAATTCTATTTTTTAGAATTTGTGAATTTTCTTGTTTGGTTAACTTAAAAAAACAATAGAATTTGAATATGGAATCTTTTATTTTTAAACTCTTACCCATCGAAATTTAAAAATGACATCTATTTCTATGGAATTTAAACTTAGGAATTTGAGGTCCCAAAATCTGATTTTGTTTTATTCTAAGGAGGGTGTATTCAATTGAGATATTGAGGGATTTTAATTCTTTTAATGAATCTAGGGGTATTCAATCAGGATTTTAAGTGATTCTCCAAAATTTAAGGTGTATTCAATTAGAATTTTAAGATAATTTATTAAAATCCTTAGAAATCCGGGTGTATTTAATTAGAAATTGATTTTAAAGAATTTGATAAAGTTGAGGAATTAGAAGGAATTGAAGAGATTTCGTAGTATATTTTAAGCATCTACAAATCTCACATCTTCTCATGAGATTTCGAGAGAATTGAATCAAAATTTTATGTGGAATCTTTGCAAATCAATTAAACTTTATAAAAATCCAAATAAATTTCTATGTTTATGAATCCAAATAAAATCAAAATTTTATGTGGAATCTTTGCAAATCTCAGATTCTCAATTGAATACACCTCCCTAAATTTCTATGTTTATGGATCCAAATAAAGGAATTGATGCATATCAATTTATAAATTCTAACTTTTGTCAAAATTCTAAGTTTATTTCCTTCATTCAAACGTAGTGTTTTAACTTTAATCAAGTAGCACTACACTTGCATAAAACTAAATATATGTACAACATAATCAATAATTACAATAACTTCAATGCCAAGAAAGGAAAGAAAAAAAATTAAAAAACAAAAGTAAAATTCAAGTGGGTCACTAAGGGAAAACCCTAGGTTGAACTGGAACCCTAGATTTAATCTTGTTCAAAACACCATCAATCGCAAGATCAAAAGCATCCTTCTTAGCTCTCAATCCCATTGAGCTCCCATGCCTTCTATACATAACTCTTGGTATCATCTCCAACACATTCTCCCTCATCCTCCTCACTTTAGCCCTAGGAATGCTCCTAAGCACATCCAAAACCCTAGTTTCCTTGAACACCACATCCTCCTTTGGTATAAACACCGAGAACTCCCCGTACCGATCCTCCGGCAAGTGCCACCCGTACTGCGTTTTGGCGGACGAGTCCTCAAATAATACGGGGATGCAGCCAGCCACAATGCTATCGAATGTGGACCGCCTCGTCGGGGTGTCACCCGGAGGCTGTAGGCAGAAACTAGCCTGCAGCATTGGCCTCATGAACCTAATTGGGTCATACTCACATATCCCATGGGAGCAATCCACAATGTCGCACAGCTTTGTGTACCTGACACCCCCACTTCCAAACCTCCCCAAATTGTTGTTTGAAGTCGCATTATTTGCTTTGGTGTTGTTTTCACACTCATTCCTGATACTCTTCCTAATGTTCGGATTATTTCCGACACCGCCGCCGCCTGCAAACATCATAAGCGTGGTGCGACGGGACCGCCTCGCTCGTTGCAACCACGTCTCCAATAACGACAAATTGGGCGGATGGAACGATGTCGGATAAGGCACAGCGTGCTCCTGCCATGGCCAGGCACGCGCCTCCACTGTCAGAGCGGTGACATTAAAAAACTGCGGCAATTCAAGCAGCGAAGTCCCCCACAGCGGCGGATCGTTCCGCAACGGTTGGGAGAAATCCATAGCGGGCCGGGCCAAAACCAAGAAATGGTCTTGACCCATGTGCCTATACCAAGAAACCGGGTCGTTATTGGTCAAAAAATCGAACAAATTGAGGCCCTGCTCGGAGCTGGAATTGTAATCAGGGCCGTAGAGATAACGAAGGGCGTCGATGCCGGCGTAGTAAGGGAGGTAGACGGCGTTGGCAGATTGGGGATCTGAGGCGAGGCATGGGTATTCGAGCATCCGACGGTGGAAAATAACCTCTAGCATTAACGGGTCGGTTCGGTACCAACTGTGAGAAATATTATGAGTTTTCTGGCCAAGGCCATTGTTGGCCAAGTGAGGGCAAAAGTCGTTGAACAGAGGGTAGCCAGAGCAATTGGAGAGGAGATCCAGGTTAAAGGACGGGGGGAGCTGTCGGATGTGGATCCAACGGCCGGTGCAGTCGGAGTTGGATTGAGGACGGTCGAGATTGTTTCCGGGGATTTGGGCGAAGCATAGTTGGATGGTGGTGGTGGTGGTGGAGAAGAAGAAGAGGAGGAAAGAGGTGGAGATTAGTAAAGTGGACTTGGAGGCCATTGATAGGGAGAGAGAAAGATGGAGAGAAATGGGGTTATTTATGAGGATGGATTTTGCAATTAGATTTTTGGGGTGAGAGAAAGATGGAGAGAAATGGGGTTTGAAATGGTGCTGAAGTTTTGGGTAATTTTCTGATTTGTTTTGTTTTGACGCTAGTTTTATCCTTCCATTAGTTTTGTTTTTCGTTTTTTGTTTTGTTTGTTAAAACTGCATTTTCTTTTTTTGGGTTGGAAAATGGAAATCCAACAAAAAAATAGAAAAAATTGTTTTTTTTTTTTTAAAGAGGTGACAAATTGGTGGCAGTTCATTTTTTTAAAAGCCAGAAAAATTTACAAAATTTCAAACCCACAAAAAAAATATGCAGAGCTGGAAAGAGATTGAATTCAGCTAATATATGAGAACCAAAAGCATGCGATGAATGGAGTAAACACAACCCATAGAAGAAAATAATCGTTAAATCGTGATTTTTTGTTTATAACCGTCGAAAAGTTTTGTCCCATTACTTGATCTCTAAATGTTTGTTTTTTGCGATTTTTGGCGTATGCGATTTCGAAGTATATACAAACAAATTTGACGGTGGGATCGTTGAAATTAGTTTCATAGGATGCGTATCTCATAAAAACGATAGATTCACTAACACTTAGAGTTTATTTATACTTTCATTAAGTATAACATAAGATTTTATGGTATCCACTAGTGTAAATATTTTAAATTGAATATCGAATTTATTCATTGTATTTATATAGGGTCAATGAGTGTAGCTGTAAAAAAAATCATCAAAATCGAAGTTAAAATACCCGTTAAATCGTGATTTTTCATTAAGTATAACATAAAATTTTATGGTATCCACTAGTGTGAATATTTTAAATTGAAGATCGAATTCATTCATTGTATTCATATGGGCTCAATGAGTGTAGCTGTAAAAAATCATCAAAATCGGAGTTTTAAATTGAAGATCGAATTCATTCATTGTATTCATATGGACTCAAGGAGTGTAGCTGTAAAAAATCATCAAAATCGGAGTTAAAATAATCGTTAAATCGTGATTTTTCGTCTATAAGCGTCGAAAAATTTTGTCCTATTACTTGATTTCTGAAAGTTTGTTTTTTGCGATTTTTGGCGCATGCGATCTCGAAGCATATACAAACAAGTTTAACGGTTGAATCGTTGAAATTAGTTTCGTAGGATGCATACCTTCAAAATGATAGATTCACTAATACTTAGAGTTTATTTATACTTTCATTAAGTATAACATAAGATTTAGTGGTATCCATTAGTGTAAATATTTTAAATTGAAGATCGAATTCATTCATTGTATTCATATAGGCTCAATAAGTGTAACTAAAAAAAAAAAAAAAAAAAATCAAAATCGGAGTTAAAATAGCCGTTAAATCGTGATTTTTCGTTTTATAACCGTCGAAAAGTTTTGTCCTGTTACTTGATCTTTGAATGTTTGTTTTTTACTGATGCGATCTTGAAGCATATACAAACAAGTTTGACGGTTGGATCGTTGAAATTAGTTTCTTAGAATTCGTATCTCATCAAGTTCAATGGTGTGTGTGTGTGTGTGTGTATTTTTATTAAGTAGATTTAAATTTATTTATTTTGTACGTATAACACTTAAGAAATTGCATGGTATGTATATTTAAGCCGATCCACTGGTCACCAATTTTTAAAATTTAATTGAATGTATATATAATTATTATAGTTTTTAGGGGTATAAAATTGTTAAATTAATATATATAATTATTATAGTACTTTTTAGGATTATAAAATTATAAAATTAATATTTTGCTTATCGTGTATCGTGTTACCCACGTGTATACCCGAACCAATCCGTTATCTTAACAGATGCTTATCGAGTTACCCGATAACTACTCGATACGTTATTGTGTCGATCCAAACACCTGTTAATTTCATATCGAATTATCGAGTCGTGTCAGGAATTGTCGGGCCTACTCTCACCCATTCAATCACTTGCTTGTGATTGCAGCAATTCCCCGACAGCGCTGTCCGGAAAATAAGTGCAAAAAATTTGGCACTTATCAGATTGAATCCAATCCGATAGTGTTCGATCAATTGATTTCAGTCCATTTATGTATGCACTTGACTTATTTCATATTGGACCAGTTTATTTCTTAGATCAACGTAAAAGAAAACATCCTCATAAAAATCTACCTAAATTTCATACCTAAATACAATGTTGAACTGAGATAAGGCAATACTCTCTCTCTGCATGGTGAGAGCTCCTCTCCTAAGTGAGAACCTTCTCACTGGTTCTGTGAGGCTTTCAGATCTTAGTGGGGGTGATAACGATTTGGTTTGAGGACGAATATGTTATATCTATCCTCATAATAACGAAAATTAACCATATTCATAATCGCTAATTAATTATTGGGTATTATCCATAATCATACCCATCGGGTAATAGATTCTCATTGATTATTGGTTATATATATCTTCGTCAATACAAAAAATATATTTGTTCAATTAAAGTATAATAATTTAGTAAATATTAATTTCATCACTAAATATTTGATGTATAAAATGAATTAATGAATGGATCTTGTGGAGCATAAGAATTAAAACTAAACATTGATAATGTTGGTTGATCTTTGATATCTCTCATAAGTACTATTGGTCTGGATTCTCATAAATTTTGATTCATATTAAAACTTTTTAACTTGCCCACAAAATGCAACTCACACATTGCAATTTTTGTATTCTTAAGGTAATGGATTCAGTGAATAATAAATAAATTAATTAATTAATTATAATACAATTATATTATATATGATTATATATAAATTGTCACGTCCCAATCCCGACATACGTCCAAGATCGATGCGTGACTTCACTAAATACCCGCACATCCATCATACCTTGCCTCTGGGATACAGGCCAAACACAACTCACGATCCAAAAGCGTACTAATTTTTTGTATACTTTATGATTGCATCTAACCTTCTCGTTAGACTGTCTACGTACCCTAAACGGGGATCCAGCCATTCGTAGTTCGTCATTCACTACACTCGATAATTCATTACATAGACCACTATGTTTCAACATAATACCACAATTCAAGCATGTAGCACCTCAAGGAACATTCAACAAAGCACTATAATATTCTCTAGTCATCTTGCCATTCACCGACACATATGCATTCCAATACCATCCAATAATCACACCAATCAATAACACATACAATACACCGAAATGTAGGGTTAAAGTGTTTAGCTTCATAAAGATTCGAAACCTATGTGAGTTCGACAATCTCGAGATCAAGATGTGTCGTTTCTTGAAATACATGATAGATCTTGTTGGCTTCATGAGTTCAAACTGAGAAGTTTCTAAAAGTGAAGATGTTTAGTTGATTAGAACATTGTGCTCGCCCCTACTCTCTAATTAGAAATTTTATATTCATAAATTAAAATTTTAGAATACTGTATTGTTTTGATACACGATATTTTTATTAAAACTAATATAATCAAATCTAAAATTTTTCGCTTAAAAACCATATCCTGAAACACTTGCTTATTTTGCACCTGCTTTCGGAGCCCCTGACCCATTCAATTACTTGCTTGTGATCGCAGCCATTCCTCGGCAGCAATGTCTGGAAAATAAGTGCCAAAAAATTGCCACTTATCAAATTGAACCCAATCTGATAGGTGTTCGATCGATTGATTTCGGTCCATTTATGAATGCACTAGACTTATTTCAGTCCTTTTATGTTTGCACTTACTTATTTCATATTGGACCAGTTTATTTCTTAGGTCAACATAAAAAAAAAACATCGTCATAAAAATTCACCTAAATCTCATACCTAAGTGCAATATTAATATTACAAATTAATAGAACTCTCTACCATCTTATGTTTTTGATACAATATTTTAAAATGTTGACACGACAATTGATTTTAAAATTTTAAATTATGAGATAACAGAAAATCTAGAAAGAATCCCACTTTAAAATAGTTGCCATAACATTTCTCTTAGACTAATAATGATTAACTGGCTAAGTATTTTTATCTTTAACTTAAAAAAATGTTGAAACAAACTATTATAATATTTTAAAATAATTAAAGATTAGTGGGCCAAGTCCGCTGTTCCTCGGTTCATTGAGTGGGCCAGCTCAAATCACAAAAGTTGATTTAAATAAGTTTGGCTGGGATGGACCTCCTCGTTTGGCACTGCTACACTCTAATAGTCAAAATATTCACGTTTCCACCGTGAACAAACCAAAAGTGAAATGATAAATACATATTATTAAATCACGATAAGTGGTCCAGTAAAAAGTGCGAGCATCAACTCCCTAAAGAAAAAATATGAAGTCCTGGATTCGATACTTTTGTAACTTGTGAATCGTGACTACGTGTACGGTCCAATTCCCAACTAACCTCCTATGATCTGAGAAGGGATGGATAATTGTGGTTCACCACCAAATTGTCCCCCTAAAAGAAGAAAAAAAAAAGAAGCCCCTACTTAATCTTGACTATTGTGAATCTTTTTGATCTAATCACGGGTAAGCTATAATTATCAATTAGCGTCTTTTATGGGCTTGAAAGGGTAGATAATTGTGGTTACCAGTTGCCCTTTTTTTAAAAGAAGAAAAAAATGCATTCTTATTTGATTCTTAATATTATTTTGCCTTAACCTGGATTCGACCCAAGTTCATTTCAGATTTTAGAGGGAATATGATTCCGTTAACTTTTCAGTTAACTTTAATAGAATATTCTGTTAAAGTTAGCTATTGACCGTTAGTTGATTTTTCAAAATTTTCTCAGAAACCCTTCTCGGCTAATTTCGATTTCTCAAATCTATTTTTGACATCCATTTAGGAAAATTCTGAAGTTTTAACATATTTGACCTCTAGAGCGTCTCTATTGACTTGTAGGGTTAATCATTGACTTTTTCGATGACTTTCTATAAAAAATTTCGAGGACCTTCATTAACATATTTCGACGTCCTAATTCCAAATCCGTATTTTGTTTTTCCAAATTTAATCATTTTAGTTGAGTTTTACTAATGTGTCATAATATTAATTTATTCAAATAAAAAATAAAGAAGAGTACGTATTGGATAAAACAAAACATAAAAATCATCACTGAAATTAATTTTTAAAGGGAGATGGCCGGCCCCAAAATTGTTAAACACTACCCCCCAAAAATCCAATTTCATCAAAATAATCAAATCACAGCCATCATTTCCTCTCCATTCGTAAATCACGAAAAGGGAATATTTTTGTTTCTTCTGCGCTCCCGCGCGCAAAGAATTCCTCGCTTCCAGTCAACGGCCAGATCTCCACTCCCTTCACGCAGGTCCCACAAACTTTATTCATCCAATGGCTCGATCCTTTGGTTCAAAACTTCCCGGCACGGGCGACGCACGTGATTAAAAAGTCCAAACGGAACGAACGAAGGCGTTAATAAAAGGCGTCACAGAAATGGAAATTCCTGGGGGAGTTCAAATCTCTGCAGTTCCTCGTTGGTGCCATTTTCAAAAACCCAATCGGAGAATCAGGGAAACGGAACTGGAAGGCCCTGCCGGACGACGGAGCTGGGGCCGTGTTCGGTTTTGCTCCGCCGCGTTGAACTTTTTTTCACGGCAAAATCACCTCCGTACGTTTTTACCTGCTCGTTAATTATTAATTACTTTCCTTAATCTGCTTTGTGTTAATATTTCCGGATTTGATGCGTTTAACTGAGTTTAACTTCATGATTAATAAATTAATTAAATTTAGAAACTCCCGCTAAAATTTCCGCATAATATTTACTGCCATTTTTAACATGAATTTAAAAGATATGGATTACTGGAGTTAACGGAAGATTTGGCACAAAACCGAATGCAGTGATGTTCTAGGATTCATACAGCTAACCCGCTTAGTGGAATAAGGCTTTGTTGTTGTTGTTGTTGTTGTACTAGGTTGCTTAGCTATGAATTTTGCTGTAATTAGAATTTGGCTCAGCTGATGAGTGGTGCAAACAAAGCCAGTGAGCTACTGTTTGAAAACTGAAATTAATTTGACTCGCAAAGCATGTTTTAAGTTAATTAATTTATCGTTGCAGCCTTGCAGGGTTGTTTGATGGTTGCTTCACTACTGAAGCTGTAGAATCTGCCGATTTTCGTGCGTGTGGAACACCCTCTGCTTGCTAGAATTCAACCTGTATCTTTGTGACTCTGGGATCACAGTAACTTGAGCAATATGGGGTCTCCGATACGCATGTACGAATCTTATAAATCTTATTTTTGTTTTTGTTTTGTTCATTCTGTAATCTTTACGTTCGTTGATGTTACAACGGAACTCAGAGTTTGCATCATTTGTGTAATGTGAACTTCTTTTGAGATGCAGCGGAAATTTAAGAAACCCCAATGAGACAATGAGGCTTGCAGTGACAATCTTTGTTGGAGCTGTAGTCGGGTTCTTTTTAGGAGTATCGTTTCCAACAATTTCGTTGACTAAGGTACACGAATTATTATTTTATTGTTTTTTCTGTATGGTTGTGTTTCAGATGAATTTGGTTCTGAATCATATGATCGTATGAAGAGTAACATGGACTTCTTTATTGTGTTTGAATATGGTAGATGAATCTTCCGTCGACCCTTTTTCCTTCAATTGATCTTTCGTGCATAGAGGAAAAGTACTCCGGGTTTTCACCCCAAGTGTTGTTGAGTGCCTGGTCTTCTTTGAAGGGAAACGAGCAGCGCACTGAAAAATATGTGTCTCAGGAGACAAAGGTATGTTTAAATTATACTTGTGCAGCATGGAAGGATTTAGGCCTTACCCTAGGCTAATTATCGTAACAATAATGAGGAGAAATTGCTTGCTTGCTAGTAAAGGAAATTAAGATACTACGCTGAATTCACACGCTCGTATAGTGGTTCTAGAGACAAAGTTATAGGGTTCAGTGAAAGGTTATACTTTTCTTTAGGCTGTTTTGATGTTGTAATTGTTCCTGGAAATTTGGTGCGATCTATTGTTCTGATGTTTATGATATGGCACTGACTTCTATCCATTTGACTACAATGCAGATTTGGGTTCCAACTAATCCTCGAGGGGCTGAAAGCCTAGCGCCTGGTATCATTGCATCTGAGTCGGATTTCTATCTTCACCGACTATGGGGTCTGCCCAGTGAGGTGTGCATCTGCACTCTAACTTTAGTATGAATGACACGTCCTGTTTTGATTGAGAATTGGATTATGTTTTCAGACCTGTTCTCTAATCTTTGCCTTTTCTTTTGGAGGTGGAACTTATAGGACTTACTTGTCAAGCCAAAGTATCTTGTAACCTTTACCGTAGGTTGTGCTCAGAAAAAAAACGTTGATGCAGCTGTGAAAAAGGTCTGTTCTCTCAACAAATTCATTTGTGCAGTTATTTATCTCTGTTTCTCTTCCTAAACGTAAATTTACAGTTTTCAGAGAATTTCACCATACTTTTGTTTCACTACGATGGTTTGACAAGTGAATGGGATGAGTTTGAATGGTCGAAGCGAGCTATCCACATGAGCATTCAGAAGCAAACTAAATGGTTAGAAAGAAATGAGCTGCTTTGAATATTTAAAGTTGTCCCAATAATTGTGCAAGAGATTTATGTTAAACCCCACCTAAGCGTCCTGGAAATTGCTTCCAGGTGGTATGCCAAGCGGTTTTTGCATCCTGACATTGTGGCACCGTACGAATACGTATTTATTTGGGATGAGGATCTTGGTCTGGAACACTTTGATGCTGAGAAGTGAGCGTTGAGAATTCATTGTGCTGTGTTATTTGAATTTTGAAAATTGCTGCTAGGATAAACTAAATGTTAAGGCTTTAATCTTCTGTGTACCAGATACATAAAATTGGTAAAGAAACATGGTTTGGAAATATCACAGCCAGGTTTAGATCCAAAGAGTGGGCTAACATGGCAGATGACAAGGCGGAGAGAAAACAGCGAAGTTCACATGTAAGATTGGCAGATTTTCTAATCAGTCTTTATATTCCGCTCATTGATAATACTTCAACCAATGATTGAAATTGTTGCTTGGCTTACGTTTTCTTGAACCCCTTCCTACAGGCAGACAGAGGAGAGACCTGGTTGGTGCAGTGATCCGCATTTGCCACCATGTGCATCGTATGTAAAGATAATCTTATCCATCACCGTTGTGGAAGCTTTTGGAGTGTGTTCTAATGCATTCTAACATGAATACCAAAATGTGCAGGTTTGTTGAAATTATGGCACCTGTGTTTTCTCGGGATGCATGGCGTTGTGTCTGGCATATGATTCAGGTATATATCATCGTCTTTCTCAGCTCAATCCGTTGCAAGGCCTTTAGTGATTGCTCTAATGCTACTTCTATAATCTTTTCCCTTTTGCAGAATGACCTGGTCCATGGCTGGGGTCTGGATTTTGCTCTTAGAAATTGCGTTGAGGTTCGAAACAACAACTCTCTCTGTGCCTTAAATATTACTCCTTCCTGCTTGTGATCGTAAATTTGTAATTTAGGGCCTTCCATCTTTTATCTTTGCTTGGGAACAGCCTGCACATAAGAAAATTGGAGTCGTGGACGCGCAATGGATTGTCCATCAAGGCGTTCCTTCACTCGGGAACCAAGTAAGTTCAAGCTTCTAACATCAGCTGATATAACGATTTTATCTGGAACAATGTAGTCACCGATTTTTTTCGCCCGACAGGGGCAAGCGGAGGGTGGAAGAGCACCATGGGAAGGGGTAAGGGAGAGGTGTCATAGCGAATGGGCAATGTTTCAAGCACGAATGACCGGCGCCGAGAAAGCATATTTTGAGGAAATGGGAGTTGATCCTCCAAATTCAACAGCTCATTAGAGGGTTGAAAGTAATGAACCGGGATCCTCTCCGGATCCCAAAAATCTGAGTCGAAGGATCCAACGATCCAGGCCGTTGAAATTTGATTCAACGTTTACAATTATGATAACTTTTAGAGGGGCTCCCTGTTTGTAGTTGTTAGATCAAATTTCAACGGTCCGGATCATTGAATCTATAGACTCAGATTTGTTGGGATCCGGAGAGGATTCGGGTTCGAAAATAATGGTGACAGGAACTTGTACAAATACAGCTCGACTGTACTTAACACAAAGTTACATTCGGTCTGGCTATGTATTGTTGCTACGTCAATACTAGTGCCTTTTAAGGTTGCATTTTTTGTGCTATTCCCGTAGAGGTAGAATTCTTCTCTCGTCTTACGTATCATACGGTTAGTGGAATTCGTAAAAGATGATGGATTAGCTGGGCTTACCAGTAATACGATGCGACGAACTTGAAGTCCAAATAGTTAAGAGCATTCATAAATTATTAGAATAATATATAGATTATAAATTATTAGAACGCAAAATAAAAGTTATTTATTTTTTTTCTAAGTAAGAGTCGCAAATTAGGTAGGTCTGGACGACCTAGGCGAGTGTCTAAGTGATCTAGGCATGTGCCTAAGCAAGTTTAAATGTCATTTCTTAATTTTCAAACGTTTAGAGATTAATCTAGACGGTAACCAAACGTTAGGTGGGGCCTAGGCGGAAAATTTTTAAATAATGGATAGGTTGCATTAGAATTCTGATTTTGATGCGTAGTTTATCTTGGATAATTACTTATGACATGAGGCAAGCTTTCTCCATCTCAATTATAATTCACCATTTTCTCTTAAAAGATATGTCGTTCTACGATGACAGTGAACTCGTTATACAAATTGCTCTCATTCTGTTCACATTAAATTAAAAGTAATGTTAGAGAGACTAAATTTGTGAACAAAGTTTTAAAAACTAAAGGACATGAAAGTTGATGATTAGTTTATTACTTACACGTTGATAAATGTGTTTATTCTTATTGGTGATACATCATTTAGTTTACAAATTTAATCTTTAAATTTAAGTTCCTAACATTGCTCTTGAATTGAATAAACAGCAGCTGTAAATTGCAAAATAATAATTATTAATTCAACGACTCAGTGACTCACGCAGCCACGCTTCACTTTTATCCGTATTAGGTGGCAAATTCTAAATGGATAAAAGAGGTGGCAAATTCTAAATATTTCCCTAATTGCTGAAAAACGAAAACGACAACGTTTTAGGTTTATTTGGCACTGATACTCCACCGTGACGAATCCGGAGGTAGCAAAAGTCATTTCTCACTTGAAATTTTCATTTTTCCCGCTCGCGGCTTCCTGCGGTAATGGAGTCTGCAGCAGCTTGGGTGGACGCCCAAGAGTGGGAGGTCTGCAACGACGACGGCTTCGTCTTCAAGCGGAGGAAGCGGCGCCGGGTGGACGCAGATGCCGACGAGTCGGTCCCAGCTCCACCGTCCTCGGCCTCCGCGGATCTACAGGAGGATCCCCAGAAACTTCGGAGAGAGCGGAGGAGGAAGTTTCTTCTCAAACTCAGAGCTAAGTACCAGGCGGAGATCGACCAGTGGGAACTTTTGTCGAGCACTTTGCGCGCAATGGAGGAGAGGGCGCAGCAACGAGAGGAGGAGGAGCAGCATAGAATGGAAGAGCGAGAACGGGAGGATACGGCGTCGTTGGATGGGTCTGGGGTGTTAGAGATTCAGGGGACGGAGTCCTGTTGTGGGTCGTTGGTGGATGAGCTTCTCTTGCAGGTGAATTGGGGGTTTCTTTCCTTTCGTTTTGGGATTGTTTGGTTTGTGGCATTTTTTTTTTGAAAATTGAAAGATTTTCGGGATTAGGGTTTTTGCAAAGTTTGAAACTTTAGCTCGTGACGCCAATTTGGGGCTCAGTTGAGCTGATTTTCCATGACATTTCTCTGATTTCTCAGTAACCAAACATCAATTGAACTTTTAGGGTTTCTGTTTTCGTTTTCTTAGACTACCTTAATTGACCCCTAAACTGGTCAGCAATCATTCACAGTATAATTACATTTTTTCATCCTCCTTTGTGAATGCAGGTAGACGCACACGCAGCGATCATTGGTAATGTTTCGAGTCTCTGTGACACAAGCGGACGCACTATGTAAGGTAGAAGAGGAACGGATTACTCCGCTTTTCTTCGGTATTCCAATCAGCAGTTCACCGAGGGAGCTCATGAGATCGCTGCAATGGTAGCCTGTATTCATGAAATTCCCCAAGGGGTAGGAGGAAAGTAGTAGAGGGTGATGTGGAGTAGGTCCGGCCGTTGGGCTTCACATAAGAAATAATATGCTCTGATACCATAAAGAAAGTTAAGGTTCCACCATAATATTAATTTTTTCCACCTTGGTCATGTGATTTGGTATGAGTGATGTAGCCAAAACCACAATAGATGAATGAGGCCTAGAAACTGGAAAGTGTGTATATGTTGTATTGATTATATTTCAATTTCGATTCATGCTTTTGTGTATTCGTAGCTACCACTTTGCGTTTTAGATTGTCCTAGATTTCAATTTCGATTCAAAGCATTTCTGTCAATATAGATAGAGAGATATTGAATGTCGAAATTGATCTTTAACTCCATTCGGTCTCTGGAAAGACTTGCATTGATATCAAACACTCGAACAAACAAATAGCAGTTTATAATTCGTTTCAAACAAAAGGCGTAAAAATTGTGTTCCTAAAGAGAACTAAATCAGAAGACACCAACTAATTGCCTATTTTGATAAGGTTTGTAGATCAACCTCGTTTAGAAGAGAGGGAATGACTTCTATCGGTTCGAGTTTAAAGCCAGCCTTTTGACACTCGTCCTCCAAGAGTTTCACTTGTGAAGGACCATCGGGACAAAAGACGACGACTGCCCCTCCGCTACCTGTGAACTTGGATGCTGCACCCACCCTTCGGGCTACCTCCACCATTTCTATGTTTAAAGCACCCAAAGCATCGTCTCCAAACATGCTTCTGCACAACATCCACATACCAACATTGAGCATCCATAAAATGCACAAACATAACAAATGCGAAAATGGTTCAAAATATAAGATGTTACTCCAGCCCAGCTGCCATGGCGTAACCCATTATGACAATGTAACACATAAGAAGGGACGTAATGAGTTTATGGTGCTCAGGGTCTCAATTAAAGAAAATTCTTAGATTTGACATCACACCCAAATGGACGCAAATAGTGACGTTTTTTTTCTTCTTATTATCGGACCTTCTAGCATGTTGAAGCGGCTACTGAAAAAGGTTTAGCAAACAAATGTACAGTTTGTGCAAAATCGACACTGAGTGGCAATAGTCTCGAACAACATCATATTCCTCGCATGAATGACACACATAATCGAATAACGAGTCAAGCAGGTAATCTCAAACCTTCTAAGGTCAAAATTTCTGTTCATCAGAGAAGCTAATTTAGTGTAGTCCCTTTCAAGTAAGGCCGTCCTTCCTTCTAGTGCAATATTTGCGACTTCTGTCATTGATGATATTATAAACTCATCACCGTTGAGCCACCTTTGACGAACGGTACTATGTACCTGCCATCAAAAGTCAATGAATGTGTCAATTCTTGTACAGATTGCTCAACAAGTGGAAAACGATACGGAAGACTAACAATAAGGAAACGCTAACCTTCCCAGAATCACTTGGATTCTCGGCATAGATGAGGTGAAGAGGCGGGAGAAGACTAACATCCGTGGGTGTGTAAATTCCATGCCCCAAAGTATCCATGTTTTCCTTGGCAAATTCCTAACAAGTCGAAAAGTTACTACATGCCATGGTTGAAATTTGAAAGGATGTTAACATGGAATGGTTGAAACTAAAGTACCATGTAAACGAGGCCGCCATAAACCTGTGCCACGCGATCTTGAAGACCGGCAACAATGCCAAGTTGCTTCTCGGCATTAAGGACGAGGCCGGGGCGGACCTCCACTTTGATTAAATGCCTAACCTTGTGGAAGTCAAGAAGGCAGCTCAGGGCTGCACACACAATCGCACTAGATCCCGAAAGTCCTGTCTGAAATCGAAATCGGAATCTCAATCTCAAAAAACACAAAAATCAAAATCCCTACTTACTTAAATCACTGAAATTCATTCATTAGTGTGATTAAAATTTAGTTAATTAAGATTTACCTGGCGAGGGATATTGGTATCATACGAGAGAGTGAAATTTCGAGCTTCCAATTCGATCGCATTTTCCTTGCAATAATCGAAGAACACTTCGCAAATCGCCATCAACAATCGAACACCTCCATAATATCCCTCACTACCTAACCGATTCACCTGTTCGATTTCGATTTTCCAATTCAATCACATTTCAAATTTTCAATTCAATCACAGCAAATGGAAATTTCAGTTTAAATTTAATTGCAGGATTCAATTCAACATTAGGACTATATGCAATTGCGAAATTGAAGTGGTGCAGCCACGAACCAGGTGATCGAGGGATCGGAAGACGACGAGGTCGTGGGTGGGGTGGGGCTGGATGACGAGATCATCGGACGGCTGCAACCTTACGGTGGCCCAGAAGTTTCCGACGCTGAAGGAGATCGTGCGGCCGTAGTAGACGTCGCTCGGGTTACCAAGCAGCCCCACCCTGGCGTACGCCCTGTGTTGGATCACCGCCGCTTCCGACGACGACGTCTGGTGGTCGTCCATATCCATTTCTGTTGCTGCTTGCAGGGTGAATAAAGCACTAGGTTCAAACTATGAGAAAAGTTAACGTTATAGACTTTTTCGGCTGATATTTTGGCACAATATTTTATAATGTTGACACGAAAATTAACGTTAAACTGTGAGACAGCAAAGTGTCTAGAGTGTCGTATTTTTCAAAGAGCCTTGTTAGCATTTCTTTTAAACTCTTAGATTTGATTTTCACAACTTTTTAAATCTTCTATTTTCAGTTAGATGTCATTTATTCTCGTATTTTTCAACCGTATGTAGTATTGATGAATGAAGAATTTAGAAAATCTATTGGAAAAGCAACCCCAAAGATTTGAGACCAAAAATGGTTAGTGACAACTGTATGGACTGACGGTCTTACCAATCTTGATTGTTACAAAGTTAATGCTACCACTTCAAGCCTATTGCTGGAGCAGAAAATCAATTTATTGACGAAAAGAAAAAGAAAAAAAAGAATCGACCATTCAAGTTTTAAGAAATTTTCATTTATCAATTGCAATTTTGTCATGTGTATTTACGTGCTTAAACTCACCTCGTTATATCTAATCAAAATTTCAATTCTTTTTACGTGGTCTTTTCCATCTCCGGTATGGTTTTGGTGTCGTCTTTTTATGAAATTCATCCAATTTTTTGCATTGATACTACCATTGTCTGGTCTCGATTAGCAATGCATCTGTTTAGATATGGTGCAGTGTAGCAGCATTCTTGTTCTGTTAGCCGAGTCACGATAGGCAACACAATTAGACGGAATCTACATCAACATACGAACATGGTTCACTCACAAGGATTCGACGTCAAAATGGAGTGCTGACTGTCGACTACTCATATGAATTATCGAATGTAAATAAATTCTTCGTGAAGAATGGAACAATCGACATAAGTACGGTTGCAGTAGTTGGTCGCGATGATTGCCTTGGTCATGAAGATTGTAACTTCTGCCGCAACTGATGAATATTGTTCAAGACTCTGTCCCAATCTAGCTGCATGACCCTTCGGCCTTCATTTCCAGGGGCCGCTGATGTTAACTTTCTTTGCAACTAGAGTCTCATCACGGAAGCTCACTCCTTGGTCTCCACCATATCCTTCGGTGGACCTGTTGCCGGAGGACAGTCCCATTATTTGATCTTTATTTATTTGATGCAATGGTGACCTTGGTTAATCCTTGTTTCCGGTTGCTTTCACCGGCAGGGACAGTTTACGGAGATCCACTTTCTTTGTTTTCTATCCTCCCATTGTTCTACCCTAGGGTATTTTTCCTTTAAGTTGTAGGAGGACAAGCGGCCGGCTTACTCCCTTTGAGAGTTCAGGACCCGGGGAAAGGGTATGTTGCTAGTCAACCGTTGTCCAAACCTTAAGTGTAGTACGACTCGCCTAATTCTTTATGTAGTTCGAAGGAAAAATTTCTCAATTAGTTGTATTGCGTACCCTCTCAAGAAATGTATCAATCTAGTTTATCCATATATATATATATATGTATGTATGTTTATGTATATATGAACTGTGAAAAGTGAACTCTAAACTAGGTTTATTCTCTTTGTACGTTGTTTATTAAACATGAAAGCTTTCACTTTAACCGTACTCTTGCAAAATGAGATCTTGAGTTTGATTTTTCTCTCATCTTTTGCATAAAAAAAAAAAAAAAAAAAAAAGAGAAACCACGTACATGGACATGCACGTAGTCTCGTTTCCCAGGCTTACATTGGGCTGAATTCAATTTTCATCAATCTTTATTTCTGACTATTTTTACAAGTTTTGGAACAAGAGAATAAATGGAAATCTTCAAATATATTTGAACTTTGTTTCCTTATCTTACGGTGTTCCCTTTTTTTTTTGTGCATTGTCATCCCAAATACATTGAATGGTCATCAAGCACATTGTATTGGTTCACCCAAAAATGGAAAACAAAAACAAAAGGAAAAATGGAAAACAAAAATCTCACCCAAAGAAGGAAAACAAAAACCAAAACAAAAACAAAAACGATGGGCAAAGAATTCGAAAACCTAAACCTAACCCTATCCCCCTCTCCTTCACCAAGCCTCCACCCTCCCTATAAATGGACCCCAAGATTGAGTGTTTGTGCACGAACGAAAAGTGAGTATAGTCTTCTAGTGTGTAATATCGGGGTTAATTTAAGCACAGTTCGAATGTGGAGGGTAGCTTCAGAAACTCTAGATGATGGTGAAGACGAGGCTGATGAAGAACACCTTATGATTCTCTAATATCGAATCGATGATTTACCAGAGGTATTATATAAAGGTTTTTTCAACTTTTAATATGTATCTTGGTGTCCTTACTTATTCTTGATGGTGTCTTGATTTTATATTCATCCGCATGACAAAATCAACTCTTCTGGTGCAGAACTGCATAAGAGCGAGCCGGTCGGAAAAGCTGTTCAGGTTGCACTGGTGATGCAAGAGTTGCACTTGTTGTCTCTCGGCTGCCTCAACTGTCGAGCTACAGGGACTGCAGCTGCCGCACTTGTGTCGACTTCATGCACAATGCCAAACCCTAAAAGCTCCCTACCGCAGAACTCAGCATCTCCTTGCATGTTTTGGCTCAGCTAGCTGGTCCTCCTGCTTGTAAAGATAGATGATCACACAGAATTTTATTCGCGTGTGTGTGGATATATCCACGCATATACATAGTGCATGCAGTACTCGTAAAGATAGCGTAAACAAAAGAGTAATGCTATTTATACTATGTTTTTGTACCACATTTTCATATCACTTTAGATGATATCATTTGAATTAATCAGATTTTTAAATTTAATTCATTATTTAATAAATTAATAATTAATAAAAATTAGTTAATTAAATGATGATTGTGATATACGAGAAGTCTTTCCCCTTCATTTTCTTAGGTTTTGCAAAATTTTCAAATGATGTGGTTGTCCACATCAGATGTCACTTAAATGGTATAAAAATGTGGTATAAAAACATGGTATAAACAATGTTACTCGTAAACAAAATGGCCAAGTCATTGAATGACTTAGTTAACGAATAATGAAATAAATCGAAAAGTTTTTAACGTTCCCAATGCTTGATTTTCTTCACTACTGTTACCAACGTTACGTTCGAAGGGCATTAAACAAACTTTTCTCGTACCTAATTGATTGCGTTAAGCTTAATTTTCATTTAATAATTTTCTTACCTATAACTTCCAAAGTACTAAATGGAACACGAGGGTCACTAAAACATCAATAGATACGCACCGGCTCAATTTCTATGTACTTTTTCAATTGTGTGGATGATGGTGAGCTTTCTTTTTCGACATTAAGCACATGTTCACTTATAAAGAATAGAAATTGACATCATTTCGATTCGTTTACCAAATATAGGCAAGAAAATCATTTTACTTTTTAACTTTTTCCTGCATTTGCGTTTAAATACACGTAAAAAATGAAAAATGTGTTAAAGTTCTTTCTTGAAATCTGTAATCAAATATCTAAAAATCAAGAATTCCATTACAATCCAATTCCCTTTTCTTCTTTCTCCTATTATTTTTGATTCTCCGATTCATTTGTTTTTCCTTTCTGTCAAGTAAACAAACCCTAAATGGAATAGCTAAATCTTATAACAATTATCAATCAAACGAGTGTAAATTTGAGAAGGAAGAACGTTTAAACAAAAACAAAAAACCATAACTTACCTTCAACTTGAAAACAACAGTTTGATCCACAATCCTCCCTGAGTATCATTAAACAATAAACATATACTGTACAATTTCAACCAGAAATGTACACAAGCAGGAGAGCCAAAGATAAACCTCCCTCCCGTCCACGATTCATACCACACTGATGGATGATGAGGTCACGTGCGATGAAATAAACATAAAAAGGGAATAACATCACCATCACCACCATCGGCATCAGTCTTCATCCTCCTCACCGTCTCCAGGCAACCCCACGTCATCTCCAATATCTTCAAGCAGCTTGTCGACGTCCTCTCCTAACTCCAACAACCTCGTACTTAGTTTGTCCACCTTGCTTTGTTCTTGCCCGAGGCACACAAGAAGATCATTCAGTTCAGCCTCGCTCTCCTTCTGAGCTTCTTCCCTTGCCTCGGCTCTAATTGCATCCACATCGGGAATGGACGAAGACCCTCCTCCACCATTCTTAGCTCTGACCTCCTTCTCTAGATGGAAATTCGCCTGCTCAAGACTGTTGTATGCATCGGATAAGCTCTTCAGATCAGATTCCATCTTTCCGGCTAAGTTTTTATACATGGATGCCTCAGATTCAAGCTTGGCTTTCTCTGCCTTGTGCAATTCCAACCGTTTAGATGCTTCTTGAAAATCTCGTCTAAGTGTCTCTACCTGGACTCTATCAGAGCCTGCACCCTGCTCGGACCGGGAGCGGTCCCCACCAATTGTTGCCACATCCTCAGCCAAACTTGCATTGCGGCCAAGGAGATCCTAAAAGAAAACATATTTAATATATAATTAACATGCATACCACGGCAACGATTTATTTGGGGGTGAATAAAACAAAGAACAATATAAACACCAATTGGTGTACACTAAAGTTTTATACCTGTATCTCAGAGCATTGCTTCTCCACAAATGCTTTCAGCCGCTTTATATACTCTCCATCACTTTCCCCGCTTTTCTGTTCCAGTTCTGCTGGCACCACTGCCACCTTGCTCTTCGGTTGACTGTATACCTCAACGAATTTTTCTCTGATATTCACCTCCAAACTCTTAACTACATTTAGAAATGGAGCATCAAAGATTGAGGAGAGAACCGGATGATCCTCATTTTTCTGATCAGAGAGATCGCTCTCATCAACATCTACCATACTAGCAGAAGCGGATCTGGTTAATTGTTTGTGCGGCTGAGCTGATGTTGAAGAGGTGAAAGGGAAGCTTTTCTGCATCTCCTCGAACTTCAGAAAATATGACGTGAGCCCAACCTTCTGGCTTATGGAATCAACTATTGCAAAGGCGTCCTTCCCACTTTCAACTGATTTGTTGTAGATCACACACTCTCCAAGAAGAACAGCTGCCAACCCCTTTATGTACACTGTAGCAATTGAATTGGATACCAACTCAAGCAGATAAGTGATGTGGGGACGTGAATCTAGGAAGCAATTCACTGCACTAGGGCAATCAGCTAGCCAAGTGACCAGCAATTTCAGGATAACTGGTTGAACATATGAGTTTCCACTTGACTTTCCATCTTTGTTTTGCATGGAAAAGGCAACGGCCAAGTATTTTACCACACGGTGCATTAGAGGCTCTGGAGCACCTAGAGATGGAGTAGGTGCCTCAAGTTCAATACGCAATACCTGAAAATTGTATCAGACAATTAGAATACTGTAAGAGTGGTCACCTTTCAACACAAACAAAAATGGGTAAATCAAAATACATTACATCAGAAGGCAGATATTAGAAGAAGAATATAACTGCTTACCCTTTCCTTGCACTGCAGATTGTCCTTCATTACATGAGAAAGAACACTAGCAGCTCTGCAGCATGTCTGCACCTCAAAATATTAGCTAATGGAACCAAGATATTCTGGTCTTTCCAAAACTCAGATGTTACTGAAGTGTTACATTACCTCAAGATCGCCATCTTTCTCACTGAAGTTAAGACCTTGTAATAGCATGCTGCAAAAGAATCAAATCTTATAAGATCACTTAACGTAAGTAGCTTTTGCAACCTTGAGAAATGAAAAGAATAAGACGATCAAGCTTTCACTGATGCAACAAAGGTTTGATAATTCAAATAGGCTGAATAAATAACAAACAGATAATTTAGAAACATGCAGTGAAAACTGCACATACGATGAACAAACCTTCCAAAGGACATGTTCACATCCTCTTCAACGGGTGCATGAATCATGGAATGCGGTTGCGGAATCAATGTAGACGCTAACATAGTTTGGCCAACAGCATTATTCTGGTTTAAATGAGGTGAAGAAAATTTACAACAAAAGATTAGAAGTGAAAACTACACAATCAAGATGTAATTTACATTTCTTACATACTGGATGATGAGAAGAATATACACAATACCAACCTCACAAAAGCTCTTAAAAACATAATCTGCTGCAACAAATTCTTGTATACTGGATGTCCGCAAAATGATTCGAAGAATTGAGTTCAAAGCAGGTTCCTGTGGCCCCTCTCCAAGAAATTTGCTTGCAAGCGCATCAAGATTCTTGGGATGTCCAGCAATCAGATTACCAATGCATCGCAGCGCCTGACAAAGTGAATAAACTTAATAATTACTAATGGACTCAATGTCTACAAGGCACTACGTAAATTTCATTACAAAGTCAAATATACTAATGGACTCAATGTCTACAAGGCACTGTAAATTTCATTACAAAGTCAAACAAAACCAAATATGTGTCTTCCATTTGAAATCAGTATTCATTTTCTCATATAGCAAGCCACATAAGTTTCAGGACAAATGGCCCGGAGTTCATGTAATTAGTTCACAAGTTATCTATGGATAAGCTTGATCATATAATAGTAAGAAGGTAAGGTACTCTTTATGTCTAGCAAACGTTGATTGGTCATAAACAATATAGTAATATTGTTAGTGTTAAGAGTGAGAGAGAGAGAGAGAGAGAGAGAGAGAGAGAAGGTGAAGAACTATCTTACTGAACAACGAACAGCAACAGGTGCCCACTGGCTTTCCACACCCAGCATTAGAAGATGGTCCAATACTTTTTTCTACATCCAGGAAATAAAAAGATTAGAATGATCAGATATCACAAAATTTATATTCTAGTGAGATGCTATTATAAAAGTTGAAAATACCTGAGCGAGGGTGGTTCTATTTGTTAGCTTATTTGCATCTTTTCCAGGATCAGCCTCCGAGCCTCCCATTATTAGCAAATTAAGAGTTTCCAACGCACTGAGTAGATTAATTGTCTACTGGCATGGCATTTATTTTGAGGTCAACAACAAATTACCAGTAAGGGTTGTGCCATATCAAATCAGTTAACCATACAAAACAATGAATTTCGAGTATCTAACCTTTTGTTGAGTGAAACTGTAAGTACTCCCTCGTAGCTTCAAAATTGACATTAAGGGGTCAAATCCGATTGTCTCCCTCAGCAGTATCTAAAGAACACATCTTTTAATTAGAAGAAAGAAGAAACAAAATATATAAATGACAACATCACTTACAAGAATAAAAGCAACAATTAAAACAAAAACCTGATTCGATGCAGTGTTCCGAATAAGATTGTTCAACAATTCAATACAGTCCTGCAGAAGTGTATTGCATTAGAAACATTTTCAAAAGTAACTGATTTCTCAAATGGCTTTAGAGGTATTCGAAATGGGAACTTGATTTACAAAATAAAGGTTTTTTATTTTCCAGCACAAAGTGTGCCAAACAGCATTCTCCCCCATAATCAAGACAAAATAAAGTACTTTTACAACTTTTGTACAAGAACAATTGTTTGCACACTTGAAAGTGAAATAACAGTAAAACATTTCTTTTCCTATAACCATTGGTGCAAATATTGGTATAATCAGTATAATTGTAAAGCTGAATTTACCAATGAAAAAAGGCTTTCAGATTATGTTTTTTTTTTTTTTTTTTTTTAATTTGATCCAAAAATGATGCTTGACAAGTGGTTTATCAGCAAAGAAGTTAAACAAGATGTATGAAACTATCAATTATCAAACAAACTAAGTAAAAAAGAATTACCTGCACAACAACACCACCATCCGAACCACCTTCCTCTTTAATGATGCTGAATATCTTTTCAAAAGCACCTTCAAAGACCACAATTTTTTGAATTTCCTGAAATCATAACAATATATAAGTTAATACAAAAGTCAAAACTTACTTTCCAGTTGTGATGGTTTAGTGATTAATAGCTTTTATGTATAACTGTTCTGTTGTACTTTTGGAGTGGATATCTTGTCCAGTGGTTTGTAATTTAGTTGTTTACTGCAACAAAAGTTTGTCTATTTTTTTTTACCAAAAAAAACGTGTCTTTTTTTCTCGAAAAAGTAAAAAAGCACACTTCTCATTGTAGGTTCACCAAATATAAATTAAATAAAAAAATAAGACAAAGGATCGAAAGCCTCACCTCAGCTTCGCGAGTCAAATAAGTAAGAAGTAATAAGGCCTCATTTCGTATAACCTAGAAGGCAAACACAAAAGTTTCGTATGATTGAACATAGAGAAAAGATGGATACACATATGCAATTATATTTGAATAACTAATATTTTGACAAAGCTTTCAATAGCAGTCCCCTGATATAGAGGTGGCAGAGCATTAAACGTGAATTTTAGAAAGATCACATTTAAAAACTAAACTGTAGCATAACATGTTGATAATAGAGTTAAATGCAAAAAATGATAAAACATCATTCAACAAATTGTACCTCACGATCCATAAGCATATCCATTAAGCGAGTTATACCACGAGGTATGGTCAGAATGGCTTCCTGTAACCTGAAAGAAAGACCTCAGAAGAAAATCTTTCTAAACCAACTAAAATAATCCAAATTTTTTAGACAAAGAGATAGAAAATAGCTTAAATTAATACCTATTTCGAGAATTTGTCAGAAGAGCTGTCAAAAGTTGAAGAGTGTAATATCGTACATAGAAATCCTCCTCTGACTGCGAAAACAACAAAATTAAAAATTAGATATATACAATTGTGAAAATACATGCATGAATCTAGCAGCTTGAAATCAAATGACTATCAGTATTTTCTGAATATAACTAGAGAATTCTCACCAACAAACTTAGAAGAAGTGAAATGCTGTCTGCTTCTCTGGAAAGCAAATCAGTGTTCATTATAGCTGGTTGAATCTCATTCTTTGGTCCTTTTGCTTGGTCAATAGGAGTCAAGGCACTTACAAGAGTTTCTAGGGCACCTCGGACCTGCATTTGTGGAATAAATAAGTTAGTGTCTTTATCCATGAATATGTATTGAAAGAAAGCATCACATTTGATTTAAGATTCACAAAAATCACAAAGAGACATAATAATCACAATTGAATTTTTGAAAACCAAAGAATGCATTATATTGGAAACAACAAAGCTCACATCCCAAGTTCACTTATTTTCACCATGATAAGTTGATAACCCATAAAATAAACAATAAGATTATAGGAAACATAAAAAAGAAGAAGAAATGTTAGCAACCATTTCAACATCATCCCGTTCTTCCTTTAATATGCCCATCATAACAGGGAATCCTGCAGGAAAAAATGAACAAAATAATGTCACGTACATGCCAAGCATAAAACGAGCGAACAAAACCAAAGTTGTACACAAGAGAGAAGCAATCACCCATTGCTCCAAATGCTAGTTGGGCAGCAGAGCTTTCTGCCACAACGGACTGAAGCTCGAGCATAGCAGTCCTCCTGTCCTCTGCCAGTTTACCATTGCTTATACAGTCGAGCAAACGCTCGATATAGCTAAATACATATCGAAAACAATGGCAGAGTAGATTGGTCACATACCATGAAACAATCATAAGCATAAATTGAAAGTAGGCAATTGGGTACGGAACGTGATGAATGTAGAAGGAGAAAAGTACCTATCTTCATTAGAAGAACCCGATTTCTCGTTGCCGAAAACGAGCCCTACAACTCCCTGCACGAGAAGCCAAAAGATACCAATTGAGTTTGCCAGAGAAGAGAGAGAGAGAGAGAGAGAGAGAGAGAGAGAGTCACCTTGTAACCAGAGACCAAATCCATTTTTTTTCTGATTTCCCAGGACGCAACTCGACTCAAGAGAAATCCTGAAACCAAAAAATCAAAGAAAATTCAGTCAAAATTCAGGACGAAATTTCAATTGGAAAAGCCCCAAATTGGAAGCAACAAAGATTGAAACTTGCCTGCTTCAGAGACCTTGAGAGGCTGAGTCTGCGATGGAGTATTCGATCAAATCTCAAGAGGACCTTCGACTTCTCTCTCTAAAACGCAGCAGTGCACACAGCTAAGTTTGCTAACACTTTTCTCTCTCTAAAACGAAGAAGACGAAGATTTATTACAGCTGGCAATTTACGTTTTCAGAAGGGTTTCGGGTTGCTGGGCCTTCGAGCCCCGTTGCTAATACCAATCTCTGTGGTTTGGCAGAGACTTTTGGATTTATAAAAATCAGGCCCACTAAGAAGTAGATTTGGCCCAGCCCAATATTGGGTTTGGGCTACACAGCGCTTCACTTTCCTCAGCAGAAGATTTTAGTAGTGGGTTTTGCATTGTGAAATTCTAATTTTAATTTTAAGGTTCGCATGTCGGAGCACGTTGTTTGAATGAAGCATTTTCAAAAAAAATTGCAACCCCGCTAATCGAGCTTAAGAGATACCACATGTGGTCCGAATGTTCTTTTCTTTTTATACCTCTTATTGGTATATAATGTTCGTAATTCTCGTGATATATACTTGAAGATTTATAGCGAACTTCAAAAGAATCTCCATTGATTATAGTCTTCGCAGCGTAATTGCTTACTTGAGGAAATAATGTTTTGGAACAACGTAAAGTTTCAAGGTATGACATTCGCAAGGTTACTTCAGTTACTAAGTGTAGGTAACATGCAAAGAGATAAAGATAGAGAAGCAAACATAAGATATACGTAGTTCACCTTAAGTTGTGTTACGTCTACGAGGGTAAAGGAGTTCTCGTTGATAATGTAGAGAGTACATAATACAAAAGTTCAAGCATAATTATAATTAGTGAGTTCTAATTATGGATTTAGTAGAATAATAGTTGGCAATTAATTGTAGGAAAATGGTCTCCTTTTGTAGTCGATGTGAGACTCTATGAGTTTTATTCTGATGTTGACACGTGTCACGTTGTGATGGTCCCCTACTTGGAGAGAAATTCTTATGCTTTGGCAGGGTACCTCAATACGAATCCTTCAATAGGTCTTTAAAGGTATGAAGTTGACTGGTGCTCCGTCAATAATTTTGGGATTGGTGAAGTATGATATAAACAGATAGGAAAGTTTCTCTCCAAATTTTGATTCACTATGAATCTCTATGTTCAGAGCTCTCGGACCGATAGATCCAAGTTGTTCAAGAGAGAGGGAAAAAAAATCCAATAATTTTTTGGATTTTTGTGAAGTGGGTAAGTCGATAGGCTAATAGGAGTCATATAATTAAAATTGCATGATCTGAATCTCTTGGTCCGCAAGCACCGTAAGTTCAACTTATTATTTAATTAGGCCATATCTTTTACGTTGTGAATTTAAATATATAAAAAAAGGCAATAAAGGTCAAAAGATTGGGAAATGAATCCCCGCGCCGTGGACGATGTGCTCTATGCATCTGCTGTGTTGCGCCATGGAGGTGGATCCAAACAAGCCCTTCCAAATATGGCAGGTGGTGAAAGGTTATCTCCTAGTGAAGGTCTAAATTTGAAAGTCATTCGGTGGGATGCCTAAACAATCTCATCACCCTTTTTGGGTGTGCGGGTTTTGAAACTTCCACTTGGCATTCACACTCCAAAAGTATTAAGAATTTCGTCAACCTTGCAAAGTGCAAAACCTAAAATTCCTACATGTGGGTAGTCAATATACCAATACAAACCTGTCGAAGAGTCGTGTGTAAGTATCAATTGTTCAAGTTAACTAACGGTCGTTTGGTGATCATTGTGTTTTATTTTTTAACTGAAATCTTGTTTGCTGACTACTTTCAATTTTCATTTTTTTTAAAGTGAAAACTAAAAACTGAAAGCAAAATTGTTATTAAACAACCTTTTAAGTTTAAAAGAATGTTACAGTAAGTCGCACACACATACTTATTGAATCTGACATTAATATACAACTATAGTTGTTTCACATGAACATGTTACTGTCAGTTCGTATGTGAATGACTAAAGTTAACACTGGTTGAAATTAAGTTAAGGAGAAATGCTAAGGGAACTCTCTCAAAAATACGACTCTTTGTCACCTCATGTTTTTCACACAATATTTTACAATATTAACACAAAAATTATCATTAACCTTTCATTTGTTAAGATAAAAGAAAATATCTAAATAGCACCTTCGCCATTTATCAGATGCAGCGATGCTCTTGCATCAGATGATTAAGAATATGGCGTGGAAAAAGCAACAAATTTCGATATTTCCAAATACATCTGCATAGAACTTTCTAGGAATCTTCGTACTACAAAATAAAAACCTAGTGTCACAATTCCCAGTCCCATTCGAATTTGTGCTGTCAATTTCACCAAGACACGTCTTTCTATTTGTCCACGTATTTCCCCTTCTTATTTGTTTCCTCCTTTTTTTGCCCAAAAATATAAATATTTACATAAATTCACTGTTTTTTCCATTTTGCCTGCAAATCCAAATTCAATGTTATAAAGCTGGTGGATACATTTATCCCATAAAAAAAAAATTATAAAGTTGATTTCTCTTTCCATCTATTATTCTTTTGGATCGTGAATCCCTTTTTTATTTTTTTTTATTTTTTATAACGATTGAGTCTCTAAATTTGATTATAAGAATAATTGAGATGTAGAGAAATGCAGGTTAATGCACGAAGCCAAAATGTAAAGACTCGTAATCCTATTCTCTTTCGCATCTATTAGTTGCAACTCAATATGTTGATATGTATTTGTTTATCTTTAGGACAAAGTGATACTTTAATCCAGCCTCTTTTACGAATGATTACTAAACCCGAAGTTAGATACAAGTGGAATAGATACACTTTTATGACCAACTGATTTAACTAGCTTACGTCTTGTATTTCATTAAAACTTGAAACATGTTCAAATTGTCATTTTGCTACTAACATTAGAAACCCTTGTACACGTAGTTATCTCCGATTAGTTCAACATGATAAATAATTGTTGCAAGTTGTGGTAATTCACCATGGTGGTATAACTCTTTTGTAAGTATACATAACTCTAACGCAATTTATGACAATGTTCAACTTTTTTATATAGAAATTTTAATTAACTGTCTATCATTACAAATGATTATGATCTCAATAAATTTCAACTTGAGTATGAAATTGTTGAATATATTGCTGTAACGAACTAACTTTATCACAATTGTGCATAAAATCTCCTCTCTTAAGTTATAGAATCCACGTCATCGTCACTTTCAAGAGATTTGCACGACGTGAGAAAGGAATATAATGCATGGATCTATCCAAACGTACGTGTTCTTTACTTCTTAGCAAAAATAATTCAAAAGTAAGGCATGAATTCTTATTCTTCAACACCCAATCAAGACAACACACACATAACATAATGTTTATAACAGCAACAACAATAACAAAAAAAAATCAACCAATTTAATTTTTTTTTGATGCACTCAAAATACCGTAACATGACATTATTATTCTATTTATATTATAACATGTGAATTTTTTTTATTAATATATCATAGAAATATGACATATCAATCATAGTCTCCACCTTTATAGCATATTTTTAGAAAACAAACAATAGGGATAAGCTCGTGGCTTTGTCACAATAGCCCATCCTTAAAATACAAATATAAATCACTACCATGTGATTCACCAGTGCCAATAATCAAATCTAAAATGTACCGTTTAAAATACGAACCTGAAATTAATCTTTAACACTATGTCACTCCGTGGTGGTTCACCTTTATAACAAATTGAATAATACACAACGTAACTTGTATTCTCGATCCTACTAAAATTTTCTCGAATTTGATAGGAGCGGGATTCCCATCACATGTGAAGTGAACTTAGCTATCAAAAATATTGTTCCAAAACTTCACAAATTACGTGTATCAGGTGGCAGATAATGTCTACTTACAACACGTAGCATATTTACATGAAGAAAATAATGAGAATATTTATATTTATATTTTGTGATCCTCATAACATGCATGTATTCCCACGAAGCTTTTTCTTTGTTAATTTGTTCTTCTCTTTCTGTGGTGAGCATTAAGTTATAATTATCTTCAATCGACATCAAACATTTACATGTTTACTAACCGTTACGTTCAACTTCGTTGGTTCAAGTTCTATAGTTAATCTCTATCATTGAATCTTAAACTATTGATTGGTGACTATTCATGATCCATGGTCACCAATACATCAATATATTTTTAAGTCGATTTATACTAGTTTTGTTATTGTAGTAGAATGGTAAATAACTTAAACAACTGTTTTCTTTACACAAAAAATATTATGATAAAAGTAGGGTTAAGTCCAGATAATTACTTTATTTTTAAGAGTGATTCCAAATTGGTTCTAACCTTTTAAAACATTTCAAATAACTACATAAAGTTTTGAAAAATCAACATTTATTAGGTTCACTAGTTTTCAGTGATGTCATAGACAAATATTAAGCATGTTTTAACTCTCAAGTCATCTATGAAAATTTGAATCTCTAAATTGAAGTCATGTAGCTAAGCAAATTTATGGCTTAACTTGACTAAAATGGGTCAATTTGGAGGATTAAAATTCAAAAAGGTCTATTAGTGAAAACCAACTTTAGTATTTGTCCATGTCATCATTTAACGCTAGTAACGTTTTCAGTTAATGTTAATAAAGTCTCCGATAACCTAAGTAACATCTAATTTTCAAAACATTACAGAGCTATTTATAATATTTTAAAAAGTTGAGGCTAATTTGAAATTATCATAAAAGTTTAGAGCGCGGGACTACTAACAGGTGCATTGACTAAGTCAAAACGGCGTGGGGGATAACCTCCGCCGAAAAATCACATACGATAATAGAGTGTTAATTTACCATTCTATCCCCCACCGCGTGGAAACCCATGAAAACCAACAGGCAACAGCGATTGAGGTCTCTGAGATGTCAACGCCAAACTTGGAAACACCGCGTATTAACATTAACAATAAGAAATCAATCAACGGCTCCTGTATTATGTTCGCAACTGCCATGATTACAAATTGCATTGGATAATACTCATGTTCCTCCATCATCCGCCGTTCAAACGCAAGGGATAATACTATGAGCATATCTTCACCAAATAATTACAGCACTTGACTTTAAGACGTAAACGTAATTTTATTGGTTACATCAAATGTACTCTTTTATATATTCGTGTTTGAATCACTATTTCAAATAGAATGTTTTTTATATAGAAAAAATACATAAAAAATTTACAATAAATAAATGTAAACTTTGATGCAAACGATAATTATACATCATGGCCTACTAATCAAATTTGTGATACGATAGGTATAAATTCATCATGACTTAAGTATTATCTCATTCAACGGATCGAGAAATATAGAATTAATTCCAGTTTATCTACTTCTATCCATGGGAGAAGGGGGGGGGACAAAAGTTTGTATCCATCTACAAAAATTTTGTACACTGCAAGAAGCTCCGTTTTTTTTATTAATGGGAGTTTTGATAATACTTTGTTGGATCCTAACCCAATTCATATAATTAGGTAACAAAATGAGATATTAATTAGTCATGATTAGTGTTTAAAATATCAATATGCAAATTTATGAAAATATCGATGAAAATATTGATATCGATTGTTTTTTATGAAAATTTTGAAAATTTGTAACGGGGTGGATATATCAGCTCATTCAAATTAGTCATAATTAAAGACAAATTTCTCAAAAGTGCAAAATTATGTGGTGAATCAGCAAATATAGTCGATATTTTCTATATCTTGCCGATACATCACCTCCTTTACATATCGATTCTTGATTTTTTAGAATATTTCTATGAAAACATGTGATGATGATCCTGTCCGGATCTGCATTATGGGAATCTTTGGGATCCTCACATCTTAGCCATTCATCGTATATTGTGGGATAAGTTTTTGTTAGATACTATTTACGTTCAATTTTAAATAAAAAAATTTAAATGATAAGTTTTCGTTAGATACTATTTGCGTTCAATTTTAAATAAAAAAATTAAATAATTTTTCATCGCACAATGTTCGATGAATTGTTAGAATGTGAGTATCCCTACAATTTGGATTTTGATGGGATTCAAATCCGAAAATATGGACAATGTGAGGATCCCTAGAGTGTTAAATACTCGTGACCTAAATATTATCTTATCCAACCAAGAAGTTGGATGGTGATACCTAAATATTATCTCACACAACAGAAGGCGGGATTACGGACCTTGTGGGCTGTAACACCCTAACCCAACCCAGTAATTGCGGAAATTAAATTTTATTTTTATTTTTTATTTTTCTGGTTAATTTAAGAAGGTGAGATTTTATTATTTATATATGGTTTTCATTTATTTCTCTATCTCTGTCACTTCCAGTTTTTGGAATAGGAGCGAGGGTGTGTCTGGCCAGAGAGCGAAAAAACTACCAAACGGCTATAATTGGCGTTACAGATTTTCAGAGGACGAGATAGACAGAGAACGTACAGAGGAGAGAGAGCGAGAGAAGAGAGAGAGAGAAGAGAGAGAGAGCGAGAGGAGAGAGAGGGGTTCTATTAAATATCGTTGCCTTTTCTTTCCCTTTTGCCGAATTTTCCCTAAAAAAATTTGGCCTTCTGGGTTCGATTTGGGTCGCGAGGATCTGACGCTGCAGAGTTTGTCAGAGAGACGGCGAGGCTTCTGGAACGAGGGACTTATTGGGCATTTCCTGTTTTCCTTCAATTTTCGCCATGGCTGATGTGTATTACAGTTCGAAGAAGACTGATGATGTTTGCGACGACGTTTGTGGCCAGGTATTATTTTCATTTTTTAAAGTCTCGAATTCGATTTTGGGTATTTATAAATCCTCCCATTTTCTCTGTTTGAAGTTAAAGTTTGGATTTTTAGTATATTTGGCAATGGAGGTGTTGGGTTTTCAGTTTCGTGCGATTGGGATTGTTTGAGCGGTTTTTAATTCACAAAAATGGATTTGTATTTTTATAAATTTTAATCTTCAATTTCCCAGTAATAAAACTATGATTTTTTTAATTAGTGGGTTCATTTTATTTTTATAATTGTTTTGCGGCGTTGAAATTAAAGCTGTGGAATTTGTATTTGAGGCATTTAATTTTAATTTTTGATTAAGGGGATTGTTTAATTGTTACGGGATTACTTAAAAGGTTTTAGATATTCACTTGATTTTTGGTAATTATCTTCGTTTTTCCATTTTATGTTCTTGTAAAAAAAAAATTGTAGGATAAAAGAATATGGGCTGGATTGGAAGTGCTTTGGAAATGGATGAAAGCGGTCTTGGTGGTGCAATTGTTTTGGAACCAATCTTGGTAAAAATGCAAGAGAATCCTGGAAAAGCTAAGTGCTTCGTGTGGAAGCACTCTCTTTTGGACCCAAAAATATCTTCACTAAAAAACTTTCAGTCATTTTAAAAACGCTTTCGAATGAGCCTTATATAAACGTTGTAAACCAAGTGCTAATTTGTATGAGGGTTTAAATTGCATTTGAAGGACTTTTTATTTAATGTTTATGGTTGATGTTCGTGTTCTATAATTGCTTTACTGCATCCACAAAGTTAATAGATTTTTTAGTATATGGAATCCGGGTATCTTAGAAAGTTTTCGATTTCATGCACAGCAGGGATCAGAAGCAGCGTTGAGCATGTCTAGACTACGATGCATTTTACGGGGCTTGGATTTGAAGACTTACATTTTCCTGTTTGCGGTTGTTCCATTAGGCGTATTTGCGATATTTTTACATGGGCAGAAGATCTCGTATTTCCTAAGACCTCTTTGGGAAAAACCTCCGAAGCCCTTCATTGATATCCCACACTACTATAATCAGAATGTGTCAATGGAGACTCTTTGCAGGCTTCACGGATGGAAGATTCGTGAATCACCTAGACGAGTCTATGATGCAGTTCTTTTCAGCAATGAAGTAGACATGCTTACAGTCCGATGGAATGAATTGTATCCTTTCGTAACACAGTTTGTTCTCCTCGAATCAAACTCAACCGTTTACAGGCTTGCCAAAGCCATTGCTTTTTGGAAGAAACCGGGACAAGTTTAAGTTTGTTGAAAACCGGCTTACATATGTTACAACAGGAGGAAGATTTCAGAAAGGTGAAAACCCATTCTATGAGGAGGCGTATCAGAGAGTGGCACTTGACCAGCTTCTTAGAGTTGCCGGTATAGAAGATGATGACCTGCTGATCATGTCCGATGTTGATGAGATTCCTAGCGCCCACACAATTGATCTCTTGAGGTGGTGTGATGACACCCCGCCTGTTGTTCATCTTGGGCTGAGGAATTACTTGTACTCTTTTGAGTATTATGTAGATGACAAGAGTTGGAGAGCATCCGTTCACAGGTATCAGACTGGTAATACTACCTATGCACACTTCAGACAGAGCGACTACCTTTTGCCAGATTCAGGTTGGCATTGCAGCTTTTGTTTCCGCCATATCAACGAGTTCATATTCAAGATGAAAGCTTACAGCCACAATGATCGGGTGAGGTTCTCTCATTATCTGAACCCTAAAAGGATCCAGGATGTAATATGTAAAGGGGCTGATCTATTTGACATGCTTCCTGAGGAGTACACATTCAAGGAGATTATCGGAAAGATGGGACCTATTCCTAGATCTCATTCAGCCGTTCATCTCCCTGCATATTTGTTGAACAATGCTGAGAAGTACAAATACCTATTGCCTGGAAACTGCAAGAGGGAAAATGGCTAAAGTCTTGAAGATGAAGGTGCCTGTTCAATCGTTTGGACAGGCAAATTGTTGATTAAACTCTCATGAATACGACCATATAGTGATCTATTGGAAAATTGATGGATATGGTGTGGCCGTGATACAAATACACCTTTTTCCGAATGATTCTAGGTCATTTTCCTTGGAGTAACTGGGAAGAACATGGATGGCATCCTACAAATTACCGCGAGATTATGTACATTTCCTTTTTCTTAGGCTTCTTCTCTTGTGGATGGCGTATCAATTTTCGAGTGGGGATTTTTCTATGAGTGGAAGCTTTTGGTGAGCTTATGTACCCACCTCTTGTTGATATAGCTTAGTCCCATATGCATCAGAGTCACTGACATTTCCCAGGATTTTCTTTGATGGGAATTGTTATTTCTTAGACTAATTTATATTTCGCCATCTGATTTCTCTTGGATTTTCAATTGTCCGCTCTTTTTACGTACGATTGCTACGCAGGTTTACCATTCTAATTTACTGTATGTTCTTTGGTTTCCCTTCGAAGCTGTTTCACTTACGGGCACTGACGTGAACTTTTCCGGTTGCTCGTAAAATCTAGAAAATACAGTTTACTTGGTTGATTGCTTGTAAATTCTATGTGGAGCTTGGTTTGTTCAGGGCGTCCCGCAACTTATTATGTGCTTTGAGTCATATTTTGCTCATCTGTTGTCATCTGGTGCTGCTGACTGCTGAATGAGTCAATTTTTTGTTCTTCCATTGTGTTGCGTTAAGATATTTCTATGAGGCCGACATGGATTATGTGTTTATGACGGTGATGGCAGTGTGTTCGGCCCCTTACAACGGAGGTCAAAATTTCACTCGTAGGTTAGAGATGGTTTAGAATATTATGAAGCGAATCCTTTGTATAGAGCAAAGAACTTTCATGGGCTAACACAAAAACTATCAGCTAAAATCGAAATTTTAATTCTCATACGACAGGAAATTCTTACATGTTATTGAAATTATGTAAGAAGACGAGTGAGAGAGAATGAGGTGAATATATCTTCGGTTACGCTTAAGTTTTAGCCGGTGTGACAAAAGAGGCTGGCAACTCACTTCCTTGGTCAAGCAATTTATATCAAACACTAATAATGGTTGGTTCCCAGAACATGTGTGGAGGCTGGGAAGAAATCTATTCAGTGACTCCTCTCATTTTTAATGAAAAATCAATTGTCTTATCCACAAATTACCCTCCCAAACAAGCATGGGCAAAATACTCACACCCACAATCTCTTTTAGGTAATTGGAGCACATGGTGGTTGAGCAGTCATAAGATGAGTTTGGACATATAGCGCTTTGCTGTAGTGGCAGAAAGTAATGATGTCCTATGCATCCTGATACGGATTGATTCTCACCAATTTCCCTTCTCTCCAATAACCATTAATTTAACCCACTAACGCTATCGTTTTTGCGGTAAAGAATTTGTAGCTCAAGTGATTAAAACATTTGTCTCTGCACCTAAGATATTATGTTCGATTCCCTACAAAGACGTACTCATGCTTTGAGCTATAGCTCAGCCCAAACTTCTTTTTTCTCTTATAAAAATAACATATAGCACGAAGGCTTTATCCTAGTTTAGAATTTAACATATCTCACTCCTTGCTTATTCAAATTTACTCATTCGTCGAATTTTCTAGTAGGTTTCTATGCAAAGTAAATTTAGTCACATTCTTTATGAAATCCTAATTTCGTCTCTCTTTTTCCCTCCCCAGTATTGCTTGAAGCAAAAACTAATCTTAGTTTGCCTAGATCAGAATTCCAAAGACTTTGGCGTTTCGAAAGTATAGGTTGTATTTGTTGAACTGAAAACAGAAGAAAATAGCAGATTAAAAACTAAACACAACGCTGAAAACATGGACCGAGGACCTAGTTCCAAATACTTACTTACAAATGTTCTTTCGACTTTAAATCAATCTTCCAAAGTGGCCGGACCCACGGAATGTGTTAGTGGATCATTAGTGCAGGTTGACTCGACTTGGTCATTTGGCAAAGTCAACATTTTCATTATTATTAATCATCACAGGATGCCCCACTCGTCGATGACAAAATTCAGACCCGTATTCCATATGATACATCTTATGTCAATTCCTAGAGCAGGTAAATCGCATAGTTATGGCCAGAAAGAGGTTGAAACGTGTCTGCGAATCTTCTCGACCTTTAAAAGAGTAGATCATTGTGACAAAACCATAAACTAGTCCTTTTTTTTTTTTTTTTTTTTTTTTTAATTTAAAAAAAAAAAAGAAAACATTTTCATTGTTATTAAACGCATCAATTTCTTTTGGGAATTCTTCCTTTTTAATAATATATATATATATATATATGTATGTATGCTGAACTTAATTTTTATTAAATAATTAAAAAAATAAAATGTAGACATAATATATGGTTTGGGTCCTACAGCCACTTTCCAATGGGCTTCTTACAATAACAGGCCGAGCCATTAAAGGTTTTGGGCTTCAAATGCAAAGCCCTAATCACTGTCCCAATCCTCATCCAAGTCTTTTCTTGTTCTTGTGCTTTTATTACCATTTCCTCTCTTCTCTTCCCTCCTAACTTGATAATCCTCTTCGTCGCTGCTGTTGTAATCGAATCTCCCTGCCTTCGATGCTCCCGAGTCGCTGGCAGCGTTTAATTCCCATATTTCATTTTCAGAATAACCGGAGATATCCTCGGACTTGACATCCTCCTCAACTGGCTTTCTTCTTGTGCTAACATCAGCATTTCTTTTGAAATATTCACTGTTGCCCCTGCCAATCCTATCATGTTTCCCCTTTGCAACTCTTGATACCTCAAACTTGCCACGAGCTTTGTTGGAATAATCAGTGTTACTTTCGAAATCATTTACCCGCTCCTTTCCTCCTTTCACGTACATTAAGTCCTCTTCTTCATCACTGCTACTTCGGAAATCATAGTTCGCAGCTCTGGATGCTGTTGAGTCATGTTCTTCCTCAGAATCGGATTTCCACATTGCAGTATCGAGATCGCTCATCACATTTTCTGATTCAGTGCCATCGTCCACCATAATCTTTCCCTTATTAGCTTTTCTATTGTTAGCTTCGGAATTTCTGTACAAGCGTCCATCATTCTTGGCCCTTCCAATCCCATCCTGCCTCCCCCTGTCTCTTGGAGATATCTTGAAGTTCTCAGGCATTCCATCAGAATCATCAGCATCACTGTCAAGAACACTAGCGCCCATAACATTATTAGAACGCCATTCCTCATCATCATCTTTGGAATCACCATTTGGCCTCTGCTTGCCATGTGTATGCCTCCAGTCCCTTGCCCTTGGAATCTCATCATCAGAATCGTCATTTTCAGGTTCTTCAGATCTCCTGTATCTCCCACCATACTCTTCTCTGTTCCAATACCTCATTCTGGTGAACTCCTCTTTCTCAGCTGCTTCCTCCGCAGCCCACTCTCGTTCTGCTGCATCCTCAATTTCAGCTATGAATTTGTCCAACTCCTCCTCCTCTTCCTCATCAGGAGGCTCTGGATGTTTCAATTTATTATCAGGCTCTGCTACTAACGGTTTGTCTCCTTGGAAGACATAAGGACTTCCGTCCTTCTGATCAATTGCATTAAAGAATGAGGAAGCTACTCTTTGGATGCTTGCAATGGCAACTGGATCCTCAGGATTAACACCACTTCGACGGAGCTGCTGTTCTATCTTCTTTATGTTTAGCTTCTGAGATTCAAGGGCTTGTTCAAATCTTGCCTTGAATAATGCCTGCATGTAAACATACAGAGTTAACAGTCTAGTGTAAATTGTTTTAGTTTAATGCAACCCAAAACAATCGAATATTAGAATGGGGCACACTTATGTTTACTCACCTTCCTTTTAGTAAGGGTATTGAAAGGTATTAAATTTTTGGGCTGCCGGTAATTTCTTCCGCGAAACATGATGATTGTTTTGGTATTATGTATGTTTACCACTATACCACCACTCAGTCTTGCAAGCATACTGGCCATTTCCTTGATCTTTTCTTTGGGGAAGTTATCACAGCAAACTTGTACAGTCTCGTGAAACTTCCAATGTAGATGCATATTCTGTACAACTCCTCCAAAGACCCCACGAACACCAACAGGAACATAATTTTTGTTTTTGAAGCCAATCTTCTTCAATGCCTGAAGTTGCTCGAGGGTTAATAGCTCAGGATCATGACGGGGTGCTGGCAGATCTGGAAGCTCGTATTTTTTCAGCTTTTGTAGTAGTAATGCTACTTTCCTCTTGGCCTGAATAAGTCAGATATTCGAAATGGTTATCTGATGAATTTAATACGTCAAAAAGAAGACATTGTAGGCCAGGAATACAGGAGGGAAAACTTCAATACTACTTAAAGAAACAAAATTGTGGAAGTAATCCTTCCTGAAAGTCAATCTTAAGGAGACATGCGTCGTAAAAATAGTATTTTCGAGTAATTACAAAACTATCCCTACTGAAGCATTTGACATCAAATTTGCTAAAAGTAAGAATATTTTGACTCTGGTTTACTTAGATAGCCTAAGCTCTGCTGCTTATTAATTCGACTAAGAGTGTTGCTCCCATCTTAACATCCTAAGGTTTTCAAAATAGTATTCAGAATACTATCAGCTATAAAGCTTGAGATATTTGGCAAGACGTCATTGTTTCATTTAGCTTATGAAGAGAACCAGTCAATCACAGGCCTACTTGCATTTCTCTATTAGCAATACTTTCATCAATTTGTGTGACCACTGCAAAGCAGCACAGATAGAAGTTGGAAACTGGGTATCATTAAGAAGCTAGCAGCTGCAAAGCAGAAGTTGAAACATACTCTTTTGAGGTTGTAAATGAGCCTCTCATTTTCAGTCATCAGCTTCTTTTGAAGCTTTTTCGCTCTGCGAACCTCTCTTAGAGTCTTACCAGACTCCTTTTGCATCCGCTTAGCGACTTTGCTCCTCATGCTACTACTCCCTCTAGATGTCGACATTGACCTAGACCACCCATCGAAGGGATTGGCTGGTCTAGATGAAGAAGAGTAACAATCTTCACTCGGTTTACTTGGCTGAACTGCATTGCTCGATAAAACCTTCGCCGAGACATCTCTTAACAACAAGGCATTTCTGTAAACAAATTCAAATGATAAACCAAATAAGCACTAAAACAAAGCATTCAAATTTTCGATTTTATAACAAATACGATATCGCCCAACTAAAAAAGACTTGCTCTTTCCACTTGAAAACCACCTTGAGTAAATGGATAAAACCAGATAAATGATACGGAGGTACGAGAAGAATTCTGTTTGGTTGCTGAGAAAATGTCACTAAATGAAATGAAAAAAAGCAGAAATTCGCAGCATAGATGTTTCATATCTAAATCATGTAGACAGAGGATCAGACTAGATTGTACGCAACTATCAGCCACTTTCAAAGCAACCAAACAGAGGGTAATTGAGAGAGAGAGAGAGAGAGAGAGAGAGTACTTGTGGGAATTAAATTGGAGGAGAGAAGAGACGGACTTGAAGCAATGCCTGTTGAGCTTCCTCGCAGCGAACATTGATGGCTTCAATCGAACGGCGACGGGCCTCAATCGCAAATCGAGTGCTTTGCTCTGTTCATTCCCTTCTGCTTCCCCACTTCAATGGCGACTGAGATTTTTCAGGGTTTTAGGTTTTGGGTTTGGGATTTGGGGGTCTGTTTTGACTAAATTGGGTCTCTTTGCCCGGCTTATTTACCAATTTGGCACTGCTCCCTAATTTTCTTAATTATGAAAATAACATTGAATTTTAAGTAGAGGGGTAATTTGTGAGAAAAATTTACATGAAAGAGAACCGACATTATCTCACAATTATTAACTTAAACACGTATTTTAACATTTCTTATGATGACACTTAATAATTTTAGCCTTTTAAAACATCATCACCTTGATGTTCTCGTTGTATACAAATTATTCTCAAAATCTTACTATTAAAAATAAATAAATAATAAAAACAAACCATTGATTATACAGCAAACATTTGTCAAGATGCAATAAGTTCCAAATTACTAAATCCATCACATGACTGCTATTACCAACAATGTATGAGCATACCACAACATGCTTTGATCTACCATACACTGGTGACAAAAACAGTCTCACTTGTCCACAAGCACGCAACGCCAATACTTAATACAACGATCACCCATATTTCGGCACCTAGGAGAAGCACGAATGGCGGAATATAAAATCATCGGTGCCAATTTTCAGTTGAACATTCTGAGCACTGAATACTAATCTCAGTAGTCGATAGCTGAATGATACGGATATATAACTCCATGGCTACACGCCAGGGCACCTCATAAGCTCGGACAAGTTGCAGAGGGCAACGGGAAAACCCATGTGTCTCCAAGAGCGCTGAAGTTGCCTCGTTGCCACTGAAGAGTATGCGGGAAAAGAGGCCAGTTAAATGGATTCTACGATTGCACAAAATTGGGAATTCGATGTCATTCCCGGAAGCTCTTTCATCGTCATCATAACCTGTCGAGCCAATTAAGTAAACCGTCTTGGGAACAAAACTGCAAATCCTGCATTATGAATGTGATTTTTAGTACAATATTTCTATAGAAATCTAACAAAGCAGAGGAAGAGAGAGTAAGCAGGAAGCTTACAGCTAGCTGGAAATCTGGAGGAGAATCAAGTTCAATGTTTTCAAGGTCATGAATTCCACACGATGTGCTGCTGTTTCCAGTCACCCCGTATGTATTGTTATTAAAGTCAGTGTTAGATATGGGATTCGGTGCTGAACCATTTAGATCAGTGGAATAACCGAAAATCTCCTTGCATAACAAGGTTTCGCTCAAGCTATCTAAATCGTCAACCTGAGATTCGCCTGCCAGCCAGGTAGGCTGCCCAATGTTGTCCTCAAACCGAGTATCAGGTTGAGGGACATGATATGCTTCCTGGACTAGCTCCACTTCCTATTCCACAAAGTAGATTTCCAGTAAGAATCCAACACGCTCAAGGATTTTCGGGATCAAAGTAAAAATTCTTGAGTTTCATCTTATTTTCCTTAAGATCAGCAAATGGGCTTCTTTTGTTTTGGGTGGGATTTAAAACTAGCCTATGGGATTTCACCGAGTGTCTATGTGCCGACGAACATTTTCAAAATTCCATTTTCCCTTTTCTATTTACAGCAGTATAAAAATCACAGCATAATACATATGAAAGTTGCCACATACCTTGGAAGATGAGGGGAGCATAGCTTCATCAGGAACATCATCACACCAAACAGATTTCCCTGGTCTGGGTGGAATTGGAGGATTGGTTGCGGGGGTCCTGGGACTAGTTTGAAGTGCGTTGACGTCAGAGTCTTCAACAACCACATTGTTATCATTCGTTTCTGACTGCTTATGCTGTTGGTAGAATATCTTCGACACCACATATTCACCATCTTTCTCATCATCTTCAGCTCCCAGGTGATACTGATGCATCGCCCAGTTCATCTTCTCTGGTTTGGAACCTTTCTTCGAACTTTTGTATAGAACCATGATCTTCTTCCAGCCCTTAATTCCATTTTCTATTAAAGCCTTGGTCTTACCCGTTTTGTGCCAGCGGATATTCTCTGCAGCCACACTACGTTGATTATCAACCTTGCGGCGCTTCCTCTGACCAGTAGCATATGCATTCATTGTTTTGTGGAAAAAATGGATGCTGCTTCCATCTTTTGTTGCACCTGAAACAAAACCAAGGGACAATGACCTAACCACAATTTAATAATCCTAAACCTACAGATCGATATTCGAATCTAATGAGAAGAGAGCAGCTAAACTAATCTCATTAAGTTGCATCCTTTGACACCAAAAAAGAGGGAAAAAAAGTTCCAAGTATTCGTTCGATTTGGTTCAGTCCATATCAACTTTCAGCACAAGTAGATGATGCACTAGTGTAAAAATGAACACATGGAATCAGAAATATGAAGCATGGGAGATACTTACCAGGAAGGTTTTCAGGATGATCACAGTAAATTCCATTGTCCCCCTCAAGTGTTGGGATGAACTCATCAATAAACATGTGTGGCTGTGAGTTTCCGACCCCACACTTAGCTGCTAAGTGTTCTAAGAGTTCACCATCAGATGGATCAAACTTCACACCAACTGGTAAGCCAGGCCATTCCGATAAAACCTACACAAGTGGAGTTGCAGAAGTACTTAAATGAATAAAAAGCTTAACCTATAAGCTGAAAGTTGTGGACAACATATAATCATTTGCATATGAATAGAACTAACAACCCAGCTTACATCACTGTTATCTATAACAAAATGGCAATTCGGGCATTCACGATTTGCCCCAGAGTCTTTGATTGGACACACAGACGATTGAGAAGCATTCTTCACTTTCTTTGCAAGTCCTCTGCTGTTAATCAGCCAAGCCCTACAAGAACTTTACACTATAAGCCACAAAATTTCATCACAGAAGCAATTTTTAGCTAGAATCTAAAGAAGCTATGACCAACAGAAAAAACATCCGAACCCAAATTATCATCCATTTCACATTCCCAGTACAATTGAAAAGGGTGAAAACTGACACGGGTTTCTGAGGAAAAACACACAAATTCACAAGAGAATTAACAAAAACACTGAATCATAATATCAATCAAGCATCTGTATAGTCATATTTAACTACAGAAAGTAAATCGTTTCACAAATGTAAAACCTTCTACATTATCATCGACTCCACATTCCCAGTACAATCGAAAAGGTGAAAACAGACATGGGTTTCCAGAAAACCCCCAAATTCACAAAAAAATTCACAAATTCACTAAATAATATGTTTCATTCACCAATAAAAATGCTTCCTTTTTTTCAACCATGCATTACCAAAACAGAAGCTTTGACATCATCAGCACCTTAATCCCAAATTAGGAAGCTCCCCATAAAGTAAAAATCATTAATCCTTACAGAGCTAGATTGATATTCCTGTTTAATGGGTTCCCCCAAAAATCAAAATTTATACCCAAATCCAGCATCTGAACACTTCTAAAAGCAAACTAACTTTCGAAACAGTATTTTCATCCGAATAAAACCCAGAAACCAAAAACTAAACAAGAAGAAATTACATGGGTTTAACCGTTGAAGAAGCTGGGAAAATTTGTATAGAGGTTTCTCAGCTCCCAATCAAAAGAAAGTTTCCAGAAATTCGTATATTTATTTATTTATTAATAATTTCTATAATTATATATTATATTGTCCACCCATATTTGAAATTTTTCATCACTGACGAGTGAAAGGGCTCTCACCTTGCCATTTCTTCGAAGTCGGAGACGATGTTTCAACGAAGCGCATTCCAATTTATAGAGAGAGAGAGAGAGAGAGAGAGAGAGAGGGAAAGGGGTCCTTTCTCCACCGGATTAAGTTAAAGTAGCGAGAGAGAGAGTGTGTGTGAGCGGGAAAATCCAGCTTCGGACCCGATGAGCCGTTACCTACAAGCCTCAGGTTCGGGTTCAGAGTCTTTGGTCAATGAGGAGGCGGACCCACCGCGAGAGGCCGTCTCAGTGGGGTATGGGGTTGACGAAACCTGAGTCCGAAGCTGAGGTGCGGTGATAACGAAGCTGTCTTGTCGAGCTTTTTGTGGGGGTTCGAAAACCGAGTAAAGTGTAATTACGATATTTTTTCTGTCGGACTCGATGACGGACTACCGTGCTCCCCAAGCTACATGTAGAAACGTTTGGGAGACTTTTGTGGATTCTCGATTTTGCCCCTCGATATTGATGTGACTCGACTGCTTGTCTTGGGCACAAAGTAGTCAGATCGGGCAGCATGGTAAATATAATATAATATATAGTTTAATTAACATCAAATGTCGTTGTAGTATAGTGGTAAGTATTCCCGCCTGTCACGCGGGTGACCCGGGTTCGATCCCCGGCAACGGCGTTTTTGAGCGTTTTTTTTTTTTTTCATTTTTTTTCCATAACTTTCGGTTTGTGAACTTTGTTTACTGGACCTAACGGGTATCTGTGGACATCTTCACAGTCCAGAAGGAAGACCGCGTACATTATCTGTTACAGAGTTTGAACTCGACATCGATGGTCATCGAGATCGAGATTACGAGAAGCTCAAAAGAGATTTTATTGAACAGGAGCGAAGGCTTTTGGATGAACCCCTTATTTTTACAATGTCAACTCATCACAGCAACCCCAACTCCACAACTCTAAAAATTCCTTTCTATTTGATCTCAATCAGACCAAACTAAACCTAACGACTATCCGAATTTCAACGGTAACATCAGACCGTAGGCCGCTAAATGAAAATTATCTTTTTTTCCCTACGAGTAGTTGTCTACTAATATTTCGGGGCGTGCCTTATTGAGCTTTCCTAAGAGAGTAAGTTAATAAACATTTGAAAGGTAAAGATTACAGCTTGCAGGATCAATAACACTGGCTAAAGCAGGAGAAAAAAACTTTAGGTTTATCTTCCATGTCCGTGTTGGGTTGAGGGGTTTCACCCGAGTCGTTGTGAGTAGCCATCAAAGAACTAGTACCGGGCGACTCTGGTGGGAGTACAGCGTTCTCAGATTTGAATATCCGTTGAGGGATAGCGGGTGCTGGTGCCGAAATAGTAGAGAGGTAATGCAGCAGCATCTGTATAATTTGGGTGAAGTTGGGCCGGTCATTGGGATCCTCTTTCCAACATGAAGTTACAATCAACGCCAAATCCTCGGGGAGGCTTTCTGCACTCGGCCTCACATTCTGAAACAATTCGTATAACCTCAAATTACGATGCTTAAAAACTAAACAGTACCGAGTTATGAATAAGACTATTGTGGTATTTTGTTACCTTAAAAGCAGCTGCATACGCTGCTTGTAAATTCGACATGCCTTCAAAAGGTAGCTTGTTATGGATGAGTTCCCACAATACAATTGCAAAGCTGTAAGCGTCCACCTTATGATTGTAATGCTTCTTTTCACCGTGTCGTAATGTAACTGTGCTGTAAAGCTGCCACCAAATACAAAGGTGGAAAATTAATTTGCTGATATCAAACACACTCACAAGACATATGAGAAAACAAATTTTCAAGACCAATTTAAGTACCGTTACGTACCTCAGGAGCCATCCACCGGTATGTCCCAGTTTCAGCGGTCATCATCTCTGTCAATGACTCTTCTCTTGCTAAGCCAAAGTCCGCAAGTTTGACTGTTTTTTGGTCGGCAGTCAAGATCAAATTCTCTGGGAAAAGGACAGGACAAAAGTGTAAGATTGTGGAACAAACCCTGTTTTCGGAAATAAGCTTCGCCCTAACAATAGTTCCATCCAGAAATGACAGTTATGTGAACTAAAGCAATTCGTTTTGTGTTCCGGAAGTTATTCTGCTACGGAAGTCTTCAATCATGCTGAATACTAAACTATCAGCTACCTAATGCTAAACAACAATCCTTCGGATTTGAATATTTGAGACATGCTCACAGATAGACTTCACTTTAATCCTTCTTGGTTCTTCTATGTAGGCGTTCCCACCTTGACTCTCCTAACGTCGAGCTAAGTGACTTCGTTCATTGGTCAACCCTTATGTTAAACAATGAACTAAACCACATACCAGGTTTCAGGTCACGGTGAATGATACCGTGGGAGTGTAAGCACTCCATAGCACGAGCAATATCAAGCGCAAACCCAACTGCCACGCACGTGTCCAAACACCTTGGCCGCATACTGAACAAGTATTTGCGCAAAGTTCCACCTAGAAGAAGCTCAGTCACTATGACCATGACAGGTTCTTTGCAGGCACCAATGAACTGGTAATACAAAGTTTAAAATCCCCCATCAGATATCGCAAATACGCCTATTTAGTAATCACAAATACATATCGAAAATTAGACAACAACCTTCATTAAGTTTTTGTGCTGCACTTTCGACATCATTGCCACTTCCCTCGCAAACCGCGCTTCTCTCTTGGCAATCTGCTCTGGGGTTTCTCCTCTATGAACAATTTTTACAGCAACATTTTGATTCTTATATCTAGAACAAACAAAACACAACAAACAAACAGACTAAGAACACAACAGAACAGAACATCATCGTTGTAACTCGACACGAAAAACACATATTCGGCATCATTAACACAAGAATTGCACAACACCAAAGCAAGTTTTGATCTTTGACTAGTTCTGCTAAAACCCAATTCAATCTTGCATTTATGTTTAACAAGATCTAAGAGATAATTGTAAATTCGTAGACTTGAGAAACCAGAAATTCAGAATCTAAGACAAAACAAAAACAGAGGTTGTACTGAGGTTGACTTACTTTCCTTCGTACACTTTGGCATGCGCGCCTTCCCCAATCCTCGGACCAACAAAAAGATGTTTTGGATCGATCAGCCACTTGGCGTCCAAATCGAAATCCGCAACTGAATAAACCCCATTACCAGATCCCATAATTTTCTCTCTCTAAAATTCTAAAACCAGAACAACATACACTGACTAATTAACCAAAACAAAGGGTACCCTTTATTTGTAGGACTACATTTGAGATAAAGATGGAAGCTTTGGTCTGGATAAAAATGGAAACAAAGTAATAAAATAAGGAGACTTTGTATGATTGAAGAGGGAGGAAGATGAAGACTTACTATTTCTATAATAAAAGGACATGCTTGGTATTGTAGGTTTCGGAAAACAGACCCATCCCCAGGATCACGGTTGAGGATCCTACAAATCTAGGATGTGCCTTTTGTTTGGGGGGCAAAGAATAAAAACCCAGAGGCACCCACCAACAACCCTACAATATAAAAATGGTCACTGATGAGAGCTCTATCAGTGGGAGTGGATTAGATTTATTATTGGGAATTGGGGAGAGAGAGGAAATCAGTAGAAGAGCAAGCAGATAGAGTTGAGCAAGGCAGAGGAGGATGAAACTGAGAGGATCCAGGTGGAGATTTGGGAACTTGGTGGCGGCGACGGTGGCGGTGGGCGGGTGGGAAGTGAGTTCAGTTGAGATTAATTTGTTGGCCTCCTCCGCGTGTGGAATATTACTGTCTTGTCTTATGGATCCAGAGATAAACTAGTCTCTGTCAGAGAATAGTGTGTTTCCTTCGTTTATCTTCCTTTCTACATCCTTTTCCCTTATTTATTCTAGCAACCGTAAAAATTTATAATAAGAAAAAAATGTAAAATGATTTCTAAATTTTTTTTCTTTATGATCTTCAAATGATTTTTCATCGCTGAATGAAACTGTTCATATCTTTGACTACTAGTTTTGAATAAATATTTCTTTAACTAAAAGTTTACAAGGTAATTGATATGATTACTTAGTTATAAGACTTCGGAAAAAAAATTAAAAGTATTTTGTGTGCAATTTACTATATTATGCATAACTTTTAATTTATTAATTTATTTAAGTTAATTTGGTATTTTCACTCTTATTTGGTTGATTAAAGGAGTTTCATTGATAGGTAGTTTAGATTATAATAAAATAAAATAATTACTAAATAAATAGTTTTTTTTAATAATATGATATTATGTACATTAAGTGGTGGAGGGAGTGTGACATCCCACATCGCCCAGGGGACTGATCCTTATATGTATATTCCCATCCCTACCTAGCACGAGGCCTTTTGGGAGCTCACTGGCTTCGGGTTCCATAGGAACTCCGAAGTTAAGCGAGTAGCGCGCGAGAGCACTCCCAGGATGGGTGACCCATCGGGAAGTTCTCGTGTGAGTTCCCAGAAACAAAACCGTGAGGGCGTGGTCGGAGCCTAAAGCGGACAATATCGTGCTACGGTGGTGGAGTCGGGCCCGGGAAGTGATCCGCCCCGGGTCGGGATGTGACATTGGTATCAGAGCCTAACCCTGGTCGCGTGTGTGCCGACGAGGACGTCGGGCCCCTAAAGGGGGTGGCGAGTTAAGCTTCACAATGAGACAGTCATAATAATTTGGTTGGAATTTACTTTGACGAGAATCGAACTTAAGACTTCTCATTTATGAGAGATTTTTCAATTTACTAGAAACACGTTGTAAAAATACAATTGGTTAGAAACTTTAAAAAAATAAAAAATTAAACTATTTTATTATGACACTTGGTGTATCGAGTCATGTTCAGTGTTCGCACCACACTGAAAAAAATTCCTCACTTACAAGTTAAAATAAATGCTATTAAATCGTAATATAAATGACTACTAAATAACTGATTTATATATTTGAATTTTAAAAGTTTAGGGGAAAGGAAAGCTAATCCATTAAGGCCAAGGCCTACCACAAGTATCCTTGAGAACTTACACAAGGAGTCTTAGTCCTTTTTTTGTTTTTACAGATCTTGCACAAAAAAATGGTTGCTTACAATGGAACTCAAACATAGACCTTACAACTCAACTAATCCTCGGTGGAAAATACATATGTATTTGAGCAATCTTTTAATTAATTTAGACTAAATTATTGAGTCAAAATTTCATGCAATAAACATATTGTTTTAATTAAATTAGCTATATACAATAAAAAAAATGTCTTTTTATATCATCGATTCTAAGATTTGATAAAGAGAATATTTTCAAGATGTGCATAGACATAAAACACATACACAATGTTCTAACTAAATTAATCAAGTACAATTCTGCAAGAAAATGGAAGATATGTGACTTTTATTTATTTCATAGATTCTTTGAAGGATAAGAAAATGTTGTCGGAGAAAAAGAAAGGTAAACGGGCGATAAAAAGACGAATACAACATAACGATACAATTGGGGCTTCGAGAAAGTGCCCTTTTGGTGGCCACTAAGGCCAAAAGCCCATCACAATAATTGAATTACCAATGTCTTATTAGAAAGCGAAACACATTATTCTGGCGTTTCTGAAACTTGAGTGTGACAAATGTGACAAATGTGACAAATATGACATAGACTATAGGGTGTGTGACTTTAGATATTAGGTTGGAGGAAAATGAACTGAAGTGCAAAGGTTAAGGCAAAGAGATATGTGAGAGGTATTACACGAGTTCGATATCACATTATTATGATATATTTTTTCACATTTATTATGTAGCTTTTTTAGTGTGTCGAAAACACAGCTTGATACATCAAGTGTTATCACACTAGTGATTGGATACTTGAAAAAAATAAAAAATCAACCACTTGTATGATGATACTTGATGTATTGGGTTGTATTCTGGCACACTGAAAAGTTGTCATCTCCTAGTTCAGATCTACTGCTCTTTATTTTAAACACATCTTTGTATTCGTTAAAAGACAAAAAGACATGCTAATATTTTGGTCCCTGTATGCAAGAACCATACCATATACTTGGAAATATCAAGCATCCCGCTGGAAGTCAACTGTAAGGCAAATATTATCAACGAAACAAAAGAAGGAATTGCACAATTCATTTGGTGATTAGGCGAACTAAAAAAAATTATACAAAATAACGAGTCAATAATTTAAACACTGAACTAAATGATCCTTACGAAGATGTGGGTTGTTGAAGAGTTGGATCGTCACTTTCCTTAACTATATCAAACAACATACTCCAAATGGCTCTTGCAATCGTTGTTTTACCTATACCGTCATACTCCAAATTCCAATTATTTGAACATCAGGTGAACCTTCAACATTTAAGTATTTAGTACTGAATTCTTGTACGTGAAAGCTATTCCAACAGAGTGTTTGACTTCTTTTAAGTTTGTGGTTTTTAGTAATCCTCTAATGTCTTCAACAATTTTCTCGATAAACAATCCTTCATGTCTTGTAGTTAAAATTCAAAATTATACAAAAGTAAGAGTCATCATGCAACTGCAAGATTTATATCACTTAAATGCCTCATTCATCATGATTAGATATTTTGGTAGCGAAAACGTTTTAAATAAATTATATTTGATAGGGATGATTAGTTAAGTTCAGTTCAGCCGTGTTTCCGAAATGCATTGTAACCTTATTAGTTAAACTCAGTTAGATTGCTCCTGAACTATAAGAAGGCGTTTGTTTGCCCTTATTAAACCATATTATAGCTTTTAGTCATACAATTAGAAATCCTTTAGAATTAGTATATGGGTTTGACATACGAAGGATTCGTCCTTCAGCATTACCAATGCTCCAAAGTTTTTTTCCTATAAACGTATGAAATCAAAGTCTGATCATAATCTCCTTATTTTTGGTGGATTAGTGAGTCTTCGAATCTAAATACAAGACGTTGGAATTAAATTTAGAGGAAGAATTAAAATACCTGTCCGCTGTGGTTTTAAGCTTCCGGCCACCCAAATCTGCAGAAGCCTGAAGATCCTTTCTCCACTGCCCGACCTCATCTGGATCTTCATCCCTTTCATGCTAACAAAGTTAAAAGAAAAAGGCTAAGTGAGACACCTAATAAAACTTTAGGTGGTAAAGTGAACAAATCAGGTATATAGAGTAAGTAAAATGTTGTCTACACAAGTGTCATAGAAATGCCTTTAATATTTTGTACATATAGAAAATAAATAGGGTTAATTACATCGATGTTCCCTGAATTTGTCATTTATCTTCATTTTCGTTTTTAAACATTTTATTTGTTTTATATGATCTTCAAACTCGCTATAGCATGATTTTTTTTGTTTATATCCTTGTTGTCAACTTCATCTATTTTTCTGTTAAGTAGAGATGATAAGTTTAAAATTCATCCCACAACCTTAAAAATAGAAAAAAAAAAAAAAAAAAAAAAGAGGCGGATGTAAAAAAAATCCTTGCTATGCCCTCTATATTTAACAGAAAAATAAATTGAGTTAACGGATATAATTGAAGTACCACATGAGATTGAGTTTGAGAACCACAATAAGAAAAAAGGAAAATCTATTCTAGAATGAAGGTAAAATTCGTGACAAAAATACCGTATATCTAAAAAATAGTTCAAGCAGATTAAAATGTTAGCACATAGTCGTGTATCTCATTTATTAAACAAACGACAATGACAACAATGCCGTTTTCTCTCTTTCGAAATTCATAAACAACAAATTGAGATTTCTTTCACAAAAATTACCATAAATTTTGACAGAATTGGCGGTTGAATTATAAGTCCAGCAAGCAAATCGAAAACAATCACAATAACTTGGGACATACCACATCAGCAAGCAGTCTCATAAGAAATCCCAATCAAGATAAAACCATTCAACAGTTTATTCGATTTCTCCTTTCATAGGAGTTGGTCCGGAGGATTATTTAAGTGACGTCATAACATCTTTCTACCAATAAAAAATGAAAAAGAAAATAGGGCCTCGACACCCGTGGCAAAACCTGACATGGATTAGAGTACGTTTCAGCTTGACCTTCTATAAAAGCTATAGGCCACAACCATTGTTGCCACTGCTCCAACCACGGCAGCAGCTGTGAGAACATCGCTTTGCTCCCAGTTCCCAATCAAGCTTGACAGCCTCCGTAAGGCATCCTTCCAGGCACACGACTCTGTGGTTTCTTTCAGCTGCTTTTCCTCACTTCCACCTTTCTGCTCAAGGTTCTAAAAATTGTTAGGCGCTGGTCGGCAGCGGGTGTTATAAGTGTATAAAACATGTAAAAAGTTGGACATTAAACTACAAAATAAGGAGCAAAATTAGTGTCTTCAATATCTAAGTCTCTGCCAAAATGATCTTGGATCTTCAGCTCATGCTGTAAACCTGGGTACTAAAACAATGTAAATTATTGAAACAATGACAATAAATAATGTCACCTGAATTTCATCTAGGTTTGATCTAGATTTGAACTACATGCTGATGATCTGAATGAAAGAAGGTAATGGTAACAGTAGAAATTGGTTTGAATTTCTGATGTCATGTGTCAGTGGGTTTTAATTTTTTAGACCACTATGCCTATTATATTTGTAGTAAGGAATGAACATTCACATATAACAAAATGTTTAGGTTTTATCAAGACATTTCAACACAGTTAACTATCTATGCAGAGCTTTTAAATTACTTTCCAAAAAGAAAAGGAATGCCTCGTTTCGAATTTTATTATCTAAATCTTACCCTCAAACAATTTTATAGTGATCCCCTGCAAAATAAACCGGCAAACAAAGAAAAAAGAACAAACGATGTGCAATAAAACTCAGACCATAATACACAAAATTCCCTATAACGTAAATTGATAAAGCATTTTACCCAATCCAATTGAATTCCTGATCACAACACATAAGATAAACTAATAAACCATTTTATCAAAATAACCATTTAATTTTAAAAATTTAAAACCGAAGAGAACCAAACGAACATATTTGGAAAAAAAAATGGAGTGTTTTGAGTATCTAAACCTCACCCTCATCACTTATAAAATGTAGTGGTCCCAATGGAAAGAGAACTTGCAAAACCGCGTCCCAGCACAAACACAACATATTAAACAAACATATGAAAGACAAAAAAAAGTTTAAACTGACAATGAACGATAAAATTCAGAAATCCTAGGACACAAAATCGCAAATGACATGAAAATTAGTAATAAAAGTTATGAAAAAACAGACACCACTTGACACCAAATGGCTTGACGCCAACGACGACCCCAGAGGCAAGCAAAATCCCAAACCAGTCAAGAAAAAATTAAGAGTCCATTCCTCTGTCATATTCTTTTCCCCTATTTTGCTACCCCTAATCCCAAATGTGTCTTCGATGCTCTTTGTCCTGTTTTTCTCTCACCCTAATATCTCACCTGCAAATCTTAACGCTACTACTTTCCCCCGCCAGCAAACCCTCAACACCCTGTAATGCTATGTTCTTCCAAATCTATAACAAAAAAATGCACGCATAAACACGATAGAAATTTACGAAAACCCACAACACAACCTAACTAAAAATATCACGAATCAAAAGTTTCACCCAAAAGAACCCCCCATCTCTCTTATCAAATGAATACTCCAAAAGCAATTCAATGGTTGATAACAACCCATTTAAAATTGAACCCAAAAAAAATTAAAAGCTTCTGAGATTTAAAATTGAACAAGACACAATCCATGCATTATAACAAAAACTGCACGCTTAAACATGCTAGAAATTCACCAATACCCACAGCACTGACTAAGATCCACAAAATTAGCCAAAAGATACAAAAATAGGGAAAAAAGCTAAATTTGGAAAAGGAATAAAAATAAGGGGGCTGCAAATCGAAGAAGCTGAAAAGAAAAGGAAAAATGGCGTTAAGGGAGTAGCCAAACAGCTTCGAAAGCAATTCAATAGTTGATAACAACACATTTAAATTGAACCCAAGAAGCTTCTACCATTTAAAATTCAACAAAACACAAACTGGAAAACGGACCTTAAAGGTGATGTCGTTCTTGCAAGCTTTGAGAGCGGAGGCGAAGAACTTAGGGAGCAGATTGGACTTAGAGCCTTCAATGCACCACGGCCATGCCTCGGGGGTCTTGTAGCAAAGGAAAACGTGGCATATGCTCAACTGTGTATCGTCATCAGTGTCTTCATCAGACTCATATGACATGGTCTCATAGTCCTCCCAATTAGTACTACCATCATACAAATCCCATTTTACAATATCCACTCCTGTTTTGTTCACCTTAATTCTATTATCACATTCATAAAATTCTGATGTTACAAGAAACTTGTCGCCGCCTTTCAGATTGAGCATCTTGTTTGAAAGATTTCCCAACCAAAGATAATATTCAGGGGAAGCAGTTACGGTGCCCTCCATTGCCCAAACGCGAAAAATAGTTCGCTGGGTACGATTAACAACATCAATGATTAGAGTCCCAGTGCAGTCAGAGTTGTCCGAAGAATAAACGATGCCCAAAGCCAACCCTCCTATATAATCAAGACTTGGTGGCACTTTAAATTCAACAGTTTCATCCTCTCTTGCGACATAGGCTAACCGGTTAGGAATATCATTTCCAGAGAGAAGAATTCCACCAAATGCATTTTTCTACACCATGGGGTGCAAAGTTAGTATAACCAACAATACAAAAAGCAGAGCGAGAGAGAGAGAGAGAGAGAGAGAGAGAGAGAGAGAGAGAGAGAGAGAGAGTACCATACCGTTTGGAGGTTCTCCTTAAAAGTATCAGTGAGACTGGTACACCCTTCCATATGAATTGAATGCATGTAGTCCATTGAGTTCTCCAAGTTTGGAATATCTTTGAGTTTGCGGCAGTCTTTCAGTTCCAATTTCCTCATTTTCGACATCTCTGAAAAGTCGGACATTATTTCCAGTGCAGTGCAGTAATTCGCTTTCAATTCAATCAAACTCGTCGGCAAATCTGGGATTGCCTGAAGGTTTGTGCAATGATTTAGAAATAAAAACCGAAGCTGAGAAAGGCCACTGAGAATGGGTAGCCTATTAAAACCATTCCAATCTAGACCTAATTTTGTTAAAGAAGATAGACTCCCAATTATTTCGAGAACGGCACCGTCTGTTATATTACAGTCGCTGAGATCTAATGACTCAATCATCTTCAGTTGTGCCAAAAAATGGTAACCCCCACACCAACCCTTACTGCCTCTGAGGTTCAATGCCTTGAGATGTGGGAGTTTTGAAAAGTCTGGTAATTCGGTCAGGTTATGGCAGTGTCTAAGAACGAGATACTTCAACTTCTTAGGCAACTGTTACTCAAAAAGAGAAAACAATAATAAAAATCCAAATAAAGAAAAGAGAGAATGCATGACGATGACTGATGTTCATACTTACAAGGACATTGATAATTATGTCGTACCAGCTCCGAATCCTCCCAAACTCGTACCATCTTGCCGTAGCTCAGGCCTAAATAAACTAGGTTTCGTTGATCAAAATCTGCTGGTATGGCTTCAAGAGGAAATCCTTTCCAATACAACAATCTTAACTCCTTGGAAAGATGTTTGTAGCTTCCAGTCAGCCTTATATTTCCCAGCCAGAGAATTCTCAGTCGCCACATCTTCTTAAATGCTTCCGTACTGAAGCTTTGCTTGTCATCAGAATGTTCTGGCAAAATTAAGTTTAGCCCTTCAACTGCTTCTGTTCCCTGTTAGAGATTAAAAAAAAAAAAAAACAAAAAAACAAAAAAAGGATAATATTCACACGAAGCAGAGCCATGAATTGGATGAATGAACTACAAGAAAGGTAGGGCACACAACATAATTATGTATTTTCTCTTTCAATTTACAGTGGATGAAAACCTTTTCTTTTCTTATTTTTCTTCAAATATACTATATACGGCATACATTATATATATGCGGATTTGCATGTATACTTCTTTCTTTACATGTACTTAACATAACATTTTTTATTACAAAAGTACTTACCGATTCATTCCGGAGTACGCTTTTTACTATATCACAATCGACTACGTTTTTCCAATTCCACAGGAGATTCTGCCCGCACAATTTCTCTTCCCATATCTCAAATCAAATCATGCATCCTCAAATTTTCCCCTTCATCAATATATAAGAGACATCGATCGCAGAGTGTGGTAATTTCTGCTTCTACAGAAAAACGATAACAACCATCCAATATTGCCATGACCGCACTTTTATGCTCTCCAATAAAGAAATTAGATATGTCAAGAAACACACCCTTCTCATGATCATCACGTAATCCATCGTAACTTAATTTAAGCGTTTCATGAATTTTTTCGTCTGCAATATTTCTCAATTTATCCAATGTACTTTACCATATGGTTTTACTCTTTTTCTTAGCCAACAAACAACCGACAACTTTCAGAGCTAGGGGCAATCCTCCACAATAATCAACAATATCTCTTGCCAATTCAATATATTCTTTATCGGGATAATCATTTCCAAAGGCATGCCAACTAAGGAGCTCAAAAGCTTCTTTCCCTGTCATTGTTTGTGCCTTATATTTTTTATCCACCTTTTGTATATTCAGCACATGTTCATCTCTTGTTGTTATGATAATTCTGCTCCCTAGACCAAACGATTCATGTTCTATTGCCAATTCATCTAATTGGTCTGCATCATCTATGTCATCAACCACGACAAGTACCTTCATGCTCACAAGTCTTTTCTTGATCTCTTTGGTCCCTTTGGCAACACTGCTTACCTTAATGTCAGACTGTTTTAAAATATCTCGAAGAAGTTGTTCTTGCAGAATAACCATCTCTTTCTTTTTACTCCTCACATCTTCAAGGTAACATTGACGACTAAAACTATGTTGATAATTGCTACAAACGGCTCTGGCAAGCGTTGTTTTACCTACACCGCCCATACCCCAAATTCCAATTATTTGAATGTCAGGTGAACCTCCAACGTCTAAGTATTTAGTACTGAATTCTTGCACACGAAAAGCCATTCCAACTGAGTGCTTGGCTTCTTTTAAGTATGTGGTTTTCAGTAGTCCCTTGACGTCCCCAACAATTTTCTCTATAAACACTCCTTCACACCTACGAGTAAAAATTCCAAATTACGAGAGCCATACTAAATGGCTTATTCATAATGACTAGATATTTACATATTGAAACATATTTGAATAAACTGGATTAATTGAGCTCAATTCAACCACGTATCTAATATTTGATTATAATATGAATACATTAGATCATTGGTGACTGGACTATTATGCAATTGTAGCTTTCAGTAATATAATTAAGAATCCATTACAATTGGTATTTTAATTTGATAAAGTGTGGAGCATTTGTCCTTCACACACCCATAAAAAACAAAGCACGTACCCTGCGTTTCACTTTCTTAATTTCAACGAAAATTCTTATGCAAATGCTCTACCTTTTATAAATTCATATACCAATTGTAATAAATTTTTATGTAGGGACCAAAATTACAGCTCTACCACAGTTCAGAGATCAACGATCCAATTTTTCTTATCACATATAAAATCAGATTCAATGCCTTAATTATAATATCTTAATCTTGGTTGATTAGTGAAATATGGTGATATGAAAATTGAAGTAAACAAAAAAGTATACCTGTCGGCCGTGGTTTTGAGATTCCAGCCGCCCAAATCTGCAGAAGCCATAAGATCCTCTCTCTACTGCTTGACCTCATTTGGATCTTCATCCCTTTCATGCTTCTGAAATGCTTCCCCAAAACTACCTTTCTGTTTCCTGACTTGAGAAGGGACAACGTCGTAGAATATTGGACAGACTATTTTCTCCTCTTGTTCTTTTAGGCACCTCATGATCTTCGACAGCTCCCCAGGCACCACCGGGACTCTGCGTACCCCTTCGAGAAGACGATGATGGCAATTCTCGACCCTTCGATTTCTTGGTCAAGTTCACTCTGTATGATTTTCCCCTTGTGAGCTGCTTGTCTATAAAAGTGTTAATTCCGGCATTGCGTAACGCAATGAAGAGGTGGTTTGTGAAGGTGTTGCGGGTGTCTTCGCCTCTAAAGCTCAGGAACACCTCGTACTTCCAGCGGTTTGAGCTCTGCGAGGAAGACGAAGAGGCGGCAGAGCCAGCTTCATGGGCGGAGCTGCTGGTATCCATTGCAGCCTGTAGAAGTGCAGCTTGGCTTTCAAATAACCAAAGTCAAGTCTTTCCCAAGTTTCCGCAGTGTAGGGGGCCCTTCTAAATTTTTTTGCATGGGCCAATGATGTCACTGCCGTGTCGATAACGCGCGAGTGCTATTCCCCCACAGTTTAATTTGTATAAATGTTACCATCAAATTTAAATATTTTACAATGCAATTACCTTTCTTTTGTAGCTTTTTGAGAAATCTGCCGCCCAACTTATTTTAAGGTCGGTCCAACCGCCCCTGCTGGTGGACGTAAGAATTTTCGGTGTAAAGCACGATCCAACTGTTGGGGTCAGTCTAGAGAGTATCAAATGGGAAGAGACCTCATATCCAACAACCTATCTTTACGAAAGACGGAAAATTAAACTCCAACAGGCTAAAATACGCATTGGAATTTGGAAGTTAGAAAGTCAAAAAATTATAACAAAATTGAGACGTGAAAGTTTTCAAGGTGTTCACGAGAGAACAAAAATGAAAACATTTACACGATTGGGTTAGACATGGCCCAATAGAACTTATGGGCTCAAACACTGCAAGTAACCAAATTGGACATGGGTCTTATGACCCATCAAAGCCCATTAAATTGTGAGAATTGCACCCGTTTGTTATTCACACGGTTGTGTAGTGATACCATTGACTTATTGAAGTGGGACGTCCTTCGAGTATCCAAATTACGATTAATCAGAATTTAACGCATGTAATTAATAAAAAAACCAAACCCAGTAACTACCAAATTATACGAGAGATTAGAGATTTTTCAATGTGATCGTCGCTCGTTATTAACTTAAATTTTTATGTGTGTTAAAAGATTAATAATTTAAAAGTAAAAATTTTATCATTTACATAAAAACACGTGATGTACTGTATTCCTATCACAACTAAAAATTTTCCAAATTACACCGCGTTAAGTCGTTAACCTTTTAGTTTCTAAATTACACGTGCTGCTCACTGAAATGATCAGAGTTTTGACTTTCTTTTCTTGAAAGCCAGCTGCACCAATCGGTAATCGATGGATACCAGCAGCTCCGCCCATGGAACCGCCGTCGCAGCCTCTTCGTCTTCCCTGTGCCGCTCAAACCGCTAGAAGTACGAGGTGTTCCTGAGCTTTAGAGGCAACGACACACGCACTAACTACACAGACAACATCTCCAATGCTTTACGCTATGCCGGAAGCAACACGTTTATAGACTACCAGCTCAGAAGGGGGATAATATACAGAGCGAACTTGACCGATAAATCGAAGGGTCCAGAATCGCCGTCGTCGTCTTCTCCAAGGGGTACGCGGAGTCCCAGTGGTGCTTGAGGGAGCTGGCCTAGATCATGAGGTGCGGAGAAGATCAAGAGGGAAAAATAGTCTGTCCAATATTCTATGCCGTTGTGAGGAAACGGAGTGGTGGTTTTGGGGAAGTTCGGAAAAGAGATGAAAATCCAAACGAACAAGCAGTGGAGAAAGGATCTTAAGGCTTCTTTCCGGCGGACGGGTATACTTCCTTCTTCAACTCCTTTTTTACATTTTTTTATGCTCAAATTTACTCACTTATAATTTACTCAAATCTTCTTTGCTCAGAAAATATCTGGTCATGATGAATGAGGCATTTAGTTCATATGAATCTTGCAGTTGCATGATCAATCTTACTTTTGTGTAATTTTGAAATTTAATTGCCAGGCGTGAAGGGTTGTTTATTGAGGAAATTGCTGGGGACATCAGAGGACTACTGATTACAACAGACTTAAAACAAGCCAAGTGCTCAGTTGGAATGGATTTTCTTGTGCAATAGTTCAGTACTGAATGCTTAGATGTTGGAGATTTGCTTGATGTTCAAATAATTGGAATTTGAGGTATGTGCAGTATAGGTGAAAAAACACTTGCGAGAGCTCTCTGTAGAGAATATCATCGTTGCTTTAGTGGTCAATGTTACCTTGAAAAGGTGAGGAGTAAAAAAGAAAAGTATCGTTGCTCTGCAATAACAACTTCTTCGAGGTGTTTTGAAACGGCTGGACATTAATGTGAGCGGTGTTGCTGAAGGAACCAAAGAGATAGAGAAAAGACTTGGAAGCATGAAGTTGCTTGTCGTTGTTGATGGCATAGATGGTGCTGACCAATTAGATGAATTGGCGATAAAACATGAATCGACTTCGTTTGTTAAGATTCCGGCCACCCAAAACTGCAGAAGCCTTAAGATCCTTTCTTCACTGCTCGACCTCATTTGGATCTTCATCCCTTTCATGCTTCCAAAATGCATTTCCAAATATACCACTATTTCCTTACTTGAGAAGGGTCGACGTTGTACAATATTGGATAGACTACTTTCCCCTCTTGATCTTCTTGGCACCTCATGATCTTGGCCAGCTCCTCAGGCACTATCCAGACTCCACGTACCTCTTTGAGAAGACAGACGAAGGTATTCCTTGACCCTTTGATTTCTTGGTCAAGTTCACTCTGTATGTTTTCCCACTCTATGAGCGTGTGGATTCCGGCATTGTGTAACGCAATGGAGAGGTGGTCAGTGAAGGTAGTGCGTGTGTTGTCGCCTCTAAAGCTCAGGAACACCTCGTACTTCCAGCGATTTGAGTGGCATAGGGAAGATGAAGAGGCTGCGACGGCGGTTCCATGGGCGGAGCTGATGGTATCCATCGATAATTGGTACTAGTGTTGGGAGACTAGAGGGAGTGCAGCAGGCTGTGCGGCTTGGCTTTCAGATAGAAATGCCTTTAATATTTTGTACATATAAAAAATAAATAGGGTTAATTACATTGATGTTTCCTGAATTTGTCATTATCTTCATTTTCGTTATTAAACATTTTATTTGCTTTATATGATCTTCAAACTTGCTATAGCATGACTATATTTGGGAAACTTGATATAAGTTCAATTTTTAAAACCAATAGTAAGAATAGTTAAATTTATTAAAGCAATTTCTTAAATTTAATTATTTAATTATTAATAATTATCTCTTTAATAATAAAATTTATTATAAAAATCAAATTTGTTCCTAATTGTTTCTTTGATTATTTCTTTTTTTTGTTATTTCTTCTTCTTCCTCTTGCTTTAAACCCCATTTATAGACTTTATTTTTAATTTTTATAATCAACCTATATCACAGGTTAATTATATTTATCTACCTAAATGACAGGTTCGCTTTTATAATCAACCTATAATAGGTTGATGTGTCTTACTTGTAGGTGTATTGTTTTTCTTACCTTTTAGTTAGGTTTCATATCTCGCTCATATGTATAATATACATTCATATATTTGTTACTTGAGTTAGGATAGAATGTTTTACAAATGGATTTGTGTTAGTATATTAGTTTTTTTGTTATAAGGTATTAATTAGATTTTTTTGGAGTTGGAAAATGCATAATATTAGAAGATTTTAATTTATTTTTTAATATTTTTTAGAAAATATAAAATAAGTATAAAAGAAATAAAAACATGTAAATAGATAACTGGATTCACTCCTAAAAATCATCTATGTTTTTGGACCTGGATCTAAAAGCCCCTTTTTCTATATCCTTTTCCCCCCACTTCATCTATAACTGGATTCACTCCTAAAAATCATCTATGTTTTTGGACCTGGATCTAAAAGCCCCTTTTTCTATATCCTTTTCCCCCCACTTCATCTATTTTTCTGTTAAGTATAGATGATAAATTTAAAATCCATCCCACAACTTTAAAAATGGGAAAAAGGAGGTGGATGTACAAAATTCTTGCTATGCCCTCTATATTTAACAGAAAAATAACTCTTTTTTGGTCAAAAAATAGATTTTGTTAGATTAAATGTTAGATTAGCCACCAATGGGATTCGAGCCAACACTGTTATGCAAGAGCTTAACTCCTTTCCACCACTATAGTAAAGGGCCAATTGCAACAAAAATAAATTGAGTTAACAGATATAATTGAATTACCACATGAGATTGAGTTTGAGAACCACAATAAGAAGAAGGAAAAAAAAAAAAACTATTCAAAAACGAAATTAAAATTTGTGACAATAGTGTTGTATATCTACAAAATAGTTCAAGCAGATTAAGATGTTAGCACAGTCGTTTATCTCGTTTATTGAACAAACAATGAGGACAACAATGTCGTTTCTCTTTCGAAATTCATAAACAACGAAGTTGAGATTTATTTCACAAAAATTACTATAAATTTTGACAGAATTGACGGTTGAATTATAAATCCAGTAGGCAAATCGAAAACAATCACAGGAGCTTAGAAAATACCACATCAACATTTAGCAAGCAGTCTCATAAGAAATCCCAATCACGATAAAACCATTCAACAGTTAATTAGATTTCTATGAAAGAGCATGGTTCGGAGGATTATTTAATCGACGTTATAACATCTTTCTACAAAGAAAAAATGAAAAAGAAAATAGGGCCCCAACACCGGTCGCAAAACCTGACATAGATTAGAGTACGTTTCAGCATAAAAGCTATAGGCCACATCCACTGTTGCCACTGCTCCAACCACGTCAGCAGCTGCGAGAACATCGTTTCCCCAAGGCATCCTTCCTGTCACTATTAGCACACTTTGCAACAGCCTGAAAAGTTCTCATTATTCTGAATCTGATCGTCGTTTTCTTGGAAAATCTGATTGCCAGTTTCTTGTGGCTTCTCCTCGATTTTCTTATTTTCTTCTCCATTTGGAAGCTCGCGGTCATTAATTTCTTCAGCTTCATCAGAAGATGCTCCAATTTGACCCCTATAAGGAATGAAATTGAATTTCGTGTTCATCTATTTAAAGAATTCAACTCAAGTTTCGTCAATAGCAATTGAGTAAGAACACGTATGAGCAAGCTTAATAAACAAATCACAACAACATTACAAATCAGAAACATGTACATGGTAATGCAGTTATATCCAATTCTTTTATGCTTTCTCCACAAAAGTTCCTCCACATTAATGCGACTCTATATCAATAAATCTATCATGCAAGACTAGACATAATCAGCAATTGAAAAATATGACAACACAAGCTTCCGTCCAGTGAAATTTTCATCCAAAGATAGTAGGCAAAACCATAAACGTACAAACCTCCAAAGTCGTTCTATAATCCTTCCCTTCCCAATATGCTGATCAAGCAATTCTGGCACATCACTTGGAAGGATGTAGCCATACCTGCAATTAATAATACATAATATTCAAACTCCTTCATCGATCGCAACAAAATTTTAAATTGTTATGATCCGGATATTACCAATGGCCTGTTATGCTTCCATCTGATCCCGGGCTGTAGATAATCAATTTTCCATTGTGGCCTCCAGTGTGATAGCAAGCAGTAACAAATACCTGATTTGCCAATCCTCGCAGCTTAGCCTCCTCTTCGAACTTATCAATGAGAACACGTGCACTATCACGATGCCATTCCTCTCGACTACCATGTGCACATACAAATACATGGGAGCCAGTCAACGGCTCTTGCACTCCAGAAGCCCATGGTTTATTATTCACAAGGACATCATCAACAAAGCTGTCCACATCCGACTCTTTCAAGCCTCTTTGATCAACAAACAAAAACAATGTCAGAATCACAAAAAGGGATTTACAAGCAAGGAATTAGTCGTAAACTGAGCCATTAAATTCAATTTCTAGAGCTAATTTCAGAAGCTAACACATATCTAATTATCTATTTAGGTCAGTAAATTCATGTTGGTTATGGAATGGGCCTTCGATTATGAATTAATTACAGTTTGCCATTGTGTGTGTTAGTGTGGGCCGTGCTTAACAACTGGGTTGGGCTGCTGCATTTGGGCCCAGGGTGCAGCTCTCACACGTTTTGGGCTGGGTTTTACTGAAAGATCGAATGACTCTAATTCATTTTTTACATGTTAACATCGCAAAGCAGACTAAGAAAATGATTTATGCATACCTTTGTTTATTTGTCACTTGACTTTGGTTTAGGTTGACCATAGCTAATTTGATGAAGACCCTATCCTTTTTAGCCTTTAGGTATGTGTTTGCTACCTACCTGGGTGGTGGCTGAGTCCTGGATGTCTTGATTATCTTTGTGGGTGGTGAGTCTTGGATGCTTTGGTTCTGAATTTTCTTTATTTCTCATCCTTTAAACTATATATTTTTTAAAAATATTTTTATTTTTGATGATGCAGATAGATGAACATGTTCAAAGGGAATCATGAACCACAGATAGATGAATATCGTTTGATTCCAAGAGGTCAGTGATCATAAACTATTTTCATTTTGTATTTTAAGAATGAATGTGGCAAGTTCTGTTTGAATTTTGTACAAGTATCTGCTGAGGGTGGGTGGATGTAGATAGAACACACTAAATTTGGCCTCTGTGCTTAAACTGCTAAAAATAAGAGCTATACTTCCTGCACTTTGTTTTTACTGTGATGTGGAAATAGTCTTTAGAGTGGCTTATTTGAGATAATTGATAGAGGTTTGTGTTTAAGACCTGAGAGTAGTGCGGTGTTTTTCTTGCTGGTTCTGCTCACACGACCTCATCTGGCCATTGTGATGGAGTACACGGCTGGGTGAGAACTCTTCGAGAGAATATGCAGTGTTGGCAGATTTAGTGAGGATGAGATAAAGTAGTTTCAAATGCAGAGAAAATTTCATTGGAAATGATTTTAGTGTAGAGTCTCAAATATGGGATCTCTGAATGTCTCCTAAAATGGAATCCATCTCGATTTTCGTTTAGTTTCAAATATGGTAAGTTAGGTCTGAAGCATTTTTACATACACAGTCAGTTATAATGTAACTAAAACTGACATACTTTTTCGATTTAATTGTTGTTTTGCACAGGCAAGGTTTTTTCCTCCAGCAGTTGATATCAAGAGTTAGTTGCTGTCATTTCATGGTATGTAATGTGGCGCTTTTCTGCTAATGCGTCGTATACTGTTATGTCTTTCTCTTTTGATATTGGAAGTGTTGGTTGTAGTAAGGAAATAATTCGTTTCAATAGTATACGACTTAGATTTAATAGTATATGACTCAGCTTTTGAATAGCACTCGGGTGGGAACGTGGGTCGCCTCATGTTTTAGTCTCGTAAGCAATTTTACATGGTACTCTTCAATGTAGCTATAGGTAAGACAACACTCTCAGTATTCCATAATCAAACCACCATTTGAACTTTTTTCATCCACCAATTAAGTTAAGCTTTTATGTGCCATCTTGAATAGTTATAAGTTATTGCTTCAGATTACTCCAGTGCGACATTGTTGTTCTCTTGCTTAATATACTTATTCTTATTACTATTGTATCGTTAAGAAATACTCAACAACGGTTTCAGTTCATCGTTATGAATCGAATTAAAATTAACCACTCACTAGTTAATTATCTAAATCCTATAAATTCGGATTAAAATTAAAGCAACTACATAACAAAAACCTCAAGAAATCAACGCGAATTTACCTGTATTTGATCATTTGTGGGAAAATCAACACATCGCCGTCGGAAAACTCAGTTCCTTCACGTCCTTCAATTAGTGTCAACAACGTCTATCAAAACCAAGAAAAAAGTGAGTAACGAAGTCAACTCAGCTCAACACCAGAACTCAGTAGCTCCAGGAAATAAGAAATGGTAAGAAAAGCAATCAGAAACGCCGACGGATTGAGCTAGAAAACGGACCTTAGCGGTGATGTCGTTCTTGCAAGCTTTGAGAGCGGAGGCGAAGAACTTAGGGAGCGGATCAGACTCAGAGCCTTCAATGCACCACGGCCATGCCTCGAGGGTCTTGTAGCAGAGGAAAACGTGGCATATGCTCAACTGTGTATTGTCATTAGTGTCTTCATCAGACTCATATGACATGGTCTCATTGTCCTCCCAATTAGTATAACCATCAAACAAATCCCATTTTACAATATCCACTCCTGTTTTGTTCACCTTAATTCTATTATCTTGTCCATAAAATTCTGCTTTTACAAGAACCATGTCGCCGCCTTTCAGATTGAGCTTCTTGTTTGAAAGATTTCCCAACCAAAGATAATATTCATGGGAAGCAGTTACAGTGGCCTCCATAGGCCAGATGCGAAACTTAGTTCGCTGGGTACAGTTAACAACATCAATAGTTAGAGGCCCAATGCAGTCGGAGTTGTCCGAAGAATAAACAATGCCCAAAGCCAACCCTCCTATATAATCAATACTTGGCGGCACTTCAAATTTGACAGTTTCATCCTCTCTCACGACATAGGCTAACCAGTTAGGAATATCATTTCCAGAGAGAAAAATTCCACCAAACGCATTTTTCTACACCATGGGGTGCAAAGTTAGTATAAGCAACAATACAAAAAGTAGAGAGAGAGAGAGAGAGAGAGAGAGAGAGAGAGAGAGAGAGAGAGTACCATACCGTTTGGAGGTTCTCCTTAAAAGTATCAGTGAGACTGGTACACCCATCCATATGAATTGAACCCATGTTGTCCATTGAGTTCTCCAAGTTTGGAATATCTTTGAGTTTGTGGCAGTCTTTCAGTTCCAATTTCCACATTTTCGACGTCTCTGAAAAGTCGGACATTATTTCCAGTGCAGTGCAGTAATTCGCTTTCAATTCAATCAAACTGTTCGGCAAATCTGGGATTGACTGAAGGTTTGTGCATCGATTTAGATATAAAAACTGAAGCTCAGAAAGGGCACTGAGAATGGGTAGCCTATTAAAACCATTCCCATCTAGATCTAAAATTCTTAAAGAAGATAGACTCCCAATTATTTCGAGAACGGCACCATCTGTTATGTTGCAGTCGCTGAGTTCTAATGCCTCAATCACCTTCAGTTGTGTTAAAAAATGGTAACCCCCACACAAACCCTTACAGCCACTGAGGATCAATGCCTCGAGAAGTGGGAGTTTTGAAAAGTCTGGTAATTCAGTCAGGTCATGGCAGTCTACAAGAATGAGATGCTTCAACTTCTTAGGCAACTGTACTCAAAAAGAGAAAACAATAATAAAAATCCAAATAAATAAGAGAGAATGAATGACGATGACTGATGTCGATATTTATAAGGACATTGATAATTATATCGTACCAGGTCCGAATCCTCCCAAACTCGTACGATCTTGCTGTAGCTCAGGCCTAAATAAACTAGGTTTCGTTGATCAAAATCTGCTGGTATGGCTTCAAGAGGAAATCCATCCCAAATCAACAATCTTAACTCCTTGGAAAGATGTTTGTAGCTTCCAGTCAGCTTTACATTTTCCAGCATGAGAAATTTCAAACGCCGCATCTTCTTAAACGCTTCTGTACTGAAGCTTTGCTCGTCACCAGAATCTTCTGGCAAAGCTAAGGTTAGTCCTTCAACTGCTTCAGTTCCCTGTTAGTAAAAATAAATTAAAAAAAAAAAACAAGAAAAGGATAATATTCACACGAAGCAGAGCCGTGAATTGGATGAATGAACTACTAGAAAGGTAGGGCATACAACATAATTATGTATTTTCTCTTTCAATTTACAGTGGATGAAAGCCTTTTCTTTTCTTCTTCTTCTTCAAATATACTATGTACGGCATACATTATATATATGCGGATATGCATATATACTTCTCTTTCTTTACATGTACTTAAGATAACATCTTTTTATTGCTAAAGTACTTACAGATTCGTTCCTCAGCACTCTTTTTGCATCTTCACTACGCCACAATCGACTATGTTTTCTCATTTTCACAGGAGATTCTACCCGCACAATTTCTCTTCCCATATCTCGAATCAAATCATGCATTCTCAATATTCCCTCTTCATCAATATATAAGAGACATCGATCGCAGAGTGTGTTAATTTCTGCTTCTACAGAAAAATGACTACAACCATCCAATATTGCCGTGACAGTATTTTTACTCCATCCAATAAAGAAACAAGATATGTCAAGGAACACATCCTTCACATGATCATCACTTAGCCCATCGTAGCTTAATTTAAGCGTTTCATGAATTGTTCGATATGGAATATTTCTCAATTTATCCAATGTACTTTCCCATGTGGTTTTACTCTTTTTCGTAGCCAACAAACGACCAACAACTTTCAGAGCTAGGGGCAATCCTCCACAATAGTCAACAACATCTCTTGCGAGTTCAATATATTCTTCGTCGGGACAAGGATTTCCAAAGGCGTGCCAACTAAGGAGCTCAAGAGCTTCTTCATTAGTCATTTCTTGTGCCTTATATCTTTTATCCACCTTCTTTATATTCAACACTTGTTCATCTCTTGTTGTTATAATAATCGTACTCCTTGAACCAAACGATTTGTGTTCTATCGCCAACTCATCTAACTGGTCCACATCATCTATGTCATCAACTACGATGAGTACTTTCATGCTTCCAAGTCTTTTCTCTATCTCCTTGGTTCCTTCGGCAACACTGCTTACGTTAATGTCAGGCCGTTTCAAAATATCTCGAAGAAGTTGTTCTTGCAGACTAATCATCTCTTTCTTTTTACTTCTCACATCTTCAAGGTAACATTGACGACTAAAATTGTGCTGATAATTGCTACAAATGGCTCTGGCAAGCGTTGTTTTACCTATACCGCCCATACCCCAAATTCCAATTATTTGAACATCAGATGAACCTCCAGCGTCTAAGTATTTAGTACTGAATTCTTGCACGCGAAAAGCCATTCCAACTAAGTGCTTGGCTTCTAAGTCTGTGGTTTTCAGTAGTTCATTGACGTCCTCAACAATTTTCTCGATAAACACTCCTTCACACCTATGAGTAGAAATTCCAAATTACAAGAGCCATACTAAATGCCTTATTCATAATGACTAGATATTTACATATTGAAACAGATTTGAATAAACTGGATTAATTGAGCTCAAGTCAACCACGTATCTAATCTTTGATTATAATGTGAATACATTAGATCATTGGTGACTGGACTATTATGCAATTGTAACTTTCAGTAATATAATTAAGAATCTATTACAATTGGGATTTTAATTTGATAAAGTGTGGAGCATTTGTCCTTCACACACCCAAAAAAACAAAGCACATACCCTGCGTTTCACTTCCTTAATTTTGACGGAAATTCATATGCAAATCATTTGCAGCAAATGCTCTACCATTTGCTAATTTCTAAACAAATTAGTTGGGCCTAATGGGATTCAAACTTTCCGTAAATGTTTTATATTTTCAAGTTTAGTTTTCCAGGATATAGTCGGAGCCCAACCCAAGTTTGCAAATATAAAATTCATATACCAATTCTAATAAAGTTTTATATAGTCACCAAAATTACAATTCTATCATAGTTTAGGGACATCCAATTTTTCTTCTACCATATAAAATCAGATTCAATGCCTTAATGATAGTATCTTAATTTTGGTCCATTAGTGAAATATGGTGATATGAAATTTGAAGTAAACAAAAAAGTATACCCGTCGGCCGTGGTTTTGAGGTTCCAGCCGGTCAAATCCGCAGAAGCCTTAAGATCCTCTCTCCACTGCTTGACCTCATTTGGATCTTCATTCCTTTTGTGCTTCCGAAATGCTTTCGAAAAACTACCATTCTGTTTCCTGACTTGAGAAGGGTCAACGTCGTAGAATATTGGACACACTATTTTCCCCTCTTGATCTTTTAGGCACCTCATGATCTTCGACAGCTCCCTCAGGCACCATCGGGAGTCCGCGTACCTCTTCGAGAAGATGATGACGGCGATTCTCGACCCTTCGATTTCTTGGTCAAGTTCCCTCGGTATGTTTTCCCCCCTTTTGAGCTGGTTGTCTATAAACGTTTTAATTCCGGCATTGCGTAACGCAAGGAAGAGGTGGTCTGTGAAGGTTTTGCGGGTGTCTTCACCTCTAAAGCTCAGGAACACCTCGTACTTCCAGCGGTTTGAGCTCCGCGAGGAAGAAGAAGAGGCAGCAGCGGCGGCTCCACGGGCGGAGCTGCTGGCATCCATTGCAGCCTGTAGAAGTGCAGCTTGACTATCAAATAACCAAAGTCGAGTCTTTCCCAAGATTTCCCAGTGTAGGCGGCCCCTTTAAATTTTTTGCATGGGCCAATGATGTCACTGCCGTGTCGATAACGCGTAAGTTCTATTCCTCCCACAATTTAATTTGTATAAATGTTACCATCAAATTTTTGCATGGGCCAATGATGTCACTGCAATTTCCTTTCTTTTGTAGCTTTTTGAGAAATCTGCCGCCCAACTTTAATTCAGTTGGCGACCTTATTGTATTTTAAGTGTGGTGCGCAGGTGGACGTAAGAATCTTCGGTGTAAAGCACGATCCAACTGTTGGAGTCAGTCTAGAGAGTATCAATGGGAAGAAACCTCGTCTCCAACAATCTATCTTAACAAAAGATGCAGAAAATTAAACTCCAACAATCTATCTTAACTAAATGACTGTCTTTATTTTGTGGACAGTAATAAAATAAGGAGACTTTGTACGATTGAAGGGGGAGAAAGATGAAGACTTTCTATAATAAAAGGACTTGCTTGGCACTGTAGGTTTCAGAAAACAGACCCATCCCCGGAATCACGGTTGAGGATCCAACAAATCTAGGGTGTGCCTTTTGTTTAGACCATCTCCAATGGTTAGGCTAAAAGCCAAATTTTTTAACCCGGAAAATTTAGCTTTTAGCCTAGAAACAACTTTTCTACTCCAACCATTCTAGCCTAAAATTTTAGCCCGGGATTATTAAAGAATGAACTTAGGCTATTTTTTTGGTTAAATTAATTTTTTAAAAAAAATTTAATATGTAGACTATCGTAAATTAATTTTATGAACATTTTAATCTAAAAAAATTTAAATTCCGATAAATATTGGGTGCAGTCCACTCCGATTTCTGGGCTAAATTTTAGGGGGAATTTGGCATTGGTTTAGCATTTAGCATTTAGCCCAAAATTTCCCCTTGGGTTGGAGTGGGTTTGGGGGGAAATTTTAGGGGGTAATTTGGCTTTTAGCCCACCATTGGAGTTAGTCTTAGGGGGCAAAGAATAAAATCCCAGAAGCACCCACTAATAACCCCACAATTTTAAAATGGCCACTGATGAGAACTGTATCAGTGAGGGGACATTTTTAATTATGATTGAAATACAAGTGGGTACATCACGTGTTTTATATAAATGGTTAAAATTAAAAAAAAAAATATTTAACACTAAAAAAATAAAATCAACCAAATGTTTAATTAATTTTTTAATATTTTATTAAATTTTTAAGGCACGTGACTATTTAACGTAAGAATTGATAAACAAACTTACGGATGGTATGAAATTGTAAAAATTCATAAGATAAGGTATTACATTGACATTTTTTAAAGATGAAATATGAAACTGTAACTGACCCAATAGTTGATGTAGTTTTATGTAATTTACTCTCTTAGAGTAAATTAGAAAGTAAAACACATTACTTTGGCGTTTCTGAAACTTGAAAGTGACAAATCTGACATGGACAATAAGGATGTGTGACTTAGATATCAGCTTGGAGGGAAATGGATTGAAGTACAAAGGTTAAGGCAAATGAGAGGACTTACACGAGTTTATATATCAAATTATTATGATATATTTCACGACGCCTCCTATGAGAGATTTTTTGATGTGTCAAAAACACAATTTGATTTTGATACTTGAAAAAAAAATAAAATTCAACCACTTATATGATTATACTTGTACCATCATATATTTCAGCACACCAAATAGTTGTTGTCTCTTACTTCAGATCTACTGCTCTATATTTTATACACATCGTGTTATTCATTAAAAGACAAACAGACATGCTAATATTTTGGTCCCAATAAGCAAGAACCATACCGTATACTTAAATTTATCAAGCAAGCATCCGCTGGAAATAAAATGTTAAGGCAAATATTGTATCAACGAAACAAAAGAAGGAATTGCCATTTGGTGATTAGGCGACCTAACAACAAAAATATATATATAAAAAAAAAAAAAAAAAAACTAGTCAATAATTTAAACACCAAACTAAATGATCATTACGAAGATGTGGGTTGTTGAAGAGTTGGATCATCACTTTCCTTAACTATATCAAACAACATATTTTAGTTGTCCTGTCGATCCCCTATGATTGAAACCAAGCTCTCCGAATAATAAGCTCGCACTTTTCCACAAACTCAGAATTGCTGAGTAATCTTCTGTAATTTGGGTTGTAAGAGATCATAATTTCTTCTTTGTCACATTTGAAAAGAAATTCTCCACTTCGCCAAAATCCCAATAGCTCCAATGACCTTGCAATGCCTTCAATTGGCCCTATCGTGATTAGCTTAGTCCAAGATTCATCGTCAGCATAGTCTTGCAAGATCCATACTTCACAAGTCTTGTCAGGAATATAAGACTTTGGCTGAACAACCACTGAAAGAGAATCATCGTTCCATGCATGAATATTGAAATGTGTACCACCGTCCGGTAAAATTTCCCGTAACTTTGAAAAACAAATCAATCGGAACACTTCATCAGCCATGTCAAAAGAAAGAATTGCACTGTGAGTATCGGTATCATTACTGACCATCCAGTGAGAATTCCCTGTGACATAGTGTCAGTTTCACAAGAGTAAGGGTAATCCCAATACCAAATTACATCAAACGGAGAAGAGTGATCTAATTCTCTCCATGAATTAGAACGCAAGCTATATAGTACGACCTTCACAGAGGAAGATGTTGTCCCCGTTCTTGTATCGTTGCATACAAGAATTAAGACCAGCTTGTAATCATTGGTTTTACGATCAAACCCAAATCCACGATTGCTGATCCATGACTTAGGGCAAGGACGCACTGGAAGAACCTTGAATTCTCTGAGTGAAACATTTGCCAGGGCAATAAGTTTCGACCTTATTAAGCAATAACCAGTAGATTCTATTGCAAGGACCCAGAATTTCACAAAACTTGGGTAAGTAATTTAGCCGATGCCGAGAAACATGTTGCGTTATTTCGTCCAAACAAAGCAAGGAGACATGACCAGTACCACTACCATTTTGAAGTAGACAATGCTGATAAACGTTTGTGGTGTGATGGAGTTGTTGGATGGCGAAATTCGGGTCGTTGATGAGATCATACCAGGATTTGCAGACGCATTCGAATCGCTTCAGAGATTTCACGGGCAGCCTGGAAAGAATGTTTGGCAACACGTTGAAAGGGGGTATTTGTACATTTTGACCCTCATTTAGGAGAAATTTTTTCATTACGGCGGTGGATTGTCTGCCTTCTTATTTTCATCATTTTTTTATGCTTTTTTTATGATATGTGATCATAATTAAATCATGTTAATATTTTATATTAAATTTTTATATAAATAATAAAATATAAAATAATAAAAATATAAAATATTAATGTGCTTTAACATGATCACGTAAGAGAGCATTGGGGCATGGAGAACGGAAACGGGAAGGTATACAATCCACGGTGTTCCGAACAAGGAAAAGCCAGCCACGTGGCTTTCTATTTATGATTAAAATAATGTCAACACTTTAGCTCCGTCCAACAATGGCGTTAAACTTTCATTTTTCATCCCTGTAAATTTGAAAATCTGCCCAGAACTATTTTCTACTAAAATTCAGTTATGCTAGTATCAATTATAAGAAACAAATTTGATCTTGGTTTCTTTGTTTGAACAAATTAATTCCTAAATCTAATCGGCCGACGAGACCCATCATTCCTAAGAGACTGAAACTTATCTGAAACACCACTAAAGTACAAGCCAAGAATAAGAAACCCAGAATCCAGTTCATGTGGGAGGAGGAGGCCATTGCCTTTCTCAGGCAACCTGAACGATTCCTTCGAAGTTCGAGCAGAGGGATTTTTCCTTTTTCAAACGAAAAAGAAGAAGACGAATTGAAAACTTACAAAGGGAATGAATTTCGGGAGAGGATCCTCTCCGGATCCTCCTTCTTCTTCTTTCTTTTCTGCAGATTTTCATCACCCTCATCCATTTTTTCCAGCTGAAACACTATTTCCAGTCATCCGTTTCAAAACACAGCCTATATACACACACACACAGAGGATAAAAATGGAAGAAAAAGAACTGAAATCTTCATACGTGGAGGAGTTATAGAGATTATGCTCCCAAAAATTGAAGAAGCATAAGGAGGAGGCAGATTTGTAGAGTTCGGAGAGTTGACTGGAAATAGTGTTTCAGCTGGAGAAAAATGGATGAGGGTGATGAAAATCTGCAGAGAAGAAAGAAGAAGAAGGAGGATCCGGTGGGGTTGGGTCCGGAGAGAATCCTCTCCCATGAATTTCAATCTTTATCTCTCTTGATCTTTTGACGAAAAAAAGGAAAAGAGGAATCCAGAAATAAAAAAATATTAAAAAAAAAAAAAAATCTTAGAAGAAGGGGAATTCAGAATGGCAGCAGTACAGAAAAGGTTTTTTGGTTTTTGTGCTGACAGCTGAAAAATTTTTAGTTAAAAAAATAAAAAAACACGTGGGTGATTTTTATTTCTTGGGAACATCACCTGTAATGATCAGGTGTGTTCCCGTCACCTGAAAAAATTTCTCCTCATTTTGAAGAGCGAGCAGCAAATTTAGGAGGAGGAGGGGTATGGTATGGGCTGAGAGTTTGCGGAGCGAGAGCAACACAAATCCTATCATAAGAGGAGGTTTTACATATGGAGTCAAATGGAAACCCCAAATCTTATAACTAACCCTAAATTAAATTTTGATTAAAATAAATAATAATAAAAAGTTGAATAAGAGTAATAGTAATGCTAGGAGACTAATTTGTAGACAAATTTAGTAAACTAAATCATGTATCACCAATAGAAAATGGACACGGATATCAACACTCAAGTAATTATCAAATTTTATATCATTTAGTTTATAAAATTTTGTTTAGAAATTTAGTATTCATAACATTATCCTTTTTGATTAATTAAAAAATTGGTTTAAAAAAATTATCCCCATAGCACTATCCTTGAATTAATTGTTCTTTATAAATAATGTTTCATTAACCCAAAAATTGGTAAAGAAGGGTACTACCATTACCATATCTTTGATTTCCATGAACAGTTTTGAGTTTGAATTGACAAAGGAGAAAGGCTGAAAGGGTTCTTCGACACTCACTCATGACATAAGTTATGAACTTTTTTAGAAGTTTTACGTTAGTAAAATTAAAAATATTTATTTTTATTAAATATTTTTGTTTTTCTTAATCAAGGAAATCAATTAATTTTAATTCAAAACGATATTGTTAGTGAGTTAAATAATGGGCTGTTAGGAACTTAGGAGTTAAGAAAATCGGTGAAATTGAACCCGCACAAGGGTGTATATATAAGCATGAATCACCATCATTTACCGCGAGTGTTGTAAAGCGTTGTCTGCAATTAATTATGAGGAAATAGACTAATGAGGTTGTGTGAAGAGTACAATCAAGTGAGTGTAGTTAAAGTTGTAAATCAACCACATAAAGAGAATCATTCGAACTACGGTGATCACTGCAGTAAGGTGAAAAATCCTATAATTTTGGAAGCCTAATCAGTCTTAACTCTTAATCAGCCATGTTAAAAGACAGACTAGTGTATTGATAGCGTTTCTTATGGTCACTGACCAGCTAGTGACAATTTCCATTGACACATAAATTCTTCCAATTGAGAGTGATGCAACATGGTATCTTCCAACAGAAAAGTATCTTATAATTTTCTCGATGGTCCGAATTGATGAGTTTGCTTGATTGTGATCACGAGCATGATGAAATTCTCCATAGTTTTTCCAGATCTGAAAAAGGTGAATAGTCATGATTTACTACCGGTTGTCCTCATTTTTCAATAAAAGAAGGCAAGCTATATTGGGTCCTATCTAGCGGCATACCACGGATGTACCTCACAATGAAAATTTAAAAGGAAAACTAATGAAAATGACTTGAAAACTTTGAGTTTTAACGATAAAGAAAAAATAAAGGGTAAAATGAATAGTACAAAGATTGACTTTTTAATGTAAAAATATTATTTTTCGTTAAAATAAACAGTATCGGAAGTTTTTAGTTAAAATTTCCAAATTTAAAACCAACTTGTAATTATTGGATTTAGGATCAAATACAAATACAACAGATAGTGACTCATTGTATACAATGCGATTCTGACATGTTGCGACAACTGCACAGATCACTTCATCAGTCAGGTTAAAATAAAGAATTACAGAAGGAAAGCCATAACTGTGAAACCCCACCCCCAAAAGATTGTATAAATTCACCTTGTCCATAAAAATTAATGAAATGTTACAATTTGGTCCTAATATCCTCACCCAATGCGGATCTGAATTTCAGATTCTCTCCCTCTCTTAACTGCCACGTGGCAGACCCCATCTCTTGTCCCTCATTCTCTCTTTCCCCCGGATCTCTCAACTCACTCATTCCTCTCACTCACTCTCTCTCACTCTCTCTCTCTCATAGCTCACTCTCTCTCTCTCTCTCTCTCCTTCTCCCCCGATTCGAACCCACAACCACGCACGCACCCATCTACACACCCACACCACCGACGACGCAGCACCATTACCGCCACTGTGGACTTTCTCTCTCACCCTCCCTCGTCTCTGTGGAGATAAGTGAAGCCCAGAAATCGAGAGCTAGCTCCGGCGAACCCTGTGAGCTTCGAGCCAGATTCTGGCCGATTATGTCCATTACACGGCAATCAAAGGTAAGGAATCTCTCCCTCTCACCTCCACCTCCAATTTCGTGGTTAAATTGTGCCCTAGTGTGTTAGTTTTGCTGTCGACCGGAGCACGGGGGGCTCCAGCCTCCTTCCCCGGCGAGAAACCAACCCAGGCCCTTAGGGCCGTGTATCTTTGGGCCTTCAGGCCGGTGCATCCGAGCCCAAACCCTTTCGTGACCCAAACCCACAACCCTTTTAATTGGAGGCCTTTTGGGCCGCTTAGCACTTGAACCATAGGCCCGTCAGGCCCAAACCCAAACCTTTTTATTTTATTTTGTTATTTATTTAAATCCCAAAACCCAAAGGCATTGGGCCGGGCTTTCAAGCCTAAGCCCCTTATATAGAACCTGGAGCCCTCGGCCCGTTAGACCCTAAACCCTTTAGGGTCCAAGCCAACCTGGTTGATCCGACCTGAACCTGTTGACTTGATCCGGTCAGCGTTTGACTCTGACTTTGATCGGTCAAAAGTTAACGTGGGGGATCCCCCTAGACTAATTTCGACGTTTGTTTTTTCAAATTAAATTGTTTGAATAAAGTTTTATTAATTAGACCCTTTATGTTCTTAGGGGCAATTATTTGTGATGTTTTCGTCTTAGTTTGCGTGGCTTTTCGATGACGAAGTATCAGTAAATGGATCCCTTCTAAAATGCATGTTTTAATAGTGCAAATGTATACATGAAAAACATGATTTAGTGATTACGTTTTATAAAATATTATACTTACTAAGAATATTTTATAATACCATATTTTATCAAACTGATGTTTTTTGTAGTATATATAACAGATGACTGTATACTATTTAGAACATGCTTTTACACACGTCTTTATAGTATAAATGATGGATGATTTTATACTATAAAGATGTTTTGAGATATATGTACTTATGTTTGGAAATACTATATTCATTGTTTTGTGCTTATCTAGTAGTCACTGTTCTGTCTATGGGCGATTATACTTATATTGACGGGTGCTGTAGGAGCCTATAAGCGGTTAATACTTATATTGACCTTCCGCTTGTACTCTGAATTAGAATATGCTCTGAACATGTCATGATCTATCGCTATTTTTTCGTTGTTGGCAATAAATATTATGATATTATTTTATGTAGTTTGAACGAAAATTATATGCATGTTTCACGTGTCTTCAGCATTTGCATTCACAAATGACTAGCTTCCCCTTCAGGTGTTGGCCAACACGTGAACATCTTGATGTCTCTCGGACATCGGAATCTGGGCGTGTCAATAACTATCACTACTGACCAACCAGTTAAATATCCACACCAATAAGAACACAAGTGTATGATCTAGTTTTCTCCATGCACGTATTAAAACACAATCTATCTATAGGATCCGGAGACATTACACGTTTTTGTGCTCCCTTTCCGTAACCTTTTTTTAAGGATCCAAACAGCTTATATTTCAATTCATCGTTCATAAATTATCTTTGCAAAAAATTAGACAGACTCAAAACCTATTAAGACGTTCTTGTGAAGAAAATTGATGAATAAAGTTCAACAAAAAAAAAAAATACTAAATTTAGTCTAATGTTCATATGAGGGTGATCTTTCCAAACTATTGAGAATAACATACCCATCACATAAAAGAAACTACAAACTCAAAGACACAAGAGACGGAGAGAGAAATGAACAATAAAAAAACTGGCAAACTAAGGAAGGGGACGTGTGATTGTGGTTGATACATCCCAAAAATTAGGGTCGAAGTCATCATCTTGTTATTCTCCTTTTCTTTTGTTGATGTCTAGAATCATCTTCTTTAACTATATTTTGGTCGTCTCGTCGATCACCTATGATTGAAACCAGGCTCTCTGAGTACGCTCCCCATGATCCACAAGCGTGGAGGTTCTTAATCTTTTGAGTACTTGGGTCGTATGTGTACAAACTCAAGACCTGGATATTCACGTTCACGTCTTTTGCATACCCTTTAAGCTAGGGCTGCATGTATTTATAGTCATGCGAAGATTACACTCAGGGATTCAAATCCCTATTTACATGGAGACTTTGAAAACCACAAATACAAACCTAAACCTATCCAACTACGTACAAACCATAAATACAAGATAAACAAGAAGTCAAACAGATTCGGAACACTTCAAAACAGACTCAATCCTAACAGACTGAGGACTAGGTCTAACATCCCCCCGCAAGCTGAGAGGACGAGACACAACTGGAAGCTTGGAAACCAAAGTCTTGAACCTTGATGATGACAAACCTTTGGTGAATATATCAGCCACTTGATCTTGTGAACAAATAAAGTTGACAATAAGCTCACCACGCACCACTTTTTCACGTACGAAATGATAGTCAACCTCGAGGTGTTTCGTGCGGGAATGGAAAACAGGATTAGATGCCAAAGCTATCGATGAAATGTTATCACACCATAGTTGTGGACGAAGAAAAGGCAACTGTAAATCACGAAACAAAGAGCGTAGCCAAGAAATTTCGGCTGCTGTATAGGCCAGTTGCCTATACTCAGCCTCGGTGCTTGATCGGGAGACCGTCTTTTGTTTCTTGGAACTCCAGGAGATGAGGTTCGAACCCAAATATATACCATAACCTCCCGTAGAATGGCGCGTATCAGGATCTCCTGCGTAGTCTGCATCTGAGAACGCACTGAGCTGCATGCTACCAGGTTTGTACAACAAACCTTGTGCGTACGTAGATTTAACATACCGTAAAATGCGTTTCACAGCCGTCCAGTGGGTTGTAGTAGGAGCATGCATGAATTGACACACTTGATTAACGGCATATGAAAGATCAGGACGTGTGATCGTAAGGTACTGTAAGGCCCCCACGACACTTCTGTAAGTGTAAGGGTCAGGATGTGGATCACCCTCATGTAGACTGAGTTTCTGACCTGCACAGACGGGCGTTGAAATAGGCTTGGCATCAAGAAAATTGGTCCGCTTCAAAAGATCCAATGCATACTTTGCTTGACTAAGATGCATCAGATTATGCGAATAGGAGACTTCCACACCCAGAAAATAGTGGAGAGGCCCCAAGTCTTTCATTGAAAATAATGTGCGTAGCTTCTGGATTAAACGATGCATTTGCCGTGGATGATTGCCTGTAAGTAATATATCATCGACATAAATCAACAGAAGTAAATAAACACCTTGTTGCTTGAAGACAAACAACGAATAATCACACTTAGATTCCTGAAAACCCAAATGAAGCAGGAAATCCGAGAAACGTTGAAACCAAGCTCTCGGTGCTTGTTTCAAACCGTACAAGCTCCGTTGTAAGTTGCATACATGATTTGGGTATTGGGAATCAACAAACCCAACAGGCTGCCTCATATACACCTCCTCCGCTAGATACCCGTGTAAAAAGGCATTCTGAACGTCAAGTTGACGAACTGGCCATCGATTTGAGACTGCAAGACTGAGTACTAATCGAATGGTACTGTGCTTGACCACTGGACTGAACGTTTCGCCATAATCCACGCCGTGTTGCTGATGAAACCCATTGGCAACTAGCCGTGCCTTATATCGGTCGATGGAGCCGTTTGCATGTCGTTTAATCTTATAAACCCACTTGTTTGGGAGCAAATTCATATGAGGTTTGTAGGGAACAAGATTCCACGTCCCAGAACGCTGTAAGGCATTAAATTCTGTGACCATAGCATTTCGCCATTCCTGTTGTTTCACGGCTTGGCGAAAGGACGTAGATTCAACAGGTGTATCAGTGGTGACGACATGCAAAGCATATTTGGGATTAGGTTTCTGGATGCCAGCTTTGGAGCGTGTTTGCATGTGATGTACTGGATTAGGTGCACAAACAAGGTCCGGTTGCTGTTCAGGTTCACTGATAATTTCTTGCTCATTGGGCATTTCTAAAGGCACAATATCAGGGTTGAGAACAGGAGGAGTATTAGGGATTGCAGGCACACTAGGGTTTGGTATGGAATCCACAGAAGAAGTTATATTTGTTGGCGGAGGGTCATGGGGAAGAAGTTGGGCAGTGCTAGGAGAGGCGATGACTGGGGAGTGTGATGGAGATAAGGAAGGGAAAACAAATAAGAGATCAGATGGAGGAGAACTACCTATGGCATGGACGCTTTCCTTTCGAAGTGTGATATCCTTGAATGGAAAAGAGTCCTCATCAAAGAGGACATGGCGAGACAAGTAAACTCGTCGTGTAGATACATCCAAACATTTGTACCCCTGATGATCTAGCGAATAACCTAAGAAAACACAGGATTTGGATTTAGCCTCAAGTTTGTGTTGTGTGTAGGGTCTCAGCCACGGGAAACACCTACACCCAAATACTTTAAAAAAAATCATATTTTGGTGTTCTTGTAAACAATTTTTCATAAGGTGACTTATTCGACAGAACACGAGTAGGCAACCTATTGATGATATAGGTGGCTGTTTGACACGCATCAGGCCAAAAGTTTGAGGGAACACCAGCATGAGACAACATGACTATGGCAGTTTCGACAATAAGACGATGTTTCCTTTCTGCAAGACCATTTTGTTCTGGGTGTTTGGGACAAGAAAACCTTTGTGAGATGCCATGTTTATCTAAAAAATCTCGAAAAGCATTATTCTTATACTCTCCTCCTTCATCACATTGGAGAAGCTTGATAGAACGCTGAAACATGTTTTCAACCTTGGTTTTGAATTTAAGAAATATTTGGAACACCTCAGACTTATTTTTCATAGGAAAAATCCAAGAATATTTGGAAAAATCATCGACAAACAATAAGTAATAACGATATCCTTCATTTGAAATAACGGGTGAACACCAAACATCCGAATGTAAAAGGTCTAAAGGGAATTGCGAAACAGACTCTGAAACTTGAAACGGCAATTTGGTACTCTTGCCTAATGGACACGAATGACAGAAACGTACAGCAGAGGTGCCACTAATTGGCACTTGATTATTGGAAATTAAAAATTTGATTATTTTAGACGCAGAATGGCCCAGACGATCATGCCATTTCTGTGTAGACACTCGGACTCCTAAACATGTTAGAACGGGATGATTGGATGATCCACCGCCATTAGGAAATGGGTATAACCCATTCTCACACTTCCCTCGGAAAAGCGTCCTCCGGGTCTTGAGGTCCTTAACAAGAAAGAAATGTGGAAAGATTAGTATATAACAGCTATTGTCAAGTGTAAAACGATGGGCAGAAATTATACTGGTGGAGGCCGAAGGACAATGTAATATGTTGTTAAGTTTAAATGAGCAAGAGTCAGTCATGATTTGATTTGAACCAGAATGTGCAATAGAAAGACCAGTATCATTACCTACTCCACCAATGTTTTCATTACCATTATACTCCTTGGGATTGACAAGGTTCTGTATCTTAGGAGTAATATGGGCGTTTGCTCCAGTATCAAGTAACCAGGAGCCATTTTGCTGACGATTCAGTGTGGTTGGAGATGAAGCCATAGCTGTTAGACGGTTGGTTGGAATACGACCTTCGTAGGCTGCATTCATGCGATGATAGCAATCAAGGGCGGGATGCCCTTCTCTTCCACAGATTTGACAAGTTATACGACCACCACAGGAAACAGACCTTGCAGCGGATTGTTGTCTGTGGGCATTGTTGTTGCGAGAAACAAACCCTCTCTGATTTACAGAGGAACCACGGTTGGACGGTCCAGCGCCTCGTCCAGTACCTCGAAGACGTCCACCACGTCCTCTTGCAGCCACATACACATTAACGGGAGCAGTGTCTGTCACCTGAACAGTTTGCTCTGCCATCCTTCTCTCAGTGGTGAGAAGGAGAGACTCCAGAGTGGGATACGTGATAGGAGAATCACGTGCTTGTGCGGCATTCACGGTCATTTCAAAAGCAGGTCCAAGATTATTGAGAATAATCTGAACAAGCTCATCCTCTTCAACTGGTTTGCCAGCTAGGGCTAGGTTGTCAGAAATAGAATTCATCTTGTCAAGAAAATCAGCAATTGAAAGGTCACCTTTTTTGGTTTGCAACAGTTCGTTGCGCAGAAACAGAATTCGATTCTGAGAGGATGATGCATAGCGCTGCTCCAAAGCTTCCCAAGTTGCTCGAGACGTGCGTTTGCTTGCCACAGTTGACAACACAGAGGCTGTGAGCGAGCCATTGATCCAACTGAGGATCATTTGATCATGTTGCATCCAGGTAGTGTACGACGGATTGACTGCAGTATTTCCAGGAAGATTCATAGGAGGACAAACACAGGAGCCATCTACGTACCCCATTAGATCACGACTCCTCAAGATAGGAAGAATCTGGGCTAACCACAATGGGTAGTTAGTTCGATCGAGTTTGATGTTGACAATGGTGGTCATGGCGGAGGAAAATGGGATGGTTGGATTGATGGTAGTGGTGGTGGTGTTGTTGCTGCTAGTGTCAGACGACATAATGAAAGGTAGTGGGCGGAAAAAAAAATTGGATCGATGTCGTTGGACTTAGAGAGCTCTGTGTACCATGTACAAATTCAAGACCTGGATATTCACGTTCACGTCTTTTGCATACCCTTTAAGCTAGGGCTGCATGTATTTATAGTCATGCGAAGATTACACTCAGGGATTCAAATCCCTATTTACATGGAGACTTTGAAAACCACAAATACAAACCTAAACCTATCCAACTACGTACAAACCAGAAATACAAGATAAACAAGAAGTCAAACAGATTCGGAACACTTCAAAACAGACTCAATCCTAACAGACTGAGGACTAGGTCTAACAGTATGAAGACAAGAAACCTTGTCTGCCTTCAAAATTTTTGAAAAGAAGTTTCCCATTTCTCCAAAAACCCAATGGGTATGTGACGCCTGCAATTGGCCCTACGGAAACTAATTTGGTCCAGGATTCGTTACCGTAGTCTTGCATAATCCAAACGTCAGATTTCTTCTCTGGCTTATGCAAAACAATCATAGAAAGAGAATTGTTATACAATGCAATTTGGATATTACTATCACAGTTCGGCAAAAAATCCAGTAACTGTGGAACCCTAATCAGTCGGAACACTTCATCAGCCATGTTAAATGAAAGAATCACATAGGGATCATCATTAAAACCGTGCCTCACGAACCAATCATGTTTCACGAACCAGTGATAATATCCGTTGACATATATAGTAGAGGAGCTGATATGAGAGTCACGCTACATGCTATCATTAAATAGTGTAGAATCTAATTTTCTCCTTGAATTAGAGTGCAAGCTATATACTTGAACCCGATAGACATAATATGGCCGTAGTTGACCGAAGTACCTCTCAATCATAACAATCTTGTAATCATTGGTTTTAGGATCAAATCCAAATCCACATACTTTGATTTTAAGGTAGGGAAATCCAGAAGGACGCGTGATGCTCAAGTGTGGAACATCCTTGACTTTGACAGGTCAACGGTCAACGTTGACTTTGACCGTTGACTTTTTTGGGTTTTCGTACGGGACTCCTCCTAGGCTAATTTCGACGTCCTGAACCCGTTTCCGATGTCCGTTTTCCCAAATTCAGTCATTTGAGTGGAGTTTGACTAAATGTACCATTTATGTGCTTAGGGGCGTTTATCTGTGGCGTTTCCTTATTCGCTAGATGGCGTGGCTTTTTGACGGCGAAGTACTGTGAGTGGACCCCTTCTAAAAATGCATGTTTTGATAGTACAAATGCATACATGAAAAACATGATTTGATGATTATGTTTTATGGAATGTTTTATGAGATAACATGCTTAGTGAGGCTAGTTTGAATTATTACTATTTTTCCTATAACTCATGTTCTTATAGAATATCTGATGGATGACGATATGATATTTAGAACATGTTTAGAACATCTTTTTATAGTATAGATGATGGATGATTTTATACTATGAAGTTGATTTTCAATATATGTATATTCACTGGTTTTGTACTTACCTAGTGGTCCTTTCCGCTACGGGACGTAGGAATAGATTCGGTCCATCCCAGGCGACGGTTTGGTGTTGGCATAGGCCTGGAGTGTGTTTTCCTCTGACTGTTTGCTCAGAGACGGGGAGCTGGCATGGGGCCTGAAGTGTATTTTCCTCCGACGGTCTGCTCAGAAACGGGGAGCCGGCATGGGGCCTGAAGAGTTATATCGGACATTCACTAGTGTTTATTATTTATGCGAATTATGATTTGAGACATTGCACGACATGCTAGGTTTCGGAAAACCTATGTTTATAATTATATATTGTGTTTTCATAAAACTTGGGGGTTAGTATGTTGATAACTGTTTTATATATATACATATCAACTTGGTCCACTCATGTTTGTTTTGCGCCCCCTTCAGGACTTAGAATCGAGGCATACAATCCCGACGTCCAGGCACTTCCGCATCGGCATCTTCGAGTCCTCTCGGTGTAGGACCCATTCCTTTGTTTCATTCAATGTTATATTATTTTTCTTTTAGTGTTCTAGATTGGAGGTGTGCTCTGAACACGGTCTTTATTTAAATATTAATTATTCTTTTATATTTATAAGCCTTATACACCCCTTGTTTTCAGCATTTGCACTCAATAAATGGCTTTCGTCACCCTCGGGTGTCGGCCAGCACGTGCCTATCCTGGTATTCGGGGAATATCGGGATCGGAACGTGTCAAATCATGTCTCACGAACCAGTGACAATATCCGTTGACATATATAGTAGAGGAGCTAATATGGGAGTCACGCCACATGCTATCATTAAATAGTGTAGAATCTAATTTTCTCCATGAATTAGAGCGCAAGCTATATACTTGAACCCGATAGACATAATATGGCCGTAGTTGACCGAAGTACCTCTCAATCATAACAATCTTGTAATCATTGGTTTTAGGATCAAGTCCAAATCCACTTACTTTGATTTTAAGGTAGGGAAATCCAGAAGGACGCGTGATGCTCAAGTGTGGAACATCCTTGAATTCTCTTAGTGCAATATTTGCCAGCACTGCAATAAAATTCGGGATGCTCGCTGTATTACTAAAGCAGTATATTCCATTGCAAGGACCCATAATTTTTAAACCGATATAAAAAATGTTGGGTAAGGTTAGCCATTGGAGAGAAACATCGTCAGTTATATCGTCAAAACAAAGCATGGAGAGGTGACGATCACCGGCTTGTACAAGGAGACGATGCTGATTAACTCTTTCGGACTGAAGGCGGTGTTGGATGGCGAAATCCGGGTCTTTGATGATGAGATTATACCATGATTTGCAGATGCATTTGAACCGTTTCAAAGATTTCACAGGCAGCCTGGAGAGAATGTCCAATAAGAGGTCGCTGGAGATGTGTTTGTATTTTTTGGGCCTCATTTGACAGAGCGAGAGCAGCAAATTCAAGGAGGACTGGAGGAGGAGGCTAGAGAGATCAATACAAATAATATCATAGAGAAAGAGGGGAGCTAGGTTTTATAACAGCGAAACAAAAATGGCGTTCAAAACCCTAACTAAAAAATATTTGTCTTAAATATCAAAATGGTCTTTGTGTTTTTCGAGTTTTTCGAGTTCATAACCGAAATTTAGCCTACAAATTCACCAGTAGGGGAGCCACATAAAGGCCGGTAAAGGCCTGGGCCTATCCTGGTATTCATGTTTTACATAATTATCTGCATGTTTCGAAAATAGTGAGCGTGTGGCTCATTGGTTATGTGGTTTTTGCGATTCCAAAAGGACAGTGTCGAGACTTGCTGCGTATACCAACATATTTCGGATTTTTTTACTGCGCTTTCTTTCAATTCCCAGTTGTTTCTTCATCGTCAAAGCTTTCAATATTGAGATCAAACCTTAATATTTTAAAATATCTGTCCTCGTCAGATGAGTGATCGCTTAACTATGGTATAGTCTGATAGTCCTCATCAGTATCATCATCAGACTCATAGTCCTCATCATCATCAGACTCATATGGGACACGCTCATAGTCCTCATCTTCCATTCCTGAAGGTAAATTACGCTCCCATTCTATAAAATCCACTCCTGTTTTCTTCACCTTAATTTGATGATCATCCTCTGTTCCATAAAATTCTGCATGGACACAAACCTTGTCGCCACATTTCAGATTGAGCTTCCTGTTTGAAAGACTTCCCAGCCAAAGATAATCTTCATGGGAAGCAGTTACGGTGGCATCCATTCCCCAAATGAGAAAATAAATTCGCTGGGTACGATTAACAACATGAATGCATAGAGACCCAGTACAGCTGGAGTGGTCCGAAGAAAAAACGATACACACAGCCAACAGTACTATTCCTATATAATCAATACTTCGCGAAGAATTAAGAAAGCACTCGACCAACCGTAATATAATATCATCACTTGGCGGCACTTCAAATTTGACAGTTTTCATCCTCTCCCACGGCATAAGCTAACCAGTAAGGAAAATCATTTCCAGAAAGGAAAATTCCATCAAATGCATTCACTTTCCTTTTCTACAACACGGGGTGCAAAGTTAGTATAAGCAACAATACGAAAAGCAGAGAGAGAGAGAGAGAGAGAGTCCCGTACCACTGGGAGGTTCTTCTTAAAAGTATCAGTGAGACTGGTGCACCCTTCCATATGAATGGTAACCATGTTGTACAACGAGATATCCAAGTTCGGAATATCTTTGAGTTGGCGGCAGTCTTTCAGTTGCAATTCCTCCATATTGAACATCTCTGAAAAGTCGGGCATTAGTTCCAGTGCAGTGCAGTAATTCGCTTCCAGTGTAATCAAACTCGTGGGCAAATCTGGGATTGCCTGAAGGTTTGTGCAATGATTTAAAAATAATAACTCAAGCTGGGAAAGGCCGCTGAGGATGGGTAGCCTATTCAAACCATTTCCATCTAGTATTAAACTCTTTACAGAAGATAGACTCCTTCCAAGGTTTTCAAGAATTGCATCATCCGTTATATTGCAGTCGCTGAGATTTAAATAATGAAGCATCTTCAGTTGTGCTACTTCTCATATTCCCAATTGATAGGAGGAGAGATCTTACATGGACTTATAAGTAAGTTGAGCTACTTTTCATATTCCCAATTGATAGGAGGAGAGACCTTACATTGAACTTATAAGAAAGTTGAGCTACTTCTCATACTCCCAATTGATTTTATAGTAGAATTTCAACTTTCTTCGAAAACCACTTAAGAATGGTTTTCGACAAAAAAAAAAAAAAAGAAAAAAAAAAAGGCATATGCTTCTCCATAAAATGCTTCTTTAAGCCATATGAACAATCTCAAACAGGCCCCAACCTCAAAGATTACTCTTACAAACACTGAGACGTAAAAACATGCTGTCATGGACTTCGCAGAGGAAAAAAGATAAAAGAAAAATAAAATGACCTGATTGGGTAAGACTTATAAACAAGTTTGTAGTATATGTCTACGTAGCTTCCCTGCAATTCTCTTTACTGCGCTTTCTTTCAATTCCCAGTTGTTTCTTCATCCTCAAAGCTTTCAATATTGAGATCAAACCTTAATCTCACAATATCCGTCCTCGTCAGATGAGTGATCGCTTAACTATGGTATAGTCTGATAGTCCTCATCAATATCATCATTAGACTCATAGTCCTCCTCATCAGTATCATCATCAGACTCATATGGGACACGCTCATAGTCCACATCTTCCATTCCTGAAGGTAAATTACGCTCCCATTCTATAAAATCCACTCCTGTTTTCTTCACCTTAATTTTATGATCATCCTCTGTTCCATAAAATTCTGCATGAACACAAACCTTGTCGCCACCTTTCAGATTGAGCTTCCTGTTTGAAAGACTTCCCAGCCAAAGATAATATTCATGGGAAGCAGTTACGGTGGCATCTATTCGCCAAATGAGAAAATGAGTTCGCTGGGTACGATTAACAACATGAATGCATAGAGACTCAGTACAGTGGGAGTGGTCTGAAGAATAAACGATGCACACAGCCAACCCTCCTATTCCTATATAATCAATACTTGGCGAAGAATTAAGGAAGCGCTCAGCCCGTTCTATCATAAAATCAATACTTGCCGGCACTTCAACAATTTCAGGCACTTCGAATTGGACAGTTTCATCCTCTCTGACGGCATAGGCTAACCAGTAAGGAATATCATTTCCAGAGAGAAAAATTCCACCAAATGCATTCACGTTCCTTTTCTACAACACGGGGTGCAAAGTTAGTATAAGCAACGATATGAAAAGCAGAGAGAGAGAGAGAGAGAGAGAGAGAGAGAGAGAGAGAGAGAGAGTCCCATACCACTAGGAGGCTCTTCTTAAAAGTATCAGTGAGACTGGTGCACCCTTCCATATGAATGGTAACCATGTTGTACAATGAGTTATCCAAGTTTGGAATATCTTTGAGTTTGCGGCAGTCTTTCAGTTGCAATTCCTCCATATTGAACATCTCTGAAAAGTCGGGCATTAGTTCCAGTGCAGTGCAGTAATTCGCTTCCAGTGTAATCAAACTCGTGGGCAAATCTGGGATTGCTTGAAGGTTTGTGCAATGATTTAAACTTAATAACTCAAGCTGGGAAAGGCCACTGAGGATGGGCAGCCGATTAAAACCATTTCCATCTAGTATTAAACTCCTTACAGAACATAGACTCCTTCCAAGGTTTTCAAGAATTGCATCATCCGTTATGTTGCAGTCGCGGAGATTTAAATAATGAAGCATCTTCAGTTGTGCTAAGTTATGGTAACCCCCAGACACACCCTTACAGCCTTCGAGGTTCAATTCCTCGAGATTTGGGAGTTTTGAGAAGTCTGGTAATTGAGTCAGGTTACAGGAATGATCGAGAGTAAGAACCTTCAACTTCTCCGGCAACTGTTGGACAAAAAGAGAAAACAAATAAATCAAAATCCAGATAAATTAGAGAGAAAGCATGACTGTCGACTGATGTTGGTATTTACAAAACTCGGAGGAGGAAAGGATTAATAATTTGGTTGAGGTTACGACAATTATATGAATCATACCCGGTCTGAATCCTCCCAAACTTGTACAAGCTTGCTGTATTTCAAGTCAATATGAACTAAGTTTCGTAAATCAAAATCTTCGGGTATGACCTCTAGAGGAAATCCATGCCAACACAACAATCTTAACTCCTTGGAAAGATGACGGTAGCTTCCAGTGACCTTTACATATTTGAGTATGAGAAATTTCAGATGCCGCATATTCTTAAATGCTTCTGTGCGGAAGCTATGCTCATCAGAATTTTCTGGCAACTCTAAAATTAGTCCTCTAATTGCTTCCGTTCCCTGCTAGGAATAAAAAAGGAACAAGTTAAGAAGGGAAAGATTGTTTCTCCACAACAAGCACTATTGGATGAAAACAATTTCTTTTCTTTTCTCAATTAGAAGTACATACACTATATATGTAGGGCATACAAGGCGTTAGATGTGGGATATGCATAAACTTCTGTTTCTTTACATGCATTCAACAACGTAAAAAACATTTCATTGGGAAAGTACTTACAGATTCGTTCCTTAACACGCTTGTTACATCTTCACAATGCCACAATCGACTACGTTTTTCAGGTTCTGCAACAGATTCTGCCTGCACAATTTCTTTTCCCATGTCTTGAATCAAATCATGCATTCTCAGTGTGTCTTCTGAATCAATATCTAGAAGACATCGATCTTGGAGGGTGCTGATATCTGATTCTACAGAATAGCGACTACAGCCATCCAATATTGACATGACATCAGTTATATCGCATCCAACAAAGAAAATACATACGTCAAGGAACACACCCTTCATATGATCGTCACTTAGCCCATCATAGCTTATTTTAAGCGTTTCATGAATTTTTCCATGCAAAATATTTCCCAATTTATCCAATGTACTTTTCCATATGCTTTTACTTTTTTTAGCCAACAAACGCCCTACAACTTTAAGAGCCAGTGGCAACCCTGCACAGTAATCAACAACATCTCTTGCAAGTTCAATATATTCTTTATCAGGACAATGACTTCCAAAGGCATGCCAACTAAGGAGCTCAAGAGCTTCTTTATCTGTCATTTCTTGTGCCTCGTATATTTTATCCACCTTAAGAATATTTAACACTTGTTCATCTCTTGTTATGACAATAATCCTACTCCCTGGACCAAACGATTCATGTTCTATCGCCAATTCATCTAATTGGTCCGCATCATCTATGTCATCAACTACGATGAGTACCTTCATGCTTCTAAGTCTTTTTCCTATCTCCTTGGTCCCTTCAGCAACACTGCTTACCTTAATGTCAGGCTGTTTTAAAATATCTCGAAGAAGTTGTTCTTGCAGACTAACCATCTCCTTCTTTTTACTCCTCACATCTTCAAGGTAACATTGATGACTAAAACTACGATGATATTTGCTAAAAACGGCTCTCGCAAGCGTAGTTTTACCTATACCGCCCATACCCCAAATTCCAATTATTTGAACATCAGGTGAACCTCCAACGTCTAAGTATTCAGTACTGAATTCTTGCAAACGAAAATCTATTCCAACTGAGTGCTTTGCTTCTTTTAAGTATGTGGTTTTCAGTAGTCCCTTGACGTCCCCAACAATTTTCTCGATAAACAATCCTTCACGCCTGACAATTAAAATTTCCAATTATTCAAAAGTAAAGCAAAAACAATTTGATTTAATTAGATTGATCCATATGAATAGCTTGTGGTAAAAAAAAGGTGGAATGCAACACGGGGACTTCCCAGGAGGTCACCATCCTAGTACTACTCTCGTTCTACTTCGGAGTAAAGCTCAATTCAACCACATATCTAACATTGCAAATTCTAAAGCCTTTACTATAATCTCTTCGGCCCCGTTTGGTTTTTAGGATTGGCTCATATAGGACAACTCATTCAACTGATCTTGAATGAGAAAATGGATGCAACTTTCAAATTTTGTCCAATAGATTAAGCAAAAATGAAACTTATGGGTAAGCTTTTTTTATTTATTTATTTATTTATTTTTTAATCTTTTGACTTGGTCAAAATTTGGAAGTTGCATTCATTCCTTCGTTCAAGATTCAGTGATTTTGGTGCATTATCGTATCCAAGCTAATCGTAGACACCAAATGAAACCCTTTCGAAACTAATGAGTACTAAGTATTTAACTACATTCATCATTTTTGAAAACTATAAAGCATTTTCAAATTAAATACGCCAATTGCAAGTGGTGGATTATCTTGGTATTTCGGGTCTCCTCCACAAACCACTGCGTCCCGAGTTTAAATAATCCCTTAATTTTTGTTGATTGGATTTAGTAAAAAGGAATTATATTTTGTAAAAAGCATTGAACAAGAAACTATACCCGTCCGCCGTGGTTTTAAGATTCCGGCCACCCAAATCTGCAGAAGCCTTAAGATCCTTTCTCCACTGCTTGACCTCATTTGGATCTTCATCCCTTTCATGCTTCCGAAATGCCTCCGCAAAACCACCACCCTGTTTCCTGACGTCAGAAGGATCAACGTCGTAGAATATTGGATAGACTATTTTGCCCTCTTGATCTTCTCGGCACCTCATGATCTTGGCCAGCTCCCTCAGGCACCACTTGGACTCCGCGTACCTCTTCGAGAAGACGATGACGGCGATTCTCGACCCTTCGATTTCTTGGTCAAGTTCACTCTGCATGTTTTCCCCCCTTCTGAGCTGGTTGTCTATAAACGTGTTAATTCCAGCATTGCGTAACGCAATGAAGAGGTGGTCTGTGAAGGTGTTGCGGGTGTCGACGCCTCTAAAGCTCAGAAACACCTCGTACTTCCAGCGGATTGAGCGCCGCGAGTAGGATGAAGAGGAGGCGGTAGCGGCTCCATGGGCTGAGCTGCTGGTATGCATTGATAATTGGTACTACTACAGTCTGCAGGGAGTTTCAAAATATCCCAAGTCTCAGTCAAAAAGTTAATGTAGCTAGCTGGAGCGAAATGATTGTCGAGGGGGAAGATACTTCTCCAGGAAGCCTCGGTGACATGTAAAATTACATGAAGTGGGAGACAAACACGACACAAAGTGGAAAAAGAAGAAAAATGACTACTTTATTGTGAGTTTTTTTTTTTTTTTTTTTTTGAAACTATTTATTGTGAGGTTCTTTGGTTTGCCTGCGCGAATAGAATATTTTGGATTGGAAAACATAGAATCATGTTTTGATTTTTTAACAAACGATATTTATCTACATTAAAAAAATAGGAAGTAAGTTAAGCTTTACAACATCGTAATCGTGTTACAATATGATATAAACATGCATTGTTCAAATTTATACTCTAAGGTTACATAATTATCTCAAAGTTATATTTAGTTACACCAAATGATGTAGGTATTACTAATAACAAGTTTGCCATTAACGTTGTAGACGTTAAATTACATTATTAAAATAGTAAATTATAGTTGAACGTTATTGCATTACATTTTTAACATTCAAATTAAATGATACCGATACCGTAGACGGATAAAAGTCACCCCTGCGATACAATTTTCTTCAAACGACAATAATAAAAGAAGTCACTCATGCTAACATTACCAAAACAAGAAAGAGAAAAAAAAAAAAATCTTCATCTTTTGCAAAGTCTGTCCTCATGAGAATGAGATGACTCAGATGAGTGATGGCTTAACCCTACTTCATCGTCAGTGTCGTCATCCTACGCACAATCGTCTACACGCTCATAGTCAATCATATCCATTCCTAGACGAGGTTCAATTTCTAAAACATCCCCTCCTGTTTTCTTCACCTTGAACATATAACTGTTATAAATTATATATATACTAAACGTCTAACTTTCCTGTTAATTTCTTTTGTGTCCTTTATACTGTTGTTTCGCCAATGTTATTTCTTTTTTACCCTTCAGTTGTTCTGTAAGTTTAGCTTTTTATGTATATTATACAGTAAAATGCCGTTTTTGTCCCTGCTGTGCGATAGAAATCTCTCGATTTCTTCGTGTTGTGTGCTTCCAGCATCTTCCACTTTCCTCTTCTTTCTTTCTCTTTCCGTTTCTCTCATCCTAGAACGGAAGAACGATGGAAAATCAGGGTTCTTCCATTTGCTTCGACAGATTTCTTGATCTCTCTCGAGCTCCGGATCGCTAGCCTCCGTATGAAGGTTCGTTTCTCTCTCTCTCTTTCTCACTTTTTTTTTTTCAATTCGTGATCGAATTTTCTTTCCAAGAATGTTACATCTGTTGCCTTTGGGAAGAAAGTTTAAACCTAAAAAAGCTTGGTTTTCAGGAAATCGTCAATCCTGCAGAATCCTTGGGTTTCCTGGTGAGTTCTCCGGCATATTTGTTTTGGGTTTGGTTTTTGAATTCTCTTTTCTTTGTTCAAATTTTTGTGATTTTAAAACCTCTCGGTGGCTACAGATTTCATCGGCTATTTCATCAGTTTTTGGATTCGATCAGGATCGGTTTTTTACCCACGAAATCTAGAGTCTTCTGGTAAGTTTCGTGACTTTCTTCGTGTTGCTGTTTCAAATTTTGTTTTTGTGGTTTTCGATGTTCACATGGATTTTTTTTTTTGAATTTTGTATTTGTGATTTTGCGGGTTGTTTTGAATTTACAGATGGCTTTTTCTAGGTTCGGTGAATTTACAGGGGAGAGGTAGAGAGAGGCCTGTTGAGGTAAACTCTTTTGCTAAAAGCTTCTAATTCATCCTTTATTTCTTTTTTCATCTGGGCAAAATTTTTGATGGATTTATGTATTTTTTTTTCCGTTGAATTCGAACTCCAATCTGAATTATGGATTCAGAAAAAACAAATTGATGAATTTTTTATTTGCGTGCATGTCGGTCCTGTAGCCGCATGATTTGATAATCCGACCGCGAAGCTAATCGTTTCTGTATGTTTTTGGGTTGCAGACCTGGACTGTCGAATGGAGAGGATGAAAAGCAACTGCAGGAAAGCAGCAATGGAGACCCGACAGCAGCATTTTCAAGTCGATCTGGGTAATCTCATAGCCTTCGACCCTCATCACAGATTCCCCTCCATCCCCTTCTCTAAGTTATTTTTCTTTACTTATTCAATATATCTCTATTTTTTGGTAATATTTTGTATACTTCTGGGCTTTTTGAAATTATTGCTTTTGAGAAATTAATTGAAAATTTACTTTTGGAAATTGGGATTTTATTTGGATTAATCCCATCAGTAAAGTGGCACTCATAAGTGAAATAATGAATTTATCACACTATGCTGATGGGTTTTTGTTCAGTGGGTGAAATTCTGATTTGTTTTTTTCATGGTATTTAGGGAGGAATTAGTGAAGGAATGTATAAAGAGAGGGACCGAGTTGGTTTAAGCTATTGCGAATAGTCTTTTCAACTCACATTCAACTGAAGGCATAGACGGTCCCATTGTGCACATATTCGCTTCCTGAAACTAAGCTGCCAAGATAGAAAGCATGTGAGTCATTCATCTTATGATTCTCCAACGATTTTATTTTATTTTTTAATTTTATTTTTATTTTTTAGGTTTGATCATGTATATGAGCATTTGGTAGTGAAACATGTATAGTGCTTCACAATTGAAAAGAAGTGGAATGGTAGTATCAGGTAATTGTCGAGATTTTTGTTGATCCTCTTTTGTTGTGCTGCCAATTTACGGTTCCTATCATGTAAATTGGTTGACTAAAATGTTAGTGTATGCAAAAAGCCTTTTGCCAAAACAAAGCGTAAATCATTACTGACACTGTAGGAATTTTGAAACGTGTAGGTGGACCGTATTTGATTGAGAATAAGATACCGTGCAATATTGATTTTGGTATGAATGTTGGGGATGAGATATATATCTTAAACTAAATTACTTAATTATAGTTAAATTAATTTTTTTTTTCTTTTTCTGTTATGTAGCTGAAGCAGCTAAAGTTGAGTGTTTTAATCGGTTGTATATATCACCCAGTTTACCTGTTCCTACTGCTGCTCAACAGGGACGAGTTTCACAACAGGTGAGTGAAAATTCTGGGTTCTTAATTTTCTATTTTCTGATTGAAATTTGATGGTATATCTGATTCAATTGGAAGACTAAGCTAAAAGTACAAGTGGTATTTTTTGGTTAATTTGTTGGGTTTTTGGATGGCTCTTCTGGGTTGTTGTTAATTGTATGTTTTCTGATTGAATTTGGCATCAATTTATCCAATGGATTAGTGAGCTAAAACTACAAGTGGGGTTGTTTTGATTTTTGGGTTGTTTAATTTTCTGTTATTTTATTATGAGAAAATAAGGATTTGAACATGTTAATTAGCTAAGAATTAGTTTACATTGGACAATATATATGATTTTGGATTCGTGTTGGTGTAGCTAGGGACAATTATATCTGTGGATAGATGTTGGGTTGGAAGGTCTACTCATAAAGAAGAACAAATCTAAGGGTAGAGTGAAGCTGAAAAGCAGCCAAACTTAAATTGTAATTTGCCAAAGAGCACGATTGGCCCTTTGTTTTAAAATTTTCATACTTCTCATTCTTATGTACCCTTATGTATCGGTAACATGTATTCAACTTTAGTAACTTTATCCGAAACCATTTGGTGGGTGTTTGGAATTTTGGAATTAGATTTTCAATTTGGTTTGTGAATTCCTAACTTTTAGTCTCATTTGGGTCTAAGCCTTTAGCTGTTTTTGCTATGAAATAGGTCGTTGATTGCATATTGTTAATTTGATACATTCTGTTTGTGTTAGCTCCAATTTCCTCCTTTAAGAAAACCACTTATTTGGTTTTAAGTTTTTTGTACTTTTCGTTGTTCTGTTTGCATAAAAACATGTTTTACAAGCTTGGAGACTGATCTGAAATCATTTGGTGGATGTTTTTAATCCCAATTGGAGAAGACTCTTTTTGCTCTAAAGTTTGTTATTTGACAGAGATTGCAAGTATAACATGGTGTTGTGTTGGATTAAGGATAACCTGAATACAGGACGACTATATAATATGGTTCAAAATAATGAAATGTTGCACTCAACTGCCACCACATAAATTCAAATCTAAACTTCTATTGTAAAATAAAAGGCTAATGTAAATGGACAGAGACAGGGGAAACCTATAATGTAGAATTGGCTCTTCTTCTCTGAAATGTATATTGTTTGAGAACTATTATCAATTAACTTATTTTTGTAATTCAACCTATCTATAAACATATTTGCGTTTTTGTAATTGTATTTATGAAATTAAAACAATTTTGGACATCTTTGGTTTAAATTTTTATATATGATCTGTGTTGGCAGTTTAATTCAGTCTTTTGTTATTTTTAATTGTATTATAAAGTTGAAATATGTGCTGGTTATAGATTTTGTGTTCTGCTGTATAGTGGTTAAAAAATGGGATAATTTTCATGAATAAAATTTCTGCATTGTAGGTTTTCCCTTTGTTTCTATCAATTTACATTTACTTTCTGTTTTACAAAACAATTTTATACTTTGTTTGATAACGTTGGTTTTCATGGCTTGCAGATAAGGATTGGTACATAGGAAAGCAGCCAAAGAATCCTGTTGTACAATCATTGGTGGTGCAATTTTTTGCTCTTTTATTAAATTGTCCATTCCTGCCAAATTTTAAACGGTGAGAGTGCAATAATTTTATTTAAAATTTATTTTCCTTATTTCACACTCCCAATCTCACAATATAATCTTTTTCTCACTCAGTGTGTGTGATTTTGTTGTTTTTTTGTTTTCTTTGTAGAATTTATGTGTGTTACTCTCACTCTTATTTTCACTCTTGCTCACAGTCTCACAATATAATATTTCTCTTCGTCTTACTCTTACTCCGACTGTGACTCACAATTTCATACTTTTTTGGGGGTATTAAGTTACTATCAATTTTTGTCAATGTTTATTCATATTAATTGTTCCGTGGCAGAACTGGAGAGTGTGTTCTTTCCAATCTTAAGCCAGAAAACATGTGGAGTATTAAGTCAGAATGGTTCTTGCTGCTTCAGACAGTGGCCACACCACAGTAAGCAGCCCATAGACCTTTAATAGTATTTGCATGATTATTCACTTTTTGAGTGACACCAAACAAAGGAGTCTACTAATTTTAACTTTTGGTCTCTGACATGGTTTGAATTAAAGACGATTTTTTTCACAACATAATGTTACACTTGCAGCTGCTGTAGAAGAGTTGATTTCTGGTAGACAAATGATTATGGTGTTGTTCCAATTATGCATAAGGTCGTGGTTATAATATTGTGAGATTTTGTATCTGCATAAATCCAGTAGTGGTTTTGATAATCAAAAAGTAATCTCTCAACTTATCATCAGGTGCTTAAAGATTTGAATTTTTTAAAGTGGTTCCACAAAACCTGCAAAGTGGTTCCACAAAAATCTGCAAAGTGGACGTTATGTTGCTTGCAGCAGTAGATTGTTCTTTTCTATTTAAGTTGTAAGCTTTGTTTTCTATTTGGTAACTGTTGTTTATTATTGGTTGTTTCAAACTATTTATTACATGTGTATTAACATTTTCTTTCATTTTTAGCTTCTTTTTTATTTATTTATTATTATTATTATTTTTATATTTTTTATCTGATGATCAAAACTATTTTTTCTGCAGTGACTGCTTCAACCAAAAAACTTTTGCTCATGTGTTAAAGGATGTTGGCATCTGTTATCCAAAACAATCAAGTATGGGATCACATTTTTTTGTGTGTAAATAGTTGATCCAAACATGAATTATCAAGGTGGAATACTAGGTTAATCAGTTTTGTATACTAATAAGGCGTTTGATAATGTCTTCTGTAAGTTATATAAATTTTGACAGCTTTGTAAATATATTTATTCCATTTTCTGTTTAGTATTTATAACACTCTGCATATTTACATGTTAAAACATACTCTTATAGTTATATTTTCGCTCCCGCAACAACGTGCGGGTAAAATTTACTAGTATCTTCTGTTCCAACAGACAGCGAGTCGTTGTTCGAAAGAATAAACGATGGACACAGCCAAACCTCCCATGCAATCAATACTTTAAGGCACTCCAAATATGATAGTTCCATCCTCATACGCGGCGTTGGCTAACCAATTAGGCAAATCATTTGCAGAGAAATTCCACCAAAGTTTACCAACGAGTTATCCAAGCTTGGAACATCTTTGACTTTTTGGCAATCTTTCAAGCCTCCGATGTAATCTATTTCTGCTTGTGCTCAGTTTTTATTTTAGACTTGTAAGTTGTCTGCACGGTGTTGCTGTTAGGAACGGATCCAACTATGATGTATCTTTAGCTAATGCATTAGTGAATCTCTATGCAAAGACGGGTTCTGTCAAGACCGCTGTTAGCTTGTTCCGGTTGCGAAGAAAATTGTTATTTCTTGTCGCTCCACGATTGCCTCTTTCACACGTAACAGTCAAGAACACTTACATATATGAAAGGTGAAGAGAGAAATTTCCTTGAAATGAGGTGGGTTATGGAACTCTCAAGCTGTTAGAATAAGGTTGAGAATTGGACAGAAGAGTGACTTTGAGGCATGTTAATACGTTTTCTTTAAAGTGATATTTGTCCCCACTCTAATATGAGTTTGCTAACAGGTCTACAAATCACTTCCAGGATACAACAAAGTTTGAAATTTTAGTTTAGCAATAGTTGAAATTGCCTTAAAATCTTCTAAAAGGAAACTGTATAATTTTGATGGAGAGAAAGAGGATAAGAAACTATTGTTTGAAAAATTGTATATCCAAATATGCAGCCAACATGAGCTATTTACAGAATCTATGGAACCCTTTGAAGATGGCTCAAAGTGTGCATATAAAAAGTAATGTTCTTTCCTGCATCATTACCACCGAATGTATGCATCTTTTAATCAAAGTCTCACCCTGCTGCATCCTTTCATTTTTCCGAAAAGGTGCAATCCTATTGCTACACAGCAACTGCAGTCATGCTTCTTCAATCTAAGAGACACGCCAAATGGGAAGAAAAGGCACGGCACTGCAGCCAAAAGGCACATCACTGCAGCCTTTCTTTCATTATACACGCAAGCAACACCATACATATATATATATATATATATTCAATTCCAAGAGACATGGCATTGCAGCCAGTCTCTCACGCACCACCATATATGTATGTTAATGAAATACACCAACGCAAGCCACCCCCTTAGATATGTTTATAAGACGTGTAAGACACACACTTACATGTAAATTTATCTAATGTCACTGATTTGATAAGAAAATAAGCTATATCTTTAATTAAGGGCTCGTTGTCATTGCTTCTCTAGAAAGCACTTCAGCTAGAAGTGCTTCTATTAACCACATTGAAATCTTCATTAGAAATTCAAGTACTTTCTAAAAAACCACTTAACGATGCTTTCCGAAAAGAAAAAGAAGTGGCGTATGCTCCTCCATGAACCGCTGCTTTGAGCCATATGAAAAATCTTAAACAGACCACAAACTAGCGAGCATGGTTCGGCCCAACCTCTAATATTACTATTAGAAGCAATGAAAATGAAACGTAAAATCACGTTTTCATGGTCTTTACAGAGGAAAAACATAGGGAAATATGACCTGATTGGGTAAGACTTATAAACAAGTTGCTTCATGCTTCATAATTGCATCAGTTCCTTGGCATTTTGTAGTAAATGTCTACGTACCTTCCTTACAAGTCTCTTTACTGCGCTTTCCTGCAATTCACTGTTGTTTCTTCATCGTCAAAGCTTTCAATATTAAGATCAAACCTTAATGTTTTGCAGACCTCATCAGATGAGTGGTCTCTTAAATCTGTACCATTGTCAGTGTCGTCATCAAACTCATATGGTATAGTCTGATAGTCTTCCTCATCAGTATCATCATCTCACTCATATGGTACACGCTCATAGTTCACATTTTTTATTTCTGAAGGTAAACAAGGTTCCCATCCTACAAAATTCACTCCTGTTTTCTTCACCTTACGAACCTTGTCCCCCCTTTTCAGATTGAGCTTCCTGTTTGAAGGACTTCCCAGCCAAAGATAATCTTCATGGGCATCAGTTGTGGTGGCAACCATTCACCAGATGGAAAAATAAGTTCGCTGGGTAACCACATCAATGCATAGAGACCCACTACACTGGGATGGTCCGAAGAATAAACGATGCTCACAGCCAACCCTCCTATATCATCAAAACTTGGCGGCACTTCAAAATTGACATTTTCTTCCTCTCTCACGACATAGGTTAACCATTAAGGAACAACATTTCAAGAGCGACAAATTCCACCAAAATCCATCCCCCACCTTCCATTTCTATAACATGGCGTGCAAAGTTTGTACAAGCAACAATACGACAAGGGGAGAGAGAGAGAGAGAGAGAGAGAGAGAGAGAGAGATCAAGGCTATCATGCAACAAAATATAAAAAACTCATCTAGGACAATTATGACTATTGTGAATTGGTAATATTATCGATGCATATGTTATATGATCTTCAACCTCGCTATAGCATGACTATTTTTTTTAGGAGAAATTAAGTTTTCATCCCTCTTTTTGCTACTCCATTGATTAAAACCTTATTTCTTTTCAATTTTCGATCAAGGTCCTTAGGTTTTAATAAATGTCATTAATTATTTCAATAACAAAATATTTTTTATTCCTAAATATATTCATTATTGTTAGAAATGTTACTTATGGTGTATTTATATTTATGACTTAATTTTTATTCATATGTTTTCAATTTTATTTTGTAACCATTTTTAATTTGCAACCCTTTTTTAATTTGTACCAATTTTCTTTTTAGTTTTAATTTGTACCCATATATTAATTTCTTTTTGTGCCCATATTTTTAAAATTTTTATTTGTATTTGTACCTGTCACATCCCGACCCGGGGCGGATCACTTCCCGGGCCCGCTTCCACTACCGTAGCACGATATTGTCCGCTTTGGGCTTACCATTCCCTCACGGTTTTGTTTTTGGGAACTCACGAGCAACTTCCCAGAGGGTCACCCATCCTGGGAGTGCTCTAGCCTCCTTCTCGCTTAACTTCGGAGTTCCTACGGAACCCGAAGCCAGTGAGCTCCCAAAAGGCCTCGTGCTAGGTAGAGATGGAATATACATATAAGGATCAGTCCCCTGGGCGATGTGGGATGTCACAGTACCCATATTTTTTAATTTATTTGTACCCATTTTTAATTTCGCTAAATGTACCCATGCTAATTATATGTATTTATTTTATGTTCTAAAATATATCAACAGTTATTTTTTAAAATATGTTAATAACTATGTGGGTACATTATTTTTTTTGCTATAATTTTGTGAAGAACAACATTACTCTATTATTGATTTTTAAATATTTATTATATTTTAAAAATATTCTTTAAATTTGTTTAAATTTCATAATTTGTGAGACGTTAAATGCATGAGTTAAATCTTTTAAATGATGTTAAGGACCTCAATCAAAATATTTAAACAAACAAAGTTTCAGACTAACAATTAGGCTTATTAAGAACCGGAACCAAAATGACCTTTTTTTTTTTAATATCATTTTCCTCAACTTCGTCTGTTTTTCTATTAAGTAGATGAGATGATAAACTTAAAATTCATCCCACAACCTAAAAAATGAAGGGAAAAAAAAAAAGAAAAAGAGAGGAGGTGGAAGTACAAAATCCTTGCTATGCCCTCTATATTTAACAGAAAAATAAATTGAGTTAACGGATATAATTGACGTACCACATAAGATTGAGTTTGACAACCACAATAAGAAAAAAAAAAAAAATATATCCTAGAATGAAGGTAAAATTCATGACAACAATGCCGTATATTTGAAAAATAGTTCAAGTAGATTAAGATGCTAGCACACAGTCATGTATCTCGTTTATTGACCAAACAACAGGATTCTCTCTTTCGAAAATCATAAACAACAAAATTGAGATTTCTTTCACAAAAATTACCATAAATTTTGACATAATCGACAGTTGAAATATAAGTCCAGCAGGCAAATCAAACATTCACATGAGCTTAGAAAATACCACATCAACATTTAGCAAGCAGTCTCATAAGAAATCGCAATCAAGATAAAACCATTCAACAGTTTATTAGATTTCTCATTTCATGTAAGAGCATGGTTCGGAGGATTTGAGCGCGTTTTAGCCTGACCTTCTATAAAAGCTATAGGCTACAGCTACTATTGTCCATCGATTATGCCTTTCGGTCTGATCTTAGGCCCTGACTCACCCTCCGTGGACGAACCTTGCGGAGGAACCCATAGGTTTTCGAGGCATTGGATTATCACCAATGTTTGCATTACTCAAGCCGACATTCTCGCTTTCGCTTTGTTCCCCTCTGATAGCCATTTTCTTGGGGCTTCTCGACTTTCCTATTTTCTCCTCCATTTGGAAGATTCTGGTCATTAGATTTTTCAGCTTCTTCAGAAGGTGCTCCGATTTGGCCCCTGTAAGGAATGAAATTGAATTCCGTGTTCAGCTATTTAAAGATTCAACTCTTTTCTTCAATAGCAATTGAGTAAGAACAGGTATGATCAAGCTTAATAAACAATCTGACAACAATTAATCAGAAATATAAACAGGGTAATGCAGTTACATCCAATTCAGAAACATATACAGGGTAATGCACTTATATCCAATTCTTTTGTGCTTTCTCCACAAAAGTTCCTCAATGTTAATTTAACTTTATATCAATTAATCTATCATACAAGACTAGACATAATCAGCAATTGAAAACTATGACAACACAAACTTCCGTCCAGTGAAATTTTCATCCAAAGACAGTAGGCAAAACCAAAAACGTACAAACCTCCAAAGTCGTTCTATAATCTCTCCCTTCCCAATATGCTGATCAAGCAATTCCGGCACATCATCAGGAGTGACATAGCCATACCTGTAATTAATAATACATAATATTCAAACTCCTTCATCGACCCCAATACGACAAAATTTTAAATTGTTATGATCCGGATATTACCAATGGCCTGTTATGCTTCCATCTGATCCTGGGCTGTAGATAATCAAGTTTCCATTGTGGCCTCCAGTGTGAAAGCAAGCAGCAACAAATACCTGATTCATCAATTCTTGCAGCTCAGCCTCCTCTTTGAACTTATCAATGAGAACACGTGCACTATCACGATTCCATTCCTCTCGACAACCATGTGCACATACAAATACATGGGAGCCAGTCAACGGCTCTTGCACTCCAGAAGCCCATGGTTTGTCATTCACAAGGACATCATCAACAAAGCTGTCCACATCCAACTCTTTCAAGCCCCTTTGATCGACAAACACAAACAACCTCAGAATCACAAAAAGGAGTTTACAAGAGACAATAACCTAACACTCTTTAATTCCTTGTAAGGCAAGGAATTAGACGTAAACTGAGCCAATTAATTCAATTTCTAGAACTAATTTCAGAAGCTAACACATATCTAATTATCTACTTAGGTCAGTAAATTCAAACAATCTCGTAATCAAAAGTGAAGTCAAAACAGAAATTACTTCAGTCTAAACTAGGAAAATAAATTGCACTGCTCATGGGTTGATTTGTCAGGGGCTGCTGCATCCTTCCTATTCAAAAGGTAACAAATAATTTTCAATTCATTCTTTACTCTTGGATGTGAATTCATTCTCTTACATGTTAACATCGAAAACCAGACTAAGATCACTGCATCGGAATAACGTTTGATTCAAAGTGGTCAGTGATCATAAACTATTTTCATTTTGTACTTTAAAAATGAATTTGGCAAGTTCTGTTTGAATTTTGTGTAAGTATTTGCTGAGGGTGGGTGGATGAAGACAGAACACATTAAATTTGGCCTCTGGTGTGCTTAAACTGGTACGGGGGATGGTTAGACTTTGAGCCCGGGATGCAGTAGGACTAAGAGAAATGCCCTACCACCGGGGCAATCCACCACTTGCAGAATTGTGGTCAAAATAACTCTGCTAAAAATATGAGCTATACTTCCTGCACTTTGTTTTTACTGTGAAGTGGAAATAGTCTTTAGAGTGGCTTATTTGAGATAATTGATAAAGAGGTTTGTGTTTAAGACTTGAAAGTAGTGCGGTGTCTTTCTCGCTGGTTCTGCTCACACCACTTCATCTAGCCATTGTGATGGAGTACACGGCTGGGTGAGAACACTTTGAGGGAATATGCAGTGCTGGCAGATTTAGTGAGGATGAGATAAAAGTAGTTTCAAATGCAGAGAAAATTTCATTGGAAATGATTTTAGTGCAGAGTCTCAAATATGGGATCTCTGAATCTCCCCTGAAATGGAATCCATCTTGATTGTCGTTTAGTTTCAGATAGGGAAAGTTAGGTCTGAAGCATTTTTACATAAACAGTCAGTCATAATATAACTAAAACTTACAAAATTTTTCGATTTAATTGTTGTTTTGCATCGTCAAGGTTTTTCTTCTAGCAGTTGATATCAGAAGTTAGCTGCTGTCATTTCTGCTAATGCGTCATATACTGTTATTTCTTTCTCTTTTGATATTGGAAGTGTTGGTTGTATTAAGGAAATAATTCGTTTCAATAGTATTAGTTTTAATAGTATATGACTCAGTTTTTGAATAGCACTCGGGTGGGAACGTGGGTTGGCTCATGTCTTACATGGCATTCTTCAATGTAGCTATAGGTAAGACAACACTCTCAGTATTCCATAATCCAACCACCATTTGAACTTTTCATCCACCAAGTTAAGCTTTTATGTGCCATCTTGAATAGTTATAAGTTATTGCTTCAGATTGCTCCAGTGCGACATTGTTGTTCTCTTGCTTACCTCTCAAGCTTGCTTAATATACTTATCCTTTTAATTGTTGTATTGTTAAGAAATACTCAAATGCGGTTTCAGTTCATCATTATGAATCGGATTAAAATTAACCACTCACTGGTTAATTATCTAAATCCTATAAATTCGGATTAAAATTAAAGCAACTACAGAACAAAAACCTCAAGAAATCGACGCGAATTTACCTTTATTTGATCATTTGTGGGAAAATCAACACATCGCCATTGGAAAACTTAGTTCCTTCATGTCCTTCAATTACCATCAGCAACGTCTATCAAAAACCAAGAAAAAAGTGAGTAACGGAGTCAGTTCAGCTCAACACCAGAACTCAATAGCTCCATGAAATAAGAAACGATAATAAAAAGCAATCAGGAAGCCGACGAATTGAGCTGGAAAACGGACCTTAACAGTGATGTCATTCTTGCGAGCTTTGAGAGCGGAGGCAAAGAACTTAGGGAGTGGATCGGACTCAGAGCCTTCGATGCACCACGGCCAGGCCTCGGGGGTGTTGTAGCAGAGGAAAACATGGCAAATGCTCAATTGTGTATCGTCATTAGTGTCTTCATCAGACTCATATGACGTAGTGTCTTCATTAGACTCATATGACATAGTCTCAAAGTCCTCCCAATGAGTACCACCATCAGACAAATCCCATTTTACAATATCCACTCCTGTTTTGTTCACCGTAATTCTATTGTCTCCTCCATAAAATTCTGCTTTTACAAGAACCTTGTCGTTGCCTTTCAGATTGAGCTTCTTGTTTGAAAGATTTGCCAACCAAAGATAATATTCCTGGGAAGCAGTTATGGTGGCCTCCATTGTCCAGATGCAAAAATGAGTTCGCTGGGTACGATTAACAACATCAATACATAAAGACCCAGTAGAGTCGGAGTTGTCTGAAGAATAAACGATGCCCAAAGCCAACCCTCCTATATAATCAATACTTGGTGGCACTTTAAATTTGACAGTTTCACCCTCTCTCGCGACATAGGCTAACCAGTTAGGAATATCATTTCCAGAGAAAAATTCCACGAAATGCACCTTTCTACAACATGGGGTGCAAAGTTAGTATAAGCAACAATACAAAAAGCAGAGAGAGAGAGAGAGAACCATACCTTTTGGAGCTTCTCCTTAAAAGTATCAGTGAGACTGGTACACCCTTCCATTTGAATGGAAATTATGGAATCCATGTAGTCCAACGAGTTCTCCAAGTTTGGAATATCTTTGAGTTTGCGGCAGTCTTTCAGTTCCAATACCCTCATTTTCGACATCTCTGAAAAGTCGGACATTATTTCCAGTGCAGTGCAGTAATTCACGCTCAGTCGAAGCAAACTGTTCGGCAAATCTGGGATTGCCTGAAGGTTTGTGCAATGATTTAGACATAAAAACTGAAGCTGAGAAAGGCCACTGAGAATGGGTAGCCTATTAAAACCATTCCCAGCTAGACCTAAATATGTTAAAGAAGATAGACTCCCAATTATTTCGAGAATGGCACCATCTGTTATATTGCAGTCGCTGAGATCTAATCCCTCAATCATCTTCAGTTGTGCTAAAAAATGGTAACCCCCACACAAACCCTTACAGCCACTGAGCTCCAATATATTGAGATGTGGGAGTTTTGAAAAGTCTGGTAATTCAGTCAGGTTATGGCAGTCTCTAAGAAGGAGATACTTCAACTTCTTAGGCAACTGTTACTCAAAAAGAGAAGACAATAATAAAAATCCAAATAAATAAAAGAGAGAATGGCTGATGTTGATATTTACAAGGATATTGATAATTATATCGTACCAGGTCCAAATCCTCCCAAACTCGTACAATCTTGCTGTACCTCAGGCTTAAACAAACTAGGTTGCGTTGATCAAAATCTGCTGGTATGGCTTCAAGCGGAAATCCTCTCCAATGCAACAATCTTAACTCCTTGGAAAGATGTTTGTAGCTTCCAGTCAGCTTTACATTTACCAGCTGAAGAAATTTCAGACGCCACATCTTCTTAAACGCTTCCGTACTGAAGCTTTGCTCGTCATCAGAATCTTCTGGATAAAATAGTCTTAGTCCTTCAACTGCTTCTGTTCCCTGTTAGAGATTAAAAAAAAAAAAAAAAAAAAAAAAAAAAAAAACAAGATAAGGATAATATTCACACGAAGCAGAGCCATGAATGGGATGAATGAACTACTAGAAAGGTAGGGCATACAACATAATTATGTATTTTCTCTTGCAATTTACAGTGGATGAAAGCCTTTTCTTTTCTTTTTTGTCTTCAAATATACGGCATACATTATATATATGCGGATATGCGTATAAACTTCTCTTTCTTTACATGTACTTAACATAACATTTTTTTATTGCAAAAGTACTTACCGAATCATTCCTTAGCACGCTTTTTGCATCTTCACTATGCCATAATCGACTACGTTTTCCCAGTTCCACAGGAGATTCTGCCCGCACAATTTCTCTTCCCATATCTCGAATCAAATCATGCATCCTCAATTCTCTCTTTTCACCAATATATAAGAGACATCGATCGCAAAGTGTGGTAATTTATGCTTCTACAGAAAAACGACTACAACCATCCAATATTGACGTGACAAAACTTATCCCCAGTCCAATAAAGAAACAAGATATGTCAAGGAACACACCCTTCACATGATCATCACATAGCCCATCGTAGCTTAATTTAAGCGTTTCATGAATTTTTCCATCTGGAATATTTCTCAATTTATCCAATGTACTTTCCCATATGGTTTTATTCTTTTTCGTAGCCAACAAATGACCAACAACTTTCAGAGCTAGGGGCAATCCTCCACAGTAATCAACGATATCTCTTGCCAATTCAATATATTCTTTATCGGGATAATCATTTCCAAAGGCATACCAACTAAGGAGCTCAAGAGCTTCTTTCTCTGTCATTGCTTGTGCCTTATATTTTTTATCCACCTTTTGTATATTCAGCACATGTTCATCTCTTGTTGTTATAATAATTCTACTCCTTGGACCAAACGATTCATGTTCTATTGCCAATTCATCTAATTGGTCTACATCATCTATGTCATCAACCACGACAAATACCTTCATGCTTCCAAGTCTTTTTTTTATCTCTTTGGTCCCTTCGGCAACACTGCTTACCTTAATGTCAGGTTGTTTTAAAATATCTCGAAGAAGTTGTTCTTGCATACTAACCATCTCTTTCTTTTTACTCCTCACATCTTCAAGGTAACATTGACGACTAAAACTCTGCTGATAATTGATACACACTGCTCTAGCAAGCGTTGTTTTACCTATACCGCCCATACCCCAAATTCCAATAATTTGAACATTAGGTGAACCTCCAACGTCTAAGTATTTAGTACTGAATTCTTGCACGCGAAAAGCCATTCCAACTGAGTGCTTGGCTTCTTTAAAGTCTGTGGTTTTCAGTAGTCCCTTGACGTCCCCAACAATTTTCTCGATAAACACTCCTTCACACCTACGAGTAGAAATTCCAAATTACGAGATCCATACTAAATGCCTTGTTCATAATGACTAGATATTTACATATTGAAACAGTTTTGAATAAACTGGATTAATTAGCTCAATTCAACCATGTATCTAATCTTTGATTATAATGTGAATACATTAGATCATTGGTGATTGGGCTATTATGCAATTGTAGCTTTTAGTAATATAATTAAGAATCCATTACAATTGGTATTTTAATTTGATTAAGTGTGGAGCATTTGTCCTTCAACACACCCATTAAAAACAAAGCATGTACCCTGCGTTTCACTTTCTTAATTTCGACGGAAATTCTTATGCAAATGCTCTACCTTTTATAAAATTCATATACCAATTGTAATAAATTTTTATGTAGGGACCAAAATTACAGTTATATCATAGTTCAGAGATCAACGATCCAATTTTTCTCATCACAAATAAAATCAGATTCAATGCCTTAATTATAATATCGTAATTTTGGTTGATTAGTGAAATATGGTGATATGAAATTTGAAGTAAACAAAAAAGTATACCCGTCGGCCGTGGTTTTGAGGTTCCAGCCGGCCAAATCTGCAGAAGCCTTAAGATCCTTACTCCACTGCTTGACCTCATTTGGATCTTCATCCTTTTCATGCTTCTGAAATGCTTCCCCAAAACTATCTTTCTGTTTCCTGACTTGAGAAGGGTCAACGTCGTAGAATATTGGACACACTATTTTCCCCTCTTGATCTTTTAGGCACCTCATGATCTTCGACAGCTCCCTCAGGCACCACCGGGACTCCGCGTACCTCTTCGAGAAGACGATGACAGCGATCCTCGACCCTTCAATTTCTTGGTCAAGTTCACTCTCTATGTTTTCCCCTCTTCTGAGCTGGTAGTCTATGAAAGTGTTGATTCCGGCCTTGAGTAATGCAATGTATAGGTGGTCTGTGAAGGTAGTGCGCGTGTCGTCGCCTCTAAAGCTCAGGAACACCTCATACTTCCAGCGGTTTGGGCGCCGCAAGGAAGACGAAGAAGAGGCGGCGGCGGCTCCATGGGCTGAATTGCTGGTATCCATTGCAGCTGTAGAAGAGCAGCTTGGCTCTCAAATAACCAAAGTCAAATCTCCGAAGATTCCCCAGTCTCGGGGGCCCTTTTAAATTTTTTGCAAGAGTGTTTTTCCTTTCTTTGGAGTTTTTTGAGCAATCTGCCGCCCAACTTTGACCAATTGACTTGACGTCACGACAGCGTTATAAGAATCTTCGGTGCAAAGCAAATTCCAACGGTTAGAGTCAGTCTAGATATTATGAATGTGAAGAGTCCTCATCTCCAACAACCCATCTTAACAAAAGATGCAGAAGAATTAAGCTCCAACAGGCTAATTAAATGACTATCTTTACTTTGTTAACAGTAACTAACTAAATTTAGCCAAGAGAGGACATTCGTAGCATTACATCAAAACGATCAATGTCGTAAAATAAGTAATTTACATGCTCAAAATAAGGATCAATTTAGCTGCAAAAGCAAGGCGATGATCGAAATCACAATAGCAGCTTTTTTCATCCGCTAGGGAAACAAGCTACCAATTGGATCACACGGAGGCATCCAACTAATAGTTGAATTTCTCGATCAGACTATTCGACAGCAAAGCCACACTACACAACCTCTCGACCTGCCATCAGACAATTCTGTCTCCGTCTCTTCGGGCGTAGTGTTTTCGTTGTTCCAAATAACCCACGGCTTGGAAAAATCAAGCCAACTAGTTGAGGAGGCAATTGCGCTATTTGACGACATTGTTTCTTCATCGAAGACTGCGCTCAAGGAAACTGCAGGTACGTGCGACACAATCTGGGGGCTGGTTGAGACCATTGAAGAGGAATCGATGAAATGCAAGGAGCAGATAACAAGTATCTTCCTGCTTATATGCCAGAGCTGCAGAGAGAAGTACAGAGGACTGATTCTGAGGAAGGAACAATGCCTGGATTGCTTCAGCTGAGCATGGATGGGACGTGGACGGCTAAAGCCACGGCACGGGAGTTGTTGTTTCTCTTGAAAGACTGTTCCAATTATGGTTCGAGAAACAAGCAGTCGAGGAACAGGGCTACAGAGCAGATTATGCATGTAAATCCTCACTTCCACCGTTCTGCTCCAAACTTACTTCTTTGCAGCATGTAAATCCATTACTATTAGCAACTTGGCAACAGCCTGAAAAGTTCTCATTTTTCTGAATCTGATTGCCGTTTTCTTGGGGCTTCTCCTGGATTTTCTTACTTTCTCCTCCATTTGAAAGCTTCGGGTCATTATTTTTTTCAGCTTCATCAGAAGATTCTCCCATTTGGCCCCTGTAAGGAATGAAATTGAATTTCGTGTACCTGTCACAAAGTTAAAAATCCCGCATCAGATATCTCAAATACGCCGATTTAGTCATCACAAATACTTATCGAAAACTTTACAACAACCTGCACCAAGTTTTTGTGCCGCACTTTCGACATCATTGCCACTTCCCTCGCAAACCGCGCTTCTCTCTTGGCAATCTGCTCTGGGGTTTCTCCTCTATGAACAATTTTTACAGCAACATTTTGATTCTTATATCTAGAACAAACAAAACGCAACAAACGGATTAAGAACAGAACAGAAGAGAACAGAACAGAACATCATCGTTGTAACTCCACACGAAAAACACATATTCGGCATCATAAACACCCACAACACCAAATCACGTTTGTCTGACATCGTTAGCACTCACTGGACAGGACGGGACTAACAGTCCGTGTAGTCCTGTGTTTGGCGTAGCAAGGGACTAACTTAAATGGCGCTATGTCGGACTCGCCTCCACTCCGGACTTCGCTAAGCGTCGCTAGCTAGTCCCGACTGAAACCTTGGTATTAGCTAGGACTATGTCACTGCCTCTTGTCTTCCCAGAATCCCTCGAGCCACCACCACAAGCTTACCTCGCAAAGGAGTGCAGAGCTACCCAGAATCCGATTACGACCCAGAACCCCCAAAAATCTTAGAATCAGAACCACCCAAACGGGAAAACTCGCCATGGCTGCCGGCGGAATTGGGGGAGAGAAGGATTTGGCCAGATGGATTTAGATGAGAAAACAAAGGAAAGAGAGAGAGAGAGAGAGGTTGTCGGACGGGAAAACTCACCATGGCCGCCGATGGATTTGGAAGGAGCAGCATTGGAGTTTTTGGTGGGAATTGGAAATTTGGGGGAAAAATTAGGAATTGAGAATTGAAGATGAGGCATGTCTCCATTTTGTAATTATCAATCTGTGCACTTTGACTAATTTGGGGAATACAGATGAAGAAACGGAAGGAGGAAGGGAATACAGAGTTCTAGAAAAGAAAAGAAAAACGAAAAAGAAAAACCGACGGAGAAGAAGGCTTTGTGACTATTTTAGTGGAAAGGATAAATAGTCATTGAAAAGTACTGATTAAATTAATCAGATGTTTTGTGCAATATCGGATTAATGACTCTATAATTTTATAGGGTGTTTGGTTTAACATCGGATAAAACAATTGATAATTCAAGAAAATAGGGGGAAAAAAAAACAAATTTTTACTGAATTTCATCCCTGGATCTGCTCTCCAGACCTTCCTGCAGCCAAACCAGCACACGAACCCAGTATGCATGATATTATGAATTCACCAAAAAGCCAAAAAGTTGGAAAAATCTCCTAACCCATTTCTTCAACTGGGTTTGAATTCGCAACATACCCAACTCAGGGCGCACAAGCAAAAAAATAACAGATCAATTTCTTTTTTTTTTTTTTAAGATCTGAAAACTGAAAACCCTAAAATTTTAATTAAAACGCAAATCTGCAATCAATTGAAAAAAAAAATTGGAAGAAAAATAGGAGGAGGAGGGCAGAGTAGTGAGAGAAGAAGAAGAAAATTGCAGGAGGGCAGAACAGAGAAGGAGGAGGAGAAGAACCTGGGAAAAATTGCAATAAATATTGCAGGAGGGCGGAACAGAGAAAATGAGGAGAAGTTGCAGGAGGGCGAAACAGAGAAGGAGGAGGAGGAGGAGAATCTGGGAAATATTGCAGGAAAAATTGAAAGAAAAATTGCAGGAAAGCGGAACAGAGGAGGAGGAGAAGTTGCTGGAGGGCAGAACAGAGAAGGAGGAGGAGAAGTTGCAAGCGTTGCGAGATGGAGAGAGCAAACGATTCGGGACGAAGGCGATGAGGACGGAGAGAGCGAGAGGCGTGCTTTCTACCCGACTAAACAATACCGGGGTTTTGAGCGGTATAACTAAGCGGTATCAGGCGGATATAAGGGGTGGCGTCGGATTATTTAATCCGAGGTGACTATTAATACATAAAAGCACCAAACACCTAACTTCGTATTATTAATCCTATTTGATGTGTTATACGCTGTACGAATCTTAGAAAATAAATATAATAAGACAAAAAGAAATAAAAAAGAAAAATATTTTTTTATTATTCTATTTTTATTGCATCAAATGTTTTATTAAGTCCAACTTAGTCTTTAAAATTAGTAGAGTTCGAAATAATTCGGTGTAACAAAAACAGTACAGAAGGAAGCTTTGGTCTGGGTAAAAATGGAAAAAAAAAGTAATAAAAGAAGGAGACTTTGTATGATTGAAGGGGGAGAAAGATGAAGACTTTCTATAATAAAAGGACTTGCTTGGCATTGTAGGTTTCAGAAAACAGACCCATCCCGTTGAGTATCCAACAAATCTAGGGTGTGCCTTTTGTTTAGGGGCAAAGATTAAAATCCCAGAAGCACCCACCAACAACCCCACGATTTTAAAATGGCCACTGACAGAAACTGTATCAGTGAGTTTCATCATTTGTATAATGATATGTGGTGTATTATTCTGTATATTTGTCATATTGAAAAATCTATCAACAGTGATAGTGGATTAGATTTATTATTGGGAATTGGGGGGAGAGAGAGAGAGAGGAAATTAGTATAAGAGCAAAAAAATTTGAAAAAATTAAAAGTATTTTGTGTGTAATTTACTATATTCTACAAAACTTTTAATTTATTAATTTATTTAAGTTGTTAATTTGATTTTTTCACTCTTTTTTGATGGACTAAGAGAGTTTCGTTAATAGATAGTTTAAATTATAGGGGCTTTTGGATCTAGGTCCAAAAACTTAGATAGTTTTTGGGACCGAGTCCAATTATCCAATTACATATTTTGATATCAATTTTACCCTTTCAGATAAAAATATTTAAATTCTTTAATGTTTTTTTATCATTTATTCAGTTTTTAAATTTTGAATATTTAAATACTCAAACTAAAATATTATCTAGTAACTACCTACTATTTATGAAGAAAACAAGACCGATATAATCTAGTAACTACCTACCTATTGTATAGGAAGAAAATGTTTTATACCTACAAAGCAGATATAATCTACCTGCAAAACAAAAATAAACTACCTATTGTATTGGAAGAAAAATGCTGGCAACCTACATGGTGGAACATAAAAATATAAATATGATATAATATACCTCCATTAAAGGAACGAATTTGGAGGGAAGAACACAAAAATATCACCCATGAAAAGAAGAGACAAAAAAGAGGAGGATTGATAGAGGGAATTGTTTGGAAGAAGGAAAAAAGGAGGGATGAAACACACTGGGGGTTGAGGTGATTATACGGCTATAACTAATCCTACAATTAAGGGATTAGTTAAACCACAAATTATCTCATAATTAAGAAATTTTGTGTATTTACTACAATTCGTAAGCCTAAGGGGTAAATATGGTACAAACCATAAATAAACATACATGGAATCTCAATTATTGGACCTATTTCAATGAAGTGGACTAATTCTACTAATGGCTCACAAAATTGGATCTATATCAAGTTATCCCTAAATTATAATATAAATAAAATAATTACTTACTAAATAAGTAGTTTATATATATATATATATATATTTATATGTGATATTAAGTGGTGGAGGGAGTGAGTTAAGCTTCACAATGAGACAGTCATAATAATTTGGTTCAGATTCACTTTGACAAGTATTAGACTTAAAGACCTCTCGCTTATAAACGATTTTTCAATGTATTGAAAACATGATGTAGCACTACAATTGGTTGGAAACTTTAAAATAAAAATCAAACAATTGTATTATGACACTTGGTCTACCGGATCGTGTTCACAACACACAGAAAACTTTCACCTCACTAGCAAGTCAAAGGGAATACTACTAGATCTTAGTACTAAATGACTACTAAATAACTGATTTATAAATTTAATTTGTAAAAGTTTAGGGAAAAGGAAAGTTACTTCATCCCAAGATCAGGGCATACCACAAGTCTCCTTAAGAACTTACAAAATGAGGTCTTAATCATTTTTTGGTTTTTACATATGGTTCACCAAGAATGGTTGCTTGCAACGGAACTCAAATCTAAACCTTACAACTCAACTAATCCTTATTAAAAAATACACATATATTTGAGCAATCTTTTAATTAATTTAAACTAAATTATTGAGTCAAAACTCTATGAAATAAACACATTGTTTTAATCAAATTTAATATATACGATAATAGAATGTCTATTTATATTATCGAGTCTAAGATTTGATAAAGAGAATATTTTCAATATGTGCATAAACATAAAACATACACACATTGTTCTAGCTAAATTAACTGAGAGCAATTTTACAGTTGGAGCTTCCAGAAAGTGCCCTATGGGTAGCCACTAAGGCCAAAAACCCATCACAATAATTGAATTACCCATTGTCTTAGGGTAAATTAGAAAGTAAAACACATTACTTTGGCGTTTCTGAAACTTGAAAGTGACAAATCTGACATGGACAATAAGGACGTGTGACTTAGATATCAGGTTGGAGGGAAATGGATTGAAGTACAAACGTTAAGGCAAATGAGAGGACTTACAAGAGTTTAATATTTAATTATTATGATATATTTTACGGCGCCTTCTAAGAGAGATTTTTTGGCATGCAGAAAACACATTTCGGTTTGGATACTTGAATAAAAAAAAAATATTCAATCATTTATATGATGATACTTGTACCGTGATATATTCCTGCACATTGAAAAGTTGTCGTCTCCTACTTCAGATCAACTGCTCTTTATTTTAAATACATCGTGGTATTCATTAAAAGACAAACAGACATGCTAATATTTTGGTCCCAATAAGCGAGAACCATACCATATGCTTAAAAATATCAAGCAAGCATCCCGCTGGAAATAAATGTTGAGGCAAATATTGTATCAACGAAACAAAAGAAGGAATTGCAATTCATTTGGTGATTAGGCGACAGAACAACAAAAAAATAAAAAGAATAATGAGTCAATAATTTAAACACTGAACTAAATGATCCTTACGAAGATGTGTATTGTTGAAGAGTTGGATCATCACTTTCCTTAACTATATCAAACAACATATTTTGGTTGTCCCGTCAATTCCCTATGATTGAAACCAAGCTCTCTGAATAATAAGCTCGCACAGATCCACAAACTCTTGCTGAGCAATCTTTTGGGTTGTACGAGATCATAATTTCTTCTTTGTCACATTGGAAAAGAAATTCTCCACTTCGCCGTAATCCCAATAACTCCAATGACCTCGCAATGCCTTCATTTGGCCCTATCGTGATTCGCTTAGTCCAAGATTCATCGTCAGCGTAGTCTTGCAAGATCCATACTTCACAAGTCCAGTCAGGAATATATGACTTTGGCTGAACAACCACGGAAAGAGAATCATCGTTCCATGCATGAATATTGAAATGTGTACCACCGTCCGGTAAAAATTCCGGTAACTTTGGAAAACAAATCAATCGGAACACTTCATCGGCCATGTCGAAAGAAAGAATTGCACTGTGAGTATCAGTATCATTACTGACCATCCAGTGAGAATTCCCATTGACGTAGATGTCAGTCTCACTAGAGTAAGGGTAATCCCAATACCAAATTACATCAAACGGAGAAGAGTAATCTAATTCTCTCCATGAATTAGAACGCAAGCTATATAGTACGACATTCACATGAGAAGATGTCCCCCTTCTTGTATCGCTGCATACAAGAATTAAGACCAACTTGTAATCATTGGTTTTACGATCAAACCCAAATCTTTTTCATCAACTTCATCTGTTTTTGTGTTAAGTAGAGATGATAAACTTAAAATTCATCCCACAACCTAAAAAATGGAGAGAAAAAAAGGTGGATGTACAAAATCCTTGCTATGCCCTCTATATTTAACAGAAAAATAAATTGAGTTAACATATACAATTGAAGTACCACATGAGATTGAGTTTGAGAACCACCATAAGAAAAAAAGAAAAACTATTCTAGAATGAAGGTAAAATTCGTGACAACAATGCCGTATATCTGAAAAATAGTTTAAGCAGATTAAGATGTTAGCACACAGTCGTTTGTCTTGTTTATTGAACAAACGACGAGGACAACAATGTCGTTTTCTCTCTTTCAAAATTCATAAACAACAAAATCGAGATTTCTTTCACAATAAATTACCATAAAATTTGACAGAATCGACGGTTGAATTATAAGTCCAGCAGGCAAATCGAAAATAATCACAGGAGCTTAGAACACACCACATCAATACTTAGCAAACAGTCTCATAAGAAATCCCAATCAAGACAAAACCATTCAACAATTTATTATATTTCTCCGTTCATATAAGAGCATGGTTCGGAGGATTATTTAATTGACGTTATAACATCTATCGGCCCGACCTTCTATAAAAAATATAGGCCACAGCCACTGATGCCACGTACTGCTCCAACCACGGCAGCAGCTGCGAGAACATCGCTTTGCTCCCAGTTCCCAATCAAGCTTGACAGCTTCCCTAAGGCACACGACTCTCTGGTTTCTTCCAGCTTCTTTTCCTCACTTCCACCGTTCTCCAAACTTACTTCTTTGCAGCATGTAAATCCATCACTATTAGCACCGTGGCAACAGCCTGAAAAGTTCTCATTATTCTGAATCTGATCGCCGTTTTCTTGGTGAATCTGATTGCCATTTTCTTGTGGCTTCTCCTCGATTTTCTTATTTTCTTCTCCATTTGGAAGCTCCCGTTCATTAATTTCTTCAGCTTCATCGGAGGATGCTCCGATTTGACCCCTATATAAGGAATGAAATTGAATTTCGTGTTCAGCTATTTAAAGATTCAACTCTTAAGTTTCGTCTATAGCAATTGAGTAAGAATAGGTATGATCAAGCTTAATAAACAAATCACAGCAACATTACAAATCAAAAACATATACAGGGTAATGCAGTTACATCCAATTCTTTTGTGCTTTCTCCACAAAAGTTCCTCCATGTTAATGTAACTCTATATCAATAATCTATCATACAACACTAGAAACAATCAGTAATATAAAAATATGACAACAGAAGCTTCAGTTCCAGTGAAATTTTCATCCAAAGACAGTAGGCGAAACCAAAACCGTACAAACCTCCAAAGTCGTTCTATAATCTCTCCCTTCCGAATATGCTGATCAAGCAATTCCGGCACATCATCAGGAGTGACGTAGCCATACCTGCAATTAATAATACATAATATTCAAACTCCTTCATCGATCGCAATATGATAAAATTTGAAATTGTTATGATCCGGATATTACCAATGGCCTGTTATGCTTCCATTTGAACCTAGGCTGTAGATAATCAAGTTTCCATTGTGGCCTCCAGTGTGATAGCAAGCAGTAACAAATACCTGATTCGTCAATCCTCGCAGCCCAGCCTCCTCTTCGAACTTATCAATGAGAACAAGTGCACTATCACGATTCCATTCCTCTCGACTACAATGTTCACATACAAATACATAGGAACCAGTAAACGCCTCTTGCACTCTGGAATCCCATGGTTTGTGATTCACAAGGACATCATCAACAAAGCTGTCCACATCCGACTCTTTCAAGCCCCTTCGGTCAACAAACAAAAACAACCCCAGAATCATAAAAAGGAATTGACATGAAACAATAACCTAACACTCTTTAATTCCTTGTAAGGCAAGGAATTTGTTGTAAATTGAGTCATTAAATTCAATTTCTAGAACTAATTTTAGAAGCTAACACATATCTAATGGGTTGGGCTGCTGCATTGGGCCCACGGTGCAGCTCTCACGAGTTTTGGGCTGGGTTTCACAGAAAAATCAAATGACTCTTTTGTCCCCTTCAGTCCTAATCCAACGGCCACCATTTAGGGCGTTTGTGTTCTGCAATTCGGTGGGGGGCTCGTCAAGGAGATCGTGCAGAGAGGTAGAGGGTGACATTGAGTTTAGGGTTTGCACAGTGAAAGACAAGAGGGTTGATGGGAAGGGTGGGGTGTGGGTTCTGTCCGCTGACGTTGGTTGCACAGAGAGAGATGGAACCGGATCTTCTCCAGACCCAAATAAACTAAGCCTAATGATTAAAGGATTTGGGCTGTTGAAATTTAATCCAACGACTATAATTATTATAACTTTTAGAGGGCCCTCTATTTGTAACCATTGAATCAAATTTCAACGGCCCGGATCCTTTACACATGAGACTCAGTTTATTTGGATCTGAAAGGGATCCGGTTCTGAGAGAGATGGGGAACGGGTACAGAGAGAAAGAGTGAGGAAGGGACATAGGAGCTAGAGGTGTGACATCCCACATCGCCCAGGGGAGTGATCCTTATATGTATATTCCCATCTCTACCTAACATGAGGCCTTTTGGGAGCTTACTGGCTTCGGGTTCCATCGGACTCCAAAGTTAAGCGAGTAGTGCGCGAGAGCAATCCCATGATGGGTGACCCACTGGGAAATTCTCGTGTGAGTTCCCAGAAACAGAACCGTGAGGGTGTGTTGGGGGCCCAAATCGGACAATATCGTGCTACAGTAGAGTCGGGCCCGGGAAGTGGTCCCGCTCGGGCCGGGATGTGACAATTGGGTATCAGAGCCTAACCCTGGCTGTGGTGTGCGGACGAGGACGTCGGGCCCCTAAGGGGGGTGGATTGTGACATCCCACATCGCCCAGAGGAGTGATCCTTATATGTATATTCCCATCTCTACCTAACATGAGGCCTTTTGGGAGCTCACTGGCTTTGAGTTCCATCGGAACTCCGAAGTTAAGCGAGTAGCGTGCGAGAGCAATCCCATGATGGGTGACCCACTGGGAAGTTCTCGTGTGAGTTCCCAGAAACAAAATCGTGAGGGTGTGCTGGGGGTCCAAAGCGGACAATATCGTGCTACAGTGGAATCGGGCCCGAAAAGTGGTCCCGCCTGGGTCGGATGTGACAAGAGGTATGGGTTGATTTGTCAGGAGAAAGGAGTCGAGGAGGACATCATAACAAAAAGAGGCTAAAAAGGCTACTACATGATTCTCTTACATGTTAACATCGGAAAGCAAACTAAGAAAATGATTTATGCACATCTTTGTTTATTTGTCACTTGATTTTGGTTGAGGTTGACCATAGCTAATTTGATGAAGACCCTATCCTTTATAGCCTTTAGGTGTGTGTTTGCTACCTAGCTGGGTGGTGGCTGAGTCTTGGATGTTATCTTGGATGTCTTGATTATCTTGGTGGGTGATGAGTCTTGGATCTTTTGGTTTTGTCTTCTTCGACTCTTATATCTTCCCTTTTTCTGAATTTTCTTTATTTCTCATCCTTTGAACTTTGTATTTTTTTCAAAAACTATTTTTCTTTTCGATGATACAGATAGATGAACATGTTCAAGGGGAAATCATGAAATGGAATCCATGTCAATTTTCGCTTAGTTTCAGATAGGGAAAGTTAGGTCTGAAGCATTTTTACATAAACAGTCAGTCATAATATAACTAAAACTTACTCACTTTTTCGATTTAATTGTTGTTTTGCATCAGGCAAGGTTTTTCTTCCAGTAGTTAATATCAAAATTTAGTTTCTCCCATTTGATGGTATGTAATATGACACTTTTCTGCAGTTAATATCAGAATTTAGTTGCTGCCATTTGATGGTATGTAATATGACACTTTTCTGCTAATGCGTTGATACTGTTATTTCTTTCTCTTTTGATATTGGAAGTGTTGGCTGTAGTAAGGAAATAATTTGTTTTAATTGTATATGACTCAGCTTTTGAGTAGCACTCGGGTGGGAACGTGGGTCGGCTCATGTTTTAGTCTTTCCATCGTAAGCAATTTTACATGGCATTCTTCAATGTACCTATAGGTAAGACAACACTCTCAGTATTCCACAATCAAACCACCATTTGAACTTTTTTCATCCACCAAGTTAAGCTTTTATGTGCCATCTTGTGACACCCCACATCGTCCAGGGGAGTGATCCTTAAATGTATATTCTCATCCCTACCTAGCACGAGACCTTTTGGGAGCTCACTGGCTTCGAGTTCCATAGGAACTTCGAAGTTAAGCAAGTAGCGTGCAAGAACACTCCCAGAATGGGTGACCCATCAGGAAGTTCTCCTATGAGTTCCCAAAAACAAAACCGTGAGGGCATGGTCGGGGCCCAAAGCGGAGAATATCGTGCTACGATGGTGGAGCGGGCCCGGGAAGTGATCCGCCCCTGGCCGGGATGTGACAATTTGGTATCAGAGCCTAACCCTGGCCGTGGTGTGCCGACGAGGACGTTGGGCCCCTAAGGGGGGTGGATTGTGACATCCCACATCGCCCAGGGGAGTGATCTTTAAATGTATATTCTCATCCCTACCTAGCACGAGGCCTTTTGGGAGCTCACTGGCTTCGGGTTCTATGGGAACTCCCAAGTTAAGCGAGTAGTGTGCAAGAGCATTCCCAGGATGGGTGACCCATCGGGAAGTTCTCTTGTGAGTTCCCAGAAACAAAACCGTGAGGGCGTGGTCGGGGTCCAAAGGGGACAATATCATGCTACGGTGGTGGAGTGGGCTCGGGAAGTGGTCATCCCCGGGCCAGGATGTGACAATTTGGTATTAGAGCCTAACCTGGTCGCGTGTGTGCCGATGAGGACGTTAGGCCCCTAAGGGGGGTGGATTGTGACATCCCACATCGCCTAAGGGAGTGATCCTTAAATGTATATTCCCATCCCTACCTAGCAGGAGGCTTTTTGCGAGTTCACTGGCTTCGGGTTCCATGGGAACTCCGAAGTTAAGCGAGTAGTGTGCGAGAGCACTCCCAGGATGGGTGACCTATCGAGAAGTTCTTGTGTGAGTTCCCAAAAACAAAACCGTGAGGGCATGGTCGGGGCCCAAAACGGACAATATCATGCTACGGTGGTGGAGCGAGCCCGGGAAGTGATCCGCCCTAGGCCGAGATGTGACACATCTTGAATGGTTATAAGTTATTGCTTCAGATTACTCCAGTGCGACATTGTTGTTCTCTTCCTTACCTCTCAAGTTTGCTTAATGTACTTATTCTTATTACCTTTGTATTGTTAAGAAATACTCAATTGCAGTTTCAGTTCATCGTAATGATTGGATTAAAATTAACCACTCACTGGTTAATTATCTAAATCCTATCAATTCAGATTAAAATTAAAGCAACTACAGAAGAAAAACCTCAAGAAATCAACGCGAATTTACCTGTATTTAATCATTTGTGGGAAAATCAAAACATCGCCGTTAGAAAACTCGGTTCCTTTGCGTCCTTCAATTACTGTCAGCAACGTCTATCAAAAACCAAGAAAAAAGTGAGTAATGGAGTCAACTCAGCTCAACACCAGAACTCAGTAGCTCCAGGAAATAAGAAACGGCAAGAAAAAGCAACCAAAAAGGCCAACGAATTGAGCTGGAAAACGGACCTTAGTGGTGATGTCGTTCTTGCGAGCTTTGAGAGTGGATGCGAAGAACTTAGGGAGTGGATCGGACTCAGAGCCTTCGATGTGCCATGGCCAGGCCTCGAGGGTCTTGTAATAGAGGAAAACATGGCGATAGTTCAATAGTGTATTGTCCTCAATGTCTTCATCAGACTCATATGGCATAGTCTTATAGTTGTCCCAATTAGTAAGATCATCGGACAAATCCCATTTTACCATATCCACTCCTGTTTTGTTCACCTTAATTCTATTATCTCCTCCATAAAATTCTGCTTTTACAAGAACTATGTCTCCGCCTTTCAGTTTGAGCTTCTCGTTTGAAAGATTTCCCAACCAAAGATAATATTCATGGGAAGCAGTTACGGTGGCCATCATTTCCCAGATGCGAAAATTAGTTCGTTGGGTGCGATTAACAACATGAATGGTTAGAGTCCCAGTACAGTTGGAGTTGTCCGAAGAATAAACGATGCCCAAAGCCAACCCTCCTATATAATCAATACTTGGTGGCACTTCAAATTTGACAGTTTTATCCTTTCCCACGACATAGGCTAACCAGTTAGGAATATCATTTCCAGAGAGAAAAATTCCACCAAATGCATTTTTCTACAACATGGGGTGCAAAGTTAGTATAAGCAACAATACAAAAAGCGAGAGAGAGAGAGAGAGAGAGAGAGAGAGAGAGAGAGAGAGAGAGAGTACCCCACCGTTTGGAGGTTCTCCTTAAAAGTATCAGTGAGACTGGTACACCCTTTCATATGAATTGAATATATGTAGTCCAATGAGTTCTCCAAGTTTCGAATATCTTTGAGTTTGCGGCAGTCTTTCAGTTCCAATCCCCTCATGTTCGACATCTCTGAAAAGTCGGATATTATTTCCAATGCAATGCAGTAATTCGCTTTCAGTACACACAAACTGTTCGGCAAATCTGGGATTGCCCGAAGGTTTGTGCAATGATTTAGACATAAAACCTGAAGCTGAGAAAGGCCACTGAGAATGGGTAGCCTATTAAAACCATTCCCACCTAGATCTAAAACTGTTAAAGAAGATAGACTCCCAATTATTTCGAGAACGGCATCATCTGTTATATTGCAGTCGCTGAGATATAATACCTCAATCATCTTCAGTTGTGTTAAAAAATGGTAACCCCCACACAAACCCTTACAGCCACTGAGGTCCAATACCTCGAGATGTGGGAGTTTTGAAAAGTCTGGTAATTCAGTCGGGTGATGGCAGTCTTTAAGAAAGAGATACTTCAACTTCTTGGGCAACTGTTACTCAAAAAGAGAAAACAATAATAAAAATCCAAATAAATAAAAGAGAGAATGCATGACGATGACTGATGCTGATATTTACAAGGACATTGATAATTATATCGTACCAGGTCCGAATCCTCCCAAACTCGTACAATCTTGCTGTAGCTCAGGCCTAAATAAACTAGGTTTCGTTGATCAAAATCTGCTGGTATGGCTTCAAGAGGAAATCCATCCCAAGTCAACGCTCTTAACTCCTTGGAAAGATGTTTGTAGCTTCCAGTCAGCTTTACGTTTTCCAGCTTGAGAATTTTCAGACGCCACATCTTCTTAAACGCTTCTGTACTGAAGCTTTCCTCGTCATCAGAATACTCTGGCAAAGCTAAGGTTAGTCCTTCAACTGCTTCAGTTCCCTGTTAGTAAAAAAAAAAAAAAAAAAAAAAAAAAAAGAAAAAAAGGATAATATTCACACGAAGCAGAGCCGTGAATTGGATGAATGAACTACTAGAAAGGTAGGGCATACAACATAATTATGTATTTTCTCTTTCAATTTACAGTGGATGAAACCTTTTCTTTTCTTCTTCTTCTTCAAATATACTATGCACGGCATACATTATATATATGCGGATATGCGTATATACTTCTCTTTCTTTACATGTACTTAACATAACATCTTTTTATTGCAAAACTTACAGATTCGTTCCTTAGCACTCTTTTTGCATCTTCACTATGCCACAATCGACTACGTTTTCCTAGTTTCACAGGAGATTCTGCCCGCACAATTTCTCTTCCCATATCTCGAATCAAATCATGCATACTCAATCTTTTATCTTTACCAATATATAAGAGACATCGATCGGAAAGTGTGTTAATTTCTACTTTTACAGAAAAATGACTACAACCACCCAATATTGCCTCGACAAAACTTAAACTCCATCCAACAAAGAAATTAGATATGTCAAGGAAAACATCCTTCACATGATAATCAGGTAGCCCATCGTAGCTTAATTTAAGCGTCTCATGAATTTTTCCATGTGAAATATTTCTCAATTTTTCCCATGTACTTTCCCATATGGTTTTACTCTTTTTCGTAGCCAACAAACGACCAACAACTTTCAGAGCTAGGGGCAATCCTCCACAATAATCAACAACATCTCTTGGGAGTTCAAAATATTCTTCGTCAGGACAAGGATTTCCAAAGGCATGCCAACTAAGGAGCTCAAAAGCTTCTTCATCTGTCATCGTTTGTGCCTTATATTTTTTATCCACCTTTTTTATATTCAGCACTTCTTCATCTCTTGTTGTTATAATAATTCTGCTCCCTGGACCAAACGATTTGTGTTCTATCGCCAACTCATCTAACTGGTCCGCATCATCTATGTCATCAGCTACAATGAGTACCTTCATGCTTCCAAGTCTTTTCTCTATCTCCTTGGTCCCTTCGGCAACACTACTTACCTTAATGTCAGGCCGTTTCAAAATATCTCGAAGAAGTTGTTCTTGTAGACTAACCATCTCTTTCTTTTTACTCCTCACATCTTCAAGGTAACATTGACGACTAAAACTGTGCTGATAATTGCTACAAACGGCTCTAGCAAGCGTTGTTTTACCTATACCACCCATACCCCAAATTCCAATTATTTGAACATCAGGTGAACCTTCAACGTCTAAGTATTCAGTACTAAATTCTTGCACGCGAAAAGCCATTCCAACTGATTGCTTGGCTTCTTTTAAGTTTGTGGTTTTCAGTAGTCCCTTGACGTCCCCAACAATTTTCTCGATAAACACTCCTTCACACCTATGAGTAGAAATTCCAAATTACGATAGCCATACTAAATGCTTTATTCATAATGACTAGATATTTACATAATGAAACAAATTTGAATAAACTGGATTAATTGAGCTCAATTCAACCACGTATCTAACCTTTTATTATAATGTGAATACATTAGTTCATTGGTGATTGGATATTATGCAATTGTAGCTTTCAGTAATATAATTAAGAATCCATTATAATTGGTATTTTAATTTGATAAAGTGTGGAGCATTTGTCCTTCACACACCCATAAAAAACAAAGCATGTACCCTGCGTTTCACTTCCTCATTTTTGACGGAAATTCTTATGCAAATGCTCTACCTTTTATAAAATTCATATAACAATTGTAATAAATTTTTATGTGGGGACCAAAATTACAGCTTTATCATAGTTCAGGGACTAACGATCCAATTTTTCTTATAACATATAAAATCAGATTCAATGCCTTAATTATAATCTTTTAATTTTGGTTGATTAGTGAAATTTGGTATATGAAATTTGACGTAAACAAAAAAGTATACCCGTCGACCGTGGTTTTGAGATTCCAGCCGCCCAAATCTGCAGAAGCCTTAAGATTCTCCCTCCACTGCTTGACCTCATTTGGATCTTCATCCCTTTGATGCTTCTGAAATGCTTCCCCAAAACTATCTTTCTGTTTCCTGACTTGAGAAGGGTCAACGTCGTAGAATATTGGACAGACAATTTTCCCCTCTTGTTCTTTTAGGCACCTCATGATCTTCGACAGCTCCCTCAGGCACCACCGGGACTCCGCGTACCCCTTCGAGAAGATGATGATGGCGATTCTCGACCCTTCGATTTCTTGGTCAAGTTCACTCTGTATGGTTTTCCCCCTTGTGAGCTGGTTGTCTATAAAAGTGTTAATTCCGGCATTGCGTAACGCAATGAAGAAGTGGTTTGTGAAGGTGTTGCGGGTGTTAGAATCTTGAAATTGTATTGAAGTTGATATTTTAGGAGGGAAAATGTTACACGGAAGAGGAAAAGTTTTCAGGAATGTGCAGAGCTCTTTGCATAGAGAGCAGCAACACAGATATTTTAGAGAAATATCAGAACACAACTGTTTGTTACAAGCTAAGCCTACACTTGTCCTAAGAGACTAAGTAATGACTTAAACAGTTGATCCCTTCCTTCTCAGCCATTAGATCAAAAACAACTTTCATTTGATTCCAACACTCCCCATCAAATGAATTTTGGTTTTGATCCCAAGCATTTCTCTGAGATAAACAAATCTGTCTTTAGGTAGAGCTTTGGTGAAGATGTCTGCCATTTGATCCTGAGACTTGCAGTAGATCAGATCAATGGTATTCTTCTGCAATGCTTCCCTTATGAAATGAAACTTCCTTTTGATATGTTTAGTTTTCTGGTGAAAGATAGGATTCTTAGTCATAGCTATCGCTGATGTGTTGTCACACAAAAGTGGAGTTGCATCCACTTGCATTTCACCAAAATCCTTTAACACAAACCTCAACCATATAGCTTGAGATGTAGCCATTGCAGCACTCACATACTTTGCCTCAGCCGTAGACAATGCAACACTTTGTTGCTTGACAGAAGCCCAAGAAAATATTCCAGAGCCAAATGAAAAAGCATATCCTGAGGTACTTCTCATGTCATCTTCACTGCCTCCCCAATCACTGTCACAGAAGCCAACTAGGATTGCTTCTTTTCCCTTCTCATACTTGATTCCATAGTCTAAGGTCCTTGAGATATACCTGAGTACTCTCTTAGCAGTTCCCATATGAATTCTTGTGGGATTATGCATGAACCTTGATAAGAGACTGGCTGCATACATAATGTCAGGCCTAGTTGCAGTCAAGTAGAGTAGACTCCCTAAAATTTTCCTATAGAGATTTTCATCAGCAGGTTCAGAACCATCCATTTTGCAAAGCTTCTCATTTGTGATCAATGGTGTTCCCACAGATTTGCATCCTTCCAGATTGAATCTTTTAAGCAGAGATTGTGCATACTTTTCTTGATGTATGAAAATTCCAGTAACATCTTGTATTACTCCAATTCCCAAGAAATGATGCAGCAACCCAAGATCTGTCATCTCATATTGCCTCATCATATCATTTCTGAATTCTTCAATCAATTCTTCACAATTTCCAGTAAAAACCACATCATCAACATAAATGGACACAATAAGCATATCAGTTTTCTCACCAGTTTTTGTGTACAATGTAGCTTCACTAGGACTTTTGTTGAATCCACATCTGTTGAAATAGGAGTCTATCTCACTGTACCAAGCCCTGGGGGCTTGCTTGAGTCCATACAGTGCCTTGTTTAACTTATACACTCTCTCTTCTTCATTTGGAACTTCAAAGCCTTGTGGTTGATCCACATACACTTCTTCCTCCAGTGTACCATTCAGAAAGGCTGATTTAACATCTAATTGATGAAGTTTCCAACCCTTTTGAGCAGCAAGGGCAACCAAGGTCCTGATGGTGTCTAACCTTGCCACAGGGGCAAAGGTTTCATTGAAATCAATCCCTGGTTGTTGTGAGTAGCCTTTGGCTACCAGTCTTGCTTTATTCTTCTTTATAGATCCATCCAGATTTAGCTTGGTCTTATAGATCCATTTCACACCTATCACAGGTTTATCACTTGGTCTGTCCACTAATTGCCAAGTAGAGTTTTTTTCAATCATAGTGATTTCTTCACTCATAGCTTTCTGCCAAGATTGATCCATTTTTGCTTCTTCAAAACTCTCTGGTTCAACAATACAGTAGTTGCAGACTGCATAAATCTCATCTAAACTTCTTAATTTTAATGGAGTTGTTCCTGGGGAGGAACCCTGCAATTCTTGTCCCTCTGCATTTGAAGTAGTGGACTGAGATCCTTGTGATGGTGTAGAGAAATCGTTTTGACTTCCATCTGTTGTAACAGGTTCATTTCCAGGTTGCAAAGTTGCTTGTGTTCTTTCCATAGTTAATGGAAAAAAGATGGTGTCAATCTTCTTGGTTTCCCAATCCATGCTTCATTTTCTTTGAACACCACATCCCTTGAGATTATAACTTTATGTGTCTCAATGTTGTAGAGCCTATAGCCCTTTTCACAACTTCCATAGCCTACAAGAACACACTTTATACTGTTGACTTCAAGTTTATGTCTTAATTGAGATGGAATCTGTGCATAGCAGATTGATCAAAACACCTTCAAGTGCTTTACATTTGGTTTTCTGCCACTAAATGCCTCAAATGGTGTTTTTTTCTCGAGTGCTTTAGTTGGACACCTGTTTAGTAGATACGCAGAAGCATTGACTGCCTCACCCCAGAAGGAAAGTGGCATTTTCTTATCATGCAGCATTGACTTGGTCATTTCAACCACAGTCCTATTCTTCCTCTCAGCTACACCATTCTGCTGTGGTGTGTAAGCCACTGTCAGTTGCTTCTGTAGTCCTGCCCCTTCGCAGAATTCTTGGAACTCAATGGAAGTGAACTCACCACCTCTGTCACTTCTTAGTCTCTTAATCTTCAGACCACTCTGAAGTTCAACCATTACCTTGAACGTTTTAAAAATAGTAAAGACTTCACTCTTGTTTCTCATGAAATAAACCCAAACCATCCTGGTGCAGTCATCAATAAATAACAGGAAATATCTGTTCCCACTGAGTGTAGGTGTTTTCATAGGACCACACACATCTGTGTGAATGAGTTCTAGAGGTTGGCTTGCTCTCCATGCAGTTCCAGTTTCGAAAGAGTCCCTGTGATGCTTCCCTAGTATGCACCCTTCACAAGGTTCTTTCGTTTCCTGTATCTCAGGCAGTCCAGTCACTATTTGTAATCTCTCCAAGTTCTTCAAACTGTGAAAGTTGAGATGCCCAAACCTCTTATGCCATAACCACGAATTCTCAGCAACACTAGCTCTCAGAGCAACTGAGTCAGTGTAGTCTAGCATAAGTGGAAAACTTTTGTTTTCAGTCATGCCAACTTGTGTAACCAAGTTTTGGAGGCTTCTGTCATCAAAGATCTCCACCATGTCATCCCCAAAGAGTAAGAAGTAACCATGTGCAATCATTTGTCCCATACTAAGGAGATTTTCATCAAGGCCAGGTACTAGTATCACATCCTTGATGAATCTTCTTCCACCCTTTGTCTCTAGAACAAGAGTTCCCTTTCCAGTAGCATCCACAAGTTGACCATTTCCCATTTTAACTCTGCAATTGAAGCTTCTGTCAATGTTGACCAATAGTGATTCATATGCAGTCATGTGATTACTGCATCCACTGTCAATGTACCAGATACCTCTTTTATTTTCAGTTCTTGCAACACTACACGCATAGAAAACATTTACTTCCTCTTCTTCTGCTCTATGTGCATAGTTGACAGCTTGGTTCCTTCTTGGATTGCAGTCCTTTGCCAGATGACCAAATCTTTCACACTTAGTGCATTTGGGCTTTCCCTTATACCAGCAGACACCATAGTGTAATTTGTCACATATTTTGCACTTGGTTTTAGTGGAATCACTGATAGTTTCTGATTTGGGTTGAGGAGTGAACTTGTTATCCCACTTCTTCCCTTTTCCTTTCCAGAATTTCATTTGATTTGAGTTGTTCCCTGAGCCTTATAGCTACTATCTCTGTCAGTCACACTTAAGCTAGTGAAAGCCTTTTCCACTAAGCTATCAGAGTGCATGTTTAACCTCTGCTCATATCCTTTCAGTGTACCAATCACTTCCTGAACCTCAATAGAATCAAGGTCCTTAGTTTCTTTTATAATGGATGCAATGGAATCATAGGATTTGGGCAGGCTTATAAGTATCTTTTGCACTAATCTTTGGTTTGATAGTTCTTCACCAAGAGTTTTCATTTGATTCACAATATCAGTCATCCTAGTTAAATAAACAGATAGAGATTCGCCCTCATTCATTCTAATGTACTCAAAATCTCTTCTTAAACATTGTAGTTTAACAGATCTAACCTTTTTGTCACCACGAAATTCTTGTTGAAGAACATCCCACGCAGCCTTGGATGATTCAAAGTTTGAGATTCGAGGAAATATTTCGTCAGAAACTGCCCCTTGAATGATGCCAAGAGCTTTTGCATCTCTGGTTTCATTAATCTTCATTGAGCTCTTAACTGACTTTTGTTCTTCATCACTGGAATCATCACCAGACTCTGCGTTTTCTATACCCTTGTCCACCAAGTTCCAGAGATCATATGATTTGAATATGGTCTTCATCTTGATAGACCAAAAATCGTAGTTGGACCCATTGAAGATAGGAGCCCTCAGATCTCCTCCACTGCTCGAAGTAGCCATGTGAGACTTCGAAAGAACAGTAAGGTTTTCAAAAATTCTGGAAATGAGTTTCCCTCCTTTTCTCAGTAGTACGAAGCACACAAAACGCCCAGTTTTGAATTCTTGATCAGAACCTAAGCTCTGAGGCCATGTTAGAATCTTGAAATTGTATTGAAGTTGATATTTTAGGAGGGAAAATGTTACACGGAAGAGGAAAAGTTTTCAGGAATGTGCAGAGCTCTCTGCACAGAGAGCAGCAACACAGATATTTTAGAGAAATATCAGAACACAACTGTTTGTTACAAGCTATCACAGCCCTTAATTCATATAACAAAAATCTAAGCCTACACTTGTCCTAAGAGACTAAGTAATGACTTAAACAGTTGATCCCTTCCTTCTCAGCCATTAGATCAAAAACAACTTTCATTTGATTCCAACAGCGGGTGTCTTCGCCTCTAAAGCTCAGGAACACCTCGTACTTCCAACGGTTTGAGCTCCTTGAGGAAGACGAAGAGGCGGCAGAGCCAGCTTCACGGGCGGAGCTGCTGGTATCCATTGCAGCCTGTAGAAGTGCAGCTTGGCTTTCAAATAACCAAAGTCAAGTCTTTCGCAAGATTCACCAGTGTAGGTGGCCCTTTTAAATATTTTGCATGGGCCAATGATGTCGATAACACGTGAGTGCTATTCCCCCAAAGTTTAATTTGTATAAATGTTACCATCAAATTTAAATATTTTACGATGCAATTTCCTTTCTTTTGTAGTTTTTGAGAAATCTGCCGCCCAACTTTGACCAGTTGACGACCTTATTGTATTTTAAGGGTGGTGCGCAGGTCGGTCCAACCGCCCCTGCTGGTGGATGTAAGAATTTTCGGGGTAAAGCACGATCCAACTGTTGGGGTCAGTCTAGGGAGTATCAAATGGGAAGAGACCTCATCTCCAACAACCTATCTCATCAAACGATGGAAAATTGAACTCCAACAGGCTAAAATACGCATTGGAATTTGGAAGTTAGAAAGTCAAAAAATTATAATAAAATTGAGACATGAAAATTTTCAAGGTGTTCACGAGAGAACAAAAATGAAAACATTTACTCGAGCCAACGCTATTATGCGAGAGTTTAATTCCTTTTCATCATTGTAGTAAAGAGCCAATTGCAACAAAAATAAATTGAGTTAACAGATATAATTGAATTACCACATAAGATTGAGTTTGTGAACCACAATAAGAAGGAAAAAAAAAACCTGTTCTAGAACGAAAATAAAATTTATGACAACAATGCAGTATATCTGAAAAATATTTCAAGAAGATTAAGATTTAGCAAGCAGCCTCATAAGAAATCCCAATCAAGATAAAACCATTCAACAGTTAATTAGATTTCTCCTTTCATATAAGAGCATGGTTCGGAGGATTATTTAATCGACGTTATAACATCTTTCTACAAAGAAAAAACGAAAAAGAAAATAGGGCCTCAACACCTGTCGCAAAACCTGACATGGATTAGAGTACGTTTCAGCCTAACCTTCTATAAAAGCTATAGGCCACATCCACTGTTGCCACTGCTCCAACCACGTCAGCAGCTGCGAGAACATCGTTTCCCCAAGGCATCCTTCTTGGCACTATTAGCACACTATGCAACAACCTGAAAAGTTCTCATTATTCTGAATCTGATCATCATTTTCTTGGTGAACCTGATTGCCATTTTCTTGTGACTTCTCCTCTATTTTCTTATTTTCTTCTCCATTTGGAAGCTCCCGGTCATTAATTTCTTCAGCTTCGTTAGAAGATGCTCCGATTTGGCCCCAATAAATAATGAAATTGAATTGCGTGTTCCTCTATTTAAAGAATTCAACTCTAAGTTTCGTCAATAGCAATTGAGTAAGAACAGGTATGAGCAAGCTTAATAAACAAATCACAACAACATTACAAATCAGAGACATATACATGGTAATGCAGTTATATCCAATTCTTTTATGCTTTCTCCACAAAAGTTCCTCCATGTTGATGTAACTCTATATCAATAAGTCTATCATACAAGACTAGACATAATCAGCAATTGAAAAATATGACAACACAAGCTTCCGTCCAGTGAAATTTTCATCCAAAGACAGTAGGCAAAATCAAAAACGTACAAACCTCCAAAGTCGTTCTATAATCTTTCCCTTCCCAATATGCTGATCGAGCAATTCTGGCACATCACTAGGAAGGATGTAGCCATACCTGCAATTAATAATACATAATATTCAAACTCCTTCATCGATCGCGATGCGACAAAATTTTAAATTGATATGATCCGGATATTACCGATGGCCTGTTATGCTTCCATCTGAACCTGGGCTGTAGATAATCAATTTTCCATTGTGGCCTCCAGTGTGATAGCAAGCAGTAACAAATACCTGATTCTCCAATCCTCGCAGCTCAGCCTCCTCTTCGAACTTATCAATGAGAACACGTGCACTATCACGATGCCATTCCTCTCGACTACCATGTGCACATACAAATACATGGGAGCCAGTCAACGGCTCTTGCACTCCAGAATCCCATGGTTTGTTATTCACAAGGACATCATCAACAAAGCTGTCCACATCCGACTCTTTCAAGCCCCTTTGATCAACAAACAAAAACAATGTCAGAATCACAAAAAGGGATTTACATGCAAGGAATTAGCCGTAAACTGAGCCATTAAATTCAATTTCTAGAGCTAATTTCAGAAGCTAACACATATCTAATTATCTATTTAGGTCAGTAAATTCATGTTGGTTATGGAATGGGCCTTCGATTATGAATTAATTACAGTTTGCCATTGTGTGTGTTAGTGTGGGCCGTGCTTAACAACTGGGTTGGGCTGCTGCATTTGGGCCCAGGGTGCAGCTCTCACACGTTTTGGGCTGGGTTTCACCGAAAGATCGAATGACTCTAATTCATTCTTTACATGTTAACATCGGAAAGCAAACTAAGAAAATGATTTATGCATACCTTTGTTTATTTGTCACTTGATTTTGGTTTAGGTTGACCATAGCTAATTTGATGGAGACCCTATCCTTTTTAGCCTTTAGGTGTATGTTTGCTACCTACCTGGGTGGTGGCTGAGTCCTGGATGTCTTGATTATCTTGGTGGGTGAGACTTGGATGCTTTGGTTCTGAATTTTCTTTATTTCTCATCCTTTAAACTTTATATTTTTTAAAAATATTTTTATTTTTGGTGATGCAGATAGATGAACATGTTCAAAGGGAAATCATGAACCACAGATAGATGAATATCATTTGATTCCAAGAGGTCAGTGATCATAAACTATTTTCATTTTGTATTTTAAGAATGAATGTGGCAAGTTCTGTTTGAATTTTGTACAGGTATCTGCTGAGGGTGGGTGGATGTAGATAGAACACACTAAATTTGGCCTCTGGTGTGCTTAAACTGCTAAAAATAAGAGCTATACTTCCTGCACTTTGTTTTTACTGTGAAGTGGAAATAGTCTTTAGAGTGGCTTATTTGAGATAATTGATAGAGGTTTGTGTTTAAGACCTGAGAGTAGTGCGGTGTCTTTCTTGCTGGTTCTGCTCACACCACCTCATCTGGCCATTGTGATGGAGTACACGGCTGGGTGAGAACTCTTCGAGAGAATATGCAGTGTTGGCAGATTTAGTGAGGATGAGATAAAGTAGTTTCAAATGCAGAGAAAATTTCATTGGAAATGATTTTAGTGTAGAGTCTCAAATATGGGATCTCTGAATGTCTCCTGAAATGGATTCCATCTCGATTTTCGTTTAGTTTCAAATATGGTAAGTTAGGTCTGAAGCCTTTTTACATACACTGTCAGTTATAATGTAACTAAAACTTACATACTATTTCGATTTAATTGTTGTTTTGTATCAGGCAAGGTTTTTTCCTCCAGCAGTTGATATCAAGAGTTAGTTGCTGTCATTTGATGGTATGTAATGTGGCACTTTTCTGCTAATGCGTCGTATACTGTTATGTCTTTCTCTTTTGATATTGGAAGTGTTGGTTGTAGTAAGGAAATAATTCGTTTCAATAGTATACGACTTAGTTTTAATAGTATATGACTCAGCTTTTGAATAGCACTCGGGTGGGAACGTGGGTCGGCTCATGTTTTAGTCTCGTAAGCAATTTTACATGGTACTCTTCAATGTAGCTATAGGTAAGACAACACTCTCAGTATTCCATAATCAAACCACCATTTGAACTTTTTTCATCCACCAAGTTAAGCTTTTATGTGCCATCTTGAATAGTTATAAGTTATTGCTTCAGATTACTCCAGTGCGACATTGTTGTTCTCTTGCTTACCTCTCAAGCTTGCTTAATATACCTATTCTTATTACTATTGTATCGTTAAGAAATACTCAACAGCGGTTTCAGTTCCACTCACTGGTTAATTATCTAAATCCTATAAATTCGGATTAAAATTAAAGCAACTACATAACAAAAACCTCAAGAAATCAACGCGAATTTACCTGTACTTGATCATTTGTGGGAAAATCAACACATCGCCGTCGGAAAACTCAGTTCCTTCGCGTCCTTCAATTACTGTCAGCAACGTCTTTCAAAACCAAGAAAAAAGTGAGTAACGAAGTCAACTCAGCTCAACACCAGAACTCAGTAGCTCCAGGAAATAAGAAACGGTAAGAAAAGCAATCAGAAACGCCGACGAATTGAGCTGGAAAACGGACCTTAGCAGTGATGTCGTTCTTGCAAGCTTTGAGAGCGGAGGCGAAGAACTTAGGGAGCGGATCGGACTCAGAGCCTTCAATGCACCACGGCCATGCCTCGGGGGTCTTGTAGCAGAGGAAAACGTGGCATATGCTCAACTGTGTATCGTCATTAGTGTCTTCATCAGACTCATATGACATGGTCTCATAGTCCTCCCAATTAGTATAACCATCAAACAAATCCCATTTTACAATATCCACTCCTGTTTTGTTCACGTTAATTCTATTATCTCGTCCATAAAATTCTGCTTTTACAAGAACCATATCGCCGCCTTTCAGATTGAGCTTCTTGTTTGAAAGATTTCCCAACCAAAGATAATATTCATGGGAAGCAGTTACGGTGGCCTCCATAGGCCAGATGCGAAACTTAGTTCGCTGGGTACAGTTAACAACCTCAATAGTTAGAGGCCCAATGCAGTCGGAGTTGTCCGAAGAATAAACGATGCCCAAAGCCAACCCTCCTATATAATCAATACTTGGCGACACTTCAAATTTGACAGTTTCATCCTCTCTCACGACATAGGCTAACCAGTTAGGAATATCATTTCCAGAGAGAAAAATTCCACCAAATGCATTTTTCTACACCATGGGGTGCAATGTTAGTATAAGCAACAATATTAAAGGCAGAGAGAGAGAGAGAGAGAGAGAGAGACCATACCGTTTGGAGGTTCTCCTTAAAAGTATCAGTGAGACTGGTACACCCATCCATATGAATTGAACCCATGTTGTCCATTGAGTTCTCCAAGTTTGGAATATCTTTGAGTTTGTGGCAGTCTTTCAGTTCCAATTTCAACATTTTCGACATCTCTGAAAAGTCGGACATTATTTCCAGTGCAGTGCAGTAATTCGCTTTCAATTCAATCAAACTGTTCGGCAAATCTGGGATTGCCTGAAGGTTTGTGCAATGATCTAGATATAAAAACTTAAGCTGAGAAAGGCCGCTGAGAATGGGTAGCCTATTAAAACCATTCCCACCTAGATCTAAATATTTTAAAGAAGATAGACTCCCAATTATTTCGAGAACGGCACCATCTGTTATGTTGCAGTCGATGAGATCTAATACCTGAATTACCTTCAGTTGTGCTAAAAAATGGTAACCCCCACACAAACCCTTACAGCCACTGAGGTCCAATACCTCGAGATGTGGGAGTTTTGAAAAGTCTGGTAATTCAGTCAGGTTCTGGCAGTCTAATAGATAGAGATACTTCAACATCTTAGGCAACTGTTACTCAAAAAGAGAAAACAATAATAAAAATCGAAATAAATAAAAGAGAGAATGCATGACGATGACTGATGTTGATATTTACAAGGACATTGATAATTATATCGTACCAGGTCCGAATCCTCCCAAACACGTACGATCTTGCTGTACTTCAGGATTAAAAAAACTAGGTTTCGTAGATCAAAATCTGCTGGTATGGCTTCATGAGGAAATCCATGCCAAGACAACAATCTTAACTCCTTGGAAAGATGTTTGTAGCTTCCAGTCAGCTTTACATTTTCCAGCTCGAGAATTTTCAGACGCCACATCTTCTTAAACGCTTCTGTACTGAAGCTTTCCTCGTCATCAGAATCTTCTGGCAACCTTAAGCTTATTAGTCCTTCAACTGCTTCTGTTCCCTGTTAGAGATTAAAAAAAAAACAAAAAAACAAAAAAAGGATAATATTCACACGAAGCAGAGCCGTGAATTGGATGAATGAACTACCAGAAAGGTAGGGCATACAACATAATTATGTATTTTCTCTTTCAATTTACAGTGGATGAAAGCCTTTTCTCTTCTTCTTTTTCTTCAAATATACTATGTACAGCATACATCATATATATGCGTATATACTTCTCTTTCTTTACATGTACTTAACATAACATCTTTTTATTACATAAGTACTTACACATTTGTTCCTTAACACGCTCTTTGCATCTTCACTTTGCCACAATCGACTACGTTTTCCCAGTTCCACAGATTCTGCACGCACAATTTCTCTTCCCATATCTCGAATCAAATCATGCATCCTCAATTCTTTCTCTTCACCAATATCCAGGAGACATCGATCGCAGAGTGTGGTAATTTCTGCTTCTATAGAAAAACGACTACAACCATCCAATATTCCCTGGACAACATCTCTGTCCCACTCAATGAAGAAATTAGATATGTCAAGAAAAACACCCTTCACATGATCATCCGGTAGTCCATCGTAGCTTAATTTAAGCGTTTCATGAATTTTTCTTTCTGGAATATTTCTCAATTTATTCAACATACTTTCCCATATGCTTTTACTCTTTTTCGTAGCCAACAAGCGACCAACAACTTTCAGAGCTAGGGGCAATCCTCCACAATAATCAACAACATCTCTTGCGAGTTCAATATATTCTTCGTCGGGACAAGGATTTCCAAAGGCATGCCAACTAAGGAGCTCAAAAGCTTCTTCATCAGTCAATTCTTGTGCCTTATATCTTCTATCCACCTTCTTTATATTCAGCACTTGTTCATCTCTTGTTGTTATAATAATCCTACTCCCTGGACCAAACGATTCGTGTTCTATTGCCAACTCATCTAACTGGTCCGCATCGTCTATGTCATCAACTACGATGAGTACCTTCATGCTTCCAAGACTTTTCTCTATCTCCTTGGTCCCTTCAGCAACACTGCTTACCTTAATGTCAGGCTGTTTTAAAATATCTCGAAGAAGTTGTTCTTGCAGACTAACCATCTTTTTCTCTTTACTCCTCACCCCTTCAAGATAACATTGACCGCTGAAACTATGCTGATATTTGTTAAAAATGGCTCTCGCAATTGTTGTTTTACCTATACCACCCATACCCCAAATTCCAATTATTTGAACATCAGGTGAACCTCCAACGTCAAAGTATTCAGTATTGAATTCTTTCATGCGAAAATCCATTCCAACTAAGCACTTGGGTTGTTTCAAGTCTGTTGTTTTGAGTAGTCCCCTGATGTCCTCAACAATTTTCTCTATAAACAATCCTTCACGTCTAGCAATTAAAATTCAAAATTATACAAAAGTAAGATTCATCATGCTACTGCAAGATTCATATTAACTAAATGCCTAGTTCATCATGACCAGATATTTTTTTAGTAATAAGATTTGAGTAAATGAGATTGATCCATGTGATTAACTAAGCTAAAATTCAACCATGTTTCCGAAATGCATTATAACCGTATTAGTTATAAGCTCAACTAGAATGCTCCTGGACTAGAACTGTATTATAGCCTTTCGTCATAGAATTAGAAATCCATTTGAACTAGTATGTGTTTGACAAAATGTATGGGATTCACCGTTCACGCTTCACCATCAAATTAAGCATGTGGCGTGTTTCACATGCTTAATTTTGACAGTAATTCTCATACAATTAGGCGTAAATGATCAATGCTTCACATTTTGTTAAATTCAGATACCAATGCTCCAAAGTTTTTTTTTCCTAAAAACGTATAAAATCAAATTCTAATTATAGTCTCCTTATTGCCACTGTTCTACTGCTAATGCTCTTCTACATCTTCTGCTATCTCCTGAGAAGAGAATATATATTTAAAATCCTATTTGGATTAAATAGTCATTTCATTTTAAGGTACATCAGTCATTTACTAATAAAATTTATGTAAGGTATATTCAACAATAGGTTGGGTGCGGCCACTTAGTAACTATGGTTTAGTAGTATTCCTCTTCACTTGTAAGGGAGAAATTTTAGATTCGATTTTCATCAAAAGTGAATATGAACCACATTATTGCTAGTCTATTATGGGTCTAAGCCCACCTTAATGTAGAATATATTTTCGTTCAAAAATAAAAAAAAATAAAACAATAGGTTGGGTGCTAATACAAAAACCTAATTGTAATCTCTTTATTTTTTTGTTAAATTTAGAGGAAGGGTTAAAAGGAAAAAGAAAAAAAGAAATTTTAAAGTAAACAAAACAGTATACCTGTCCGCCGTGGTTTTAAGATCCCGGCCACCCAAATCTGCAGAAGCCTTAAGATCCTTTCTCCACTGCTTCACTTCATTTGGATCTTCATCCCTTTCATGCTTCGGAAATGCTTCCCCAAAACTTCCACTCTGTTTCCTGACTTGAGAAGGGTCAACGTCGTAAAATATTGGATAGACTTTTTTCCCCTCTTGCTCTTCTCGGCACCTCATGATCTTCGACAGCTCCTTCAGGCACCATCGGGACTCCGCATACCTATTCGAGAAGACGACTACAGCGATCTTCGACCTTTCGATTTCTCGGTCAATTTCGCTCTGTATATCTTCCCCCCTTCTGAGCTGGTAGTCTATAAACGTGTTGATTCCGGCTCTGCGAAATGCCTTGTCGAGGTGGTCTGTGAAGGTGTTGCGGGTGTCTTCACCTCTAAAGCTCAGGAACACCTCGTACTTCCAGCGGATTGAGCGCCGCGAAGAGGAGGCGGCGGCGGCTCCATAGGCTGAGCTGCCGGTATCCATTGCAGGCTGTAGAAGTGCAGCTTGGCTTTCAAATAGCCAAAGTCAAAGTCTTTCCCAAGATTCCTCATTGCAGGTCGGCCTTTTTAAATTTTTTGAATTGATCAATGACGTCACTGCCCTGTCGATAGCGCGAGTGCAACTCCATTTCCTCCCACAGTTTAATTTGTAAATTAAATGTTACTATCAAATTTTTTTTTTAAAAATTGTTGAACTGCTTACGATGCAATTTCCATTTTTTTTTTTGAAGGTTTTGAGAAATCTGTAGCCCAACTTTGACCAGTTTTTAAGGGTGGCGCTCAGGTTGGTTCAACTCCATCTCCAACAACCTATCTTAACAAGAGATGGAAAGATCAAGCTTCAATCGACTAGCTAGATGACTGGCTATCTTAACTTTGTGACCAGTAACTAATTAAATTTAGGTAGGAGAAGGCATCCGTAATTTACGTCAAAAGGATCAATGTCGTAAAATAGGTAGTTTACTTATCCACAAAAGGTGACGGTGTTTGTAGAACAAATGACGAGGTGTTGTAAATGACAAGAATCGACGGTTGAATTATCATAAATTTTGACAGAATACATGGTTGAATTAAAAATCCAGCAGGCAAATCGAAAATCACTAGAGCTTTAGAAAATACCACAGCACCATTTAGCAAGCAGTATCACAACAAATCCCACTATCAATATAAAACCATTCAACAGCGTATTGGAACAACAAATTTCAGCGTATTGGAACAACAAATTTCAGTTGTGTAAGCAATCAACCACGGAGAGGAACAATGAATACTTTTGTAACTATATGGATTAGCTTCGGGAATTCATCCCACCCTCCGAAAAAGAACGTATAGGGTAGCAACCATATTCTCCTTTCATAAAACAGCTTATTTAATTGACGTTATAATATCTTTCTACAAAGAAAAATAAAAGAAAATGGGCTCCACACCTGTGGCAAAACCCGACATGGATTAGAGTACGTTTCAGCCTGACCTTCTATAAAAGCTATAGCCCACAGCCACTGTTGCCACTGCTCCAACCATGGCAGCAGCTGCGAGAACATTGCTTTGCTCCCAGTTCCCGATAAGCTTGACAGCTTCCCTAAGGCATCATTCCTGACACAGGACTCTCTGGTTTCTTTCAGCTTTTTTCCACACTTCCACCCTTCTGCTCCAAACCTACTTCTTTGCAGCATGTAAATCCATTACTATTAGTGACACGTCCCGACCCCGAGGTCCTAGGGACATCGAGATGATCACGTGCTGACTGACACCCGAAGGGTGACGAAAGCCATTTAGTTTAAACAAAAACTGAGAAATAATCTAAAGTACACAATAAAGGCTAACCACACAAATAAAAGTTCAACTTCTAAGTATTGAAATTAGGTAAAAACACAACACGTCCAGCGCATAAGTCTAACACAGAGTACAAGCAGAACTAAGATAGGGAAGTGCTATTACAATAACTGGCGAAACGGAGTGAACACAACACAAAATCATTGATAGGGGAATGCCTCGTAGTTCAGGTTGTAATCCTTGTTCATAGGTCCTGAAGGAGGTGCAAAACAAACATGAGTGGACCAAGTTGATATATATATATATATATATAATAAAATAGTTATCAACGTACTAACCCCCAGGTTTATGAAAACACAAGTATAATGATAAATATAGGTTTTCCGAACCCTAGCATGTCATGCACTGTTTCAAATCATAAAACGCATAAATAATAAACACTAGTGAATGTCCGATATAACTCTTCAGGCCCCATGCCGGCTCCCCGTCTCTGAGCACACAGTCAGAGGAAAATACACTTCAGGCCCCATGCCGGCTCCCCGTCTCTGAGCAGACAGTCAGAGGAAAACACACTCCAGGCCCTATGCCAACACCAAACCGTCACCCGGGACGGACCGGATCTATCCCTACGTCCCGTAGCGGAAGGTACCACTAGGTAAGTACAAAACCAGTGAACATACATATATTGAAAATCAACTTCATAGTATAAAGTCATCCATCATTTATACTATAAAGAGGTGTTATAAACATGTTCTAAATATCATATCGTCATCCATCAAATATTATATAAGAACATAGGTTATAGGAAAACTAGTAATCATTCAATCTAGCCTCAGTAAGCATGTTATCTCAAAACGTTTCGTAAAACATATCGTAAAGTCATGCTTTTCTATGTATGCAATTCTACCATTAAAACATGCGTTTTTAGAAGAGGTCCACTCACCTTACACCGATGGTGCAAGCCATACCGAACAGGAATAACGGAAACACCGCTAAGAATCGCACTTAAACACACAAATGAGTACTTTTAGTCAAACTCTACTCAAACGATTGAATTTGGGAAAACAGACCTCGAAAACGGGTTCAGAACGTCGAAATTAGCCTAGGAGGGGTCCCGAACGAAAACCGAAAAAGTTAACGTTGACCGGTCAAAGTCAAAGTCAACGCTGACCGTTGACCGGATCAACAGATCAGGGTCAACGGGTCAACGGGTCAAGGCTTTAGGGTTTTGGGTTAAAAGGAAAATGGGTTTGGGTTTTTGAATCTCACGGCCCAAGGCCTAATTAGAAAGGGAAATGGGTTTGGGCTGCAACCAAGGCCCTAAGGCCTTTGGGTTTTTAAATGAAACAAAATAAAAATAAAAAGGAAAAGGTTTAGGGTTTTGGGCCAGAGACCAAACAGGCCTAAGGCCCGTGGGTATGGGTGATGGCCTGAAGGCCTGGGTGGGCCGGAGAGGGACGCCGGAGCTTGCATAGCTCCGGCCAACTACAAACACACAAACGAGACCCCGATCTAGGTACCAAAATGAAGCACTAGACTAGAGGAGTATTTTTATACCTTTGGTTCGCCGTGAAATGGCCTGTGGTGGCCGGAAAACCCTCGGGAACCACACAACTCGCCGGAAATTTGGGTGTGCCTTCACCCGTGCCAAAAACACTCCAAAACCTTGGAAATCATGAACCCAACTCAGTAACCACACCTAGGCAAAGTCTAACATAAGAAAAGAAGAAGAAAAAGGGCTTACCCAACCGGAAAAACAACCAAAACTCGTCGGAGGTGTTCGTGTCCTCCTGGCGCCGCGAGCAGGGGGGAGAGAGAGAGAGAGAGAGAGATGCAGTTGAATGGCAACGATGGTGACTCTCCTTGAGTTGGTGCAACTGTGGGTATATGTGTGCACTCTCACGGGGAAGAAGAGGGAGAGAAATGGGGGAGTCTTTGAAAGAGAGAAGAAAAGGGTGCAGACAAACAAAAGAAAAGAAAGAAAAGGGGGTCACGGCAGGGGGGGGACAAAAGAGAATAAAAAGGGAAGTGGGTTAGGGTGCTGCCACTTGGCAGCCTAGGATAGGGAAAAACTTTAAATTTTCAGATCTTGATTGGGTGGAAATTGAGGATTAAAGTGTGAATTCTATAAATTTTTAGAGAGAAATACAGAATTATCCTTATAAGCAGGGCGGGTATAACAATTAGCACCCTGGCAACAGCCTGAAAGGTTCTCATTTTTCTGAATCTGATTGCCGTTTTCTTGGGGCTTCTCCTCGATTTTCTTACTTTCCCCTCCATTTGCAAGTTTCTGGTCATTAATTTTTTCAGCTTCATCCAAAGATGCTCCCATTTGGCCCCTGTGAGGAATGAAATTGAATTTCGTTTTAGCCATTTAAAGATACAAGTCTAAGTTTCATCAATAGCAATTGAGTAAGGACAGGTATGATCAAGCTTAATAAACAATTTGATAACAGTGCCTGCTTGACCCCGTCCCCCCTTACCCAAAACCACCTCTGGTTTGGTTTATCAATAAAAAAAGTTGTTTGATTTGGTTCACACCGAGTTGTTTGATTTGGTTCCTCGATGTTAATGTAACTCCATATCAATAATCTATCATACAACACTATAAGTAATCAGCCATCGGAAAATATGACAACAGAAGCTTCAGTTCCAGTGAACTTTTCATCAGAAGACGGTAGGCAAAACAAAAAACGCACAAACCTCCAAAGTCGTTCTATGATTTCTCCCTTCCCAATTTGCTGATCAAGCAAATTCCGGCACATCATCAGGAGTGACTTAGCCATACCTGCAATTAATATACATAATATTCAAACTCCTCCATCTATCCCAATACGATGAATTTTACATTATTATGATCCGGATATTACCAATGGCCTGTCATGCTTATATCTGAACCTGGGCTGTAGACAATCAAGTTTCCAGCATACTTGTGGCCTCCAATGTGAGAGCAAGCAGTAACAAATACCTGATTCGTCAATCCTCGCAGCTCAGCCTCCTCTTTGAACTCATCGATGAGAACAGGTCCAATCTTTTGAAACCGAACTTCTCGTCTTCGGCGGCGGTGACGGCAGCAGAGAGGTCGTCGGAGGCCATTGCTAGGGCTCGGAGAGGAAGAATGAGGGGTTTAGCGGGTTTTGAAGTTGAAAACGATGAGAGGGAAAAGATGAGAGAGAAAGAGAGTTGTTGTTTGGTTGTTGGTGTTGATATAATGAGGAGGCTGAGGAGGGAACGGCGGTGTCGGTATGGGTGTAGGTGCGCAATGCGCATACGGCACGTGGGATTTGATTTGTAGTTCATGTATATACCTCTTTTGATATTTCTGATCATATTGGAGGGAAGCTAAGAGCAACTCCACCGTATGTGATAGCCTGGTGGACCGGCAACCATTTCAATTCAATTGATTCCCTTCCTTGCTCCAGTCCATGTGAGTGATTGGGTTAAGGGGTTCCAAGTGAGAGGGCGAGCCCTAATCATAGGTCCGAGCGCCTAAGGCCTTGACGTCAGGATGATGTCAGCCATGCTATAAAAAAACTTGCATCAAGCGTGTGTCACACACATGCGCGTGGGGAGCGTCATCGACAGCTTTTCAGTCTTGAGGCCCGTGGTCTAGAAGTCTGAAATGTTACTGTTTCCTGGGGCACGTGGCACCTTCTTGTCAGCTGGATTTCAACAGATATTTTTTTTGGACCGTTGGATTTCCAACAGTAAAAAAAATTTCAAACCTCCTCCAAACGGCTAGATGACGTGGCATAATACCAGTTGTTGGATTTCAGATCAACGGTCCACGTTATTCTCCTTTAAAAATTAAAAATTAAAAAAATTCATATATGTTATCGTTGTGCCACGTGGCACAATCTGGATGGTTGGATTTCAAATTTTTTTAATTTAACGGCATAAATTAATTAAGTTAATAAAAAATGTTAAAAATTAATAAAAAAATCTGAAAAAAAATCTTATCAAAATCTATCACCACAAATTGTCTTTTCAGATAATGACATATGATGCAACAAGAACGATTAAAAATCTTATCCGAAATTACAAATAAAATTATTTTGTATTATTTTATAAAATAAAAAAATACTAATATTTTATTACCTATTGCCATGGCTATTCACTTAGGGGTGAAGATGCAAAAGACGATTATTGTTCATTAAAGGCAGTTACTGTTTACATGGTGTACCATCCCGTGTACCAATCACACTGAAAAATCTCTCCACAAACGGAGGAGGATCACTATCTGCACCCTGGAAGTGGGGTACAAGCGTGTAGGTCTGAATCACCCAATGGTGCACCCATCTGATTTTGTGATTCCCTGCTGCCGGTAGATTTTTTGGCGGAGTGCTACTAAGCCAACGCCATTATCTTATTTTTCCACCCATATTTTAATGAAAATGTTAATGATATGTTTATCCTTGTAGAAAAAGACTTTTAAATCCAAACCCATTTCTCTCCACCACCATCTCTCTTCCCCGTTCTCTCTTCCATTTCATCTCTCTCCATCCGAGAGAAAGATCCAGTTTTTCCGGCAGCGGAAGAAGTTCAAGAATCTGCCTGGAGCCAGCATTTCTCATTGTTCGTTTCTATGATTTCTAGGGCTCCAATTCCAAATATGTTAGTCAATTTGTAGTGTTTTCCAATAAATTTTGAACTTTTCAACGTTTTAATGCAATTTTGAATTGCATCTTTAATTTGATAGCTTCCATCTCATTTGAATCGAATCTCAACTTTAGAATTTTTTTACTTTCACTTTTTGGATTTAATTCTTTTGATTCGAACGAAATTAGTTGAATTGAGGAAGCAGATCTTTTGCTCTTTGCAACTCTCCAACAAAACCTATGACTGTGGCTAGGGACGGAGCCAAAAATTTCTTCTAGTGGGGGCAATCGAAAACAACTAAGATGGTTTCAAATGATGATGTATCACAACTCCAATGTTACAAAAATTTCAATATAGTAGTGAAAAGTGGCAAAGTGATGAGAAAAATACAAGTACATGATAGGCGAGAGAGGGTTTTTTCGGTTTGAATGAGCCGTTTTCAGTTGAAAAAACTATTATTTTCCAACAACAAATAAAGAAGTGTAGGGTAGGGACGACATTTCAATATTTATGTTGAGAGTAAGGAAAATAAAGAGGAGTGTAAAATTCATTTCAGTTCATACATTTTCATATTGTTTATGTTGGTCTTTCAATTTTTTATGTTGAGCGTAAGGAAATCATTTGTACTTGGCAGTGTCAAATTATAACGCTAATTGAAAAAGATTTTGTTCACCTGACCTATAAAGGCCTTACGATGGATACCTAGGCACCCAGAGACAAGGAAGGGCATAGTAAGCGATGAAATGCTTCAGAGATTGAAAAATAAGTGTAGATCTAGAGATTCCCAAATATTTGACTGTTCCAAGCAATATGTAGGCCGAAAAGCAGACGATACATAAACAGGTTATTTGAAATAGGGATTCATAAACATCAAGTATACATTCCTCAAAATTTTCAATGCAATTGCATTTCCTCAAAGGAAAGGAACCATTGTGTACATGTAGCACCCACATGAATCAGTTGGAGACTTATTTTTCATCAGAGGAAAACAAAGGCTAAGAATCAAAAGAAATCAATCTCTAAATAATTACCCGAAGGCTTCAAATCAACACCGGGCATCTTCCCGTTTATTGGTTCTTTCGGTGTGTTAGGTCTCCAATATGTAGTGCTTTGGCACCTGGAGTGGAGTTGTACAGCGAATTAGTGCCCAATTCACGCTTTGGAAAAACGGATGTTGTGTAACTTCTGTTGCTCCCCGCCTATACGCAAGACGATGCTGTGGCTCCTTGACATGTAAACCTCTGATCAAGTCCCTGGCTGCAAAGCTGACAGAAGGCGACTCTGGAAATCTTAAAGGCTGGCCAACCACATTAAACAGAGTAGCCCGGTTTCCTTGCCCCTTGAATGGAGTTCTTCCGAACAAAAGCTCGTAGAGAAAGATCCCAAAGGTCCACCAATCCACAGCGCTGCCATGGCTTTCGCCTTTAATGATTTCAGGCGCCAAGTACTCGTGTGTTCCCACAAAGGACATTGATCTAGCACTTGTCGGTTCTGCAACGAGTTCAGGGAGAGGGCTCACTTGGTTGTATACATCATTACCATTCTTTTTCAGTTTGGTATTTTTATCTTTCTTGGGTTTGCCCTTGAAAAAGCGTGGACCAAAACATGCGGGCGTAATGCAATCCGGCTGCATTACACAAGTTGACTCGATGCGGGTGAGTGATAAACGGATTGGATGGTTAACGAGTTAACCCATTAATCACCTGTTAAATAATGGATCATTTTGAGTGAACCCGCGAAACCCGTTAACACCTGTTTCACCTGTTATTGAGGACTTTTGTGTAATTTCAATAGTCCTAATAGAAAACACTCAGTCCCTATCCACTCTCTCTCATGCACGCCGTTGCTCTATGAGAAATCGGTGTGCTCCTGCCCTTCTAACTCTGGCTATCTCCCTCATCTTCTTCCCTAATTTTTTTTACTGAACTCCAGCACTCTCTCTGGCAACTCTTTTACTGAACTCCACCACTCTCTCTCTCTCTCAAACCAAAAAGCTTTCAACTTCCTCAAGACCCACACTGCAAGCAAAGCAACACAAAAGAACAAAGAGAGAGACAACCATGGCGTATATGGCTCAGCACTTCATAGGCTTAAGAGTTAAGATGCTCACTGCACTAAGCGCTCTCCACCTTGAGGCTCTCGAAGCCCTCAATTCTGCCAAAGCAAAACAAAATGTCGGGTTTGCTCCCCATCGTCTCCGCCGCGGTTATCTCGGACGCACAAACCAAAGAGCGTCTCAAGCTCAAGCAAATCTTCGAGGATGCTCATGAACGGGGTTGTAATTGATTTGGATGAAATTTTATAAAAAATAAATAAATTAAAAGAGGTTAACGGGTGAAACGGGTTGAAACGGATGACTCGTTAGCTTAATAAGTTGGGTTCGGATGACCCGTTAGCTTAAAGGGTTGGGTTCAGGTGACTCGTTAAATTAACGGGTCAGGTTGAACCTGACCTAAACCCAGTAAACTCGTTTACAGGTCAACCGTTGCCCCTGATTGAGTGATTTTTAGGTTTTGTCCCCATAGCAACGTGAGCGAATCCGTCCCTCCTGGTTGAGCTATTCCCAAGTCATCTATTCCCCATCTACTTAAGACTCCTTGGTTTTTTCAAGGCATCAATTTGCCACACCTATATTTTGGGACTACATTGATTTTTCAATTTCAAGAATCGTCTTGATGACGTGGGTCAATTTTATGGACTATTTGTGATAAAAAGTCGTAAATCTCGTGGGATCCATGTATATACCACATCATCATATAACAAAATTTTTGAAAGAATTTTGACGGAAGAACCACATTGATTTGCGAGACTTATTTTCAGGACTGCATAAATTGATTTTCAATTTGATAGACCATCTTCATAGTGTATGTCAATTTCAAAGACTATTTGTGATAAAAACTCTTTTGTTTTTGTTGGACCGTTGAGTAAGAGACAATTAATGGTCAATCTATTATTATTTTTTGGATATCATTCGTTCCCACGAATGCGTGAGCATAAACAGATTGGAACTAGTATAAGTACCTAGGCGTTGCTGCGGGTTTTTAAAGCGTATCAAATATGTAAAAAGTTCTATACACATGTACAACCAAATTAGGGGTTCAATCATGGATTCATATTCCTGTTTACAATTTGCACACATACACTAATCAAAACTTTCAAATTCTTTGATAGTAACTTTAGAACTTTTTTTTTTATTTATTTTTTTTATGATATAGATGCTTCTCGATTACAATGTGAAAAAATAAAAGCTACTAATGTAAATTGTTAAAATAATTAAATAATATTGTAGCTCTCAAATTCACTTAATAGGCTACATTAAAAAAATTTGCAAGCTACCTATAATCGTTGATCAACAACTTTTTAAGTACATTATTTTCGTGGCAGCAAAGGTTGATCAGCAACCTTCTACAAACTTTAATCCTTACATAAAATTCACAATTTTTTTTTTTTTTTGTGATTTCTGCTAGGCCAGCACAAACTATCATAACTTTTGAAGATAATAATTGACAAAGGACTATGATTCTCGCCTCTCCTCTTTTCATCTCCTTCCATCCCCTCATCTCACATTCTCTATTTTATCTTTCTCTTTCTATAAAAAAAAGTTAATATAAGATATTGATATGACTTAACTGTAATTGTTAAAATAGGAGGGGAGGGAAGGAGAAGAAAAAAAAAGAGAGGAGAGAATCCTACTCCATTGACAAAAACCTGATCAGATTCAAGATAAAACTTCAAATAAGTACTTGGGGGTTTGAGGAAGAAGAAGAAAAAAGCAATAAAATTTTGACATCCAACATGCCCATTTCAAATAAGCAAATGTCAATCAACCAAGACCACATCATAAAAAGGCAATAAAATTTTCACACAAAAATTACATTGAAATTTGAAATTATGAGAAACCCCATAAAAGAAATTACATATAACAAAACAAAAATTAGGATTTTGGGAAGTATAGGGGAAGAGAAGACGAATAAAGCAAAAAATAAAAATAAAAAAATAAAAAAAAAATCATATCCAAATACCCCATTTAAACGCTCTGTTTGGCAAATCGGATAAAAGATCGGATATGATTAGTTATACGGACCCGGGTGTTTGACGTTCACTCGTACTAAATAAGCACCGGATTAATTTAACTGGTCGGATAGGATAATACGGTATATACCCGCTTAATAAAACCAACCAAAACGTCCGGATTATTTCGTCGGGGAAGAAGAATATGGGAGAGAAAGGGAGGGAGTTTGGGGGGTGTGGCGGAGAGAGTTGGGGAACAATTATTTGGGATTCTTCTATCGTCGGGGAAGAAGAAGGGAGAGAGAGGGAGGGTGTTTGGGGGGTGCGGAGAGACCTGGGAACAAAAAAATGATTTCATTTTAAAAATTTTTTTTTTTTTAAGTTTGATGCCTCCTATATAGTATAATATCAAACACAGTATAAATAATACGGTCACTAGTCCGATACTGCACCAAACACCCGACTAATTTAGTCAGTACTATCCGGTGGCTATTTATCCCATCCGACAGAAATAGTCAGTACAGTCCGAGCTGCCAAACGAGGCGTAAGGACTCAATTTGAAACTTCTACAGAAACCCTGTTTACATATAACAAAACAAAATTTGGGGATTTTGGGAAGTTTAGGGCCGAAAGAATGAAGACGAAGAAGAAGACGGACCTTGAGCAGAGGCTCTTCCGGTATGGGCCGGGCCAACTCGCGCGAACCGTTCTCTCAGAATGGAAAAAAACGAAGAGGTGAAATAGAATTGCAGCAGGAGCAGAAACGAAAAGGTTCTGGTAACGACTGAGAGTGAAGCACCTGCAATTCCAAGCCGCCGACCAAGCCTTTGCATCCGTCGTCATCTTCCAAAAAAAAGGTTTCGATTTACTGAAGGACTTGCTCGTATCTCAGGCCGTTTCCTCCCTAATTCCACACCAGCTCCCCAAAATTTCAAAATCCAAGAGAATCCCGTTTTTGGGAAATGTTAATGGTGCTCTCCAACGTCACAATCTACCAAATCGATGTGGGTCCGTCGCATTTCGAGGTGGGACACGACGGAATCGCAGTTATTGATTCTGGGGTCACCTGCAATCTGAATATGAATTGGCACTATTCTTACAGTACTTGGATTGCTCCTGTTGTTGTTTCAGATGAAGGTCGTGCTTCGATTCAGGTTTGGTTTATTTTGCTTTGTTACTTTTCTTTCTATGGTTTAATTTTCTGCAAATTGATAGGTGAAGTTTGTTGGTTTTTGAAACATGCAATTGGGTTTTGTTGGCATGCTGAAGTTGCATAGAAAAATGAAGAAATTCTAATTGGATTTTGTTTGGGTTTAAGTATTTGAAGAAATTGGATTTTCTTAAGAGAAGAGTAAGCTTGAAATTGGTTTGGATTTATTATTATTGAAGCAAATGTCTATTGCGGCACGATTATGGACCTAAGAAATAAACATGAGAACTGAATGAGAAACGGAATGAAATGGACAAATTACGCCCTAGGGAAAGAATCGTCATGTTGTTCCTTTTGGGTAACATGTTCATGTCTAACAAGCACGAATAGATGTCATAGACTCATGAGCAATCTATTCAAATGCTTAAGTGGTGTGTGTTGAAAATCGTTTATAGAGGGTGAACTAGGAATGACTTGATGTCGTCTTAGAATATGTAGGCAGTCTAACCTAAAGGTTAGATGCAGCCATAAAATAAAATGTAAGGATACTACACTATTAAACTAATGGTTTGTTTATAGTCATATCTTGGAATTCATAGTGTGACAACTAGACCTGTAAATGGGTCGGGTTTGGATCGAGTTCAATCCGATCTGTTAAGCTAACGGATCATCCAAACCCAAACCCAACTCTGTTAATCTAATAGGTTATCCATTAATAATAATAATAATAATTATTATTATTATTATATTTTTTTTTTTGTATAGAGTTTATTTTTTGTTGTTTAGACTTTACTGAAATTACTAAAACATCCTTAACTAACGGGTGTTAACGGGTTGATCCAAAGTGATTCATTAGTTAACTAGTTCACCCGTTAACGACCCGACCCGTTAAGCATACATCGAAATATTAATATTAATGGGTCGGGTCCAAAATGTCAGGTATAGTGACAACTAGTGTGTGGTAATATTATTCAGCTTACACATATATAATTAATATTACAATATATTTAGTTTGTCCATATTACGGTCATGTTATTCAACTTACACATGTATGATTAATATATATTACCGTATATTCAGCTTGTCCATACTACAAATATTACAATATATTCAGCTTGTCTATAATACAGACATGTTATTCAGCTTACACATGTATGATTAATATTACAGAATATTCAGCATGTCCATACTACGAACATGTTGTTCTGCTTGCACGTGTATGATTTATATTACAGTGAGGATTTTGTATGAAATTCAATGAGAAATTGAAGTTCTCTATGAGTTGGAATTGCAGAGAACACTAAAGAACGAAAATGGAGTTCGTTGCTCTCAAAATCACGTTGGATTCGATTGCTAAATTCTCGGCAACAAAACCAGAGATATAGCCGTTGCCTTCACACAAGCGACGTGACTGTGATCATGTATTCATTTAAAACATAACAAACTAAGCACAACCGTTCAGATGTTATAATCTCGACCATTCATTACAAATAAGAACACTTTCAACACTTAAGGGAATCCTGCGATCTTCGAGCCTTCATCTTCAACATTTCTGGACTTTGATCCAGCAGCCATTGTTACATGTCTGCAACTTCAACAGTGTCTTCATCAATGCATGTCTGATAGTCCTCGTCATCACTGCATGTCTGATAGTTCTCGTCATCATATTGAAATGGTACACGCATATAGTGCCACCTCATCCATTCCATGTGTAAAAGATCTATTTCTAGAACATTCTCTCCTTCAGACAAATCCCTAAATACGATACCCACTCCTGTTTTATTCACCTTAATTTGATATTCATGCTCTGCTCGTTTCAAAAAAAATGCATGTAGAACCACCATGTCGTCGCCTTTCAGATTGAGCTTCTTGTTTGGAAGATGTCCCGGCCAAAGATAACATTCATGGGAAGCAGTTGCGTTGTCCACCATTGGAGAAATGAGAAATCAATTCGCTGGGTAACATTAACGAGTCGAATGCATAAAAAATCGGTAGAGCCGGAGTGGTCGGAAGAATAAACGATGCACACAGCCAACCCTCTTATATAAACACGATCAGCCATTTGCGGCACTTCAAATTTGACAACTCAACCCTCATTCCCGACGTCGGTGAACCAGTAAGGAATATCATTTCCAGAGAGAAAAATCCCGCCGATTCCATGTGTAATCCAGCTCTTTAATTATACCATGTGCAACAAGATTATTTTGGATAAGCAACAATACGAGAGAGAGAGAGAGAGAGAGAGAGAGAGAGAGAGAGATTACATGCAGGAGGTTCTCCTTAAACGTATCAGTTAGACTCATCGAGGACAATTATGATTATTGTGAATTGGTAATATTATCGATGCATATGTTATTTTAAACTTTTAATTATATATTATTATGTTTTGGTTAATAGTTTTGTAAACACTATCCGTTTATGTTTATTTTTTAATTTTTAACGTTTGTGAGAAGTCCCTTCTCACGTGAAAATCAGTCTCTGCCACTAAAGGGAAGTAGTTGGGCCATTCAGTCATGCCACAGATCAATGTTCTTAACAGTCTTTATAACAAAGTTAAAAGGATAACTGAATAAGGTAAAGTGAAAGGCAGAAATTCGAACCCACGCTATCATGCAAAAGCTTAATTCATTTTCATCACTATAGTAAAATGCCACTTGCAATAAGAAAATCAATTGAGTTAACAGATATAATTGAATTCCCACATGAGATTGAGTTTGAGAACCACAATAAGAAAAAAAAGAAAAACTATTCTAGAACGAAAGTAAAATTCATGACAACAATGCCATGTATCCGAAAAATACTTCAAGTAGATTAAGATGTTAGCACATAGTCGTTTATCTCATTTATTGTTTATCTCGTTTATTGAACAAACAACAAGGAAAACAATGCTGTTTTCTCTCTTTCAAAATTCATAAACAACAAAATTGAGATTTATTTCACAAAAATTACCATACATATTGACATAATCGACAGTTGACTTATAAGTCCAGTAGGCAGATCGAAAAGAGTCGCAGGAGCTTAGAAAATACGACATCAACATTTAGCAAGCAGTCTCATAAGAAATCTCAATCAAGATACAACAATTTATTAGATTTCTCCTTTCATATAAGAGCATGGTTTAGAGGATTAGAGTGTGTTTCAGCCTGACCTTTATAAAAGCTATAGGCTACAGCTACTGTTGTCCATCGACTACGTCTTTTGGCCTGATTTTAGGCACTGACTCACCCTCCATGGATGAACCTTGCGGAGGAATTCTTAGGTTTTCGGGGCATTAGATTCTCACCAATGTTTGCGTTACTCAAGTCGACCTTTTTGCTTCCGCTTCGTTCCCCTCTGATTGCCATTTTCTTGGGGCTTCTCGATTTTCTTATTTTCTCCTCCATTTAGAAGTTTCTGGTGATTAGATTTTTCAGCTTCATCAGAAGATGCTCCGATTTGGCCCCTGTAAGAAATGAAATTGAATTTCGTGTCCAGCTATTTAAAGATTCAACTCTAAGTTTCTTCAATAGCAATTGAGTAAGAACATGTATGATCAAGCATAATAAACAATCTGACAACAATTAATCAGAAACATATACAGGGTAATGCAGTTATATCCAATTCAGAAACATATACAGGGTAATACAGTTATATCCAATTCTTTTGTGCTTTCTCCACAAAAGTTCCTCGATGTTACTATAACTCTATATCAATTAATCTATCATACAAGACTAGGCATAATCAGCAATTGAAAACTACGACAACACAAGCCTCCGTCCAGTGAAATTAGTAGGCAAAACCAAAAACGTACAAACCTCCAAAGTCGTTCTATAATCTCTCCCTTCCCAATATGCTGATCAAGCAATTCCGGCACATCATCAGGAGTGACGTAGCCATACCTGCAATTAATAATACATACTAGTTCAAACTCCTTCATCTACCCCAATACGACAAAATTTAATTGTTTGATCCGGATATTACCAATGGCCTGTTATGCTTCCATCTGAACCTGGGTTGTAGATAATCAAGTTTCCATTGTGGCCTCGAATGTGAAAGCAAGCAGCAACAAATACCTGATTCGTCAATCCTCGCAGCTCAGCCTCCTCTTTGAATTTATCAATGAGAACATGTGCACTATCACGATTCCATTCCTCTCGACTACCATGTGCACATACAAATACATGGGAGCCAGTCAACGCCTCTTGGACTCCGGAAGCCCATGGTTTGTCATTCACAAGGACATCATCAACAAAGCTGTCCACATCCGACTCTTTCAAGCCCCTTTGATAAAGAAAAAAAAAGCAATCCCAGAATCACAAAAAGGAATTTACAGGAAACAATAATATAACACTCTTTAATTCCTTGGAAGGCATGAAATTAGTCGTAAATTGAGTCATTAAATTCAATTTCATTAACTAATTTCAGAATCTAACACATATCTAATTATCTATTTAGTTCAATAAATTCGGCACAATTTCGTAATCAAATGAGAAGTCGAAACAGAAATTACTTTAGTCTAAACTAGGAAAATAAATTGAATTGCTCATGTTAGTCATGGAATAGGGCCCTTGATTATGAATTAACTACAGTTTGCCATTGTGTGTTAATGTGGGCGGTGCTTAACAGCTAGGTTGGGCTGCTGCATTTGGGCCCAGGGTGCAGCTATCACGTGTTTTGGGCTGGGTTTCACCGAAAGATCAAATGACTCTTTTGTCGCCTTCAGTCCTTATCCAGCGGCCACCATTTGGGGCGTTTATGTTCTGCAGTTCCGCTTGGGTAGGTTGCTTTCAAACTCGTCAAGGAGATTGTTCAGTGACATCGAGTTTAGGGTTTGCACTGTGAGAGACAAGAGGTTTGATGGGAAGGGTATGAGCTAGAGAGAAGGGGTGGGTTCTGTCCACTGACGTTGGTTGCGGAAAGAGAAAGAGAGAGATGGGGGAAAGTATGAGGGTAGGGTTGAGGGGAACGGGTACAGAGAGAAAGAGTGAGGGAGTCGAGGAGGAGTATGACATTCTTAAATAACCAAATAATTTTCAATTCATTCTTTACTCTTGGATGTGAATTTACTGTTTAGGAAAGGAGTCGAGGAGGACATCAGGACAATAAGAGCCTCAAAAGGCTACTACATGATTCTTTTACATGTTAACATCGGAAAGCAGACTAAGAAAATGATTTATGCATACCTTTGTTTATTTGTCACTTGATTTTTAGCCTTTAGGTGTGTGTTTGCCAGCTAGCTGGGTGGTGGGTGAGTCTTGGATGTCTTGATTATCTTGGTGGGCGAGTCTTTGATGTCTTGGTTCTGTCTTCATCGACTCTTATATCTTCCCTTTTTCTGAATTTTCTTTATTTCTCATCCTTTAAACTTTTAATTTTTTTAATTTTTTTTTTTGGTGATGCACATGAACCACATATCCAAATATCGTTTGATTCAAAGAGGTCAGTGATCATAAACTATTTTCATTTTGTATGTTAAGAATGAATTTGGCAAGTTCTGGTTGAATTTTGTGTAAGTCAGTCATAATATAACTAAAGTTTATGTACTTTTTTATTTAATTGTTGTTTTGCATCAGGCAAGGTTATTCGTCCAGCAGTTGATATCAGGAGTTAGTTGCTGTCATTTGATGGTATGCAATGTGGCACTTTTCTGCTAATGCATAGTATACTGTTGTTTCTTTCTCTTTTGATATTGGAAGTGTTGGTTGTATTAAGGAAATCATTCGTTTCAATAGCTATACGACTTAGTTTTATAGTATATGACTCAGTTTTTTAATAGCAATCGGGTGGGTACGTGGGTCGGCTCATGTTTTAGTCTCTCCGTCGTAAGCAATTTTACATGGCATTCTTCAATGTAGCTATAGGTAAGACAACACTCTCAGTATTCCATAATCAAACCACCATTTGAACTTTTTTCATCAACCAAGTTAAGCTTTTATGTGCCATCTTGAATGGTTATAAGTTATTGCTTCAGATTACTCCAGTGCGACATTGTTGTTCTCTTACTTACCTCTCAAGCTTGCTCAATATACTTATTCTTATTACTGTTATATTGTTAAGACATTGTTGTTCATCGTTATGAACCGGATTAAAATTAACCACTCACTGGTTAATTATCTAAATCCTATAAATTCGGATTAAAATTAAAGCAACTACAAAACAAAAACCTCAAGAAATCAACGTGAGTTTACCTGTATTTGATCATTTGTGGGAAAATCAACACATCGCCGTTGGAAAACTCAGTTCTTTCGCGTCCTTCAATTACTGTCAGCAACGTCTATCAAAAACCAAGAAAAAAGTGAGTCGTGGAGTCAACTTAGCTCAGCACCAGAACTTAGTAGCTCCAGGAAATAAGAAACGATAAGAAAAAGCAATCAGAAATGCCAACGAATTGAGCTGGAAAAGGGACCTTAACGGTGATGTCGTTCTTGCGAGCTTTGAGAGTGGATGCAAAGAACTTAGGGAGTGGATCGGGCTTAGAGCCTTTGATGCACCATGGCCAGGCCTTGGGGGTCTTGTAGCAGAGGAAAACTTGGCGATTGCTCAACTGTGTATCGTCCTCAGTGTCTTCATCAGACTCACATGGCATAGTCTCATAGTTGTCCCAATTAGTAAGACCATCAGACAAATCCCATTTTACAATATCCACTCCTGTTTTGTTCACCTTAATTTTATTATCACGTTCATAAAATTCTGCTGTTACCAGAACCAGGTCGCCACCTTTCAGATTGAGCTTCTTGTTTGAAAGATTTCCCAACCAAAGATAATATTCATGGGAAGCAGTTACGGTGGCCTCCATTGCCCAGACGCGAAAATTAGTTCGCTGGGTACAATTAACAACATCAATGGTTAGAGTCCTAGTACAGTCGGAGTTGTCTGAAGAATAAACGATGCCCAAAGCCAACCGTCCTATATAATCAATACTTGGTGGCACTTCAAATTCAACAGTTTCATCCTCTCTCGCGACATAGACTAACCGGTTAGGAATATCATTTCCAGAGAAAAAAATTCCACCAAATGCATTTTTCTACATCATGGGGTGCAAAGTTAGTATAAGCAACAATACAAAAAGTAGAGAGAGAGAGAGAGAGAGAGAGAGAGAGAGAGAGGAGAGAGAGTACCATACCGTTTGGAGGTTCTCCTTAAAAGTATCAGTGAGACTGGTACACCCATCCATATGAATTGAACCCATGTTGTCCATTGAGTTTTCCAAGTTTGGAATATCTTTGAGTTTGTGGCAGTCTTTCAGTTCCAATTTCCACATTTTCGACATCTCTGAAAAGTCGGACATTATTTCCAGTGCAGTGCAGTAATTCGCTTTCAATTCAATCAAACTGTTCGGCAAATCTGGGATTGCCTGAAGGTTTGTGCATCGATTTAGATATAAAAACTGAAGCTGAGAAAGGCCACTGAGAATGGGTAGCTTATTAAAACCATTCCCACATAGATCTAAAATTGTTAAAGAAGATAGACTCCCAATTATTTCGAGAACGGCACCATCTGTTATATTGCAGTCGCTGAGTTCTAATGCCTCAATCACCTTCAGTTGTGCTAAAAAATGGTAACCCCCACACAAACCATTACAGCCACTGAGGATCAATGCCTCGAGAAGTGGGAGTTTTGAAAAGTCTGGTAATTCAGTCAGGTCATGGCAGTCTACAAGAATGAGATGCTTCAACTTCTTAGGCAACTGTACTCAAAAAGAGAAAACAATAATAAAAATCCAAATAAATAAAAGAGAGAATGAACGACGATGACCGATGTCGATATTTACAAGGACATTGATAATTATATCGTACCAGATCCGAATCCTCCCAAACTCGTACGATCTTGCTGTAGCTCAGGCCTAAATACACTAGGTTTCGTTGATCAAAATCTGCTGGTATGGCTTCAAGAGGAAATCCATCCCAAATCAACAATCTTAACTCCTTGGAAAGATGTTTGTAGCTTCCAGTCAGCTTTACATTTTCCAGCATGAGAAATTTCAGACACCGCATCTTCTTAAACGCTTCTGTACTGAAGCTTTGCTCGTCACTATCTTCTGGCAAAATTAATTGTAGTCCTTCAACTGCTTTTGTTCCCTGTTAGAGATTAAAAAAAAAAAAAAAAAAAAAAAAAAAAAGAAGAGGATAATATTCACACGAAGTAGAGCCGTGAATTGGATGAATGAACTAATAGAAAGGCAGGGCATACAACATAATTATGTATTTTCTCTTTCAATTACAGTGGATGAAAGCCTTTTCTTTTCTTCTTTTTCTTCAAATATACTTATGTACGGCATGCATTATATATATGCCGATATGCATATATAGTTCTCTTTCTTTACATGTACTTAACATTAACATCTTTTTATTGTAAAAGTACTTACAGATTTGTTTCTTAGCACGCTTTTTGCATCTTCGCTATACCACAAGCGACTACTTTTTCCCAGTTCTTTAAGAGATTTTGCCCGCACAATTTCTCTTCCCATATCTCGAATCAAATCATGCATCCTCAATATTCCCTCTTCATCAATATATAAGAGACATCGATCGTAGAGTGTGTTAATTTCTGCTTCTACAGAAAAATGACTACAACCATCCAATATTGCCGTGAAAGTATTTTTACTCCATCCAATAAAGAAACAAGATATGTCAAGGAACACATCCTTCACATGATCATCACTTAACCCATCGTAGCTTAATTTAAGTGTTTCATGAATTTTTTGATATGGAATATTTCTCAATTTATCCAATGTACTTTCCCATATGGTTTTACTCTTTTTTGTAGCCAACAAACGACCAACAACTTTCAGAGCTAGGGGCAATCCTCCACAATAGTCAACAACATCTCTTGCGAGTTCAATATATTCTTCAGTCAGGACAAGGATTTCCAAACGCGTGCCAACTAAGGAGCTCAAGAGCTTCTTCATTAGTCATTTCTTGTGCCTTATATCTTTTATCCACCTTCTTTATATTCAACACTTGTTCATCTCTTGTTGTTATAATAATCCTACTCCTTGAACCAAACGATTTGTGTTCTATCGCCAACTCATCTAACTGGTCTGCATCATCTATGTCATCAACTACAATGAGTACCTTCATGCTTCCAAGTCTTTTCTCTATCTCCTTGGTCCCTTCGGCAACATTGCTTACCTTAATGTCAAGCCGTTTCAAAATATCTCGAAGAAGTTGTTCTTGCAGACTAACCATCTCTTTCTTTTTACTCCTCACATCTTCAAGGAAACATTGACGACTAAAATTGTGCTGATAATTGCTACAAATGGCTCTGGCAAGCGTTGTTTTACCTATACCGCCCATACCCCAAATTCCAATTATTTGAACATCAGGTGAACCTCCAACGTCTAAGTATTTAGTACTGAATTCTTGCATGCGAAAAGCCATTCCAACTGAGTGCTTGGCTTCTAAGTCTGTGGTTTTCAATAGTCCCTTGATGTCCCCAACAATTTTCTCGATAAACACTCCTTCACACCTATGAGTAGAAATTCCAAATTACGAGAGCCATACTAAATACCTTAGTCATAATGACTAGATATTTACATATTGAAACAGATTTGAATAAACTGGATTAATTGAGCTCAAGTCAACCACATATCTAATCTTTGATTATTAGATCATTGGTAATTGGACTATTATGCAATTGTAACTTTCGGTAATATAATTAAGAATCTATTACAATTGGTATTTTAATTTGATAAAGTGTGAAACATTTGTCCTTCACACACCCATAAAAACAAAGCACATACCCTGCGTTTCACTTCGTTAATTTTGACGGAAATTCATATGCAAATCATTTGCAGCAAATGCTCTACCATTTATAAAATTCATATACCAATTCTAATAAAGTTTTATGTAGTGACCAAAATTACAGTTCTATCATAGTTTAGGGACATCCAATTTTTCTTCTACCATATAAAATCAGATTCAATGCCTTAATGATAAAATCTTAATTTTGGTCCATTAGTAAAATATGGTGATATGAAATTTGAAGTAAACATAAAAGTATACCCGTCGGCCGTGGTTTTGAGGTTCCAGCCGGCCAAATCCGCAGAAGCCTGAAGATCCTCTCTCCACTGCTTGACCTCATTTGGATCTTCATTCCTTTTGTGCTTCCGAAATGCTTTCGAAAAACTACCATTCTGTTTCCTGACTTGAGAAGGGTCAACGTCGTAGAATATTGGACACACTATTTTCCCCTCTTGATCTTTTAGGCACCTCATGATCTTCGACAGCTCCCTCAGGCACCATCGGGAGTCCGCGTACCTCTTCGAGAAGATGATGACGGCGATTCTCGACCCTTCGATTTCTTGGTCAAGTTCCCTCGGTATGTTTTCCCCCCTTTTGAGCTGGTTGTCTATAAACGTTTTAATTCCGGCATTGCGTAACGCAAGGAAGAGGTGGTCTGTGAAGGTTTTGCGGGTGTCTTCACCTCTAAAGCTCAGGAACACCTCGTACTTCCAGCGGTTTGAGCTCCGCGATGAAGACGAAGAGGCGGCAGCGGCGGCTCCATGGGCGGAGCTGCTGGCATCCATTGCAGCCTGTAGAAGTGCAGCTTGACTATCAAATAACCAAAGTCGAGTCTTTCCCAAGATTTCCCAGTGTAGGCGGCCCCTTTAAATTTTTTGCATGGGCCAATGATGTCACTGCCGTGTCGATAACGCATAAGTTCATTCCTCCCACAATTTAATTTGTATAAATGTTACCATCAAATTTTTGCATGGGCCAATGATGTCACTGCAATTTCCTTTCTTTTATAGCTTTTTGAGAAATCTGCCGCCCAACTTTAATTCAGTTGACGACCTTATTGTATTTTAAGTGTGGTGCGCAGGTGGACGTAAGAATCTTCGGTGTAAAGCACGATCCAACTGTTGGAGTCAGTCTAGAGAGTATCAATGGGAAGAAACCTCATCTCCAACAATCTATCTTAACAAAAGATGCAGAAAATTAAACTCCAACAGGCTAACTAAATGACTGTCTTTATTTTGTGTACAGTAACTAACTAAATTTAGCTAGAAGGAGACATTCGTAGCTTACGTCAAAAGGATCAATGACGTAAAAGATATAATTTACTTGCCCAAAATAAGGATCAATTTAGCTGCAAAAGCAAGGCGATGATCGAGCTCACGATAGCTGAATTTCTCGATCAAGACTATGCTGGAGGCATCGGTGTGCAAGCCACACTACACAACCTCTCGACCTGCCATCAGACTATTCCATCTCCGTCTCTTTGGGCGTAGTGTTTTCGTTGTTACAAATAATCCACGGCTTGGAAAAATCAAGCCAACTGGTTGAGAAGGCAATTGCGCTACTTGACGACATTGTTTCTTCATCGAAGACTGTGCTCAAGGAAACTGCAGGTACGTGCAACACAATCTGGGGGCTGGTCGAGACCATTGAAGAGGAATCGATGAAATGCAAGGAGCATGCTGCAAGTATCTTCCTGCTTATATGCCAGAGCAGCAGAGAGAAGCACAGAGGACTAATACTGAGAGAAGAGCAATGCCCAGAGTGCTTCAGCTGAGCGTGGATGGGACGTGGACGGCTAAAGCCACGGTAAAGGAGTTGCTGTTTCTCTTGAAAGACTGTTCCAATTATGGTTCGAGAAACAAGCAGTCGAGGAATAAGGATATAGAGCAGATTATGCAGGACATCGATGCGGCGGCAGCAGCCGGATTGGGGGGGGGGTGGCGGAGGAGACAGAGCTGATGGGATGAGTACAACGGTATTGAGGCGTTGAGGAGATGCTTGCAAAGATCAGCAGTGGACGATGATCTCGACCAAACTCTGAGCTTTGCTATCTACGAGGAAAACGCCGTCTTTTTCTCTCTTTTGAAATTTAGACTTCTTTGACAAAAATTATCATAAATTTTGACAGAATCGACAGCAGGCAAATCGAAAACAATCACAATAGCTTAGAAAACACCACGTCAAAGCAGTCTCATAACAAATCCCACCATCAAGATAAAACCATTCAACAGTATATTGGAACAACAAATCAGTTGTGTAAGCAATCAACTACGGAAAGGAATAGTGAATATTTTTGTAACTGTATATGGCTTAGCTTCGGGAAATCATCCCACCCTCCAAAAATGAACGTTTAGTATAGCTACCATATTCTCCTTTTATATAAGAGCTTATTTAATTGACGTTATAACATCTTTCTACAAGGGGAAAAAAATATAGGGCCTCTACACCCGTGGCAGAACCCAACATGGATTAGAGTATGTTTCAGCCTGACCTTCTATAAAAGCTATAGGCCACGGCCACTGTTGCCACTGCTCCAACCACGGCAGCAGCTGCGAGAACATCGCTTTGCTCCCAGTTCCCAATCAAGCTTGGCAGCTTCCCTAAGGCATCCTTCCTGGCACACGACTCTCTCGTTTCTTTCAGCTTCTTTTCCTCACTTCCACCATTCTGCTACAAACTTACTTCTTTGCAGCATGTAAATCGATTACTATTAGCCCCTTGCAACAGCCTGAAAAGTTCTCATTCTTCTGAATCTGATTGCTGTTTTCTTGGGGCTTCTCCTTGATTTTCTTACTTTCTCCTCCATTTGGAAGCTTCGGGTCATTAATTTTTTTCAGCTTCATCAGAAGATACTCCCATTTGCCCCCTGTAAGGAATGAAATTGAATTTTGTGTTCAGTTATTTAAAGATTCAACTGTAAGTTTCGTCAATAGCAATTGAGTAAGAACAGGTATGATCATGCTTAATACACAATTTGACAACAATTAATCAGAAGAACATTACAAATCAGAAACACATACAGGGTAATGCCGTTATATCCAATTCGCTAGATCTGCTTCGCTTTCTCCATCTCTGTAAAGTGCCTACTTGACCCCATACCCCGTTCCCCAAACCACCTCTGGTTTTGTTTATCAATAAAAAAAGGTTGTTTGATTTGGCTCACACTAGTTGTTTGATTTGGTTCCTCGATGTTAATGCAACTCTATATCAATAATCTATCATACAACACTAGAAATAATCGGCAATCAAAAAATATGACAGACACTTCAGTTCCAGTGAAATCTTCATCAGAAGGGGGTAAGCAAAACCAAAAATGCACAAACATCCAAAGTCGTTCGATGATCTCTCCTTTCCCAATATGCTGATCAAGCAATTCCGGCACATCGTCAGAAGTGACATAGCCATACCTGCCGTGAATAATACATAATATTCACATTCCTTCATATATCCCAATACGATAAATTTTAAATTGTTATGATCCAGATATTACCAATGGCCTGTTATGCTTCCATCTGAACCTGGGCTGTAGATAATCAAGTTTCCAGCATATTTGTGGCCTCCAATGTGAGAGCAAGCAGTAACAAATACCTGATTCGTCAATCCTCGCAGCTCAGCCTCCTCTTTGAACTTATCAATGAGGACAGGTCCACAAACACCACATCTATTATCTCGACTACCATGTGCACATGCAAATACAACGCCTCTTGCACTACGGAGGCCCATGGTTTGTCATTCACAAGGACGTCATCAACATAGCTGTCCACATCCGACTCTTTCAAGCCCCTTTGATTGAGAAACAAAAACAACCTCAGAATCACAAAGTTAAAAATCCCCCATCAGATATCGCAAATACGCCCATTTAGTAATCACAAATACAACCTCAGAAACAAAACGCAACAAACAAACAGATTAAGAACACAACAGAACAGAACATCATCGTTGTAACTCAACACGAAAAACACATATTCGGCATCATAAACACCATAATTGCACAACGCCAAATCAAGTTTTGATCTTTGTTAGTTCTGCAAAAACCCAACTTAATTTTGCATTTATATTTAACAAGATCTAAGACATCATATTAAATTGCTAAACTTGAGAGACCAGAATTTCAGAATCTAAGACAAAACAAACACAGACGTTTTACTTACTTTCCTTCGTACACTTTGGTATGCGCCTTCCCAATCCTCGGACCAACAAAAAGATGTTTTGGATCGATCAGCCACTTGGCATCCAAATCGAAATCCGCAGCTGACTAATTAACCAAAACAAAGAGTACCCTTTATTCGTAGGACTACATTTGAAGTAAAGATGGAAGCTTTGGTCTAGATAAAAATGGAAAAAACTAACGAAGTAAGGAGACTTTGTATGATTGAAGAGGGAGAAAGATGAAGACTTTCTATAATAGAAGGACTTGCTTCGTACTGTAGGTTTCAGAAAACATACCCATCTCCGGAATCACGGTTGAGGATCCTACAAATATAGGGCGTGTCTTTTGTTTAGGGGGCAAAGAATAAAACCCAGAGGCACCCACCGACAACCCCACAATTTTAAAATGGCCACTGATGAGAACTACTTCAGTGGGAGTGGATTAGATTTATGATTGGGAATTGGGGGGAGAGAGAGGAAATCAGTAGAAGAGCAAAGCAGATAGAGTTAAGCAAGGCAGAGGAGGATGAAATCGAGAGGATCCAGGTGGGGAGATTTGGGAATATGGTGGCGGAGAACGGTGGCGGTGGGTGGGTGGGAAGCGAGTTCAGTTGAGATTAATTTATTGGCCTTCTCCGCGTGTGGAATATTACTGTCTTGTCTTCTGGATCCAGATATAAACTAGTCTCCGTCAGACAATAGTGTGTTTCGTTCGTGTGTAATTTATTGTATTTCTACATAACTTTTAATTTATTAAAGTTTCGTTAATAGGTAGTTTAAATTATAGGGTAAATTACATTTTACCACTTTAGGTTTGAGAAGGTAAATTTCACATATATGATTAGAATCAAAATGAATATCAGAAATTGTTTAATTTAAGGCTTGAAGCGGTCCGATGGAGAGATGTCTGAGACGTTGGTGCCAAAGGTTGAAATGTTTGTGGATGTTGTAGGCTAGATGTGGGTTTTGGTCTTGTGTCAAGTACTAAAGACCATCATGATACTTTCCCAGACCAATCATCTTCCTTGTAACTGCGTCTTGCACAACATCCAAACCAAAGGTCTCAGTGGAACCTAAAGAGATGCAAAAACTTGTAACTAATGTGTAAATCATATGATCGATTTTATTCTACCAATGTGTAACATTTACCTTAAGAATCAGATCGCATATCTAAATATGAAACTCACCCTGTTTTAATTCCATATGTGCTAACATACGCATTAAAATTTGTAACCCAATTCTTGAAGATAAGGTATCAAATCAACTGAGGAGACTCATCGATCTTTTTCTCGTTTCGTCTCTCCTTTAGCTTCTCATAAATTCCATATGTGCTAAAATATGCATTGGAATTTGGAAGTTAGAAAGTAAAAATTCATAATAAAATTAAGACGGGAGAGATTAATGGGCCCAATAGAAATTAATGGGCTAAAAACTGTAAGTAGCCGAATTCTACCTGGGTCTTATGAACCATGAGAGCCCATTAAATTGTGGGAATAACACCCTCGCGTTATTTACACGGTAGTGACACCATTGGCTTCAGAAATGCCGATCACACTGAAACGATCGGAGAGTTTGACTTACTTTTCTTGAAGCCAGCTGCACGCCAATTGATTAACAATGGACACCAGCAGCTCCGCCCATGGAACCGCCGCCGCCGCCTCTTCATCTTCCTCTCGGCGTCCAAACCGCTGGATGTACGAGGTGTTCTTGAGCTTTAGAGGCGACGACACCCGCAACACCTTCACAGACCACCTCTCCATTGTGTTACGCAATGCCGGGATCAACAAGTTTACAGACTACCAGCTCAAAAGGGGGGAAATATACAGAGCGAACTTGACCGAAAAATCGTACGGTCGAGGATCGCCGTCGTCGTCGTCTTTTCCAAGAGGTACCCAGATTTCCGATGGTGCCTGAGGCCGAGGGAGCTGTCGAAGATCATGAGGTGCCGAGAAGATCAAGAGGGCATAATAGTCTATCCAATATTCTACGACGTTGATCCTTCTAACGTCAGGAAACAGAGTGGTGGTTTTGCGGGCATTTTGGAAGCATGAAAGGGATGAAGATTCAGATGAGGTCGAGCAGTGGAGAAAGGATCTCAAGGCTTCTTCAGATTTGGGTGGCCAGAATCTTAAAACCTCGGCGGACGGGTATAATTTCTTAAAATTTCTTATTATTTTGTTTAATTTATTTATACGTCGGTCTCTGCATCCTTAATTCCATTTTGCAAAATTTAATTCGAAGTATGACAAAAAAGTAAGAAAGTAGAATTTGATCTTCGACACGTTGTTGAAATTTAGCGTAGTTAAATCACTTGGATCAATCTAATTTACTCAAATCTTCTTTGCTCTGAAAATATCTGGTCATGATGAATGAGGCATTTAGTTCATATGACTCTTGCAGTTGCATGATGAATTTCACTTTTGTATAATTTTGAATTTTAATTGCCAGACGTGAAGGATTGTCTATCGAGAAAATTGTTGGGGACGTCGGGGAACGACTGAAAACAAGAGACTTAAAACAAGTCAAGTGCTCTAGTTGGAATGGATTTTAGCGTGCAAAAATTTAGTACTGAATACTTAGACGTTGGAGGTTCACCTGACTTTCAAATAATTGGAATTTGGGTTATGGAAGGTTAGGTAAAACGACGCATGCAGGAGCTATTTGTGGCGAATATCATCGTTGTTATAGTGGTCAATGTTACCTTGAAAAGGTGAGGAGTAAAAAAGAAAAGTATGGTTGCTCTGCAAGAACAACTTCTTCGAGATGTTTTGAAACGGGTGGACATTAATGTGAGCAATGTTGCCAAAGGAACCAAAGAGATAGAGAAAAGACTTGGAAGCATGAAGATGCTTGTCATCGTTGATGACATAGATGATGCGGACTAATTACATGAATTGGCGATAAAACATGAATCGACTACGTTTGTTAAGATTCCGGCCACCCAAATCTGCAGAAGCCTTAAGATCCTTTCTCCACTACTCGACCTCATTTGGATCTTCATCCCTTTCGTGCTCCCGAAATGCTTTTCCAAAAATACCACTGTTTCCTCACTTGAGAAGGGTCGACGTCATACAATATTGGAAGACTACTTTCCCCTCTTGATCTTCTTGGCCCCTCATGATCTTGGCCAGCTCCTACAGACACCATCCGGACTCTGTGTACCTCTTTGAGAAGACAGACGACGGTATTCCTCGATCCTTTGATTTCTTGGTCAAGTTCACTATGTATGTTTTCCAGTCTTCTGAGCTGGTAGTCTATGCATGTGTTGATTCTGACATTGCGTAACACAATTGAGAGGTGGTCTGTGAAGGTAGTGCGTGTCGTCGCCTCTAAAGCTCAGGAACACCTCGTTCTTCCAGCGGTTTGAGCAGCACGGGCAAGACGAAGAGGCTGCGATGGCGGTTCCATGGGCGGAACTGATGGTATACATCAATAATTGGTACTAGCGTTGGGAGACTAGAGGGAGTGCAACAGGCCGTGCGGCTTGGCTTTCAGATAGCCAAAGCCAAGTCAAACGTCATCGCCTAAGTATTATAGAGAAACGAAATGCGTGGAGCGATATGAATATACATGTATATGGCTTGAGGTCTGCTGTCCCGGATTTCGTGTCCCGTTTGTGTCTCTTGTTTAATTTTTTAACACGTGTCTCTTATTTTATACCCACATCTAACACTGTTAAGTTTTAATAAAACTAATTAAAAAATAAATAAAAACCAAACGGGTTAATCTGAAGCGTCTATTCTCATCGAACAATGGCAAATCCAGCACAGAGAGAGCATTCGGCTTTTGTGCTCGTCCATGATCGGTACTTAACCCATTGTAGCTTAATTTAAGCGTTTCATGAATTTTTTCATATGAAATATTTCTCAATTTATTCAATGTACTTTTCCAGATGCATCTACTATTTTTCGTAGCCAACAAATGGCCAACAACTTTCTGAGCTAGGGGCAATCCTCCACAGTAAAGAACAACATCTTCTGCGATGTTGAACTCGTTGCTGTCAACGATCCCTTCATCACCACCGACTACATGGTAAGTAATTTACACGGATATCCGCCCGTGACTGAAAACAGGTTCAGCTGAGTAGATAGAAGTATGCAGGGCTGCCAGGGCCTACAATTCATTAGTTGTGGGATATGTATATATCTCGTCACGTCCCATGCAGACACATACCAACATTTCAGGATCAGGTGGATTGAGTCTTAAAAGTTGAAAATTAGTTTAAATGACAAATTGAAAAATAAAAAAGTATGTAAGTTCATATGGCATTTAAAAAAATTTTGATGTTCTCAATTGCAGAACATAACTCTAACCACTTATTGCACAAACATGTTAACCTTGACGATAATACGCTTGTTAGTTCTATCTCTGCTTGTGCTCAGTTTTTATTTTGGACTTGAAAGTCGTGGGCATGGTGTTGCTGTTGGGAACGGATTCAACTCTGATGTACCTTTAACTAATCCATTGGTGATGGGCTCTGTCAAAACCGCTGCTAGCTTGTTCTGGTTGCGGAGAAAAATGTTATTTCTTGTTGCTCCATGATTGCCTCTTTCACACGTAACAGGCAAGAACCCTTACATCTACGATAGGTGAAGAGAGAAATTTCCTTGAAATGAGGTGGTTTATAGTACACTCAAGGCTCAAGCCACCCCCTAAGATATGTCTCTAATTAATGGTGTGTAAAACACACTTACATGTAAATTTCACTAATGTCACTGATCAAATTGGAAATCATTAGTTTATATTTGATAAGATGATAAGTTACTTATGTGTAATTAAGGACTCGTGATATTGCTTCTCTAGAAAGTGCCTAAGCTAGAAGTGCTTCTATTATAACCACATTGAAATTTTTATTAGAAACTCAAGTACATTCTAAAAAACCATTTGAAAAGAAAAATAAATGGCGTATGCTTCTCCATGAACCACTTCTTTGAGCCATATGGAAAATCTTTAAGAGACCCCTAACTAGCGAGCATGGCCCCAACCTCCAATATTACTCTTAGAAACAATGAAATTGAGAAGTAAAAACATGTTTTCATCGTCTTTACAGAGGAAAAAGATAGAGAAAAATAACCTGATTGGGTGAGATTTATAAACAAGTTGCTTCGTGCTTCATAATTGCATCAGTTACTTGGCAGTTTGTAGTAAATGTCTATGTACCTTCCTTACAATTCTCTTTACTGCGCTTTCCTTCCATTAACTGTTGTTTCTTCATCGTCAAAGCTTTCAATATTGAGATCAAACCTTAATATTTTGCAGACCTCATCAGCTGAGTGATCGTTGAACTTTTTACCGTTGTCAGTGTCATCATCAAACTCATATGGTATAGTCTAATAGTCCTCCTCATCAGTATCATCATATGGCACACGCTCATAGTCCACATTTTATTTATTTATGGAGGTCAACATGTTCCCATCCTACAAAATTCACTCCTGTTTTCTTCACCTTAATTTGATGATCATCCTCAGTTCCAAAAAATTCTACATGCGCACAAACCTTGTCGTCACTTTTCAGATTGAGCTTCCTATTTGAAAGACTGCCCAGCTAAAGATAATCTTCTTGGGAATCAGTTATGGTGGCATCCAATCACCAGATGGAAAAATAAGTTCGCTGAATAAACGATGCACACAGCCAACCCTCCTATATAATCAAAACTTGGTGGCACTTCGAATTTGACATTTTCTTCCTCTCTCACGACATAGGTTAACCATTAAGGAATCACTACAAAAAAAATGAGCACTGCACACAAAAAATTATATGTGCCTTTTGAGGCCAAAAAGCACCAACATTTGTGCTCATAGACCAATAGCAACAGTGCAGCAACTAAGTTTGTATCTGTGGCCTCTATGGGCGTCACCATTACTTATAGCACACAATATGATGTTTTGTGCCCAAAGCTAAGCACAAATACAACCCTTATTGTGTCTTACCTCTAATAAAGGCTACTGAATGTATGGTGTAAGATGGGCACAATTGCTATTTTAAAGGCTTAGATTGCTGTATAAATGTTAAAGCAAGGGCACAACTTTAAAATTGTGCCACTATTATATTTTAATAAATACAATAAAACTCCAGCACAATTAAAAATTTGTGGCATAATTGGATATTTTTATTTAAACATGGAAATCATCAGGTTGCTCATAGAACCTAATTTCCACCTAAATTTAGAAACTTACAAATCATCCATTACAAACTAAACATAAATCAACATTAGCACTAAAATAGTGAAGTTAATATATTACATAACCCATGTTCTCGGCTAAGACCGATTCATGCAACCTAACAATACAACCCATCCAAATGTTAAACCAAAAAATACATGTTATCCTATGCTGGACATACCCGGGATTCTCTATATACAACAAAATATAACATATCCAAGCTTGTATCCCCAAGTCAAACGTACTAATGGTTAAACTAGCAATATATAAACAAAATACACATCTACAAGGGCTGCTTGATGACAACTAACCAGTATTCTCATAGACCAACCATACATAAACATGCAGCAAAAAGAAAAAAAAATGTCGGAAAAACTGACCTTTAATTGTGATTCTAACGAAAACAGCGAGGTTGATTGAAACTACAGATCATGCGCAACCCTCTCCTAAAACCAAAGCAAACGCAAGATAAGCTAAAAATAAATAACTTCATTCAATAAATTCACAAAATTAACTCCAAATCACTAAATTAGCCTCTTGAATTCGGCTAGAGATCTCATCAGGAAGCCCAACATTTTTTTGGAATATGATTAGCATTCTCACCTGTCATTTTCAATGTGAATTTCACACTTGCTTTCGACTCTAGCATTGTCAACCACTTTGGTTCCAAATCTTGTATTCCAGTAACGGGTCCCAACATCTTGCAATTTAATAAAGGAGCATTGTAAGATTGTAGAGATGCATAGAACAGATAAAGCTAATGACAGAGAGCTAAGCTAATTCACCTCTTCCAAAAGTCCATGTCTCCACCCAAGCCTAAACATCCCAACATTGCCCCGATAAGTGTGTTGTCCTGACCTGCAAGATTTATAAAGAAGAAGCAGAGAAATTGATGCATAACCACAGATTAAAAATTGCAGACAGAATAAAAGGAACAAATTGAAAACAAAGAAATAATGAGAAACCAAAATATGCATCTCAAAATCTAATCACTTTTTAGCCTGCTGGCCATTTTTAGTTCTTGAATTTAGACAGTTAAACCATGACTCAGCACATGAATGAAGTGAGAGCGTGAAAGATAAGTGGGATAAGCTAAAAGTCATCCTCGAGTCATGCATTAACTTTCAAACTGTTCCAAAATAGCAAACATCTTTAACAAATGAATAACTTAAATGCTTAAGTTAGCCATATGAAGCCTGCAGAACAAAGTTAAACATGAAGAATGAACAAAATGACAGACAGATTTAAACAGCATACCAAAAAAGGCGTGCAACGCTGAATTCTTCTCGATTTACCTATTTAGTGAGTTATTGGACCTATTTAGAGAGTTACTGGACTGAAATGAAGCCAACTCTGCAACAGAGAAACAAATGGAAAAGTCAAAATCCAGAAATCCAAGTTTAACTCAATCCAATATAATAACCAATGAGAGCTGCAAGCTCCAAATACTCAGCAACGTAGACAAAGAATTTTGTTTTTCAAAGACTTAATTGGTCCTCTATTTTATTAATTATCGTTTGGGAAAGGAAATTTGAGACAACACCTTATCAAAGAGAAACATATATGCATTTAAGTCATGGTACAATGGGCGGCATTCGCTGCTGCAGTGATCTAATGCTTTGGCAATGTTCAGAGCAACTGTTAGTCGTATAGCCCACTCAATGGTCTGATTCTCCCATCAAGGAAGTGTGTGGTGAATTTATACCTGAAGTGCTTTGAAAAGATATAGGCAATAAATTTCATAGGTCACTTGTTAGGAATATGAGAATAGGAAAAGCAAAATAGCAGTCACAATTTGAAATGAAAATAGCACACGTGTAGATAATAAATCAGCTTTGTGAAAGTGGTTTGAGATCAGAATATTATGCTCAAGCAGATCAAATGCAATCTTCAAAGCGATGAATGACAAAAAAAATCAATATCTTATGTAAAAGAAGAGAAAATTATATCTTTGCAGGATCGTGGCCTCATCCAAAAGTCTAGCCAAAACAACATCTTAAAAGTAGTAGTCAAAAGTAAGAATTGAAACTAAAGAAGTAGGAAAAACAAAATGGTTAAACAGAAAACAGGCAACTTTTAAATATCCAACTTTATATGTCAGGTTTATCTTTTGACAACACCATAGCATCTTTAATCGGTATGGCCTATGCAAAATGAAATTGTCAATCCTGATTCACAGAGAAGAAAAAATCAACTCCCATATAAATTAAGATACTATCCAACATCCCTAGTCCTTATTAGCCCCCAATCCCAATCGAAAATACCAACAGCACAAACATTATTAGTCCCAACAATGTATAAATCTATATGCACACATATATTCACACAAAAATATATTTACACAGATATATTTATATACACGGACAACATTGAGTTCAAACCAAATCTATAGTCCAAACAATGAACTAAACACATAATAAACATAAATCCAATGTACCTCCAACAGAGACTTGAACCATCTTTCAAGAGTCACCATAGCTTTCCTTTGCCCTTTTTCTCTTTCTAATCTCTGTAGATTTTATCTGGAAACATAAATAAACTACAAAATCACAACTCGCTTATACTGGATCAATGTTTTGCTCTGAAATCTCTATTTTAGACTTAGTATCGAGAAACGAAAAGTCTTATATGCAAAAGATAACTCATTCATCACATAGCAACAATACATTTGCAGTAACTGTTTAAATCAGAACATATCATTATCATGAACTGCATCATTAGCATTCTAATTAGACACTTGTAGCCATAAAATTGAACATTTCACTACCGTGTTTGATCGCATCAAAACAATCTGATTATCGATAATTACCTTAGCAGAAGCTTGAATTTCTCTGGCAGTCATATCCAAAGCAAGTGCATAACCTTACACCATCCGATTCTTGATTAATGAGGATGGAATTAGAAGTATGTCATTCAATTCTTGATTGTTACTAAGACACTTAATGAGGATGGAATTAGAAGTATGTCATTGCATTTCTCGATTGTCATTCCAATATGGATGTTAATTGGACTCTATTAATATTGAACCTATCAGATGAGAAATTAAACAGAAGAAAAATCAAAAGTGTCTTAACTGAACATGTTCATGAAGGGGTAATAGGTTGCTGATACAAAGAAAAAAAGACAGATTTCATCTACACCTCACCATAAGAAAGAAAACGATCACAAAGTACTTTTTTTTTTCCTAGCAACTTCGTGGAACAGAAAGAAGCAGGATACATAAGGGGCAAAACAATCTTCTTACTCGTACATCAAAGCAAAAGAACAACCATTATATTAGTATGCCATTATCATCTGGGGAACAAATCCAATTGGCAGCTTTTACATACCTACAATTATAAGCAAAATTTGGAATTCACAAAAAATACTGGGCAAATACTAAGACTGCCATTTGAAAAAGCTAAACAACAACAAACTTTGACAAATCAACTACAACTAAATTCAGATGACATTCGATATATGAAGACATTCTGAGAAATCAAAGCCTCTGAAATCAATACCATATTTCATGTGCCTTTTACTGATAGTGAACCCAGCAGCAAAACCAGGATAAAAAATTGATTTAGAACCTTTCTATCTTTGTCCTTGTAAATATGATATTTTGGCATCGGCAATATATCACAAAAAACCCAAACAAACAAACAAATATATTTGAACTCACAGAAAATATAGAATGAACATAAAAAAGGCAAATTATGAACGTTTAGATGCTAATTTCATTAGCAATTAAGCAACCAAGCTCTCTCAACATCACGATTCAGAACCCCTCGGGAACCCAGAAATTTAATGAAAATTTTTCTAATCATTCAATTGGATTAGACAAAATCAAGAATTTTTTTTTCTAAAGCCCAATTATATTAAATCACAAATTTGAAGCAGATTTTGACATGCAATAAGTGAACAAGATAGGAATCACTTCAGACTAACCTCGATGGCAGGGCCTCCGGAATCGCCCGATCCGAACCAAGCTCCTAGGTTATAGGGAGATGCCGTTGATGTGAAACGCAAACCTTTAACGCAGCTGTGGCGCCTGGTGGTGGTGGGGGTTCCACACTGGGAGAGACTCCGGAAGAGGAATCTAGTTTTATGGTTCAGAGAAAAGGGAATGAAGGAAAATAGTGGAGAAGAGGGAAAACGCTGTTGACATCTTGCAGGAACAACCCTAGGTAGAGCTTTCGAAACCAACCCCTTTCTCTCCCTCGAATCGTACACCCCCAGTGACTCTATCTGCCTGCAAGCCGCATGCCTTGCTCTCACCAAATCTCTCTCTCCCTCCCTGTCTCTCTTCTCTCTCTGCTCGCTCGCTCTCTCTCCCGACAGCATGCTCTCACCGAGTCCCACTGCAGCTCACAAAGAAAGGAAATGAAAGTCGCTAACCCACCCAACCCATTCGAAACCCTACAGACTAAAATGACCATCGCGCCGCTGCCTTTCCACGATCACCATCCAGCGGCATGAAGATCAGCGGCAGAGAGAGTCAGTGGCAGCCTCGTAAATAAAGTGAAATTCGACTCCAAAGACTATTCATTTGTACAGTGCAATTGAAAAGCCTTCTTTAGACTAATGTAATAATGTCTCATAACCTTTGTGTTGCCACGCTGTGAATTCACTGAATTCTGCGGTATGAAGCGGACGAGAAACATAATTATAACCTAAAAAAATATATACTAGGAGTAAATCTACAAGGGTTAATTAGAAAGAAAACATTATTATATTGGAATACGACATAAGTTGATAAAAGGACCCAAGAGGAGTCCAGCATAGCATAAGATAGTTATATTTTCATAGTACACCAATGAAATATAACATAATACAAAATATATTAATTGTCCTCGTCATCGCTGCTTAAAATCTCAACGGTAACATTCTGCATATTTCGTGAGCTCAACTGTGGGACAGACAGACCTCTAGGACGAATTTGTGCTTGATAAGTGCGTGGTTCTTCAATAATAACGACAGAATTGGTAGACTGTTCAGTTGTTGTTTCAGCAGAAACCAAATTGACAGGATATTGTTCTGTCCTACCTGGGTTTGCCCATGCTGGCAATACACGTCCTTGAGGTGCGCGTACGCATCCGTTATTGAAGGGTAATGCGTAGCCAAGGCGACCATCAACAAAAGTAGTAAGAATGTACTGATTATTAAAAGGACGAGGCATGCGCTCGGCATTAACAGGTTGTCGTGGACGTTGAACTGGAGGATTCATTGTGGAATTTTCTGTTGTAATGTTGGAAGCAATATACGAATGTGATGCTGGAGATTCAGTTCCAATTCTAACTCCACGACGTCGCCTGTCCGCCATTGTCAATGATGTAGAACTTGCTCAAATTCAAAAGAAACATATGTGTATGAAGCAACCTTCTTAATTTCCATATACAAATTAGTAAGGGAGTGTGTGGACGTTTTATAGTAGAATAAAGGCACAAATCCATAATTGTGCCAACATATTCTTTTGCTATAGAGTATTTATTATTTATTAATATTTACTGGACACAATTTCTAACATTTGTGTCAGAAAAGAGGAATTTATAATTATTAAAATATATTCTCTATTTGAAGACCCAATGAGAAGTAGAGTGATTTATTATTTATTAATATTTAGTGGACACAATTTCTTTCATTAGTGTCATAAAAAGGAATCTACAATTATTAACTCATTTGTCTATCTGAAGACCAACTAACTTTTGCACAGAGACCAACCCTAAGGGCACAATTGTTGGTTATGTGTCACTGCAGGTAGGACTTTAAAACCAAAAACCATATCACCAAGTATAAAAAACAAACCTGCAAGAAAATAACAATCCAAAAAGCAATTCAAAAAGATACGAATCTAACAAACGTTCATTGCACTTGGAAATGATCCTTTGTAAATCTAAAACATGCCACTTAGTACTATGGTGTAGTGGTATTCTTCTTTACTTGTAAGTGAGAGATCTGAGGTTCAGCTTTCGGAAAAACAAATTTGAACAACATTATTGCTAACTTATTTTTAGACTAAAATATTGCACGCTAATAAACAGCTTCATACCATTATTTACCACAATTTTATAAATTTTAATTATTGGTGTGCTAGTGGAGGTAAAGAAAAACGAGAGAGAACATATAGTGCCTTTGACAAATAATTTTTATAGACACAAAATATTTTTTGTGCCCATTTTCAGTAAAAAAGTTGTCATGTGATCCCACTCGACACGATTTCCATGCCCATTACTGTTTTGTGTCTGTTTTTTTTAACATTGGGCACAATAGATGGTGCCCTCTATGGAATGAGAATTGTTTAAGCTTTTTGGTGGTCAAACTGACACAAAATTCTCAATTGTGCCCTTTATTTTGTACCCAAAGCTCATTTTTCTTGTAGTGAATAACATTTCAAGAGCGACAAATTCCACCAAATACATCCCCCACGTTCCATTTATACAACACGGCGTGCAAAGTTTGTATAAGCAACAATACGAGGAGGGCAGAGACAGAGGCTATCATGCAACAAAATTGTTCTAGGACAATTATGACTATTGTGAATTGGTAATACTATCAATGCATATGTTACATGATCTTCAAACTCGCTACAGCATGACTATTTTTTTTTTTTTTTTTTTTAATATCCTTTATGTCAACTTCATCTATTTTTGTGTTAAGTTGAGATGATAAACTTAAAATTCATCCCACAACCTAAAAAATGGAAAGAAAAAAAAAGGAGGTGGATGTACAAAATCCTTGATATGCCCTCTATATTTAACAGAAAAATAAATTAAGTTAACGGATATAATTGAAGTACCACATGAGATTGAGTTTGAGAACCACAGTAATAAAAAATATAAAAAAGAAAAACCTATTCTAGAACGAAAGTAAAATTCGTAACAACAATGCTGTATATATCTGGAAAATAGTTCAAGCAGATTAAGATGTTAGCACAAAGTCATTTATCTAGTTTATTAAACAAATAACGAGGACAACAATGCCGTTTTCTCTTTTTTGAAATTCATAAACAACAAAATTGAGATTTCTTGGTGCTTCCTCTATCCCTCGGGACCAACAAGGGGTAGTACAGGAATATTCACCTATTGTCGACTACGCCTTTCGGCCTGATCTTAGGTCCTGACTCACCCTTAGTGGACGAACCTTGTGGAGGACCCTTAGGTTTTCGGGCCATTGAATTCTCACCAATGTTTGTGTTACTCAAGCTGACATTCTCGCTTCCGCTTCGTCCACCTTTGATTGCCATTTTTCTTAGCTTCGGGAATTCATCAAACCCTCCGAAAAAGAACATATAGTGCAGCTACCATATTCTCCGTTCGTATAAGAGCTTATTTAATCGACGTTATAACATCTTTCTACAAAGAAAAAAAAGAATAGAAAGAAGGGCCTTTACACCCATGGCAAAATCCGACATGGATTAGAATACGTTTCAGCCTCACCTTATATAAAAAGCTATAGGCCACGGTCACTGTTGCCACTGTTCCAACCACTGCAGCAGCTGTGAGAACATTGTTTTGCTTCCAGTTCCTGATCAAGCTTGACAGCTTCCCTAAGGCATCCGTCCTGGCACACGCCTCTGTGGTTTCTTGGGGCTCCTCGATTTTCTTCTTTTCTTCTCCATTTGGAAGCTCCCGGTCATTAATTTCTTCAGCTTCATTAGAAGATGCTCCCATTTGGCTCCTGTAAGGAATGAAATTGAATTTCGTGTTCAGCTATTTAAAGATTCAACTCTATGTTTTGTCAATAGCAATGAGTAAGATCAGGTATGATCGAGCTTAATAAACAAACCACAACAACATTACAAATCAGAAACATATACATGGTAATGCAGTTATATTCAATCCTCGATGTTAATGTAACTCTATATCAATTAATCTATCATACAAGACTATACATAATCAGCAATTGAAAAATATGACAGCACAAGCTTCCGTCCGGTGAAATTTTCATCCAAAGGCAGTAGGCAAAACCAAAAACGTACAAACCTCCAATGTGGTTCTATAATCTCTCCTTTCCCAATATGTTGATCAAGCAATTTCGGCACATCATCAAGAATGACGACAGGATACCTGCAATTAATAATACATAATATTCAAACTCTTTTATATATCCCAACCCGATAAATTTAAAATTGTTATGATCCGGATATTACCAATGGCATGTCATGCTTCCATCTGAATCTGGGATGTAGATACTGAGTTTTCTAGCATACTTGTGGCCAATGTGATAGCAAGCAGTAACAAGTACCTGATTCGTCAATCCTCGCAGCTCAGCCTCCTCTTTGAACTTATCAATGAGAACACGTGCATGATAACGATTCATTTCATTTCGACTCATATGTGCGCATACAAGTACATGGGGGCTAGTCAATGGCTCTTGCACTCCAGAAGCCCATGGTTTGTGATTCACAAGGACATCATCAACAAAGTTGTCCACATCCGACTCTTTTAAGCCCCTTTGATTAAGAAACGAAACAATCCCAGAATCAGAAAAAGGAATTTACAAGAAATAAATACCTAACACTCTTTAATTCCTTGTAAGGCAAGGAATTAGTCGTAAATTGAGTCATTAAATTCAATTTCTAGAACTAATTTCAAAAGCTAACACATATCTAATTGTCAATTTAGGTCAGTAAATTCAACATAATCTCGTAATCAAAGGTGAAGTCGAAACATAAATTACTTTAGTCTAAACTAGGAAAATAAATTGCATTGCTCATGTTGGTTCACTATTTAAAATTACGTATTTCGTATTCGTAGTTTCAACGCTTATATATTTGCAGCGTATAAATTTTTCGATAAGTAAAATGATGAAAACGCCCTTAATGAACTAAACGGAATTTTCGGGGACGTATTTGATCCTTTCATAATTTTTCAGATTTCTTTACATATTTGGATAGTATGTATTGATACAAACGCGTGACCGCAAACGAATTGCAATTTGGACCTATAACGAATGAGTTATTAATGTTTAAAGTCGGGGGCATTTTAGTAAATTTAACCTTCAATTCCAAAAGGCTCTAGCAAAATCTGGCGCGAAAGTGACACGTGGACGGCTGAGATGAAAAGAAAAGAAGAGAAAGGAGAGAGGAAAGGGAAGATGCGCCCAATCAGGAAAGAGAAGAAGGTAAAACTGGTCACCACAGTGCAGAAGAAGGAGATTTCCCTGTACTTTGCAGAAAGCTAAAGGTTTGAAGATGCGTAATGCTGCCGTTGCTACCACGGGAGTTGGCTACTTACAATTGCAGGGGAAGAGACTCTTACTGCGGTCTGGAGTCTGAAGCTTGGATTATACACGGGTACCTTTTACATAATTGTGTGTGTAAGTATAGCTTGATAAAACAAAGAGCAGCATATAGCTTGATATGTAGATGGTGCAAGTGAACCAATGTGGTAGGATAGGCAAACATGAATTGATAATTCCTATATTCGCAATGCAGAAGGAGCTACTTTAGGTTTTATTGTTTAATTTGATTATTTATCAGACGCTGATCAATTCTCCAATATTTTGGTTAAAGGCCTAAACTGAAAGATTCAGGAATATGTATGCCTTAAGTGTGAGAAAAGGTTGCAACTGTACCTTCCTTTTCCTCTTTAGTTATCTGGGTGCTCATTTTGATACCCATGAAAGCACCTCCAAGCAGCCTGGAAGATGAGATGAAGATTTAAGACTTTTTTTATGTTATAGTATTAATGGCTATCTTCAAGCCATCAGATAGGAAGGCACCGCCTGACCTTTTTCTTGTACCTAGCAGGAAAGAAATAGCGACAAGGGGAAGAGGATAAACTTAATATTTACGGGAATAATTTACCTGAGAGACTCTCCGTTTCCTTTCCGTTGAGTAATAGGGCAGATGGAGAGAAAAGTGGAAAGAAAAGGGATACGAAAGAGATGATGAAAGATGACAGATGAGAGTTAAGGAGAGATAGCAAGTCTTGAGACTTAAATTAAGATGGAAAAGGGAGCTGCTGTACTGATGGCACCATCGGTACAACAAGCAGGTAGTTATAGTGGCCTAATTAGTGCTTTTTTTTTTTTTTTCAAATTGAAGGAAAGCTATTGGCTGGTTCTTTTACGGTTAAGAAATAAGATCTATGAACCCAAGGAATGATTTTTGCACATACCTTGGTGGGTTCATTCCACAGATGAGTTCCTTATACTCGTCATCCATGTCATATGAAAATCTCATGCTAACTTCTTCAGAAAGCCATCAAAAAAATGAAAAATAAAATTAGACAAACAAGTTGGAAGAGAATATAAAAGAACTAATTAGAGAGAACATAACCATTGTAACCAATCGGGAAATATGCTTTTAAATTCAAGAAAAAAACATTTAAGAGAAATTGAAAAAAGAAAAAAAAAACATCATTTCAATTATTTTTTCAGTCTTACAATTGGGATTACACAAGAAATATAAATAAAACCCCCAACTTTTTCAGAAACTACAACTATTTTTACAAATTTTTATCACCCAAAGTTGAAAAATGAAAATTAAGAACCAAAGCAAAAGCATGCAGACAACAGAATAAAAGAACAGAACACGGGAGAACCGAAACGTTAAAAACAGAACATAGCCATTTTAAAGACCAAAAATCTCAGAAAAACAGTATATTAGCACTCCCTGCAGTACCCCAAAATCAGAAAATTAGAAAAATTGAGTTTGATAACATTGTACCTTAAGCCTCTAAATTCCGAGTCAAAGGAAAATTAATACGATATTTGCAACAAATAATCAGAAGATAAAAACTCAAATTCATAAAGCATTTGTCCAAAGTATTTATTAGAGAAACTTACATATGGATGAAGGTGTTGATCTCTTGTATCATGTTGCGAATATAATAGGTTCTTAGCATTCAATGTAAGAGTAATAAGAACATATGCAGCGGAACAGAATAATCACAGTACCAAATTAATCACTAACCTGATGAAGACATTTCTTTCTGAAACTAAGGATCTTCTGCAGCTCTTCTCACTGAATGCAATGGCTCAATGAATGGGATATGAGTTTTCTTTGTTTGCGTGATTGAGAGAGCGCAGGGACCCTTTGTTTTTATATCGTATGCGATGATGATTGATCAGGATTCTTCCCGTTATGCAATCCTAATCAATCTAACCTTATCACCGACAAAACCTCACATTCACATCCATTACAAGTGTTCCAACACTATCGTGACTGTCATTGCTGAAACCTCTCTTATACAAAATCCTTATCAGCTTACAACTTTAGTTAATTCTAATCTCTTATATCCTCACGTTTCCAAACCAAAGTGAATCAAGTGTTCAGCTCTCATTAGAACTTACATTCTCCCACTAGAGCTAACACTTGATTCAACGGCAGCTGGCCTTATGTGAAGCTATTCTTAAATGGCCACGAGATCAGTACCAACTTGAATCACGAATACAAGTTCAGGTCATTAATTAGTATTCATGAAGAACTAAAGGGTAGCATGTTCAATTTGTCGAACGATATCCCCATAATTACATTCACAAAACTAACTAACACATTGAACTCCCACAAGATGCAAATTTTGTGTAAAATGTGTCTGTAGATGTATAGTTTGTCACATCCTGCACTTAGTCCCCTTAAGAATCGACAGATCAATTCATCTTAATGTTTCATATTGAAACCCTTTGGTTGTTTATCCTACTGACAATCATCATATTGTCAAAACCATTATGCATAACAAGTATGCACGTATTGTCATAATTAAAGCTGTGCATCTAGAGGGAAAACTTTGAAACAACCTCACAGCTTTAAGACTTCAGTAGTGGGGAAACCTTATCAATGAAGAAAACTTTATTAATACTTACTCATAAATACCAGTCATGTGAACTAGTGACTGATAACAAAACACGTTCAAAATTTTCCTTGCTCCCACTAATTAACATCATCAAAGCTAGCTAACAGACCCATCTTTGCAACATGCTTCTTGAAAACCACAACTGGAACTGCTTTGTTTAAAGGATCTGCAATCATAGAACCGGTCTCTAAGTAATCAATCTTCACCAATCCTGCCATTACTTTCTCTCGAGCAATCAAATATTTGATATCTAAATTCCTTGTTGCAGACGATCTTTTATTATTCTTGCTGAAGAAAATAGCTGCATTATTATCACAATAAATTTGAATTGGTCTCGAAATAGAATCCACTACACTAAGCCCTGCAATGAAATTTTTCAACCATATAGCTTGATTGACAGTTTCACAACATGAGAGATATTCAGCCACCATGGTAGAGGCTGCCACTGTTGCCTGCTTCACACTTCTCCACGAAACTGCACCACATGCCATAGTGAAAACATAACCCGAAGTAGACTTAAGGTCATCTGGACATCCGGCAAAATCTGAATCACTATACCCTTCTAACACAAGCTCATCAGTTTTCCTGTAAATAAGCATATGTTCCTTGGTTCTTTGAAGGTACCTCAATACCCTCTTGGCTGCATTCCAGTGAGCCTCCCCTGCGTCTGATTGGAACCTCCCAAGAACACTGATAGTGAAAGCAAGATCAGGTCTTGTGCACACTTGTGCATACATCAAGCTTCCAACAAGAGAGGCATATGGTTTGCCTTCCATGTTTCTTCTTTCCAACTCACTCTTGGGACACTGCTCTTTGCTTAATTTGTCACCCTTTGAAATTGGCATTTCAGTAGTGCCACAAGAAGCCATGTTGAACCTTTTTAAAACCTTGTCGATGTAGCCCTTTTGTGATAACCCCAGTAATCCATTCTTCCTATCTCTTTTGATTTCAATACCAAGAACATACGAAGCTTCTCCAAGATCTTTCATTTCAAAGTTTTGTTGCAGCAATTTCTTGGTTTCATCCAATAAGCTAGCTGTGTTTGTTGCAAGTAGTATGTCATCCACATAAAGGACCAGTATTATGAAGCTACTCCCACTGATCCTCAAGTATATGCAGTTATCCGAAGGATTCTCAACAAAACCATTCTCTTTAACAATTCTATGAAATTTGAGATACCATTGTCTCGATGCTTGTTTTAACCTATATATTGACTTTTTCAATCTACAAACTGAATTTTCATTCCCCTCTTCTATAAATCCCTCTGGTTGCTTCATGTAGATGCATTCTTCCAAGTCACCATTTAAGAATGTCGTCTTGACGTCCATTTGGTGCAAGATTAGATCAAAATGTGCAACGATAGCCATAATAACTCTAAATGCATCTTTTGTTGAAACAGGACTGAAGGTCTCCTTATAATCCATTCCCTCTCTCTGAGTAAACCCTTTTGCCACAAGTCTCGCTTTGTGCCTCTCTACGTTTCCCTTCGAATCTCTTTTGGTCTTGAATACCCATTTGCAGCCTATTGGCTTCATGTCTTCTGTTTTCTCTACAAGCTCCCAGACTTCGTTATTTTTCATCGACCCCAGTTCACTTTCCATTGCTTCTATCCATTTGGCAGCATTCAAACTTGAGACTGCTTCTTTAAAACTTTTGGGATCATCAAATTCTGACAGATCAATATCGTTGGCTGCAGCTTCAGTCATGTATATAAAATCTTCTAAGGCGGTTGATTTCCTTACCCTAGTTGATTTCCTCAGGACCACGGGTTGGTTTTCAACTATACCACCATTTTGCCCTTGCTGTGTTTGCATGTTTAGTGCTTCGGTGTCCATAGATTCATTGACACCATTGATATTAACATCATTATCAATCGGTGGTGTGGCTCCCACATTGTTTCCTTGCTCATAATTCATGTTCCCTTCAACTTCATTTGTGTCATCATGCATGTGCATTGGAAATTCAATTGCTTCCGTGTCATTATGCATGTGCATTGGAATTTCACTTGCTTCCGTGTCATTATGCATGTGCATTGGAATTTCACTTGCCATTGTTGGTGTCTCGAGATAAGAAGTCTTTGCATGCTCTATAGTAGTGTCAGTGTCTCTTTCCTCTTCAAACACAAAATCATTGTCATTTGTCCCAGAATCAACATCCAAATTATGCTCCATAAATACTGCTTTCTGTGTCTCGACAATTTTAGGACCTTGATTGCTAGAACAGTAGAATCTAAACCCTTTTGATCTCTCGGCATAACCAATAAAGTAACAACTAGTTGTCTTGGGATCAAGTTTAACACTACCAGGATTGTAAATTTTGGCTTCTGCTTTACATCCCCAGACGTGTAAATGATTCAAGCTCGGTCTCCTGCCAGTCCATAATTCAAATGGAGTGTTTTCAACTGCTTTTGAAGGCACTCTATTCAACAAATAATTTGCAGTTTTTACTGCATCTCCCCATAAATATTTGGGCAAGTGAACCCTACAAATCATGCTTCTTACCATATCCATTAGGGTTCTATTCCTTCTTTCTGCAACCCCATTTTGCTCGGGTGTACCTGGGGTGGTGTATTGAGCAACTATTCCATTGTCTTGTAAATACAAGGCAAATGGCCCTGGATGCCTGCCATTTTGTGTATATCTGCCATAGTATTCTCCACCTCTATCAGACCTTACGATCTTAATTTTCTTTTCCAATTGATTTTCAACTTCAGTTTTGTAAATTTTAAACACTTCCAAGGCTTTAGATTTTTCTGGGATCAAATATATGTAGCAGTATCTAGAATAATCGTCAATGAAAGTAATAAAATATTTATTTCCTTCGATTGTTTGTGTAGGGAATGGACCACATATGTCTGTATGGATTATTTCTAGGAGCTGCTTACTCCTAGTTGATCCCTCTTTACGTCTATTAACCATTTTCCCCTTGACACATTCAATGCAAAAATCAAAATCATTGAAATTCAATGGAGGCAATATGTTATTTTTAACCAAAAGTTCCATTCTTTGTTTTGATATGTGGCCAAGCCTCCTATGCCAAAGATTTGAAGAATTTTTCGAGTTTTTGACTTCTTTTTCAACATTAAAAACACTTTCAATCAAATTGGTTTTGAATTTAAACATACCATCACATAGGAATCCAGTGCCAATATGAGAAGATTTATAAAAAACATTGAAGCCAATATTATTCAAAGTAAAATAAAATCCCAATAATACTAACTTAGAAACGGAAACTAATTTCCTTCTCATGGAAGGTACATAGACTACATTTTCTAGCTCCAAGCAAAACCCAAAATCTAATTTTAATCTAACAGTCCCTAGTGCCTTGACTTCAACTCTTCTTCCATTGCCAACTGAAACCTTGACTTCATCCTTATTTGGTGTTCTCTTTGTTATGAAGTCCTGCAATGAATTTGTGACGTGAATGGAAGAGCCGGAATCAAGCCACCAAGCACTGCTAGGTGTATCAATCAAATTCGATTCAAAACAAGCAAAAACATTTGAAAAATTATTTTTACCTTTCTTTGCCTCTTGTTTGGCAAGCCATGACTTGTACTTAAGACAATTTCTCTTCATATGGCCTGTCTTTTTGCAAAAATAACACTTAAAAATTGATGAGTTATTAACTTTGAAGGTCTTTTTAGAGGGAGGAATATTTCTGGCAGAATTCCTTTTGATAGTATCCAGGTTGTTGTTATTGGTATTCTTTGCATAACCTTGAACAAAATACACCGACTCACCCTTTTCCTTTTCAGCCCTGTCCTTCTTAATCCTCACTTCCTCACCCACACATATAGATATTAATTCATTGACATCCCACTTTGCTTGCAGTGCATTATAGGATACTTTCAACTGAGTATAAGAACTAGGCAAGGAATTCATGATGACATGGACCAAAAATGTTTCAGAAATAGGTACCTCGAGTATTCTAAGCTTCCCTGCAATGTCCATAACCTTGAGAATGTACTCACGGACACTCCCTTCACCATCGTATCTGATAGTTGTCAGCAAGTTCATCAAGTTCCCAGTTTCTGTTTTTCCAGATTCTTTGTACTTCTCTTCGATCGATTTCATGAACTCCTTTGCATTAGTTGCTTCTGGAAAGCCTTCACGAACTACATCAGTCATGGACCTTTTGATTATCATGAGGCATATTCTGTTTGACTTCTCCCACTTTTCATGCTTGGATCTTTGGATCGAAGTGCATCCTTCATTTGGCGTTGGTGGTTCTTCAGTTCTTAGCGCCAAATCCATATCCATGACACCCAAAAGTATCTCTAAATCCTGTTTCCACTTCTTATAGTTGACACCCGTGAGAGGTTCAACTGTGTTGAGATTCATGGAACTTGGGTTCATGGCTGTATTCATATAGAATGAAAGTATTAATCTTTAATCCCCATCTTTATTTCACAGACTTAACAATTTTGTATTGAGAAGCATGCAAGCAATTCTCTTAATCATACCACCTTCATATCCAACGTATGAGTTTTCTGTAGTCGTGAATAAAAACCTTTATGATTTGTAAACCTGACTGGATTCACACGTTGATATATGAAGTGTTATGCCACTTCGAATCCAAGACATAAACAACTGAACTTCTTTAGATGATCAGTGTCAATGTTTTGAATCCTAGTGCCATTACTGATGTACATATATATATATTGGTATTGATAACACCTTCGTCAACACAGACAGCTTTAGCTGTCATGTGTTCACAGACAGCCTTCTCTGTATATATATATATCAGTTCTTTAATCTGCAACACAAAACAATTCTTGATGCTTTCTTCTTAGGGTTAATTGGTATGTGAAAGCTCTGATACCAAATGTAAGAGTAATAAGAACATATGCAGCGGAACAGAATAATCACAGTACCAAATTAATCACTAACCTGAAAAAGACATATCTTTCTGAAACTAAGGATCTTCTGCAGCTCTTCTCACTGAATGCAATGGCTCAATGAATGGGATATGAGTTTTCTTTGTTTGCATGATTGAGAGAGCGCAGGGACCCTTTGTTTTTATACCGTATGCGATGATGATTGATCAGGATTCTTCCCGTTATGCAATCCTAATCAATCTAACCTTATCACCGACAAAACTTCACATTCACATCCATTACAAGTGTTCCAACACTATCGTGACTGTCATTGCTGAAACCTCTCTTATACAAAATCCTTATCAGCTTACAACTTTAGTTAATTCTAATCTCTTATATCCTCACGTTTCCAAACCAAAGTGAATCAAGTGTTCAGCTCTCATTAGAACTTACATTCAAATGATTTTCATGCACACTTCAGAAAATCCGACTATAAAATTGCACAGAAAAATTAAAAAAAATGTACAATGATAAATCCAATCTATAGCACAATAAAGAATAAAGAAAAGGTCACTTATTATAAATCACTTGCTTTGCTTATGTTTGAACAACTCCGGGAATCGACGGTTTCTATATCCTGCAAATTCGGCTATAATTTATCTTTATATACGGCTATAATTTATCGATAGGAGTCGGAGCTATATTTTCCATTTGCCCTGGTCAGACGAAGCATAAATTTTCTAATTTCTCTTTCATTCCTTTTTCGTTATTCCCTATATTCTCTACTCTAATTTAAACACCAGATTCATCCAAAAACATAATTTTTTAATCATTATTTCCTATTTTCTACGCTCTAAGTTAAACACCAGATTTACTCAAGAACAGAAAATAAGCAAAAATAAGTGGAAAAAAAGAAAAAGAAAAAGAAAAAAAGAAGAAGAACGACATACCTGAAGTAGAACCAGCGCGAAAATGGCAACACAAACCTAGGAAAAACGAATAACACAAAACAGACATTGACTGGGCACCACATGTCATTAAAAAATAAATAAATAAATAAAAATTAATTTAAAAAGTATTTTAAAAAAAAAAAAAAAACCCAGAACGCACTTCTTTATCCCCACCCGACACCCTCCATCCCCTCCATCCCCTCCACCTTCCATCCCCTTCGTCTTCTCCACCCCCTTCTCCCATCCCCCATCACCCACCCCTTGCCCACCCGAGCAACCCTTTGTAGTTCAATTTACTAATGAGCTCGACTCGCTTCGCGACCTCTGCAATTCTCACCCTGCGACCTCATTAACGGCCTTTTGGATTCTCACATCCGCGATCTCTCTCTTCTTGTTCAACTCTCCCAATCTATTTCTTCCTGATGATTGTTATTTTACAAACCAAACTAATTAAATTGAACTACACATCAAATACCAATTTTATGTAGCAATCTCCCTTACGAGACTCCATGGAAGTTCCCGATATTTAACATAAAATGTTTCTATTTGTTTCTCAGAATGAAAATCATAAAGCAATTTTCGCCAGCTTCTTCTTGAAGATGAAAGACTTGTGTGACGGCATCTTCGGTGGGGTTGGAGATGGGGGATGGGAGAAGGGGGTGCTCGGGTGGAGAAGACGAAAGGGGTGGAGTGTTGGAGGGTGTGGAGGGTGTCGAGTGGTGGAGAAGAAGCGGGTTGTGGTTTTTTTTTTTTTTTTATTAATACTTTTATTAATTTTTTTTTAATGACACGTGACTCACAATTATTGTTCACATGGGCTCTTCAAAAGTTAACGGGAGACTTAACAGTCAGACTAACAGATGTTTAAGATTGTCTCAAAATTAATATTTTAGATATGACTCTGGAACGAAAAAAACTTTATATACTAAATGTTGAAAACCACGAAATTTTAAAATAGTAAATTGAGATTTTATCCTTTTTTTTGTCAGTTTTTTTATTATGATTTTATCTTTCTTTGTGCCCACGTTCTGCAGGAGACTCAGCGATGCTTTCACATTTTTTTATAATATTTTTATGTGTTCTGTGCCACATTCTGCAAGAGACTCGGCGTGGAAGACAAAAAGCATAGCAAACCTAAAAAGTAAAATAATCAAAAGACAAAGCAATGGAGACAGGTGGGCTTCTCACAGTTTTTAATAATTATTTTGTCCATGCATTCAATTTTTTTACAATTTTTTATTGTGTTGTGTGCCACAAACGATGTGGTCTGATTTAACTCATATATTTTTTTTTTGGAAGTTTTAACGAAAAGTTCACGGTACTGTTCACTTTAAAGAAAAACCACATTTTTACACTAAAAAGTTAACCCTGGTACTATTCACTTAACCCTTTATTTTTTCCTTATCGTTAAAACTCAAAGTTTTCAAGCCATTTTCATTAGTTTTCTTTATTTTTTTTGGGGGTGTGCTGTACACACCCCATTTTACTTCTCACACATCCCTTGATAATTTCTGTTCATTGATCTTCTTCAATTCATCCAATCCGACTGCTGAAAGCCGAAAATTAAAAAGATGTGTGAGAAGTAAAATAGGATGTGCCGATATTACATCCTTTTTTTTGTTAGTTTTTTAATTATTATTTTATCTTTTTTTGTGCCACATTCTGCAGGAGACTCGGATAGACACGTAACTTGGAGGACAAGGGATGATCAACACGTGGCAGTCATGGGCAACACAAGTATCTAACCGTGTGAAGCATGCATCAAAATGGCAATGAAAAGAAAAAACCAGGGGCATTTCCATCCGGACACCGGTGATGAACAAAGTTGAAGGAAAATTGAGTTTTAGTATATAATGATTTCATTTTTTTTTAGGTGGACTAATATTAAATTTTCTTTTGTAAGTGAATTAATGATCCAATTTAAGGCGGTGAAATCCATACAACAATTTTTATTTTGCACATATCCTCTGATTTGACAGGTGAAAATTGAGAAAAGTATGTGTGAAGCGTTAAAAGAACGTGTGAATAGCAGATCCCTACAATTTAATATAAAAGAATGTAGATTTCAAACAACGATTGTTTTTTTAAGGTGACGCTTTTGTTCTTGATTTTTCATGTTTGAATTTGAAATGAGCCTCTTTCGTAATCTATTGTATTACTATTGTCATGCTTGTTTCAGTTGAATAAAGTATCTTTTCCAACGAAAAATAAAAAAAGTGTAGGGGAGGAATGACATTTAAGTAAGGAGTGTAGAGAATGTATGCATAAGGAAAGAGGCGTGCGAAATTCATTTCCGCTAATACATCTTTGTGTTGCTTATGTTGGTCTTTCAATTAATTATGTTGAAAGTAAGTTAATAAATTGTACTTAGCAGTGTCAAATTACAACCCTAATCGAAAAACATCTTGTTCGCCGGACCTATTCGACTGTTCCGAGCAATGTAAGGTCGAAAGACGGACGATACGTAATCGGGTTTTTCAAAGTAGGCATCCACACGAATCAGTTGGGGACTCGTTTTTCATCAGAGGAAAACAAAGGCTAAGAATCAAAAGAAATCAATCTCTAAACAATTAACCGAAGGCTTCAAATCAACGCCCGGCATCTTCCCGTTTATTGGTTCTTTCGGTGTGCCAGGAGTCTCCAATATGTAGTGCTTTGGCACCTGGGGTGGAGTTGTACAGCGAATTAGTGCCCAATTCACGCTTTGGAAAAACGGATGTTGTTTAACTTCTGTTGCTCCCCTCCTATACGCAAGACGATGCTGTGGCTCCTTGACAAGTAAACCTCTGATCAAGTCCCTAGCTGCAAAGCTGACAGAAGGCGACTCTGGAAATCTTAAAGGCTGGCCAACCACATTAAACAGAGTAGCCCGGTTTCCTTCCCCCTTGAATGGTGTTCTTCCGAACAAAAGCTCGTAGAGAAAGATCCCTAAGGTCCACCAATCCACAGCGTTGCCATGGCCTTCACCTTTAATGATTTCAGGCGCCAAGTACTCGTGTGTTCCCACAAAGGACATTGATCTAGCACTTGTCGGTTCTGCAACGAGTTCAGGGAGAGGGCTCACTTGATTGTATACATCATTGTCATTCTTCTTCAGTTTGGTATTTTTATCTTTCTTGGGTTTGCCCTTGAAAAAGCGTGGACCAAAACATGCGGGCGTAATGCAATCCGGCTGCATTACACAAGTCGGCTGGATGCATGCAGGCTGAACACAATATGCTGATTTCTTTGTCTCCAAACCTAAGTTTGAAGATCTTACCAGGGTGGGGGAAACGGAGCATCTTAAAGAAAGGTCGAAATCTGAAAGCATTATATGTCCGTCTTCCCTCACTAAAACATTCTCTGGTATGAGGTCTCTGTAAATGATCCCGAGCATATGCAAATATTCCAAGGCAAGAAGAACTTCAGCCACATAAAACCTGAAAAAACAAACGGGAGATTAACACACTAGAATTATTATCTTTAGCATGTCCCCAGCACAGGCAAATAAACGTGCAAAACACTTCACGTCCTTCTAGTTTATAGGTTTACTCCTCCCTTTTCTCTGCAGGCTTTATTGAAATATGATTCCTATTGTAACCTAAACTGAAATGTGTATGTGTCCTAATCAAAAAATAAACTGAAAGGGGAAGTATGAAGGAATATCTAACCTAGCAGCATGCTCCGAAAAATGCTTCCCAGGTTGTTTTTGTCTGAGTGCATGCAGATCACCCCCAGGACAAAACTCCATCACCAAACAAGATACCTTCTCCGTCTCAAAGTGTGTATACAATGTTGGCAGGAAGGGATGATCCAGAGACTGCAGTATTTCCCTCTCTGTCTGAGCCCTAAGAAGTTTTTTCCTACTTGCCAGTAATGCTTTATCCATAACCTTCATGGCGAAATATGTTTCAGAGCCAATCAGTTCAGCCAAATAAACGCTGCCTATATCTCCACATCCCAGTGTCCTCAGCAACTTGAAATGCTCCTTACCCAGTGTTCCATTATGATGAGATCGTGCAGCTTGCACCACTTCCCATCTAATATCGTTTGCCTTGTGGGGCTTATACATGGCATTGCCTAAACTACTGGAGCTGCTCTCATCGCTAACATCACTGCCAGTGCTGCCTCTATAGATACTGGTCGTCCTGCTCTCAATAAGATCACAGGAATTAGTAACTTCGCTGCTTTCAAAAGACTTCTCCACACTGCTGATACATTCACTGACTTCTGTATTGGTGAAACTCTGCTTGGCTTCACAATACAGAGAGGCAGAATATAAACTGTTCTGAGGGCTTGCACAAAAATACACAAACCTCCAAAGTCGTTGTATGATCTCTCCCTTCCCAATATGCCGATCAAGCATTTCCGGCACATCAGCAGGAGTGACGTAGCCATACCTGCAATTAATAATACATATTACTCAAATTCATTCATCTATCCCAATACGGTAATTTTAAATTGGTATGATCCGGATATTACCAATGGCCTGTTATGCTTCCATCTGAACCTGGGCTGTAGATAATCAAGTTTCCATTGTGGCCTCCAGTGTGATAGCAAGCAGTAACAAATAACTGATTCGTCAATCCTCGCAGCTCAGCCTCCTCTTCGAACTTATCAATGAGAACACGTGCACCATCACGATTCCATTCCTCTCGACTACAATGTGTACATACAAATACATGGGAGCCAGTCAACGGTTCTTGCACTCCGGAAGCCCATGATTTGTGATTCACAAGGACATCATCAACAAAGCTGTCCACATCCGACTCTTTCAAGCCCCTTTGATCAACAAACAAAGACAACTTTAGAATCACAAAAATGGATTTACAGGCAAGGAATTAGTCATAAACTGAGCCATTAAATTCAATTTCTAGAACTAATTTCAGAAGCTAACACATATCTAATTATCTATTTATTAGTTCAGTAAATTCATGTTGGTTATGGAATGGACCCTCGATTATGAATAAATTACGGTTTGCCATTGTGCGTGCTAGTGTGGGCCGTGCTAACACCCGGGTTGGGTCGGTGCATTTGGGCCCAGGGTGCAGCTCTCACGCGTTTCGGGTTGGGTTTCACCGAAAGATCAAATGACTCTTTTGCTCCAGTCCTAATACAACGGCCACCATTTGCGGCGTTTGTGTTCTGCAATTTGGTGGGGGGCTCGTCAAGGAGATTGTGCAGAGAGGGAGACAGGCACAGGGTGACATCGAGTTTAGGGTTTGCACAGTTAACATCGGGAAAAAAAAAAACAATAGGAGGCTAAAAAGGCTACTACATGATTCTCTTACATGTTAACATCGGAAAGCAGACTATTTGTTTATTTGTCACTCGATTTTTAGCCTTTAGTGTTTGCCAGCTAGCTGGATGGTGGGTGAGTCTTGGATGTTGTATTGGATGTCCTGATTATCTTGGTGGGCGAGTCTTTGATGTTTTGGTTCTGTCTTCTTCGACTCTTATATCTTCCCTTTTTCTGAATTTTCTTTATTTCTCATCCTTTAAACTTTGTATTTTTTTTAAATATTAATTTTTTTTTGTGATGCAGATAGATGAACATGTTCAAAGGGAAATCATGAACCACAGATCACTGCATCCGAATATCGTTTGATTCAAAGAGGTCAGTGATCATAAACTATTTTCATTTTGTATTTTAAGAATGAATTTGGCAAGTTCTGTTTGAATTTTGTATAAGCATTTGCTGAGGTTGGGTGATGAAGACAGAATATGCTAAATTTGGCCTTTGGTGTGCTTAAACTTGTACGGGGGATGGTTAGAACTTTGAGCCCAGGATGCAGTAGGACTAAGAGAAACGCCCTACCCACCGGGGCAGTCCACCACTTGCAGAATTGTTGTCAAAATAACTCTGCTAAAAATATGAGCTATACTTCATGCACTTTGTTTTTACTGTGAAGTGGAAATAGTCTTCAGAGTGGCTTATTTGAGATAATTGATAGAGGTTTGTGTTTAAGACTTGAGAGTAGTGCGGTGTCTTTCTTGCTGGTTCTGCTCACACCACCTCATCTAGCCATTGTGATGAAGTACACAGCTGGGTGAGAACTCTTCGAGAGAATATGCAGTGCTGGCAGATTTAGTGAGGATGAGATAAAGTAGTTTCAAATGCAGAGAAAATTTCATTGGAAATGATTTTAGTGTAGAGTCTCAAATATGGGATCTCTGAATGTCCCCTGAAATGGAATCCATCTCGATTTTCGTTTAGTTTCAGATAGGGAAAGTTAGGTCTGAAGCATTTTTACATAAACAGTCAGTCATAATATAACTAAAACTTACTTTTTCGATTTAATTGTTGTTTTGCATCAGGCAAAGTTTTTCTTCCAGCAGTTGATATCGGGAGTTAGTTGCTGTCATCTGATGGTATGTAATGTGGCACTTTTCTGCTAATGGGTCGTATACTGTTATTTCTTTCTCTTTTGATATTGGAAGTGTTGGTTGTAGTAAGGAAATAATTCGTTTCAATAGTATACGACATAGTTTTAATAGTATATGACTCAGTTTTTGAATAGCACTCGGGTGTTTTTCGAATAACAGTATTACGACTTAGTTTTCTAAATGCCAATAACAACTCTAGATTTTGTCTCAAGTGGAGTATTCTTACTAATGTAGCATTTTGTTGACACATCAGTATGTTTTGATTGTTTCTCTGTTTGAACAGAGAATTGTTAACGTCCGGGTGGGAACGTGGGTCGGCTCATGTTTTAGTCTCTCCGTTGTAAGCAATTTTACATGGCATTCTTCAATGTAGCTATAGGTAAGACAACACTCTCATTATTCCATAATTAAACCACCATATGAACTTTTTTCATCCACCAAGTTAAGCTTTTATGTGCCGTCTTGAATAGTTATAAGTTATTGCGTCAGCTTACTCCTGTGCGACATTGTTGTTCTCTTCCTTACCTCTCAAGCTTGCTTAATATACCTATTCTTACTACTGTTGTATTGTTAAGAAATACTCAACTGCGCTTTCAGTTCATCAATATGAATTGGATTAAAATTAACCACTCACTGGTTAATTATCTAAATCCTATAAATTCGGATTAAAATTAAAGCAACTACAAAACAAAAACCTCAAGAAATCAACGCAAATTTACCTGTATTTGATCATTTGTGGGAAAATCAACACATCGCCGTCGGAAAACTCAGTTCCTTCGCGTCCTTCAATTACTGTCAGCAACGTCTATCAAAAACCAAGAAACAAAGTGTTGAAAGAAGTCATCAGTGGTCAAGGTACAAGTTGCATCTGCAACATCAGTGATTCAGTATGCAGCATCAGTCATATGCACTGATGTAGCATCAGTCATATGCAGCATCAATTTCAAGGTAGAAGTTGCATCTGCAACTTCATCGACTCACGTGTCAGTTGCAGCCGCCACTGTGCATCCTTGTGTCATTTGGTGAATGAGATAAAATTGCATCTGTATCTAGTTTAGTTGGTTTAACTAGTGGCTCATATCAATGGCTTGCAGCTGTCTTTTGTCTTTAGTTGCTAGTTTTGCTCGATCTCTCTATATTTAACCCTCACTTGTAATTGTTACTTATGAATGAATATACAAACAACCATTTGAACTAGAAATCAACATGGTATCAAAGCAGGAACCATAATTGGTATGCCTGTGATTTATTCTTTACTGTAATTTTTCCTTCTGTTCATCCCACAAAAATGGCAGAAGACAACTGTGATATCTCACATCGCCCAGGGAAGTGATCCTTATATGTATATTCCCATCCCTACCTAGCACGAGGCATTTTGGGAGCTCACTGGCTTCGGGTTCCATGGGAACTCCAAAGTTAAGCGAGTAGTGCGCGAGAGCATTCCCAGGATGGGTGACCCACTGGGAAGTTGCTTGTGAGTTCCCAGAAACAAAACCGTGAGGGTGTGCTGGGGGCCCAAAGCGGACAATATCGTGCTTCGGTGGTGGAGCAGGTCCGGGTAATGGTCCCTCCCCGGGCCGGGATGTGACAATTTGGTATCAGAGCCTAACCCTGGTCGCGAGTATGCCGACGAGGACGTCGGGCCCCTAAGAGGGGTGGATTGTGATATCTCATATCGCCCAGGGAAGTGATCCTTATATGTATATTCCTATCCCTACCTAGCACGAGGCCTTTTGGGACCTCACTGGCTTCAGGTTCCATGGAAACTCCGAAGTTAAGCGAGTAGCGCGTGAGAGCATTCCCAGGATGGGTGACCCACTGGGAAATTGCTTGTGAGTTCCCAGAAACAAAACCGTGAGGGTGTGCTGGGGGCCCAAATGGGACAATATCGTGCTTCGGTGGTAGAGCGGGTCTGGGTAGTGGTCCCCCTCCGGGCCGGGATGTGACAACAACCCTTGGATTTCAAAGGCTACGAGTTTCTCTACTTCAACTTCCAGTATCATTCATGGAGAGATCAATCCTAATCAAAGGCTATGCTCCGTGTTGTTGAATGAATTCAACTATCTACTTTGGTCTCATGTTGTCACGCTTACCCTAGAAGGAAGATCCAAGTTAGGGTACATCAATGGCAGCATTAAATCTCCTGAAACTACCTCTACTTCTTACGATGCATGGTTATGTAATGACCAACTGGTTATGTCGTGGATGCTCAACTCCATGGAGCCTAAATTGTCTGAGCATTTCAATTACTCAGAATCATTGTATATTCTTTGGGAAGTACTCAAGGAGATGTACAGGAGTCAAAACAATGTTGTTCGTGTGTTTCAACTCAAAAAGAACCTTGCTAGCTTAAAGCAAAGTGATCAAGCGTTTGTTCCAACACCTTGGAAGCTTGAAGAACATATGGAACGAGCTAGATTGGTATCGCCCACACACCACTAATTCCACCGTGCTTCTAAAGAGAGCTGATGAAGACAAGGTTTTCCAAATCTTGGCTAGTTTGGGACAAGAGTATGAAGATCTCAGGAGCCACCTTTTGATGACTCCTGAGCTACCATCTTTTGCAAGTGTGTGTCAAACTGTGCAAAGAGAAGAAACCCGTAGAAAGTGATGAGTGTCGAAATCAAAACCAACTCTGAAGCTAGAGCATTTAATGTTAATCACAAATCAGCTGGGGACAAGCAGTTCAAAGGAATGAGGTCAGAATGGAAGTGCACTTACTGCAATAGTGGTGGTCATTTGAGGGAGAAGTGTTGGATCCTACATCCTGAATTAAGACCTAAGTTTGAAAACAGGTCGTTCAGAGATGTAAGAGGTTTACTCAATCACTCACAAACTCATGCTCCAAAAGTCTATCATGCAACAAGCACATCTTCTGATAAACTAGTAAATTTCACCTCCAACCTTGTTGATTTAATAAATGAGTTTGTCGCTTATATACAAAGGAAGAAGGGAAGCATTGAGAGTGAGGATCAAACCACTGGAAATCCCACTGCTTTACTTGGGAAATTTGCTGGATTCTTGGCCGATTCGGAATGTGTACCACAAAGAGACATCTCAGGGTATAACAAGTGCACATTCCACAACTCTTAATATAGGTCTTTCACATGATGTTTTGATTATAGACTCAGTGCCACTGACCATATGACAAACAAAGCATCCAGTTTACATGAGTATACATAGTTATATAAACCTAGTCATGTATCTGTGGTAAGTGGTAAGGGGGAACCTATTCTAGGTAAAGGCAAGATAAACTTGATGAGTGATAGGGTCGAGTCACCTGCACTTTATGTTCCTTCTTTTCCTTTCCGGTTGTTGTCTGTTGGAAAGATCACAAAAACCTTAGATTGTCTTGCCATTTTCTCTCCTCACAATGTTGTTTTTCAGGACCGGGTCACTAAGAGGAATATTGGTGAATGAGTCAATCTAATGGTTTGTACTACTTGTCAAAGGATACCAACATTGCCCAAAAGCCTTTTGCCAATTTAAGTTTTGATCAAGAACACCTGCTTTGGCACCAAAGATTAGCTCACCCTTCTGAACAAGTGTTGTCTGTTTTGTTTCCTAAGTTTTGTAAAGATTCACATGAATGTGAGACATGTCAACTCTCAAAAGCTACTAGACTTCCTTTTGTTTCATCCAAGTCTAGAACCAATAGTCTCTTTGAAATTGTTCACTCCGATGTTTTGGGTCCCTCGAACGTAGAATCCTTTGATGGGTATATGTACTACGTTACCTTTGTAGATGATTACTCTAGAACTACTTGGTTGTATCTGTTAAAGTTTAACAGTAAAGTGTTTGATGCCTTTAAAGACTTTCACAATCTTGTTGAAACTCATTTTTCCTCCAAGATACAAACACTTAGGTCAGACAATGACACTGAGTATACATCTAACATCATGTCAACCATTTTGTAGCCAAGAGAAAAAATAGGGATTTGTTGGAAAAAAAAAAAACCAGGTCCTTAATGTTTCAAATGAATGTTCCCAAGATGTTTTGGTCCCAAGGCATTCTTATTGCCACTTACATCATTAACAGGTTGCTTACTCGAATACTAAGTTCTAAATTACCCTATGAGATCCTTAAAGGAAAAACCATGGATGTATCTCACCTCAGAACTTTTAGGTGCATTTGCTTTGTCCACATTCAAGCTACTCAGCGTGACAAATTGGAACCAAGAGCTACTAAGTGTGTATTCATGGGTTATTCAAGTTCTCAGAAGGGTTACAAGTGCTATAATCCAAGCACTCGAAAAATCAGTGTCCCGAAATGTGAGATTTGATGAATTCACTCCCTATTTTTCAAAAAACTCTGAGTCTATTTCACAGGGAGAGAGTTTCTTGGATTCCTTTCCAATTCCTACTCCAGATGAAGTGCATTAATGTAGCTCCCAATTGCTTTCTATTAATCATATTGATGATTATGTGAGTTGTGAAAATCTCACTGATCTTCCTCAAGCTCAAGATCAACTCCAAGAAGCTGTGATTGCTCCAAGGAGAAACCCTGCCAGAGATAGGCACCACCTGCAAGGTTTCAAGAGCATGTGGCTTATACTGCAAGGCATCCTATTTCTTAAGCTGTTACTTATAAAAATTTGTCTTCATCTCATGCATCTTTCCTTAGTCTGTTGTCTAATGAAGCTGAACCTAAAAGTTTTCAAGAAGCTAGTGTCAATCCAATTTGGCATGAAGTAATGCACGAAGAACTCAAGGCCTTAAATGATAATCACACAGGAATGTTGTCAAGCTTCCCAAAAGGAAGAAAGTTGTGGGAAGTAGGTGGATTTACAAGACAAAATTTCACTCTAATGGTGAAATTGAAAGGCACAAGGCCAGACTAATAGCTAGAGGATTCACTCAAACATATGGCATTGATTACAAGAGACATTTGCTCCAGTTGCCAAGATGAACATTGTGAGAGTTCTACTTTTTGTAGCTATTAATCATGAATGGCCCTTGTTCCAAATGGATGTGAAGAATGCCTTTCTTCATGGTGACCTCGAAGAAGAGGTATACATAAGATTACCACCAGGACATCCTTAAGAGAATGAACCTAATATGGTCTGCAAACTTCACAAAGCCATATATGGACTTAAGCAATCTCCTCGTGCATGGTACTCCAAACTGAACTCAGTTTTGGAAGCTGCATGATTCAAAAGAAGCCATGTTGATTATTCCTTATTTGTATGAATTGGTTCAGCTAGTAAACTTATGGTACTTATATATGTTGATGATATGATCAGTACATGAGATAATGTTAATGAACTTAATGCTCTTAAGCAATCTCTTCACCACAAATTTGCAATCAAAGATTTGGGAGTTCTCAAATATTTTCTTGGGATTGAGATGGCTACTTCTAACAAAGGTATGTTCTTAAATAAATAAAAAATATGTGTTGGATCTTCTTGATGAGGCAAAAATGATGGACTCCAAACCTGCTCGTACTCATTTAGTCAGCAAGCTTAAGTTAGATGTTGAAGGAGAACCTTTAACTGATCTCAGCACCTATAAAAGATTAGTTGGAAAACTCATTTATCTTACTATTACGAGACCAGACATTGCTTATGCAGTGAGTCTCATTAGTCAGTTCCTGCATTCTCCTACCTCAATTCACTGGGTAATTGTCAAAAGACTTCTTAGGTACCTCAAAGGCTCAGTTAAAGGGGTATTCTCATGAAGAAAAATGGTTCAACTCACATTATGGGCTACACCGATGCTGACTGGGTAGGTAATGCCCTTGATTGTAAATCTACCACAGGTTTTTGCACCTTCATTGAGGGCAACCTTGTTACATGGAAGAGCAAGAAGCAAGCTGTGATAGCTAAGTCAAGTGCTGAAGCTGAGTATCGTGCGATGGCATCCACTACTTGTAAGCTTATTTGGTTAAAAAGTCTCCTTAGAGACCTAGGTTTTTCAAGCTCTTAATCGATCTTTTTGCACTGTGATAACCAAGCTGCCATGCACATCGCATCGAATCCGGTGTTTCACGAAAGAACAAAACACATCGAAGTGGATTGCCACTACATCCGTGCCCAAGTTCAAGCCAAAGTGATCGAAATCGTCTTCACTCGAAGTCATGATTAACTGGCAGACATTTTCACAAAAACCCTAGAGTCTACTCAGTTTCAAAGGTTGCTTTGCAAGCTTGGATCAATTAACCCCCTTGATCCAGCTTGAGGGGCTATGTTGAAAAAAGTCATCAGTGGTCAAGGTACAAGTTGCATCTGCAACATCAGTCCCATGCACTTATGCAGCATTAGTCATATGCACTGATGCAACATCAGTCATATGCAACATCAATTTCAAGGTACAAGTTGCATCTGCAACTTCATCTACTCACATGTGAGTTGTAGCCACCATTGTGCATCCTTGTGTCATTTGGTGAATGAGATAAAGCTGCATCTGCAGCTCCATACCTCCCATACTGTGTTGCAGCTGCTCCATGCATCTTTCTCCATAGTTTTGGTTATCATATTTTACCTAGAAACTTGTATCTAGTTTAATTGGTTTAACTAGTGGCCCATATCAGTGGCTTGCAGTTGTCTTGCTAGTCTTGCTCGGTCTCTCTATATAGAGCCCTCACTTATAATTGTTACTTATGAATGAATATACAAACAACCATTTGAACTAGAAATCAACACAAAGTGAGTAATGGAGTCAACTCAGCTTAACACCAGAACTCAGTAGCTCTAGGAAATAAGAAACAGTAAGAAGAAGCAATAAAAAATGCTGAGGAATTGAGCTAGAAAACGGACCTTAACGGTGATGTCGTTCTTGCTAGTTTTGAGAGCGGAGCCGAAGAACTTAGGGAGTGGATCGGACTCAGAGCCTTCGATGCTCCATGGCCAGGCCTCAGGGGTCTTGTAGCAAAGGAAAACATGGCGATTGCTCAACTGTATATCGTCATCAGTGTCTTCATCAAACTCATATGACATAGTAGTGTCTTCGTACGACTCATATGGCATAGTCACATAGGTGTTCCAATTAGTACGACCATCAGACAAATCCCATTTTACAATATTGACTCCTGTTTTGTTCACCTTAATTCTATTATCTCCTTCATAAAATTTTGCTCTTACATGAATCGTGTCGCCGCCTTTCAGATTGAGCTTCTTGTTTGAAAGATTTCCCAACCAAAGATAATCTTCATGGGAAGCTGTTACGATGGCCTCCATTGGGCATATGCGAAAATAAGTTCGCTGGGCAAGATTAGCAAAATCAATGTATAGAGACCCAGTAGAGTCGGAGTTGTCTGAAGAATAAACGATGCCCAAAGCCAACCCTCCTATATAATCAATACTTGGCGGCACTTTAAATTTGACAGTTTCACCCTTTCTCGCGACATAGGCTAACCGGTTAGGAATATCATTTCCAGAGAGAGAAATTCCACCAAATGCATTTTTCTACACCATAGGGTGCAAAGTTAGTATAAACAGCAATACAAAAAGCAGAGAGAGAGAGAGAGAGAGAGAGAGTACCATACCGTTTGAAGTTTCTCCTTAAAAGTACCAGTGAGACTGGTACACCCATCCATATGAATTGAATCCATGTAGTCCATTGAGTTCTCCAAGTTTGGAATATCTTTGAGTTTGCGGCAGTCTTTCAGTTCCAATTTCCTCATTTTTGACATCTCTGAAAAGTCAGACATTATTTCCAGTGCAGTGCAGTAATTCGCTTTCAGTTTAAGCAAACTGTTCGGCAAATCTGAGATTGCCTGAAGGTTTGTGCAATAATTTAGACGTAATTCCCGAAGCTGAGAAAGGCCACTGAGAATGGGTAGCCTATTAAAACCATTCCCACCTAGATCTAAGTATGTTAAAGAAGATAGACTCCCAATTATTTTGAGAACGGCACCATCTGTTATTTTGCAGTCGTTGAGTTTTAATACCTCAATCATCTTCAGTTGTGCTAAAAAATGGTAACCCCCACACAAACCCTTACAGCCACTGAGGATCAATATCTCGAGATGTGGGAGTTTTGAAAAGTCTGGTAATTCAGTCAGGTGATGGCAGTCTTTAAGAAAGAGATACTTCAACTTCTTAGGCAACTGTTACTCAAAAAGAGAAAACAATAATAAAAATCCAAATAAATAAAAGAGAGCATGCATGACGATGACTGATGTTGATATTTACAAGGACATTGATAATTATATCGTACCAGGTCCGAATCCTCCCAAACTCGTACGATCTTGCTGTGCCTCAATAACATACAAACTAGTTTTCGTTGATCGAAATCTGCTGGTATGGCTTCAAGAGGAAATCCAATCCAAGACAACGCTCTTAACTCCTTGGAAAGACGTTTGTAGCTTCCAGTCAGCTTTACATTTCCCAGCTGGAGAAATTTCAGACGCCGCATCTTCTTAAACGCTTCTGTACTGAAGCTTTGCTCCTCATCAGAATCTTCTGGCAAAAGTAACTTTAGTCCTTCAACTGCTTCTGTTCCCTGTTAGAGATTAAAAAAACAAGAAAAGGATAATATTCACACAAAGCAGAGTCGTGAATTGGATGAATGAACTACTAGAAAGGTAGGGCATACAACATAATTATGTATTTTCTCTTTCAATTCACAGTGGATGAAAGCCTTTTCTTTTCTTCTTTTTCTTCAAATATACTATGTACAGCATACATTATATATATGCGGATATGCGTATATACTTCTCTTTCTTTACATGTACTTAACATCTTTTTATTTGCAAAAGTACTTACAGATTCGTTCCTTAGCACGCTTTTTGCATCTTCATTATGCCACAATCGACTACGTTTTCCTAATTCCACAGGAGATTCTGCCCGCACAATTTCTCTTCCCATATCTCGAATCAAATCATGCATTCTCAATGTTTTATCTTTACCAATATATAAGAGACAACGATCGCAGAGTGTGGTAATTTCTGCTTCTACACGAAAATTGCTACAATCATTCAATATTGCTGTGGTGATACTTTTATCTGTTTCAATATAGAAATGAGATATGTCAAGAAACACACCCTTCACATGATCATCAGGTAGCCCATCGTAACTTAATTTAAGCGTTTCATGAATTTTTCCATCTGGAATATTTCTTAATTTATCCAATGTACTTTCCCATATGGTTTTACTCTTTTTCGTAGCCAACAAACGACCAACAACTTTTAGAGCAAGGGGCAATCCTCCACAATAATCAATAATATCTCTTGCCAATTCAATATATTCTTTATCGGGATAATCATTTCCAAAGGCATGCCAACTAAGGAGCTTAAGAGCTTCTTTCTTTGTCATTGCTTGTGCCTTATATCTTTTATCCACCTTTTGTATATTCAGCACTTGTTCATCTCTTGTCGTTATAATAATCCTACTTCCTGGACCAAACGATTTGTGTTCTATCGCCAACTCATCTAACTGGTCTGCATCATCTATGTCATCAACCACGATGAGTACCTTCATGCTTCCAAGTCTTTTCTCTATCTCATTGGTCCCTTCGGCAACACTGCTTACCTTAATGTCAGGTTGTTTTAAAATATCTCGAAGAAGTTGTTCTTGCAGACCAACCATATTTTTCTTTTTACTCACCTCTTCAAGGTAACATTGACTGTTGAAACTATGATGATATTTGCTAAAAATGGCTCTCGCAAGCGTTGTTTTACCTATACCACCCATACCACAAATTCCAATTATTTGAACATCAGGTGAACCTCCAACATCTAAGTATTTAGTACTGAATTCTTGCACGCGAAAAGCCATTCCAACTGAGTGCTTGGCTTCTTTAAAGTCTGTGGTTTTCAGTAGTCCCTTGACATCCCCAACAATTTTCTCGATAAACACCCCTTCACACCTACACGGTAGAAATTCCAAATTACGAGAGCCATACTAAATGCCTTATTCATAATGACTAGATATTTACATATGAAACAGATTTGAATAAACTAGATTAATTGAGCTACAATTCAACCACGTATCTAATCTTTCATTATAATGTGAATACATTAGAAATTCCAAATTACGAGAGCCATACTAAATGCCTTATTCATAATGACTAGATATTTACATATTGAAACAGATTTGAATAAACTAGATTAATTGAGCTTAATTCAACCACGTATCTAATATTTCATTAGAATGTGAATACATTAGATCATTAGTGATTGGACTATTATGCAATTCTAGATTTCAATAATATAATTAAGAATCCATTACAATTGGTATTTTAATTTGATAAAGTGTGGAGCATGTGTCCTTCACACACCCATAAAAAACAAAGCACGTACCCTGCGTTTCACTTCCATAATTTCGACGGAAATTCTTATGCAAATGCTCTACCTTTTATAAAATTCATACACCAATTGTAATAAATTTTTATGTAGGGGACCAAAATTACGGTTCTATCATAGTCAGAGATCAACGATCCAATTTTTCTCATCACATATAAAATCAGATTCAATGCCTTAATTATAATATCTAAATTTTGGTTGATTAGTGAAATTTGGTGATATGAAATTTTAAGTAAACAAAAAAGTATACCTGTCGGCCGTGGTTAGAAGATCCCGGCCAGACAAATCTGCAGAAGCCTTAAGATCCTCTCTCCACTGCTTGACCTCGTTTGGATCTTGATCACTTTCATGCTCCGAAATGCTTCCTCAAAACTACCATTCTGTCTCCTGACTTCAGAAGGGTTAATGTCGTAGAAAATTGGATACACTATTTTCCCCTCTTGATCTTCTCGGCACCTCATGATCTTCGACAGCTCCCTCAGGCACCATCGGGACTCCGCGTCCCTCTTCGAGAAGACGATGACGGCGATTCTCGACCCTTCAATTTCTTGGTCAAGTTCTCTCTGTATGTTTTCCCCCCTTGTGAGCTGGTTGTCCATAAACGTGTTAATTCCGGCATTGCGTAACGCAATGAAGAGGTGGCTTGTGTAGGTGTTGCGGGTGTCTTCACCTCTAAAGCTCAGGAACACCTCGTACTTCCAGCGGTTTGAGCTCCGCGAGGAAGACGTAGAGGCGGCAGCGGCGGCTCCATGGGCAGAGCTGCTGGTATCCATTGCAGCCTGTAGAAGTGCAGCTTGGCTTTCAAATAATCAAGTCAAGTCTTTCCCAAGATTCCCCAGTGTCAACAACGCGTGAGTGCTATTCCTCTCACAGTTTAATCGTATAAAATGTTACCATCAAATTTAAAATTAAAAAAAAAAAGGTTGTATTAACTGTTTTACCATGCAATTTCCTTTTTTTTAGTTTTTGAGAAATCTGTAATCCAATTTTGACCAGTTGACGATCTTATTGTATTTTAAGGTCGGTTGACATTATGATGTCGTTATAAGAATTTTCGGCGCCAAGCAGGTTCCCATTGTTGGAGCCAGTTATAGAGAGTATCAACAAAAAGAGACCTCATCTCTAACTTTAATAGGCTAGCTAGATGACCTCATCTCTTAACAAAAGATGAAAAAAATTAACTTTAATAGGCTAGCTAGATGAGCTTCTATTTTAACTTTGTGATCAGTAATTAATTGAATTTAAGTAGGAGGAGGCATACGTAATTTACGTCAATATTGTAAAATAAGTAATTTAATTTTTCAAAAAGATGGTATTTATTGGACAACAATACCGTTTTTTTTTTTTTTTTTATGTAGACATCTTTCGCAAAAAGTACCATAATTTTTTACAGAAAGTTGAATTATAAATCCAGGCAAATCGAAAACAATCACAAAATAGCTTAAAAAATATCACATCAACTTTTAGCAAGTAGTCTTATAACAAATCCCACTGTCAAGATAAAACCTTTCAACAGCAAAAAGTTTGAGCTGAATATATTTTCTTTTATTAATTCAAAGTACAATTTACAAACGTTTATAGGAAAGCAAAGGTGGAGGTAATCATTCCATCCAACATAATCAATACCCCCAAATTATGGCAATCATTCCAACAAACATTCCGCAAGTCACAGAATTCCTTTCGGATAATTGTTGACTTTCTAACATTGTCCTCAAGAGGAATTACAGAGTGGTACAGTAGAACCACGAGCCTTTTGGCCTAATTCTTGATTGAAGATGGTTTTTAGATTATTTTTGACCATCTGATCATCTAAAATCTTTGGTTGGAGATGTTTTAAGCGGCTTTTCGAAATGACTATTTATGTTCTCAATTGTAGTACAAAGTCCTTACCACTAAAGGCACAAATACGTTAATCTGACCAGGTGACGCTTGTTCTATTTTTTAGCTTGTGCTCAGTTGTTAAATTTTAGGCTTGAAAGTTGTGTCATTGTGTGCATGGTGTTGTTGTTAGGAACGGATTCAACTCTGATTTATCTCTTAGGTATACACTAGTGCTTAACACCCGCACGTTGCCGCGGGTTTGAACTTAAGATGTTAAAAATGAAAAATTTCGGTTACAAAATAGGAACAACGATAGCAACAATGAATTTGGAAAAACATTAACTAGAAAAGGTTAAATTTAGATAATATAAAGATACAAATTATAGTTATCCATTATATTGTAGCAATTGTATGTATTTCTGGACCAGGAGGATTACATTCAGTTACAAAAAATAGAAATTCCTGGTATAAAGATACAAAAAACATTATAATAACTAAATTTCTTCTAATAACCCCATCTAATATAGTGTGTTCCAGCTTTTGCATACAAAAAATGTGGAGATGCTGTTGTATGGGGATGCAAAAAATATTGTTGAGTTTTGGGCAAAAAAAGATATGTACAGGTTTTTAAACATGTTAAACATGATTTAATATAGATAAACAAAACACAGTAAACATTCTTGATCAGAGTAGTGAAATGTGTCTTCAGCCCTTGTTGTCATGGATAAAACAACCTGAACAAAGAGGAATAGAACATAACATATTTAGATAGGATTTAGTATCACATTTAAATGGTAATGGAGGAAAAGATAAAACAACTTGAAAGCATACTAACCTAATCATTGTTTCTAGTGCTGTTGTGTGGCTTTGCCTGAGTAGGAAGTGATTTTTTTTTTTTTTTAATAACTTGATCGGAACCTCATCACATTCTCTTGGATCAACTTCTGAAATTTCTTCAGATTCACTGAGTTGAATGATTATGCAACATTAATATAGTTTTTCACAAAAAGAAGAAAAGATGATTTTTTTTTAATAATTATTGAAAATTTTTGATATGTCAAATTTTAAGAAAGTTGAAGTGAACACATGGGAATTTTTTAAAACATGATGTAAAAATATAAACATCATATTTGAGAATAGTATGAAATTAGATATCAAACCTTTGTTCACAAGGAATGACAAGCGCTCTTCTCATAGATTCTCTTTTTCGTTTATAAGATTGATCACTTGGCTTAGGTGTTGAGAACGATTCAAAAACAAAAGAAAAGGACTGGCAAGAGCGGGAGAAGCAAACAAAGACAACAAAGAAAGCAAACGACTACCAAAACCGGGAGAAGCAAAGAAAAACAACAAAGAAAAATTCAAAAGAAAACGGAAGAAAGAAGAACAAAGGTAGAGATACTACCTTGTGGCGATGACTGACACGTGAGCAAGTATAAATTGTTATTGTTTGTTGCGCCACAAATCATGTGGCCCAGTTTTAATCACATTTTTTTAATATTTTTTTTCTTCCCATCAGATATACATGGGTTTAAAAAGTTAAGAAGGTATAAAAATTTTATTGTTTGTTATCACAGAAAAATTTAAAAAAAAATGTACAATGATAAATTATACATATACTAAAACTCAGTTAGGTAGCACAATAAAGAACAAAGAAACAGTCACTTATTATAAATCACCTGCTTTGCTTATGTTTGAGCAGTTCCGGGAATCGATGGTTTTCATATCCTGCAAATTCGGACTCTTAACTTCGCTAGCTTTATAGACGATTGTAATTTATCGATAGGAGTTGGAGCTGTATTTTTCATTTACCCTGGTCAAACAAAGCATAAATTTTTTAATTTCTCTTTCGTTCTTTATTTATTATTTCCTATTTTCTCTACTCTAATTTAAACATCAAATTCATCCAAAAACAGAATTTTTTAATCATTATTTCCTATTTTCTGTGCTCTAAATTAAACACCAAATTTACCCAAGAACATAAAATAAGCAAAAATAAGTGGGGGAAAAAAAAAGAAAAAGAAACGAAGAACGACATACCTGAAGTAGAACCAGCGCGAAAATGGCAACACAACACCTTGGAAAAACGAACAACACCATTTCTTAAAAATACAAAACATAACCAAATCATGCACCCATAATAACAATGATGACACACAAACGAAAAAAAGACGAAGCACCGTTTGCTAAAACGCGAAAGAAAGAAGCAGAAAAAGCAAAGGAAAAATTGAGGAAAGAAAGAGATAAAAATGAAAGATAAAGGGAGAAGCCCTTTCAGCATAAAATCCCCTGATGATCAACACGTGGAAGACAAAAAGCAGAGCAAAACCAAAAAATAAAATAACCAAAGGCAAGGTGGAAGACAGCGAGGTTTCTCACAATTTTTAATATTTGGTTTCCATGCATTCAAAATTTTTTATAATTTTTTATTGTGTTATGTGCCACAAACCTGGATTAACTCATTTTTTTAAATATTTGTTTTCAGTTTTTTTATTATTATTTTATCTTTCTTTGTGCCCACACCCTGTAGGAGACTCTGCATTCAAATGTTTTTATAATATTTTATTGTGTTTTGTGCCACAAATCATGTTCCGTGCCACCTACTGCAGGAGACTTGGCATGGAAGGCAAAAAGCCAAGCAAAATCAAAAAATAAAATAATCAAAAGGCAAAGCAATGGGGACAGATGGGTTCTCACAATTTTTAATAATTATTTTGTCCATTCAATGTTTTTATAATTTTTTATTGTGTTGTGCGCCACAAACCATGTGGCCTGATTTAAGTCATATTTTTTAAATAATTTTTTGTCAATTTTTTAATTAATTATTTTATCTTTCTTTGTGCCACAACTCAACGATCATAGACACGCAACCTGGAAAGACAAAGGATGATCAACATATGGCAATCATGGGCAATACAGGTATTTTATTGTGTGAAGCAAGCAGTAGAACGGTAATGGACCGAAAAAATTAGAGGCATTTCCGCATTTTTACTATTGCTGAACAGTGCTAAAACTCAACTGAGTTTTAGTATATAATATATATATATATATATTTTTTTTTTCTCCTCTCACTTTACATCATGACCTCACACTTTCAGATTGAACCATCTTTTCTTTTATATATATATATATATATATATTTTTTTTTTTTTTTTTGCCACTTCACATTTATTAGCCTTTTTTGAGGAATGAGCCTTCGTTACTACCACGACGTAACTGCAATGGCAATGGCATCTCTGTTTCCTGTCTTTTTCTTAAATGGTAGGGAACGATCAAGATGTGCTCATCAATTTCCTTGGTATGCTAAACAACAAAATATTAGAAAACAAAAATCAAACACATCAAATCAGCTTTTCATATTTTTTAATTATTTTTTTCTCTCAAACCGATATCCTTATCATTTTATGCAACTGTAGCATCCCTCATGTCCTCTGTCTTTTCAAGGAATGGATCTTCGCATTTATTATCTCTTTTGTGAGTAACTTTTTTCCTTCGGCTTTTTTTCAAAGGTTTCGGATGTAGCACAGAGGGGAGTACATGCTGATGAAAGACGCAAGACCTTGAAGATTGTTTTTTCTTTTCTCTTTTCCATGATGACCAACACATGCATACAAAGGGTAAAACTGTAAATTTACTGTACAGAATGGAAAAAAATAGCTGTGAATGGGCAGCAGCTCAAGGCCAGTTCCGCCAAAACACTGCTCGTGAACAGTGCTTTTCCATCGGGTTTTAGTATATAAATAATTGCTAAATCTCTATGCAAAGACAGATTCTGTCAAATCCACTGCTAGCTTGTTCCGGAAGATTGCGCAGAAAGAGTTATTTCTTGAAGCTTATGATTGCCTGTTACGCACGTCATGGGGCGGTACTAGAAGCATGATAAATATTTTCAATGAAATTTTAATAGAGAAATTGAACCTAATTCATTAATTGTGGTTCGTGCATGATCATGATGATATGAGGTGAATCGCTCTCTAAAATCAGATCTCGAAGAACCCTAACAGACGCCAACACCTAGGAAATGACTTATATATCGTGGGGTGGGTTACATCCTTTTGCATCGTCCTGTGCATGCAAGCACCGCCACAAAAATTTCAAATTCGGGTGGCATAAGCCTTGAAACTAGAGCAGAGAAAAGGAGGGCGATAATGGGGATGGATGAGGGGAAATTAATTTCTTTGAAATGGGGTGGGGAGACCGGGAGAGAGATAAACACGACACACTTGCATGTAAGTTTTTCTAATGCCACTAATAAATCAAATTAGAAGTCACTAATTTATTACTTAGTTACTTAGATGTCTAATTAAGGATTTGTTCGGCATTGGTTCTCTGAAAAATACCCTTCAGCTAAAAGTGCTTTGTTTATAACCATATTAAAACTTTTATTAAGAATTCAAGAACTATCTAAAAAAGTATTGCGAGTGAATCTCACATTGAGAAGAGACTTTGCATGGGTTTAAAAGTAAATTGAGTTACTCTCATATTGTGAATTGATTTTATAGTGGAATTCCAACTTTCTTCATGTTATTAGAGTAGGTTATTCTATGTGTGAAGTCTAATGGTCACACGTGTTCCATGTCATCCAGTTTGTGTTATCCACATGTTAGGCTTGAAAATTCTCCACATGTGAATGTGTGTGTTGACAGTATCAATCCCACATTGGAGAAGGATGAACCTTGCATATGATTATAAATAGTTGGGTTACTCCCCACAAGTTGTCACACGTGTGAAGCCAAATGACCACAGACGCTCCATGTCATCCCATTATGTTGTCCACATGGTAAGCTTGAAATTTGCCACACGTGAAATGACGTGTTGAGAATAAATCCCACATTGATAAGAGGAGAGACCTTGCATAAACTTATCAGTACGTTGAGCTACTTCCTATGTTACCAAGAGAACACCACTTTGGAATGCTTTTCAACCAAAAAAAAGGGCATATGCTTCTTCTTAAAAGTTAAAACGCTTCTTCAAGTCATACGAACAAACAGTGAGACGTAAAAACATGCCCTAACCTCAAATATTTCTCTCGCAAACAGGAGAAATTTTTAATTGTGACGGGAACACAAGTGATACATCATGGGTTTTCATAGTAGTGATGGAAATTTTATTTTTTCAATTATTAACTTTTTAGCACACATATCACACTATTTATTTAGTGACACATGATATACCACTTCATGTACCAATCACACTGAAAAAGCTCTCCACAAAAAGTGAGACTTAAAAACATGCTGCCATGGACTTCAGAGAGGAAAAAACATAAAGAAAAGAAAATGACCTGATTGGGTAAGACTTTTACACAAGTTTGTAGTAAATGTCTACGTACTTCCCCGCAATTCTCTTTACTGCACTTTCATTCAACTCCCGGTTGTTTCTTCATCGTCAAAGCTTTCAATATTGAGATGAAACCTTAATCTTTTACAATGTCGGACCTCATCAAATGAGTGATCGCTTAACTATGGCATAGTTTGATAGTCCTCCTCATCAGTATCATCATCAGACTCATATGGTACACGCTCATAGTCCACATCTTCCATTCCTGAAGATAAATCATGTTCCCATTCTATAAAATCCACTCCTGTTTTCTTCACCTTAATTTGATGATCATCCTCTGTTCCATAAAATTTTGCATGGACACAAACCTTGTCGCCACCTTTCAGATTGAGCTTCCTATTTGAAAGACTTCCCAGCCAAAGATAATCTTCATGGGAAGCAGTTACGATGGCATCCATTAGCCAAATGCAAAAATGAGTTCGCTGGGTACGATTAACAACATGAATGGAGACCCAGTACAGTTGGAGTGGTCCGAAGAATAAACTATGCACACGGCCAGCCCTCCTATTCCTATATCAAAGTTAGTATAAGCAACAATACGAAAAGCCGAGAGAGAGAGAGAGAGAGAGAGAGAGAGAGAGAGAGAGAGAGAGAGTCCCATACCTCTAGAAGCTTCTACTTAAAAGTATCAGTGAGACTGGTGCACCCTTCCATATGAATGGTAACCATGTTGTACAATGAGTTATCCATATTTCGAATATCTTTGAGTTTGCGGCAGCCTTTCAGTTGCAATTCCACCATATTGAACATCTCTGAAAAGTTGGGCATTGTTTCCAGTGCAGTGCAGTAATTCGCTTCAAGTGTAATCAAACTCGTCGGCAAATCCGGGATTGCCTGAAGGTTTGTGCAATGATTTAAACTTAATAACTCAAGCTGGGAAAGGCCACTGAGGATGGGCAGCCGATTAAAACCACTTCCATCTAGTATTAAACTCCTTAAAGAAGATAGAATCCTTCCAAGGTTTTCAAGAATCGCATCATCTGTTATATTGCAGTCGCTGAGATCTAAATAATGAAGCATCTTCAGTTGTGCTAAGGAATGGTAACCCCCAGACACACCCTTACAGCCTTTGAGGCTCAATTCCTCGAGATTTGGGAGTTTTAAGAAGTCATGGTAATTGACTCAGGTTACAGGAATGATTGAGAGTAAGAACCTTCAACTTTCCGGCAACTGTTGGACAAAAAGAGAACACAAATAAATCAAAATCAAGATAAATTAGAGAGAAAGCATGACTCTCGACTGATGTTGGTATTTACAACACTCGGAGGAGGAAAGGATTAATAATTTGGTTGAGGTTACGACAATTATATGAATCGTACCCGGTCTGAATCCTCCCAAACTCGTACAAGCTTGCTGTAGCTCACGTCAATATAAACTAAGTTTCGTAAATCAAAATCTTCGGGTATGACCTCTAGAGGAAATCCATGCCAACACAACAATCTTAACTCCTTGGAAAGATCACGGTAGCTTCCAGTGACCTTTACATAAGTATGAGAAATTTCAGATGCCGCATATTCTTAAATGCTTCTGTGCGGAAGCTATGTTCATCAGAATTTTCTGGCAACTCTAAAATTAGTCCTCTAATTGCTTCCGTTCCCTGCTAGGGATAAAAAAGGAACAAGTTAAGAAGGAAAGGATTGTTTCTCCACAACAAGCACCATTGGATGAAAACAATTTCTTTTCTTTTCTCAATTAGAAGTACATACACTATATATGTAGGGCATACAAGGCATTTGATGTGGGATATGCATAAACTTCTGTTTCTTTACATGCATTCAACAACATAAAAAACATTTCATTGGGAAGTACTTACAGATTCGTTCCTTAACACACTTGTTACATCTTCACAATGCCACAATCGACTACGTTTTTCAGGTTCTGCAACAGATTCTGCCTGCACAATTTTTTATCCCATGTCTTGAATCAAGTCATGCATTCTCAGTGTGTCTTCTGAATCAATATCTACAAGACATCGATCTTCGAGGGTGCTGATATCTGATTCTACAGGATAGCGACTACAGCCATCCAATATTCGCATGACAGCAATTATATCCCATCCAAAAAAGAAAATACATACATCAAGAAACACACCCTTCACATGATCGTCACTTAGCCCATCATAACTTATTTTAAACGTTTCATGAATTTTTCCAAGCAGAATATTTCTCAATTTATCCAATGTACTTTTCCATGTGCTTTTACTTTTTTTAGCCAACAAACGCCCTACAACTTTAAGAGCCAGTGGCAACCCTGCACAATAATCAACATCTCTTGCAAGTTCAGTATAGTATATTCTTTATCAGGACAATGACTTCCAAAGGCATGCCAACTAAGGAGCTTAAGAGCTTCTTTATCGTCGTTTCTTGTGCCTCTTATATTTTATCCACATTAAGAATATTTAACACTTGTTCATCTCTTGTTATTATAATAATCCTACTCCCTGGACCAAACGATTCATGTTCTATCGCCAATTCATCTAATTGGTCCGCATCATCTATGTCATCAACTATGATGAGTACACCTTCATGCTACCAACTCTTTTTTCTATCTCCTTGGTCCCTTTAGCAACACTGCTTACCTTAATGTCAGACCGTTTTAAAATATCTCAAAGAAGTTGTTCTTGCAGACCAACCATATTTTTCTTTTTACTCACCTCTTCAAGGTAACATTGACTGTTGAAACTACGATGATATTTGCTAAAAAGGGCTCTCGCAAGCGTAGTTTTACCTATACTGCCCATACCCCGAATTCCAATTATTTGAACATCAACTGAACCTCCAACGTCTAAGTATTCAGTACTGAATTCTGGCAAGCAAAAATCTATTCCAACTGAGTGCTTGGCTACCTTTAAGTCTGTGGTTTTTAGTAGTTCCTTGACGTCCCCAACAATTTCCTTGATAAACAATCCCTCACGCCTGACAATTAAAATCTCCAATTATTCAAAAGTAAAGCAAAAACGATTTGAATAAATTAGATTGATCCATATGATTAGTTTTTGGCCAAAAAAAAAGGGGGAATGCAACATGGGACTTCCCAGAAGGTCACCATCCTAGTACTACTCACGTTCTACTTTAGAGTAAAGCTCAATTCAACCACATATCTAACATTGCAAATTCTAAAGCCTTTACTATAATCTCTTGGGCCTCATTTGGTATTTAGGCATATAGAACAACTCATTCAATCGATCTTGAATGAGAAAATGGACGCAACTTTCAAATTTTGTCCAATAGATTAGGCAAAAATGTAACTTATGGGTAAGCTTTCTTTATCAAAACTTTTTATTTATTTATTTTTAATCTTTTTCCTTGGTCAAAATTTGGAAGTTGCATTCATTCATTCGTTCAAGATTCAATGATTTTGGTGCATCATCCTATTCAAGCTAACTGTGGACACCAAATGAAACCCTTTCGAAACTAATGGGTACTATGTAACAACCCGTCCCAGGATTTACGGAAGAAAATGGGTATTTTTGTATTTTCACTAAGTTTGGGGGATATTTTCCTTTTTAAAATTGTTTTTGAGTCTTAATTGGTGAGCCCAAGGGGCCCACCCCCCTGTTTTGTTCCCCGGTTCCCTTTCCCTTTTCCCTTTCTTTTATTTCTTCTAAAAAGTCTCTCTTCTCTCTCAGTTCTCTCTTCTCTCTTTCTTCCTCTGTGATCTCTCCATCCCCCCTCTCGGTGCTCTTTTCTCCGACAAGAACGCGCACACACACACCCATGCCCACACCTCATCAACGACGACAGTATCACCATCATCACCACGTTAGCTCTCTCTCCCTCTTCGTCTTTGTGGAACACAGAGAAACTCCGGCGAGTTCCTCGTCCTTTCGTTTTGGGTAAGCCTCAAAACACTCCAAATGCTTCTCTTTTCATCCCTATAGTTCTTTTCTAACCCCGTGGTTGTGTTTTGGACGTCAAACCATGAAGAAACCACCTCGGAGACATTTCCCCAGTTTTCCGGCGAGCACCGCCCCTTTTGAGAAAATTTTCGGCCAAACCAGGGCGAGTTGGCTGGCGTGCAAGATATCAATCTCTTCGTCTTGCTGAGTACTACAACTTTTCTTTTTGTTTCACCCAATTTTATTGAGTATTGAAGAAGTTATACTCATTTGAATCTTACCCAGTTTCCAGTGGACACCCGTGGCTTCCAGGCTGTTTTCCGGCCAATTCCGACCACGATGACGGGAACCAAGGGTATATTTCAATTCCTTACCTTCGGGGCTTCAATTTGGTATATTGAATGACATGTTTTGGTTGAGTTTTGAGCTCCATCGGAGCTTGGGAATTCTCCGGCCGAAATCCGGCCTTCTCCTTCCTTGGAATCCGGTGAACCACCAAACCCAAGGCCTTTGGACCTTCCCTGCCAAGCCCAAAACCCTGGGCAGCCCAACCTAACCTTTTTATTTATTTATTTTTGTTTTGTTAATTTAAAGGCCTTTGGGCCGTTTCCTTTAAGGCCTTCGGCCCGTTAACCCTAAACCCGGATCCAACCCAAGTCCAAACCCTTTAACCCAATCCGGATCCAAGCCCAGACCTGTTTGACCTGCTGACCCGGACCCGGTCTGACCGTTGACCCAGTTAACGGTCAACGTTGACTTTGACCGTTGACTTTTTGGGTTTTCGTGCGGGACCCCTCCTAGGCTAATTTCGACATCGTGAACCCGTTTTCGATGTCCGTTTTCCCAAATTCAGTCGTTTGAGTAGAGTTTGACTAAATGTACCCTTTATGTGCTTAGGAGCAATTAATTGTGGCGTTTCCGTCTTCGCTAGTTGCGTGGCTCTTCGGCAGCTAAGTACTGTGAGTGGACCTCTTCTAAAAATGCATGTTTTGATAATATAAATGCATACATGAAAAGCATGATTTGATGATTATGTTTTATGAAACCTTTTACGAGATAACATGCTTACTGAGACTAGTTTGAATTATTACTATTTTTCCTATAACCCATGTTCTTATAGAATATCTGATGGATGACGATATGATATTTAGAACATGTTTAGAACACCTCTTTATAGTATAGATGATGCATGACTTTATACTATGAAGTTGATTTTCAATATATGTATGTTCACTGGTTTTGTACTTACCTAGTGGTCCTTTCCGCTACGGGACGTAGGGATAGATCCGGTCCGTCCCGGGCAACGGTTTGGTGTTGGCTTAGGGCCTGGAGTGTGTTTAGCACAGGGACGGGGAGTCGGCATGGGGTTTGAAGTGTATGTTCCTCTGACTGTCTGCTCAGAGACGGGGAGCAGGCATGGGGTCTGGAGAGTTATATCGGACATTCACTAGTGATTATTATATATACAAGTTATGATTTGAGACATTGTACGACATGCTAGGTTTCGGAAAACCTATGTTTATCATTATATTTGTGTTTTCATAAAACCTGGGGGTTAGTACGTTGATAACTGTTTTATTATATATATATATATATATATATATATATATCAACTTGGTCTACTCATGTTTGTTTTGCGCCCCCTTCAGGACTTAGAATCGAGACATACAATCCTGACGTCCAGGCATTTTCGCATCGGCATCTTCGAGTCCTCGTGGTGTAGGACCCACTCCTTTGTTTCATTCAATTTTATATTATTTTCTTTTAGTGTTCTAGATTAGAGATGTGCTCTGAACACGTTCCTTATTTGCATATTCATTATTCTTTTATATTTATAAGCCTTATTTATCCCTTATTTTCAGCATTTGCACTCAATAAATGGCTTTCGTCACCCTCGGATGTCGGCCAGCACGTGCCTATCCTGGTATTCGGAGAATATCGGGGTTGGAGCGTGTCATACTAAGTATTTAACTACATTCATCATTTTTGAAAACTATAAAGCATTTTCAAATTAAATACCCCAATTGCAAGTGGATGATTATCCTGGTATTTCGGGTCTCCTCCGCAAACCACTCCGTCCCGAGTTTAAATAATCCCTTAATTTTTGTTGATTGGATTTAGTAAAAAGGAATTAAATTTTGTAAAAATCATTAAACAAGAAACTATACCCGTCCGCTGTGGTTTTAAGATTCCTGCCACCCAAATCTGCAGAAGCCTTAAGATCCTTTCTCCACTGCTTGACCTCATTTAGATCTTCATCCCTTTCATGCTTCCGAAAAACCACCACTTTGTTTCCTGACGTCAGAAGGATCAATGTTGTAGAATATTGGATAGACTATTTTGCCCTCTTGATCTTCTCGGCACCTCATGATCTTGGCCAGCTCCCTCAGGCACCACTTGGACTCTGCGTACCTATTCGAGAAGACGACGACGGCGATCCTCGACCCTTCGATTTCTCGGTAAGTTCATTCTGTATATTTTCCCCTCTTCTGAGCTGATAGTCTATAAACGCGTTAATTCCGGCACTACGAAATGCAATGTCGAGGTGGACTGTGAAGGTGTTGCGGGTGTCGTCGCCTCTAAAGCTCAGAAACACCTCGTAGTTCCAGCGGATTGAGCGCCGCGAGGAGGATGAAGAGGAGGCGGCAGCGGCTCCATGGGCTGAGCTGCTGGTATGCATTGATAATTGGTACTACTACAGTCTGCAGCGAGTTTCAAAATATCCCAAGTCTCAGTCAAAAAGTTAATGTAGCTAGCTGGAGCGAAATGATTGTCGAGGGGGAAGAAACTTGTCCAGGAAGCCTCGGTGACATCTAAAATTGCCTGAAGTGGGAGACAAACACGACACAAATTGGAAAAAGAAGAAAAATGACTACTTTATTGTGAGATTTATTTATTTATTATTTTTTTTTTTTGGAAAGTATTTATTGTGAGATTCTTTGGTTCGTCTGCACAAAGAGAATCTTTTAGATTGAAAAACACAGAATACTACTTTTTTTTATTTTTAACAAATGATATTTATTTGCACTAAAAAAATAAGTTGAGTCTCACAATATCGTAATCGTGTTACAATATGACATCAACATACATCGTTCAAATTTACACTCTAAAGTTACATAATTATCTTAAAGTTATATTTAGTTACACAAAATGATGTAGGTATTACTAATACCAAGTTTGCCATTTACGTTGTAGATGTTAAATTACATTGTTAAGATAGTAAATTATAGTTGAACGTTATTGCATTACATTTTAACATTCAAAATAAATGATATCGATACCGTAGACGGATAAAAATCACTCATGCAATACAATTTTGTTCAAACAATAATAATAAAAGAAGTCACTTATTGTCACATCCCGGCCCGGGCGGGACCACTTCCCGGGCCCGCTCCACCACCGTAACACGATATTGTCCGCTTTCGGCCCCAATCACGCCCTTACGGTTTTGTTTTTGGAAACTCACACGAGAACTTCCCAATAGATCACCCATCCTGGGAGTGCTCTCGCGCGCTACTCGCTTAATTTCAGAGTTCCCATGGAACCCGAAACCAATGAGCTCCCAAAAGGCCTCGTGCTAGGTAGGGATAAGAATATACATATAAGGATCACTCCCTTAAGCGATGTGGGATGTCACACTTATGCTAACATTACTAAAACAAGAAAGAAAAAAAAGATCTTCATCTTTCGCAAAGTCTGTCCTCATGAGAATGAGATGACTCAGATGAGTGATGGCTTAACCCTACTTCATCGTCAGTGTCGTCATCCTGCGTATAATCGTGCTCCTGCTCTACACGCTCATAGTCAATCACATCCATTCCGGGACGAGGTTCAATTTCTAGAACATCCCCTCCTGTTTTCTTCACCTTGAACATATAACTGTTATAAATATCTTCTGTTTCAACAGACTGCGAGTCGTTGTTTGAAAGAATAAATGATGGACACAACCAAACCTCCCATGTAATCAATACTTTAAGGCACTTCAAATATGATAGTTCCATCCTCATACGCGGCGTTGGCTAACCAGTTAGGCAAATCATTTCCAGAGAGAAAAATTCCACCAAAGTTCACCAACGAGTTATCCAAGCTTGGAACATCTTTGACTCTTTGGCAATCTTTCAAACCTCCCATGTAATCTATTTCTACTTGTGCTCAGTTTTTATTTTAGACTTGTAAGTTGTCTGCACGGTGTTGCTGTTAGGAACGGATCCAACTATGATGTATATTTAGCTAATGCATTGGTGAATCTCTATGCAAAGATGGGTTCTGTCAAAACCGCAGCTAGCTTGTTCTGGTCGCGGAGAAAAATGTTATTTCTTGTCGCTCCACGATTGCCTCTTTCACACGTAACAGGCAAGAACACTTATATGTATGAAAGGTGAAGAGAGAAATTTCAATGAAATGAGGTGGGTTATAGAACACTTAAGCCACCCCCTTAGATATGTCTCTAAGACGTGTAAGACACACACTCACATGTAAATTTATCTAATGTCACTGATTTGATAAGAAAATAAGTTATATCTTTAATTAAGGGCTCATTGTCATTGCTTCTCTAGAAAGTACTTCAGCTAGAAGTTCTTCTATTAACCACATTGAAATTTCATTAGAAATTCAAGTACTTTCTAAAAAACCACTTAAGGATGCTTTCCGAAAAGAAAAAGAAGTGGCGTATGCTTCTCCATGAACCGCTGCTTTGAGCCAAATGAACAATCTTAAACAGATTGCAAATTAGCGAGCATGGCTCGGCCCAACCTCTAATATTACTATTAGAACTTAGAAGCAATGAAATTGAGACGTAAAATCACGTTTTCATGGTCTTTACAGAGGAAAAAGATAGGGAATTATGACCTGATTGGGTAAGATTTATAAACAAGTTGCTTCATGCTTCATAATTGCATCAGTTCCTTAGCATTTTGTAGTAAATGTCTACGTACCTTCCTTACAAGTCTCTTTGCGGTGCTTTCCTTCAATTCACTGTTGTTTCTTCATCGTCAAAGCTTTCTGTAAACACGAAAAATTCCTGAAACAAGAACACGTGTACAAAATATATTTTGTATTAATTAATGATTTTGGGGTTACAATCTCTTTGTAATTTGACCATCTGATTCGATCTTTGTAAGGTGTTGATTTGTGGATGTGCGATTGATCCAAGGACCGTCGAGGCTTGATCTTGGATGAACAGTTTGAAGTTTCTTCAAGGGCCGTTGGGGCTTGATCTTGAAGGTTGAGGGAAGTTTCTTCAAGGGGCCTTCAGGGCTTGATCTTTGAAGGTTGATGAACGGCTCTTCAAGGGGGCTTTTGGGCTTGATCTTGAATAATGGTTGTGCGGATTTCTTTAAAAAGCTTTTGGGCTTGATCTTGAAGGTTGATGGATGAGCGGGTCTTCAAGGGCTTTTGGGCTTAATCTTGAAGAACGATTGGATGTGTGGATTTGTTGAGGTTGTTTATGCAAAGGGTCGTTGAGGCTTGATCTTAGGATGAACGGATGATGAACAATGAACACTTTCTTCAAGGGCCATTGGGGCTTAATCTTGAGTTGGTAGAAGTTCTTCAAGGGGGCTTTTGGGCTTGATCTTGAATAATGGTTGTGTGGATTTCTTCAAGGGCTTTTGGGCTTGATCTTAAAGGTTGATGGATGAGCAGGTCTTCAAGGGCTTTTGGGCTTAATCTTGAAGAACGATTGGATGTGTGGATTTGTTGAGGTTGTTTATCCAAAGGGTCGTTGGGGCTTGATCTTAGGATGAACGGATGATGAACGATGAACACTTTCTTCAAGGGTCGTCGGGGCTTAATCTTGAGTTGGTGGAAGTTCTTCAATGGGGCTTTTGGGCTTGATCTTGAGTAATGGTTGTATGGATTTTTTTAAGGGCTTTTGGGCTTGATCTTGAAGGTTGATGGATGAGCGGATCTTCAAGGGCTTTTGGGCTGAATCTTGAAGAACGATTGGATGTGTGGATTTGTTGAGGTTGTTGATCCAAAGGGCCATTGGGGCTTGATCTTAGGATGAACGAATGATGAACGATGAACACTTTCTTCAAGGGCCGTCGAAGCTTGATCTTGAGTTGGTGGAAGTTCTTCAAGGGTCGTTGGGGCTTAATCTTGAAGGAGGATTTGACGAAGAACGAAGAGTGCTTTCTTGATCCTTCGGGATTTGCTTGAGAGCTTTATAGTTTCAAGGCTTCAGGGTTTTGGTGTGATGTAAATTCCCCCTTTCCTCCTCTCTTGATGGAGAAGCCTATTTATGGGTTTTGAGAGTGAATCACCACCATCCATTTTTTTGGTGAAGTGAGTGGATGTTGTAGGTGAAATAAGTGGAGTTGGTAGGTGAAGTAAGTGTGTGATGTAGGTGAAATGAATAAATGTCGTAATTTTAATGCATTGGTTAACATTTATTTCACTGAAATTTCGATGTCTACACTTTCAATATTAAGATCAAACCTTAATGTTTTGCTTTCACCTTACGAACCTTGTCCCCCCTTTTCAGATTGAGCTTCCTGTTTGAAAGACTTCCCAGCCAAAGATAATCTTCATGGGAATCAGTTATGGTGGCATCCATTCACTGTAAGAATAAATCTGAACAATTCATCAATCTAAAAACATGGATACAACCAATTAAATCACAACTTCATTTAACCAAGAGATGAACATAAATGAGAAAGACTCGAGAACTTTCCTGCAGAATTGGAACCAGATGAAGAAGCCATTGCGACTTCACAGCTTGCAGCCTTCTCCTCTTTAGCAAATCACAATGGTTTTTCCAAACAATAGGACTTGGAATGCTATAAAACCGTTCCTTGCAAGAGCAGTGGCATAAGCCTTTTATAGTACTCCTTTTGTCATTCCCTATCAGAATAGACTTAGGATCCGAATCTCACAATTGATACAACATATCAATCCTAAACGTGTTCCATTACCGAGTTTTAATCCCACAAGGATTACTCAGAATCTCACAATACTTATTCCACAAGGAAACCAAATAAGTTATAGCTTTTGACTTAGACTTTTCATATCAATCTTAACCACAAGAACTAATTCCTTCCATAATTCATACTCATAAACTTACATTCACCAGATGAAAAATAAGTTCGCTTGGTAACCACATCAAGGCATAGAGACCCACTACACTGGGATGGTCCGAAGAATAAACAATGCACACAGCCAACCCTCCTATATAATCAAAACTTGGCAGCACTTCAAATTTGACATTTTCTTCCTCTCTCACGACATAGGTTAACGATTAAGGAATAACATTTCAAGAGCAACAAATTCCACCAAATACATCCCCCACATTCCATTTCTACAACACGGCGTGCGAAGTTTGTATAAGCAACAATATGAGAAGGGCAGTGAAAGAGAGAGAGAGAGATCAAGGCTATCATGCAACAAAATATAAAAACTCATCTAGGACAATTATGACTATTGTGAATTGGTTATATTATAGATGCATATGTTATATGATCTTCAAACTCGCTATAGCTTGACTATTTTTTTTTCCGTATCCTTTTCGTCAGCTTCATTTGTTTTTCTGTTAAGTAGAGATGATAAACTTAAAATTCATCCCACAACCTAAAAAATGGAAAGAAAAAAAAAAGGAGGTGGATGTACAAAATCCTTGCTATGCCCTCTATATTTAACAGTAAAATAAGTTGAGTTAACGCATATAATTGAAGTACCACATGAGATTGAGTTTGAGAACCACAATAAGAAAAAAAGAAAAACAATTCTAGAATGAAGGTAAAATTCGTGTTCGAGACAACAACGCCGTATATCTGAAAAATAGTTCAAGTAGATTAAGATGTTAGCAGACAATCGTTTATCTCATTTATTGAACAAACGACGAGGACAACAATATCGTTTTCTCTCTTTCTAAATTCATAAACAAAAAAATTGAGATTTTTTGTTTTCACAAAAATTACCATAAATTTTGACAGAATTGACGGTTGAATTATAAGTTTAGCAAGCAAATTGAAAATAATCACAGGAGCTTAGAAAATACCACATCAACATTTCGCAAGCAGTTTCATAAGAAATCCCAATCAAGACAAAACCATTCAACAATTTATTAGATTTCTCCTTTCATATAAGAGCATGGTTCGGAGGATTAGAGTGCGTTTCAACCTGCCTTCTATAAAAGCTATAGGCCACAGCCACTGTTGTCCACTGCTCCAACCACGGCAGCAGCTGCAAGAACATCGTTTTGCTCCCAGTTCCTGATCAAGCTTGACAGCTTCCCTAAGGCATCCATCCTGGCACACACCTCTGTGGTTTCTTTCGGCTTCTTTTCCTCACTTCAACCGTTCTCCTCCAAACTTACTTCTTTGCAGCATGTAAATCCATCATTATTAGCATCTTGGCAACAACCTGAAATGTTCTCATTATTCTCAATCTAATTGCCATTTTCTTGGTGAATCTGATTGCCATTATCTTGTGGCTTCTCCTCGATTTTCTTATTTTCTTCTCCATTTAGAAGCTTCCGGTCATTAATTTCTTCAGCTGTAAGAGTAAACAAGTATTCAATATAACCACCAGGAACACAAGGATTGATCAAGCAAATCACAAATCTTGAACTATGTAAACAAGAAGCAAATAAGATACAAAACATGTTGATCGAAACATACCTGCAGACATGTTTGTGGATGTAGAGGCCATATGTAATCTGCACACAACCTTCTTCTCTCTGCAAAGCACAATGCTCTCCAATTTATAGGCTATTGGAACAATATGAGCGATACCTTTGTGAGAGCAGGGATTGTGATTTTATACTACAAGTTCCTGAACTACGTATAACAATCCTACAAGGAATATGAAACTAAATCCTTGTATAATCATGAGTACTAAACTCATGTCCCAAAGCAGAGCTCTAATCCAAAACCAAATAGAATTCACTCTCATAAACATATTGAGACTTCTTTATGTTAATCCACAGTAACTTAACCGTGTGAAAACATACTCACATTCCTACATCAGCTTCATCAGAAGATGCTCCCATTTGGCACCTGTAAGGAATGAAATTGAGTTTCGTGTTCAGCTATTTAAAGATTCAACTCTAGGTTTCGTCAATAGCAATAGAGTAAGAACAGGTGTGATCTAGCTTAATAAACAATTTGACGACAATTAATCAGAACAACATTACAAATCAGAAACATATACAGGTTAATGCAGTTATATCCAGATTCCTCGATATTAATGTAACTCTATATCAATTAATCTATCATATAAGACTAGACATAATCAGCAATTGAAAAATATGACAACACAAGCTTCCGTCCAGTGAAATTTTCATCCAAAGACAGTAGGCAAAACCAAAAATGTACAAACCTCCAATGTTTTCTATAATCTCTCCCTTCCCAATATGCTCATCAAGCAATTTCGGCACATAACCAGGAAAAAAGCAGCCATACCTGCAATTAATAATACATAATATTCAAACTCCTTCATCGATCCCAATACGATAAATTTTAAACTGTTAGGGTCCAGATATTACCAATAGCCTGTTATGCTTTCATTACTGTAACACTTGTACCGCTTTGTGTTTCAGTCACACTAAGAAATCTCTCTTAAACATGGGCTGTAGGTAATCAAGTTTCCAACATACTTGTGGCCTCCAATGTGAGAGCAAGCAGTAACAAATACCTGATTCGTCAATCCTCGCAACCCAGCCTCCTCTTTGAACTTATCAATGAGATCACGTGCCCAAACACGATACCATTCATCTCGACTCATATGTGCGCATATAAATACATGGGGCCCAGTCCACGGCTCTTGCACTCCAGAAGCCCATGGTTTGTCATTCACAAGGACATCATCAACAAAGCTGTCCATATCCAACTCTTTCAAGCCCCTTTGATCAAGAAACAAAAACAACCCCAAAATCACAAAAAAGAATTTACAGGAAACAATAACCTAACACTCTTTAATTTCTTGTAAGGCAAGGAATTAGTCGTAAACTGAGCCATTAAATTCAAGGGATGTGATATCCACACACCATTTTTTACTTCTCACACATCCTTCTAATTTTTCGCCGTTGGATTAGATAAATTGAAGAATATCAAATGACATAAATTAACATAGGTTACGTGAGAAGTACCCGCACACCCCAAATTCAATTTCTAGAACTAATTTCAGAAGCTAACACATATCTAATTATCTATGGAATGGGCCCTCGATTATGAATTAATTACGGTTTGCCATTTTGTGTGTTAGTGTGGGCCATGCTTAACAGCTGGGTTAGGCTGCTGCATTTGGGCCCAGGGTGTAGCTCTCACGCATTTTGGGTGAAACATTTGGGGTGTCTGTGTTCTGCAACTCGGTGGGGGGTGGCGGTCTAGGTTGCTTTCGATCGCGTCAAGGAGATTGCGCAGAGAGGCAGAGGGTGACATCGAGTTTAGGGTTTGCACAGTGAGAGACAAGAGGGTTGATGGGAAGGGTAGGAGCTAGAGAGGGGGGTGGTGGGTTCTCTTAAGGCTTTTCCTCAACCTGGGTTCTCTGCTTTTATCTTTCGTTTCAAGATTTGGTTGAAATAGATAAAAAAACAATGCATGCACTCAAGGTTTTGTTAGGACTCTTTATTGAGTTTCAGAACTTTTCTCTCTGATTTTCTGATTATTTTCTCAACTATTTCTTACCAATTTCCTTTGAAATTTGTGCGTGTGTATTTGTTAATGCTGTGTTTCTTCGTTTTTATAGGAAATGGAATTGCTTTCTTCCTCTTCTTGGCAACCACGTATGCCCTCTCTCTCTCTCTCTCTCTCTCTCTCAAATTCTTTCATTTGGGGTCTAAGGTGATGCCTTTTTGCCTTAAATATCATTTTGTTAAATGGCTTATGATATTTTGATTCTCTGCACATTCTGCATAGGTTCAAAAAGCAAAATCTCTCTCTCTCTCTCTCTTGCTTTTTGTGGCTAAAGATCATGTATATCTTTTGGATAATCAAAAAGCTTGAATCTTTACTAGGTTTCTTCAAATTTATTTGAATTCTACTTTGTGATTTTGGTTTAGAAATGTGTAGAATTACAGTTAAGAGGATCATAAGGAAGAGAAGCACATATCAGTTCTCAGGCATTCCATACATAATGACCATGCTTAACTGCTTACTCTCCACTTGATATGTTGATTTGCTTCTCACTCCTTCAACTACTCTCTCTCTCTCTCTCTCTTGCTTTTTGTGGCTAAAGATCATGTATATCTTTTGGATAATCAAAAAGCTTGAATCTTTACTAGGTTTCTTCAAATTTATTTGAATTCTACTTTGTGATTTTGGTTTAGAAATGTGTAGAATTACAGTTAAGAGGAGCATAAGGAAGAGAAGCACATATCAGTTCTCAGGCATTCCATACATAATGACCATGCTTAACTGCTTACTCTCCACTTGATATGCTGATTTGCTTCTCACTCCTTCAACTACTCTCTCTCTCTCTCTCTCTCTCTCTCTCTCTCTCTCTGCTGTGTATTGCCTCATTAGATATTTACATTTGTTTATTTATCTCTGTAAAGTTTTCATGCTTGGATTTTAAATGTATGATTCAATTAGAAACCTTTGTAATGTTGATGTTATATAACATTCAACAGATACATATTCAACATTAGGTAGCTCTGGCAAAATCATATAGACTAAGATTTGTAATACTACATTCTACTCTTACATGTTAACATCAGAAAGCAGACTAAGATAGATCCAAACCCAATCTTATTAATTAAAGTTAACGGAAAGAAAATGATTTATGCATACCTTTGTTTATTTGCTACTTGATTTTGGTTTAGGTTGACCATAGCTAAAACATCCAAGACTCACCTAATACCTAATTTGAGGAAGACCCTATCGTTTTTAGCCTTTAGGTGTGTGTTTGCTAGCTAGCTAGCTGGGTGGTGGCTGAGTCTTGGATGTCTTCATTATCTTGGTGGGTGAGTCTTGGATGTGTTGGTTCCTGTCTTCTTCGACTCTTATATCTTCCCTTTTTCTGAATTTTTTTATTTCTCATCCTTTAAATTTTGTATTTTTTGAAAAAATATTTATTTTTTTGGTGATGCAGATAGATGAACATGTTCAAGGGGAAATCATGAACCACAGATCACTGCATCCGAATATCATTTGATTCAAAGAGGTCAGTGATCATAAACTATTTTCATTTTGCATTTTAAGAATGAATTTGACAAGTTCTGTTTGAATTTTGTATAAGTATCTGCTGAGGGTGGGTGGATGAAGACAGAACATGCTAAATTGTGCTTAAACTGGTACGGGGTATGGTTAAACATTGAGCCCAGGATGCAGTAGGACTAAGAGAAATGCCCTACCCACCGGAGCAATCCACCACTTGCAGAATTGTTGTCAAAATAACTCTGCTAAAAACATGAGCTATACTTCCTGCACTTTGTTTTTTACTGTGAAGTGGAAATAGTCTTTAGAGTGGCTTATTTGTGATAATTGATAAAGAGGTTTGTGTTTAAGACTTGTTAGTTCCTGCACTCTGCGGTGTCTTTCTTGCTGGTTCTGCTCACACCACCTCATCTAGCCATTGTGATGGAGTACTCGGCTGGGTGAGAACTCTTCGAGAGAATATGCAGTGCTGGCAGATTTAGTGAGGATGAGATAAAGTAGTTTCAAATGCACAGAAAACTTCATTGGAATGATTTTAGTGTAGAGTCTCAAATATGGGATCTCTGAATGTCCCCTGAAATGGAATCCATCTCGATTTTCCTTTAGTTTCAGATAGGGAAAGTTAGGTCTGAAGCATTTTTACATAAGCAGTTAGTCATAATATAACTAAAACTTGCATACTTTTTCGATTTAATTGTTGTTTTGCATCAGGCAAGGTTTTTCTTCCAGCAGTTGATATCAGGAGTTAGTCGCTGTCATTTGATGGTATGTAATGTGGCACTTTTCTGCTAATGCGTTGTGTACTGTTATTTCTTTCTCTTTTGATATTGTTAGTGTTGGTTGTAGTAAGGAAATAATTCGTTTCAATAGTATACGACTTAGTTTTAATAGTATATGACTCAGTTTTTGAATAGCACTCGGGTGGGAACGTGGGTCGGCTCATGTTTTAGTCTCTCCGTCGTAAGCAATTTTACATGGCATTTTTCAATGTAGCTATAAGTAAGACAACACTCTCAGTATTCCATAATCAAACCACCATTTGAACTTTTTTCATCCACCAAGTTAAGCTTTTATGTGCCATCTTGAATAATTATAAGTTATTGCTTCAGATTACTCCAGTGCGACATTGTTGTTCTCTTACTCACGTCTAAAGCTTGCTTAATATACTTATTCTTATTACTGTTGTATTGTTAAGAAATACTCAACTGCAGTTTCAATTCATCGTTATGAATTGGATTAAAATTAAACACCCACTGGTTAATTATCCAAATCCTATAAATTCGGATTAAAATTAAAGCAACTATAGAACAAAAACCTCAAGAAATCAACGTGAATTTACCTGTATTTGATCATTTGTGGGAAAATCAACACATCGCCGTCGGAAAACTTAGTTCCTTCGCGTCCTTCAATTACTGTCAGCAACATCTATCAAAAACCAAGAAAAAAGTGAGTAATGGAGTCAACTCAATTCAACACTAGAACTTAGTAGCTTCAGGAAATAAGAAAATGTAAGAAAAAAGCAATCAGAAACGCCGACGAATTGAGCTGGAAAACGGACCTTAACATTGATGTCGTTCTTGCGAGCTTTGAGAGCGGATGTGATGAACTTAGGGAGTGGATCGGACTCAGAGCCTTTGATGCACCACGGCCAAGCCTTGGGGGTCTTGTAGCAAAGGAAAATGTGGCGATTGCTCGATTGTCTATCGTCATCAGTGTCTTCATCAGACTCATATGACATAGTACTATCTTCATCAGACTCATATGACATAGTCTCATAGTCGTCCCAATTAGTACCACCATCAGACAAATCCCATTTTACAATATCCACTTCTGTTTTGTTCACCTTAATTCTATTATCTTGTCCATAAAATTCTACTGTTACAAGAATCGTGTCGTCGCCTTTCAGACTGAGCTTCTTGTTTGAAAGATTTCCCAACCAAAGATAATATTCATGGGAAGCAATGACGGCGTCCTCCATTGGCTAGATGTGAGTACAATTAACAACATCAATGGATAGAAACCCAGTATTGTCGGAGTTGTCCGAAGAATAAACGATGCCCAAAGCCAACCCTCCTATATAACCAATACTTGGCGGCACTTCAAATTTGACAGTGTCATCCTCTATCGCAACATAGGCTAACCGGTTAGGAATATCATTTCCAAAGAGAAAAATTCCACCAAATGCATTTTTCTACACCATGGGGTGCAAAGTTAATATAAGCAACAATACAAAAAAGCAGAGCGAGAGAGAGTACCATACCGTTTGGAGGTTCTCCTTAAATGTATCAGTGAGACTGGTACACCCTTCCATATGAATTGAATTCATGTAGTCCAATGAGTTCTCCAAGTTTGGAATATCTTTGAGCTTGCGGTAGTCTTTCAGTTCCAATTTCCTCATTTTTGACATCTCTGAAAAGTGAAAAAAAAATCATAATATACGTATTGGAATCTGGAAATTAGAAAGTAATCATAATAAAATTGAGACGTGAAAGTTTTCAAGGTGTTCACGAGAGAACCAAAATGAAAACACTTACTCGATTGGGTTAGACATGGGCTCAATAGAACTTATGGTCTCAAACACTGCAAGTAACCAAATTGGACATGAGTCTTATGACCCATCACTCCATCAGAGCCCATTAAATTATGAGAATTGCACCCGCGTGTTATTCACATTTTAGTGTAGTGACACCATCGACTTCTGAAAGAATAATAATACTTGATTACTTATTGAAGAGGGACGTCGAGTATCCAAATTACTTACCCAATGAAATGATTAATAAGAATTTAACACGTGTAATTAATGAAAAAGAACCAAACCCAGTGACGACCCAAATTACACGAGAGATTTTTCAGAATGATTGTCATACGGAATGGCACATCACGTGTCGTTATATAGACAGTGGAATATGTGTGTTAAAAACTTAATTACTTGAAAAATAAAATTTCACACCACTTACATACAAACATGTGATGTACCATCTGTCACAATTAAAAAAAAAAAAAAACTAATGAAAATGGTTTGAAAACTTTGAACTGTAATGATAAAAACAAACTAAATGATAAAGTAAATAATATCATATTTGATATTTTAATGAAAAAAGTTTTTTATTAAAGTTAACCTTTTAGTTTCTAAATTACACGTGCCGCTCACTGAAATGATCAGAGTTCTGACTTTCATTTCTTGAAAGCCAGCTGCACCAATTGGTAATCGATGGATACCAGCAGCTCCGCCCATGGAACCGCCCTCGCAGCCTCTTCGTCTTCCCTGTGCCGCTCAAACCGCTAGAAGTACGAGGTGTTCCTGAGCTTTAGAGGCAACGACACACGCACTAACTACACAGACAACCTCTCCAATGCGTTACGCTATGCCGGAAGCAACACGTGTATAGACTACCAGCTCAGAAGGGGGATTATATACAGAGCGAACTTGACCGATAAATCGAAGGGTCCAGAATCACCATCGTCGTCTTCTTCAAGGGGTACGCGGAGTCCCAGTGGTGCTTGAGGGAGCTGGCCTAGATCATGAGGTGCGGAGAAGATCAAGAGGGCAAAATAGTCTGTCCAATATTCTATGCCGTTGTGAGGAAACAGAGTGGTGGTTTTGGGGAAGTTCGGAAGCATGAAAGCGATGAAAATCCAAACGAACAAGCAGTGGAGAAAAGATCTTAAGGCTTCTTTCCGGCGGACGGGTATACTTCCTTCTTCAACTCCTTTTTTACACTTTTTTTTTATGCTCAAATTTACTCACTTATAATTTACTCAAATCTTCTTTGCTCAGAAAATATCTGGTCATGATGAATGAGGCATTTAGTTCATATGAATCTTGCAGTTGCATGATCAATCTTACTTTTGCATAATTTTGAAATTTAATTGCCAGGCGTGAAGGGTTGTTTATTGAGGAAATTGCTAGGACATCAGAGGACTACTGATAACAACAGACTTAAAACAAGCCAAGTGCTCAGTTGGAATGGATTTTCTTGTGCAATAGTTCAGTACTGAATGCTTAGATGTTGGAGATTTGCTTGATGTTCAAATAATTGGAATTTGGGGTATGTGCAGTATAGGTGAAACAACACTTGCGAGAGCTATCTGTAGCGAATATCATCGTTGCTTTAGTGGTCAATGTTACCTTGAAAAGGTGAGGAGTAAAAAAGAAAAGTATCGTTGCTCTGCAATAACAACTTCTTCGAGGTGTTTTGAAACGGCTGGACATTAATGTGAGCAGTGTTGCTGAAGGAACCAAAGAGATAGAGAAAAGACTTGGAAGCATGAAGGTGCTTGTCGTCGTTGATGGCATAGATGATGCTGACCAATTAGATGAATTGGCGATAAAACATGAATCAAATACGTTTGTTTAAGATTCCAGCCACCCAAATCTGCAGAAGCCTTAAGATCCTTTCTCCACTGCTCGACCTCATTTGGATCTTCATCCCTTTCATGCTTCCAAAATGCATCTCCAAAAATACTACTATTTCCTCACTTGAGAAGGGTCGGCGTCGTACAATATCGGATAGACTACTTTCCCCTCTTGATCTTATTGGCACCTCATGATCTTGGCCAGCCTCTTTGAGAAGACAGACGACGGTATTCCTCGACCCTTTGATTTCTTGGTCAAGTTCACTCTGTGTGTTTTCCCCTCTTCTGAGCTGGTAGTCTATGAGCGTGTGGATTCCAGCATTGTGTAACGCAATGGAGAGGTGGTCTGTGAAGGTAGTGCGTGTGTCGTCGCCTCTAAAGCTCAGGAACACCTCGTACTTCCAGTGGTTTGAGTGGCACAGGGAAGACGAAGAGGCTGCGACATCGGTTCCATGGGCGGAGCTGTGGTATCGATAATTAGTACTAGTGTTGGGAGAAATAGAGGAGTGCAGCAGGCTATGCGGCTTGGCTTTCACATAGCCAAAGTCAAGTCAAACTTCATCGCCTAAGTATTATAGAGAAACGAAATGCGTGGATTTATATGAATATACACGCGTATGGCATTGCATATATTTATTACAAAATATGGTAACACTTAATTTTTTATGTGTGAAGTAAAATATATGAATTTCTTACATTGCGTTGTTTGTTTGTTTATACATATTGTGAAATTTTTATGGACATAGTACTATCAGTATTTGTCACTATCTTTTATAAAATTTTATGTGTGAAGTAAAATATATGAATTTCTTACAAATGCACTACCTTTTATAAAATTCATTACCAATTCTAATAAATTTTTATGTAGTGACTAAAATTACAGTTCTATCATAGTTCAGGGACCAACGATCCAATTTTTCTTATAACATATAAAATCAGATTCAATGCCTTAATTATAATATCTTAATTTTGGTTAATTAGTGAAATATGGCGATATGAAATTTGAAGTAAACAAAAAAGTATACCCGTCGGCCGTGGTTTTGAGGTTCCAGCCGGCCAAATCTGCAGAAGCCTTAAGATCCTCTCTCCGCTGCTTGACCTCATTTGGATCTTCATCCTCTTCATGCTTCTGAAATGCTTCCCCAAAACTATCTTTCTGTTTCCTGACTTGAGAAGGGTCAACGTCGTAGAATATTGGACAGACTATTTTCCCCTCTTGATTTTTTAGGCACCTCATGATCTTCGACAGCTCCCTCAGGCACCATCGGGACTCGGCGTACCTCTTTGAGAAGACGATGACGGCGATTCTCGACCCTTCGATTTCTTGGTCAAGTTCACTCTGTATGTTTTCCCCCCTTCTGAGATGTTTGTCTATAAACGTGTTAATTCCGGCATTGTGTAATGCAATGAAGAGATGGTCTGTGAAGGTGTTGCGGGTGTCTTCACCTCTAAAGCTCAGGAACACCTCGTACTTCCACCTGTTTGAGCTCCGCGAGGAAGACGAAGAGGCGGCAGCGGCGGCTCCATGGGCGGAGCTGCTGGCATCCATTGCAGCCTGTAGAAGTGCAGCTTGACTTTCAAATAACCAAAGTCAATCTTTCCCAAGATTCCCCAGTGTAGGCGGCCCTTTTAAATTTTTTGCATATGCCAATGATGTCACTGCCGTGTCGATAACGCGTGAGTGCTATTCCTCCCACAATTTAATTTGTATAAATTTTACCATCAAATTTAAAAATTAAAATTGTATAACTGCTTTACGATGCAATTTCCTTTCTTTTGTAGTTTTAAGGGTGGTGCGCAGGTAGCTTCAACTGCGGCTGCTGGTGGACGTCATGCCAGCGTTCTAAGAATCTTCGGTGCAAAGCAGGTTCCAACTGTTGGAGTCAGTCTAGAGAGTATTAACGGGAAGAGACCTCATCTCCAACAACCTATCTTAACAAAAGATGCAGAAAATTAAGCTCCAACAGGCTAAATAAATGACTATCTATCTTTACTTCGTACACAGTAACTAAATAAATTTAGCCAGGAAGAGACTGTCGTAGCTTACGTCAAAAGGATCAATGTCGAAAAATAAGTAATTTACTTGCATAAAATAAGGATTAATTTAGCTGCGAAAACAAGGCGATGATTGAGCTCACGATAGCAGCTTTTTGGATCCTATCGTCTTGCAAGGGAAACAAGCTACCAATTGCATCACATGGAACTAATAGTTGAATCTTTCGATCAAGATTATGCTGGAGGCATCGGTGTACAAGCCAAACTCGACAGCATAGCCACTTTATGATGAGTCGATATTATACTATATATTTTACCCTAATCTTAGTATTAATTTATCCATTATTTTAGTAAAATTTTGATACTTTGATTTATATTCTTAATGTATGACATTTGACTTCCTTTGGAGCAAAAAGTGATCAAATAGATGAATTTTGGAGTAATTCCAATTGGAGGATGTTCGTGAGTCTTTCAAGATGATTGTATTAGAATTCCATATTTTTCTACTAAGCCGTTTGACCGTGGCGATAAAATTAAGGCCTAGCGCGCAGCTTTCTTAGATTAATGTTCTGGATGTTCTGGATGTTTCTGGGTATTTTGGAGGTCAATATGACATATTTTGAGGAAGATTCATTTTGAGGATTTGTAGAGAACGTCTTCAGCTTTCAAAAGAGACATTTTGGGACCAAATCGGGGCTGATTTGGTCGGTCAAAAGTCTAATTTTCTGAGAAGTTCGAATTTTAGTTCAAATTGGAAACCCTTTTATTTTCTGTTTTTTTTTTTATTCTATTAAGTTTCCTAGTTTTAGTCTAAGACTTTTTAGGGTTTTATTTTGTATTAGTATAAATAAGATATTTAGCCATTAGGGTTAAAGAGAAGAGGGGATAAAACGCACGCACACTTTAGAGAGCTTTTGGATTCAAGTTTATTTTTCAATGTGTTTTCTATCCTTGTTTTTAATAATATTTTGTTGTATGATTGTTAGTAACTAATTTCCGTTTGCTAGGGTGAGGCCACGAGCCTTAACAAGAATATGTAGTTTCTTTTCAATTTGCTTATGATATTATGCTTGCAGGTTTGAATTATTAATCACCGGTTTAAACTATCTACTTATCTTAATGCTCAGCTACCATTAGGATCTTTAGAATAGTAATTTGATGCAATTTTGGTCGGAGGTCGGTCCTTGAAATTGACGAAGGCTTCTTGTGATTAATATGTGCAAGTTCACTTAAGATGATACCACATCTTAAGGGTTGTATGGTTTTTCAAAAGGTTTCACAAAACTTAATGAGTCATGCATGTTTAGATTTGATCTGAATATCATAGACAGATTGCATGTTTGATATACGCTCTATGTTGGGGGTCCAAGTAGGCATATATTAGGAAAGCTAACCTTCAAAATATGCATGTGTAATTCATAAATCATTGGAAGAATTACATAAGATTGTTAAGATGGCTGCGGAACCCTAGGCTTTTACAATTTAATTTTCATAAACCGTTTTCTCTTAGCTTATTTTATTTTGTCACTTTATTTAATTATTTTCTATTAAATTCGTTTTTATTATTTGAAATCAAAAATCAACTTTTTATCAAACTTTGTTTTTAATAATTAATTAAGATTTGATTTAACACAAATGATTCATTCAATCTTTCTGAAGAACGACCTTGTTAGAGCCGACTACACTACAATTACCTTATACTCTTGCAAGTATGTTAGTGTTTTTATCTATACTTTTACAGGTGGTAAAAATCCCTATCACTTTACACCACCTCTCGACCTGCCATCACACTATTCCGTCTCCAGTCTCTTCGGGCGTAGTGTTTTCGTTGTTACAAATAATCCACGGCTTGGAAATATCAAGCCAACTGGTTGAGAAGGCAATTGCGCTACTTGACGAGATTGTTTCTTCATCGTAGACTGCGCTCAAGGAAACTGCAGGTACATGCGACACAATCTGGGCGCTGGTGGAGACAATTGCGGAGGAATCGACGAAATGCAAGGAGCACACAGCAAGTATCTTCCTGCTTATATGCCAGAGAAGTACAGAGGACTGATTCTGAGGAAGGAGCAATGAGCATGGATGGGACGTGGACGCTAAAGCCACGGCACAGGAGTTGCTGTTTCTCTTGAAAGACTCTTCCAATTATGGATCGAGAAACAAGCAGTCGAGGAACAGGGCTATAGAGCAGATTAGGCAGGACATTGATGCGGGAGGAGAAAAAGTTGATGGGATGAGTACAACGGTATTGAGGCTGGTGGAGGAGATGCTTGCAAAGATCAGCAGTGGACGATGATCTCGACCAAACTCTGAGCATTACCATCTACGATGATGCCGCCGCCTTTTTCTCTCTTTTGAAATTTAGACTTCTTTGACAAAAATTATCATAAATTTTGAATCGACGGTTGAATTAAAAGTCCAGCAGGCAAATAAAAAACAATCACAAGAGCTTAGAAAACACCACATCAAAGCAGTCTCATAACAGATCCCACTATCAAGATAAAACCATTCAACAGTATATTGGAACAACAAATCAGTTGTGTAAGCAATCAACTACGGAAAGGAATAGTGAATACTTTTGTAACTATATACGGCTTAGCTCCAGGAAATCATCCCACCCTCCAAAAACGAACGTACAGTGTAGCTACCATATTCTCCTTTCACATAAGAGCTTATTTAACTGACGTTATAACATCTTTCTACAAAGAAAAAAAAATATATAGGGCCTCTACACCGTGGCAGAACCCGACATGGATTAGAGTACGTTTCAGCCCGACCTTCTATAAAAGCTATAGGCCACGGCCACTGTTGCCGCTGCTCCAACCACGGCAGCAGCTGCAAGAACATCGCTTTGCTCCCAGTTCCCAATCAAGCTTGACAGCTTCCCTAAGGCATCCTTCCTGGCACGCGACTCTCTGGTTTCTTTCAGCTTCTTTTCGTCACTTCCACCGTTCTCCTCCAAACTTACTTCCATCATGTAAATCCATTACTATTAGCACCGTCGCAACAGCCTGAAAAGTTCTCATTTTTCTGAATCTGATTGCCGTTTTCTTGGGGCTTCTCCTGGATTTTCTTACTTTCTCCTCCATTTGAAAGCTTCGGGTCATTAATTTTTTCAGTTTCATCAGAAGATACTCCCATTTGGCCCCTGTAAGGAATGAAATTGAATTTCATGTTCAGTTATATAAAGATTCAACTCTAAGTTTCGTCAATAGCTATTGAGTAAGAACAGGTATGATCAAGCTTAATAAACAATTTGACAACAAACATTACAAATCAGAAACATATACAGGGTAATGCCGTTATATCCAATTCGTTAGATCTGCTTCGCTTTCTCTGTAAAGTACCTACTTGACCCCATCACCCCGTTCCCCAAACGACCCCTGGTTTGGTTTATCAACAAAAAAAGGTAGTTTGATTTGGTTCCTCGATGTTAATGCAACTCTATATCAATAATCTATCATACAACACTAGAAATCAGCAATCAAAAAATATGACAGACGCTTCAGTTCCAATGAAATTTTCATCAGAAGGGGGTAAACAAAACCAAAAACGCACAAACCTCCAAAGTCATTCAATGATCTCTCCCTTCCCAATATGCTGATCAGGCAATTCTGGCACATCATCAAGAGTGACATAGCCATACCTGCAATGAATAATGCATAATATTCACATTCCTTCATCTATCCCAATACGATGAATTTTAAATTGTTATGATCCGGATATTACCAATGGCCTGTTATGCTTCCATCTGAACCTGGGCTGTAGATAATCAAGTTTCCAGCATATTTGTGGCCTCCAATGTGAGAGCAAGCAGTAACAAATACCTGATTCATCAATCCTCGCAGCTCAGCCTCCACTTGGAACTTATCAATGAGGACAGGTCCACAAACACCACATCTATTATCTCGACTACCATGTGCACATACATTACATGGGAGCCAGTCAACGCCTCTTGCACTCCAGAAGCCCATGGTTTGTGATTCACAAGGAAATCATCAACAAAGCTGTCCACATCCAACTCTTTCAAGCCCCTTTGATTGAGAAACAAAAAACAACCTCAGAATCACAAAGTTAAAAATCCCCCATCAGATATCGCTAACACGCCCATTTAGTAATCACGAATACTTATCGAAAACCAGCCAACAACCTTCACTAAGTTTTTGTGCTGCACTTTCGACATCATTGCCACTTCCCTCGCAAACCGCACTTCTCTCTTGGCAATCTGCTCTGGGGTTTCTCCTCTATGAACAATTTTTACAGCAACATCTTGATTCTTATATCGAGAACAAACAAAACGCAACAAACAAACAGATTAAGAACACAACAGAACAGAACATCATCTTTGTAACTCGACACGAAAAACACATATTCGGCATCATAAACACCATGCAAAAACCCAACTCAATTTTGCATTTATATTTAACAAGATCTAAGATATCGTATTAAATTGCTAAACTTGAGAGACCAGAAATTAAGAATCTAAGACAAAACAAACACAGACGTTGTACTTACTTTCCTTCGTACACTTTGGCATGCGCGCCTTCCCCAATCCTCGTACCAACAAAAAGATGTTTTTGATCGATCAGCCACTTGGCATCCAAATCGAAATCCGCAACTGAATAAACCCCATTACCAGATCCCATAATTTTCTCTCTCTAAAATTCTAAAACAAGAACAACATACACTGACTAATTAACCAAAACAAAGGATACCCTTTATTTGTAGGACTACATTTGAAGTAAACATGGAAGCCTTGGTCTAGATAAAAATGAATAAAAATGGAAAAAACTAATGAATTAAGGAGACTTTGTATGATTGAAGAGGGAGAAAGATTAAGGCTTTCTATAATAAAAGGACTTGCTTGGTACTGTAGGTTTCAGAAAACAGACCCATCCCCGGAATCACGGTTGTGGATCCTACAAATATAGGGTGTCTTTTGTTTAAGGGGCAAAGAATAAAATCCCAGAGGCACCCACCAACAACCCCACAATTTTAAAATGGCCACTGATGAGAACTCTTTCAGTGGGAGTGGATTAGATTTATGATTGGGAATTCGGGAGAGAGAGAGGAAATCAGTAGAAGAGCAAAGCAGATAGAGTTGAGCAAGGCAGATAAGGATGAAACTGAGAGGATCCAGGTGGGGAGATTTGGGAATATGGTGGCGGCGACGGTGGCGGTGGGTGGGTTGGAAAGTGAGTTCAGTTGAGATTAATTTATTGGCCTTCTCCGCGTGTGGAATATTACTGTCCTGTCTTCTGGATCCAGAGATAAACTAGTCTCTGTCAGAGAATAGTGTGTTTCCTTTGTTTTTCTTCATTTCTAATTCCTTTTCCCTTATTTTATAAAAAGAGAAATGTAAAACGATTGCTAAAATTTTTTTGACGATCATTAAATGATTTTGCCTCGGGACTGTTCATAAAAGTATTTTATGTGTAATTTACTATATTCTACATAACTTTTATTTTATTAACTTATTTAAGTTGCTAATTTGGTCTTTTCACTTTTTTTTTATTGACTAAAAAAGTTTAATATGTGAATAATATAAATAAAATAATTACTAAAGAAATAGTTTTTTTTTAATAATATGATATTATGTACATTAAATGGTGGAGAGAGTGAGTTAAGCTTCACAATGAGGCAGTTATAGTAATTTGGTTCGAATTCACTTTGACTGTAATCGAATTTAGGATCTCTTACTTACAAAAGATTTTTCAATGTACCGAAGACACAGTGTAATAATACAATTGGTTGAAAACTTTAAAAAAATTTCAAACAATTGTATTATGACACTTGGTGTATTGGGTCGTGTTTACAAAACACTGAAAAATTTCTCCTCACTTAAAGTCAGAATGAATACTACACTAAGTGTGTGATATCCCGTCCCCAAAATTATTATTTTATTTTATTCTTGACGTATTTCGAAGATTTGATTGGAACTAGTTCTTTATTTCTCCAAATTTAAGAAAACGAAGTGAGGGGTACATTAGTCATTTCTAATTCTCTCGACCTTTTTGGTCAACTCTTGAATTGGTTAGGTAGAGTTCGATTCCATGAGCGCGTAGGCGCAAACAGATCTTATTTCCAAGTCCGAACGGAGAAGTTAGAGTCGTTTGAAGTTGATGGCATTTTGGTTATATTACCAAAATGCTATAAATTGGGGGGATTTCAGAAAATGGGAAGGGGGAAACGGCACAAAACCATTTTAGGGGGAAATTTGACCCATTAACCCACCAAACTTGACCCGCTTGTATCTTTTTCATCCGACTCCGTTTTGGATGATTTTGGTGTCCCTGGAAAGCTCTTGACGAGCTCTACATCTCTGTGATTTTATATTTTCCCATTTCTTTTTCCATCCGTGCAGTTCGAGGTCGCAAAGTCCACGACCTTGCTGGCGGATTTATCATCTTTCCGGCGATTCCGGCAACGATTTCCTTCGAATGAGGTATGAAACTTCATCTACTCTTCATAATCTTCAAGTGGGTATGCTTAGTTTGTGCTTTCGTATTCATTTTAGAGTTGGGTGTTTAGAACACCTAGAAATCCGGTTTTCTCCGGTGAAATTGGACTGTTTCCGGTTAGAATTTATCGCCGGCCTAGTTGTGAAAAGTGTTTCCCTTATTGAGCTCTAGCTACCACGTAAATTTGAGCTCATCTAGTTAATGTTGAAATTCGGGGTTTGTAAACCCTCCATCTTGGCTTCCACCGCGTGTGGCAGTGCGTGGGATCGTTCCCGAGTGTTGTCTAGGTTTTAAATACCTTCTAGTGACCATGTGAACCTATGTCTAGCTTGGTTTCCAAAGATTCAATTTTTGGGTGTGTAGATCAAATTTCTTGATCAAGGGTTTGGTTCAAATGTCAATTTGTTAATTTTGAGTCATGTTAGTTTTGGATGTTGTATACATGACTTCTGGACTACCGGGAAGTATTTTGGGATGTGTTATATGAATTGGAAGTGGGTTGTTACGTAAGTTGTAGAAAATTGATTTCTTTGCAAAGAAAACTCAAGTTTCGGGTAGCCTTCTTTGGCTCTTAATTTCTAGGCCTTTATGTGCTCCTTTGGAGAAAATTTTTAGTGTGTTGAAAGTACATATGCTCATGATCGTAACCCAATTGTTTTCACTCAATTTCGTTGAGTTTTGGTTGATCAAAACCTTCTTTAAGTTTGGGTCGCGGGCTGCCAAACAGCAGCAGAAAATTGGGTTTCCAATTTCAAGACTCCGTTTTTCCTTTTGGCATAACTTCCAATTTAGAGCTCCGTTTTCTACAAACTTTGTATGCTTTTAAAGTACAGAACACAAGCTTCAAAACCCATATAATATCACATGATTTGGTTTAGTTTGGAATGTCCCAAAGGGAGCCTAAACTTGGTCTAATAGTGCTGTTTCTGCAGATTTTGTGGAGAAGTAGAGTACTTTTTTTTTTTGCCACACCTATTTTCTTTTCCAGTTTCCCTTCTAATCTTCTTTACTACTAATTGAGTGATATTATTTGAGTGGTAGATCCCATAATCAGTTTACTTTCTTTAGATAATATTAATTTTGTTCCTTTGAAGAGCCTAATCGGAACACAAAAGTACAATCAAGAGTATAAATGCAAGTAGCACACATTACTAACCAAACTAAGCTATTAAAATGTGATTTCTTTTATAATTGGCCATCGATCTATTTTTATTAAATGTGGTTTGATTATGGATGGGTAATATTGTGGAAAAGTGATTCGAATTGCATATTGAAATGTGAATTATATATATACATACGCCATAGACCCATGTTAATTAAATGTGAATTCTATTGAAGTGTTATTTTATTTGTGGCCAGTGATCTATTTTCAGTAAGTATGATTTGACTTGTGGATTGGAAATATGGTTTGTATTGTATGATTGGATTGATGTGATGAAATGCGAGAGCTAGTAGTGGACCTTTAATCCATTGTTATGGGGTTTGTTGCTTCGAAACATGTTTCAACCCTCGTGTCATTATTCATTCTCGTTTCATTGAGTCTTTGTACCTTGAGTAACTTGATCCATGTCTTGTTTTATCGATTGGTGTTACACATTCTACTCCGCGATTTCGTTGAGTGATGGTCCGAAATCGTATCCTGGTTTGGATTCCGTTGAGTGATGGTCTGGAATCCATCTTACTCCACTCCGCGATTCCGTTGAGTGACGGTCCGGAATCGTATCTTGGTTTAGGTTCCGTTGAGTGATGGTCCGGAATCCCTCTTACTCCGCGATCCCGTTGAGTGATGGTCCGGGATTGCATCCACCTTAGTTCATGGAGTTTAGTTTGAGATGGTTGCAAAGTGTAGGTTTTGGATGAACAGTGTCGCCTAATTCTACTTTCATTGTGTGTATGTGAATATGGGTGTGAGATGTTATGGTCGTTTAAAATGAACTTTTGGATGTCTGGGTGCCTCCCTCGGAGTTTTCAAAAGTTTGGTATTGATTTCCTATGAAAGATTTATATTCAAGGTTTATAAATTATGATTGATGGCTGGTTTTATTATTGTATCACATGCTTATTTTATTGTCCCTCACCCGAGAGTCTCAGCTTATCTGAGTGCCTGAATTACCAGTGCACCAATTCCATAATATTGGCATTGACTTTACATATGACAGGTTTGGGTGGATTATGAGAAACTGCTTGATATTTTGGTTCCGTTGAGTGGTCCGGAACCCAATGTTGTTGGATTCCGTTGAGTGGTCCGGAATCCTTGCTCTTGTTCATTCCGTAAGGTGATTTAGAATCCTAAATTCGAGTAGATGGGAATTACCCACAATAGATATTGTGAAAATAAATTAGAATTACCATGTTATTATTCTTAACCCAAATTGGGAATTATGTAGAGTTCTTTAATTAAATTCGTGAAATGATATGTTACCTCATTGATTGATTAACGTAATTCAATGTTAATATTGTACTTTGTGATTACTTGATATGTTACAAGCTATGTATTGAAATATAATGTTGGAAGTATAGTGATTAGTATGATGAAGTGAAATGTGATGTAACTTGGGTATTGGAAATGGTTATGACACATGATTGTAATGCATATTGAATTGCTTGGGAGATGTGAGGTCTAGTAAATGACCGATGACCCACTGTGATGTGGATTTTACTCAAATATTACTTCGTTTCGTTGAGTTTCGTGAATTGGGTAACTTGAATCATGTCTTGTTCCTTCGACCCGTTGTTATGTTTCTTGGACTTCCGTTCAATTCGGTTGGGTGGATTGGAACTGAGTTCTGTTTGTATTCCGTTGAGTGATGGTCCGGAATCCCCTTTGGAGCCTTGGTCCGTTGTGCGATCCAAAATCCCCTTTTCCAAAGATGTAGTCTTCAACTGAATTGTGTTGCTCTAGCCTTGCGTTTCGACTTGTTGTATGTGTTATTGATGTTGTGATGGTTGATATTATTGATTGATGTGATCATGGAATGACGTTGGATATGAGTGGAGTTATCATGAGTATTTTAGTTGATTAATGTTTCTAGAGATTAATATGTTCTTTGTTAATTCTTAAATATGTTACTCGCTATGAAACGCGAATTTATGTGGAAAACGTGAGGAATTTATGTGAGGGTTGAAGTGGGATATGTTAATCGTCATGTGGGATTGTTATGTTGGATACCATGGTTATTGTTATGACTAGACTTGTTGATGAATGTGGCTAGAGAATGGTATTATACATCGTTGGTTCTTTGAAATGATATATGTTGTGAATTGCGGTATCATGTTGTGACATAATGGCCTATATATTGATGGAGGGGAAATCATGATTTTCAGATGGGTTGTTATGTAACCCTGAGTCTAGTATTTTCATGCTTGTCAAGTTCTATTGACTGATTGAGAAATGTTATACCTTTCGACTTAATCGGACTGTGTTATGTGTCAATTATTGTGCATGACGAACTACGAATGGCTTGATCCCTGTCTAGGGTACGTAGGCAGTCTAACAGGGAGGTTAGATGCAGCCATAAAGCATACGAAAATAACTATGTGGTTCGATTATTGGGTTGTGCTTGGCCATATCCCGGAGGTGGAATATGATAGATACGGATTTTTGTTGACGCCACGTGTCAATTCTGGACGTATGTCGGGATTGGGGCGTGACAAAGTGACTACTAAATAACTTATTTATATATTTGATTTGTAAAAGTTTAGGGAAAATGAAAGCTACTTCATCCCAAGGTCAAGCATACCACAAGACTCCTATTTACAAAAGGGGTTCTTAGGCTATTTTTGGTTTTTACAGATTGTCCACCAATAAGAGTTGCTTGCAATGAAACTCAAACCAAGACCTTACAACTCAACTAATTCTCGTTGAAAAGTACAATTATATTTTAGCAATCTTTTAACTAATTTAAACTAAATTATTAAGTCAAAAACTCCATGCAATAAACACTTTGTTTTAATCAAATTAGTTATATACGATAATATAATGTCTATTTATATCATTGATTCTAAGATTTGATAAAGAGAATATGTCACGCCCCAATTCCGACATACGTCTAGGATCGACACGTGATGTCACTAAATACCCATATCTCTAACTTACCCCGCCTCTGGGATAAGGCAAAGCATAACTCAAAAATTGAATCGCATAACAATTTTTCATATACTTTATGGCTGCATCTAACCCCTTGTTAGACTGCCTACGTACGCTCGATAAGGATCAAGCCATTCGTAGTTCACCATTCACCACATTCCAACGTTTATCACAGTACGTTCCAACAAAGCATTCCCTCCCCCCCCCCCCCCCCCCCAAAAAAAAAATCAACTATTGAAACTTGACAAGCATGAATTACTAGATTCAAGACTACGTAATAATCCTTATGACCTTCAAGATTTTCATTTCACCAATCATATAATCACTATGTTTTCAACATAATATCGCAATTCATAGCATGTAATATATCAAAGAATCAACAAAGTACAATATTATCCTCTAGTCACATTGATCACTAATCTAATCGTATTAATAACAATCATATCCAACATAATTCCACAATCACTTCAAGTAACCAATTCCATGAATCAAGGTGGTACAATATTAAAATTTAATTACGTTAATCAGTCAACAAGATCACATATCAATGCAAAAAATTTAATAAAGGAATTCTACATAATTCCATGTTTGGATTCCAAGTAATCACATGATAAGTCTAATTTATATTCACAAGGTAGGTAATTCCAATTTACTTGAATCCAGGATTCTAGTCTAACTTATGGTATCGAACAAGAGTAAGGATTCCGGACCACTCAACGGAATCCAACCAAGTACAACTAATCCTTATCATCCCTAGAATGCGTATGCTTCCCCAACGCGGATATACCAAGCAAAACCATATGCATAGTCTACTAACATAGGCAGTGATCACCCAACACAGATATACCAAGCATGATCACTCCTAGAATACGTATGGTCCCCCAACGCGGATATACCAAGCAGGACTGTATCCTATAACTCTAGGTAGTGATCACCCAATGCGGATATACCAAGTATGATCACTTTTAGAATGCGTATGGTCCCCCAATGCGGATATACCAAGCAGGACCATAAGCGTAGTCTAATCGTGCAAGCAGTGATCACCCAACGTGGATATACCAAGTATGATCACCCTTGAATACGTATGGTCCCCCAACGCGGATATACCAAGCAGGACCATCCATATACCTCTGCTACATAGTGCAGATAGATCAACACCCAATCCACTTACTCGTATCTCAACCTCTATGATTTACATCGTAATCACTTGCACCATCAATTCCTCATGATCACTAACTACCATGTGTACACAAACCTATACGATCTACAGAACACTTCTACTAGGATGTTAGGCTCACAATATCGTAACATTTATCATACTTATAATTTACATTACTAAAAAGATAATTAGCCACATATATATCACAATCATCATCAGTACACAAACGAAATCATGTTTAATAAATATAGGTCCATGGCAAAATATATAAAAATCACGTTTCAATAGAAATCACATTTATAAGACCAATTCATATTCACAAATGATACTAATATAAGAAATTAAGATAATAACCATATCACATAATTCAAGTCACTCTCTAACCAATGTAGGCCCACTAGACTTCACTTAGTCTCCCATAGTACTAATTTTAGCATTTAGAATGTTTCAAGACTTTTTGACCAAAAGTCTGCTCTCGGTCAACGGTAGGGTTCACAATTCTACCTAATTCGATCCGGAAGATTCGCACATTGGATTTCGGATCCGTAACTTTCTAAAATCAACATTATGCTTCAAAAACAATATACTAAAATTTCGTCATGATTAACGGTCAGATATTCGCCAATTACAAATTCAAGTGGCGGCCAACGTTTGATTTTACAAACTTAGAAATTCAATTCGGGAAGATCTGTATGTCGGATCCCCGATCCGTAAGTTTCTATGGTCCTAAAATATTATGTATTATAAGGTATTAAAGTTTGGTAATGATCCAATGGTCGGGTTGTCGATTCAAATTTTGATCAAGTGATGTATCATAATGAAACTAGGTTCAAACAATCAAACCACTTCATACGGATATCAATTATGAATTCAAGGCATCTAATTGGACTTAGAAAGACATCGTCGGCCCACTAGCCATGCGCCGCCATGAGTGGCGGTCGGCTGCCCCGACTCGGCGGAAAATTCAACTATTTCAAAAAATTACCAAATTTTACAGGCAAATAGATCTCAGTGATTGGAATAAGTTTCATACATGCGGCCAAGTCCAATTTGACCCGGAAAAGCTCCATTTGCCCTCGAACCCGTCAGAAAATCTAGAAATGGGTGTTCCTCGATTCATCGCCAAAATGAACTCCGACACCTCATCCAATGCTTGGGCCTTGCTCCAGGGGTTGAGGGGAGTCTATTGGTGATGGTGATTGGCAGTAATCGTTGTCGAAATCACTGTAACATGAGAAAACTCGCCGGAAAACCCCCAGTAATTTGTGGCTTCAAACTAGAAAAATGGAAAAGAAAAATGGAAATCTAACACTACAGGGATGTAGGACTCATCAAGAGATTTCCATGGATACCAAGATCACCAAAAACGGAAATTGGATGAAGGAGATATGGCCTAGTCAAAAATGATCGTTCATGGGTCAAAAATGACCTAACTCGGGTCTCTCTCCTTTCCCCTCCTTACTCTCCCTTCTGATTGGGCTGCTCCTCCCCTTTTCTCTCTTGCATTCTCTCCTTTCTCCCCTCTGTTGCCACTTGGCAGCTTCTAAACATTTATTTATTTATTTCCCAACAACTAAAACGTCTCTAATTTCTTTGTTATAACACCATTTCACGAACGGTTTTCACCTACGCGTTCGTGAGATCGAGCTATATTCGAAAATATAAATTATGACCTCGAAAAGTTCTACGGAATTTAAATAATTAATTTTGAAACTTCAACCCTCATAACTAGTTTAATTAAAACCTAAATTCAAATAAATTAATATAAATTCTCGAAAAATAATATAAAATCTCAATAATACAAATACTTTAATTTATAACAGTGAAATCTAGGAACGGGATTTCACATAATATTTTCAAGATGTGCATAAACATAAAACATACACACATTGCTCTAACTAAATTAACTAAGAACAATTCTGCAAGAAAATGGAAGATATGTGTTTTGTGACATTTATTTCGTAGATTCTATGAAGGATAAGAAAATGTTGTTGAAGAAAAGAAATGTAAAATGGGCGATAAGAAGACGAATACAACACAATGATACAATTGCAGCTTCCAGAAAGTGCCCTTTTGGTAGCCACTAAGGCCAAAAACCCATCACAATAATTGAATAACCAATGTCTTATCTTCTTATATATAAAGCCAAGCCCACCAATGAAATTTATGGGATCACAAGCTTCACAAAAAATAATTGGACAGAAATGCTCCTCAAAGAAAAAAATTCAAAAGCAACACAAAATAATACATTAAAAATGGTAGGGGTATAATTAGTATCTCACAATAGGATAGCAATAATGTGATTCAATCAGTTGTTCATTAAATATTATTTTCTCTATTTTTTTAAACATATTCAAAACATTTTAAGAAGCATGTAATGCTGGTTATAAAAAGGTCTTTCGCACGCGCATAATAATGTAATTGAATTAGTTGTCAAATGATTTTTTTTTTGAACAAACGATATTATCTATACTAAGGAGGAGGGGGCGGGCTTAGCCTCACAATAAGCTAGCAATAATTGACATCAGTTGTTTATTAAATATTATTTTCTCTATTCTTAATGTAAATTCAATAGAGATCGATTTTATTATGTGTATTCAGCTACTTTAATTGATTATTTATTCACTTCAAATATTTGACTTTCTTTTTGTCAATTTACGCATATAAATACATTTAAAACGTGTAAGTCGCGCGTAACACGCCGTGATTAAAAAAATGTCTTCCCCACATGTGTGTGAACGCGCATGAAGGCTAGTTAGAAAGTAAAACACATTACTGTGGCGCTTCTGAAACTTGAATGTGACAAATATGACAGAGACAATACGGATGTGTGACTTAGATATCAGGTTGGAGGGAAATGGACTGAAGTACAAGGGTTAAGGCAAAGAGATATGTGAGAGTACAAAGGTTAAGGCAAATAGACATGTGAGAGGTTTTAAGTTTGATGTCAAATTATTATGATACATATTTTATTGCGTTTTTTAGGTGATATTTTTCAATGTACTAAAAACACAGCTCGGTATACCAAATGTCATCACGCAAATGGTTGGAAACTTAAAAAGAAAAATTCAACTACTTGTATGATGCCACTTGATGTACCAAATTATATTTCAACACACGAAAAAGTTGTCGCTCTCCTAGTTCAGATCTACTACTCTTTATTTTAAACAATCGTTGTATTCACTAAAAGATAAAAAGACATGCTAATATTTTGGTCCCAATAAGCAAGAACCATACCATCTACTTGGAAATATCAAGCAAGCGTCCCGCTGGAAATAAAATGTAAAGGCAAATATTATATCAACGAAACAAAAGAAGGTATTGCAATACATTTGGTGATTAGGTGACCTAACAACAAAAAATATATAAAAAAATAACGAGTCAATAATTTAAACACTGAACTAAATGATCCTTACGAAGATATGGGCTGTTGAAGAGTTGGATCATCACCTTCCTTAACTATATCAAACAACATGTGCACCTACCATGTGCACCTACAAATACATGGGAGCCAGTCAACGGCTCTTGCACTCCGGAAGCCCATGGTTTGTGATTCAGAAAGACATTATCAACAAAGCTGTCTACATTCGACTCTTTCAAGCTCCTTTGATCAACAAACAAAAACAACTTCAGAATCACAAAAAGGGATTTACAGGCAATGAATCAGTCGTAAATTGAGCCATTAAATTCAATTTCTAGAACTAATTTTAGAAGCTAACACATATCTAATCATCTATTTAGTTCAATATATTCAGCACAATCTCGTAATCAAAAGAGAAGTCGAAACAAAAATTACTTCAGTCTAAACTAGGAAAATAAAATTGCACTGCTCATGTTGGTTATGGAATGGGCCCTCGATTATGAATTAATTTTGGTTTGCCATTGTGTGTTTGTGTGGGCCGTGCTGGGTTGGGCTGCTGCATTTGGGACCAGGGTGCAGCTCTCACGCGTTTTGGGCTAGGTTTCATCGAAAGATCAGATGACTCCTTTGCCCCCTTCAGTCCTAATCCAACGGCCACCATTTGGGGCGTTTGTGTTCTGCAATTCGGTGGGAGGCTCATCAAGGAGATTGTACAGAAAGGCAGAAGATCTTGTAGAGCATAAAATTAAAGCTAAACATTAATAATGTTGGCTGATCTTTAATATCTTCCATAAGTACCTTCTTTTTTTTTTTTTTTTTTTTTTTTTTTTTTTTTTTGTCGAACCTTAAACACCATTGAATTTCATAGATTTTGATTCATATTTAAACTTTTGAACTTATGTACAAAATGCAACTCACACAATGCAATTTTTGTATTCTCAAGATAATGGATTCAGTAAATAATGAATATATATATATATATTATAATACTCTAATATTATATATATTATTCGGTTCGGATTCGGATACGGATACAAATTGGAGACCCCTATAACCATATCTAAAACCATAACCAAATAATATTTATGATTTTTCCCCATACCCAAAATATACCCGAATTTTCATACCCAAATCTAATCCATTTGGGTGGTTATCCACGGTTATTGGGTTTAACGGGTAGAATTGTCGTCCGTTGTGGCAACAGCAATGTTGTTGCCACTACTCCAACCACGGCAGCAGCTGTGAGATCATCGCTTTACTCCTAGTCTATGATGCACGGACACTTCTGTTTGGTCTCGTATCCCGTATCTGATACTTGATTGGATACGATACTCTCAGATACTCGTCCGACATGTATCCTGGTTGATGGACACGAATTTGACATGATGGATACGCGTATCCTCCATTTAAGATACACATATCCGGCTTTTAGGATACATTTACACTTTCAAAAAAGGTAATGAGGAGGAGAAAATTAATAGGAGGCATCTATAATTAAAAGTTGCTGAATACAAAGAGATTCCCTCTAATTAAAACCATGAATACGACTCTCACATTTCTTCTACAATACAAAGAGCTTCCCTCTAATTAAAACCATGTACTTGAATTTGAATGATGAATTATGTTTTAAAATGTTTATTTTTGTTGCTATAAACATTTTTATTTGCCATATCCATAGCATATCGTATCTTAATTTTTAAAGATTTTCCGTATCGCCGTGTTGTGTCGTGTCATATCGTTGTATCAGCATCCGTATCCATCTTCATAGCCAGTCTTGGATCCTTCTTGATAGCTCCCCAAGGGCATCATCTAAGGCGCTGGCACACGAGAATGAAAAGATCTGCTTAGACTCCATAATATATATTATAAAGTGAATTAAGTTTTGAAATTTATGTATTATGGAACTTAGGTATTATATAATGCATGGAAAAGAATGTCAACTATCAATATTATAATTCAGTTCCTTTAAAAAAAAATTTAAATAACTTCTGAAGAAAAGCTTGAGTAATTAAGAGAAGCTTGCTTTTTACGGACAAACCTACCAGATTGCAGAACCATGCATATCCATAGGCTCATAAACAAGTGATGGTTTGGACTCTCTGGTTTCTTTCAACTGCTTTTCCTCACTTTCACCGTTCTCACTATTCTCAATCTGATTGCCCTTTTCTTGGTGAATCTGATTGCTATTTTCTTGTGGCTTATCCTCGATTTTCTTATTTTCTTCTCCATTTGGAAGCTCACGGTCATTAATTTCTTCAGCTTCATCAGAAGATGCTCCCATTTGGCCCCTATAAAGAATGAAATTGAATTTCGTGTTCAGCTAAGTAAAGATTCAACTCTAAATTTCGTCAATAGCAATTGAGTAAGAACAGGTATGATCAAGCTTAATAACAAAGCACAACAACATTACAAATCAGAAACATATACAGGGTAATGCAATTATATCCAATTTTTTTGTGCTTTCTCCACAAAAGTTACTCCATGTTAATGTAACTCTATATCAATAAATCTATCATACAAGACTAGAAATAATCAGCAATTGAAAAATACGACAACACAAGCTTCTGTCTAGTGAAATTTTCATCCAAAGACAGTACGCAAAACCAAAAACATACAAACCTCCAATGTCGTTCTCTAATCTCTCCCTTCCCAATATGCTGATCAAGCAATTCCGGCACATCACTAGGAAAGATGTAGCCATACCTGCGATTAATAATACATAATATTCAAACTCCTTCATCGATCCCAATACGACAAATTTTAAATTGTTATGATGCAGATATTACCAATGGTCTATTATGCTTCCATCTGAACTTGGGCTGTAGATAACCAAGTTTCCATCAAACTTGTGGCCTCCAATGTGAAAGCAAGCAGTAACAAATACCTGATCCGACAACCCTCGCAGCTCAGCCTCCTGTTTGAACTTATCAATGAGAACACATGCACGATAACGATTCCATTCATTTCGACTCATATGTGCGCATATAAATACATTGGGGCCAGTCAACGGCTCTTGCACTCGGGAAGCCCATGGTTTGTGATTCACAAGGACATCATCAACAAAGCTGTCCACATCTGACTCTTTCAAGCCCCTTTGATCAATAAACAAAAACAACCTCAGAATCACAAAATAGGATTTACAGGCAAGGAATTAGTCGTAAACTGAGTCATTAAATTCAATTTCTAGAACTAATTTCAGAAGCTAACACATATCTAATTATCTATTTAGGTCAGTAAATTCATGTTGGTTATGGAATGGGCCCTTGATTATGAATTAATTATGATTTGCCATTGTGTGCTAGTGTGGGCCGTGCTTAACAGCTGGGTTGGGCTGCTGCATTTGGGCTCAGGGTGCAGCTCTCACGCGTTTTGGGCTGGTTTTCACCGAAAGATCACATGACTCTTTTGGCCCCTTCAGTCCTAATCCAACGGCCACCATTTGGGGCGTTTGTGTTCTGCAATTCAGCGTGGGTTTCATCAAGGGGATTGTGCAGAGAGGCAGAGGGTGACATCGAGTTTTGGTTCTGTCTTCTTCAACTCTCATATCTTCCCTTTTTCTGAATTTTCTTTATTTCTCATCCTTTAAACCTTGTATTTTTTTAAATTTTAAATATTTTGTGATGCAGGTAGATGAACATGTTCAAAGGGAAATCATGAACCACAGATCACTGCATCCGAATATCATTTGATTCCAAAAGGTCAGTGATCATAAACTATTTTCATTTTGTATTTTAAGTATCTGCTGAGGGTGGGTGGATGAAGACAGAACACTAAATTTGGCCTCTGGTGTGCTTAAACTGGTACGGGGGATAGTTAGACTTTGAGCCCGGGATGCAGTAGGACTAAGAGAAATGCCCTACCCACCGGGGCAATCCACCACTTGCAGAATTGTTGTCAAAATAACTCTGCTAAAAGTATGAGCTATACTTCCTGCACTTTGTTTTTACTGTGAATTGGAAATAGTCTTTAGAGTGGCTTATTTGAGATAACTGATAAAGAGGTTTGTGTTTAAGACTTGAAAGTAGTGCGGTGTCTTTCTTGCTGGTTCTGCTCACACCACTTCAAAATTAGGACGGTGCAAAAAATTAGTTTTGTGTTACCTATTTGGTTTTGGTGTGCTATTTGGGTTTGGATTTTGACTTCTTAGTTGGTTTCCTTGGTGGAGAGATTTTGTTAATTACCTATTTGATTAGGATTTGGATTTACTTCCTATTAGGATTCTTATTGTAACCTAAGTCCTATGCACTATAAATAGGACCTTAGGGTTAGTGTATTTCGTGTGGCTCATTCGTGTAGCAATTTGGTGAGAGTCAATTTGTGAGTTTGTGAGTTAGAGAGCAATTTGGGAGAATCTTCTCCATTTGTTTGAGTTCTCTACTCGTTTGGTTTAGGGTTTGTAAGCTAAAAATATGAGCTATACTTCCTGCACTTTGTTTTTACTGTGAAGTGGAAATAGTCTTTAGAGTGGCTTATTTGAGATAATTGATAGAGGTTTGTGTTTAAGACTTGAGAGTAGTGCGGTGTCTTTCTTGCTGGTTCTGCTCACACCACCTCATGTAGCCATTGTGATGGAGTACACGGCTGGGTGAGAACTCTTCGAGAGAATATGCAGTGCTGGCAGATTTAGTGAGGATGAGATAAAGTAGTTTCAAATGCAGATAAAATTTCTTTGGAAATGATTTTAGTGTAGAGTCTCAAATATGGGATCTCTGAATGTCCCCTGAAATGGAATCCATCTCAATTTTCGTTTAGTTTCAGATAGGGAAAGTTAGGTCTGAAGCATTTTTACATAAACAGTCAGTCATAATATAACTAAAACTTACTCTTTCGATTTAATTGTTGTTTTGCATCAGGCAAGGTTTTTCTTCCAGCAGTTATATCAGGAGTTAGCTGCTGTTATTTAATGGTATGTAATGTGGCACTTTTTGGCTAATGCGTCGTATACTGTTATTTCTTTCTCTTTTGATATTGGAAGTGTTGGTTGTATTAATGAAATAATTCGTTTCAATAGTATATGACTTAGTTTTAATAGTATGACTCAGTTTTTTAATAGCACTCGGGTGGGAACATGGGTCGGCTCATGTTTTAGTCTCTCCATCGTAAGCAATTTTACATGGCATTCTTCTATGTAGCTATAGGTTAGACAACACTCTCAGTATTCCATAATCAAACCACCATTTGAACTTTTTTCATCCACCAAGTTAAGCTTTTATGTGCCATCTTGAATAGTTTTAAGTAATTGCTTCAGATTACACCAGTGCAACATTGTTGTTCTCTTCCTTACCTCTCAAGCTTGCTTAATATACTTATTCTTATTATTGTTGTATTGTTAAGAAATACTCTACTGCGGTTTCAGTTCATCGTTATGAATTGGATTAAAATTAACCACACATTGGTTATTTATCTAAATCCCATAAATTCGGATTAAAATTAAAGCAACTACAGAACAAAGACCTTAAGAAATCAACGCGAATTTACCTGTATTTGATCATTTGTGGGAAAATCAACACATCGCCGTCAGAAAACTCAGTTCCTTTGTGTCCTTCAATTACTGTCAGCAACGTCTATAAAAAACCAAGAAAAAAAATGAGTAACGGAGTCAACTCAACTCAACACCAGAACTCAGTAGCTCCAGGAAATAAGAAACGGCAGAAACGCTGACGAATTGAGCTGGAAAACGGACCTTAAAGGTGATGTCATTCTTGCGAGCTTTGAGAGCGGAAGCAAAGAACTTAGGGAGCGGATCGGACTCAGAGCCTTTGATGCACCACGGCCAAGCCTCGAAGGTCTTGTAGCAGAGGAAAATGTGGCAAATGTCCAACTGTGTATCGTCATCAGTGTCTTCATCAGACTCATATGGCATAGTCTTATAGTTGTCCCAATTAGCAAGACCATCAGGCAAATCCCATTTTACCATATCCACTCCTGTTTTGTTCACCTTAATTCTATTATCTCCTCCATAAAATTTTGCTTTTACAAGAACTATGTCGCCGCCTTTCAGATTGAGCTTCTTGTTTGAAAGATTTCCCAACCAAAGATAATATTCATGGGAAGCAGTTACGGTGGCCTTCATTGGCCAGTTGCGAAAATTAGTTCGCTGGGTACAATTAACAACATCAATGCATAGAGACCCAGTTGAGTCGGAGTTGTCTGAAGAATAAACGATGCCCAAAGCCAACCCTCCTATATAATCAATACTTGGCGGCACTGTAAATTTGACAGTTTTATCCTCTCCCGCGACATAGGCTAACCAGTTAGGAATATCATTTCCGGAGAGAAAAATTCCACCAAATGCATTTTTCTACAACATGGGGTGCAAAGTCAGTATAAGCAACAATACAAAAAGCAGAGAGAGAGAGAGAGAGAGAGAGTACCATACCGTTCGGAGGTTCTCCTTAAAAGTATCAGTGAGACTGGTACACCCTTCCATATGAATTAAATCCATGTAGTCCAATGAGCTCTCCAAGTTTGGAATATCTTTGAGTTTGCGGCAGTCTTTCAGTTCCAATACCCTCATTTTCGACATCTCTGAAAAGTCGGACATTATTTCCAGTGCAGTGCAGTAATTCGCTTTCAGTAAAAGCAAACTGTTCGGCAAATCTGGGATTGCCTGAAGGTTTGTGCAATGATCTAGATATAAACTCTGAAGCTGAGAAAGGCCACTGAGAATGGGTAGCCTATTAAAACCATTCCTACTTAGACGTAAAGCTGTTAAAGAAGATAGAGTCCCAATTATTTCGAGAACGGCACCATCTGTTATATTGCAGTCGCTGAGATTTAATCCCTCAATCGTCTTCAGTTGTGCTAAAAAATGGAAACCCCCGCACAAACCCTTACAGCCGCTGAGGTCCAATACCTCGAGATGCGGGAGTTTTGAAAAGTTTGGTAATTCAGTCAGGTTATGGCAGTGTCTAAGATGGAGAAACTTCAACTTCTTAGGCAACTGTTACTCAAAAAGAGAAAACAATAATAAAAATCCAAATAAATAAAAGAGAGAATGCATGACGATGACTGATGTTCATATTTACAAGGACATTGATAATTATATCGTACCAGCTCCGAATCCTCCCAAACTCGTACCATCTTGCTGTTGCTCAGATTTAAATAAACTAGGTTTCGTTGATCAAAATCTGCTGGTATGGCTTCATGAGGAAATCCAATCCAATACAACAATCTTAACTCCTTGGAAAGATGTTTGTAGCTTCCAGTCAGCTTTACGTTTTCCAGCATGAGAAATTTCAGACACCACATCTTCTTAAACGCTTCCGTACTGAAGCTTTGCTCGTCATCAGAATATAAGCGTAGTCCTTCAACTGCTCCTGTTCCCTGTTAGAGATAAAAAAAAACAAGAAAAGGATAATATTCACACGAAGCAGAGCCGTGAATTGGATGAATGAACTACTAGAAAGGTAGGGCAAACAAAATAATTATGTATTTTCTCCTTCAATTTACAGTGGATGACAGCTTTTCTTTTCTTCTTTTTCTTCAAATATACTATGTACGGCATACATTATATATATATATATATATATATATATATATATGCGGATATGCGTATATACTTCTCTTTCTTTACATGTACTTAACATAACATCTTTTTATCGCAAAAGTACTTACAGATTTGTTCCTTAGCACGATTTTTGCATCTTCACTATGCCGCAATCGACTACGTCTTCCAAATTCCACAGGAGATTCTGCCCGCACAATTTCTCTTCCCATATCTCGAATCAAATCATGCATCCTCAATTTTTTATCTTCACCAACATATAAGAGACATCGATCACAGAGTGTGGTAATTTCTGCTTCTACAGAAAAATGACTACAACCATCCAATATTGCCGTGACAATACTTATATCCACTCCAATAAAGAAACAAGATATGTCAAGGAACACACCCTTCACATGACCATCAGGTAGCCCATCGTAGCTTAATTTAAGCTTTTCATAAATTTTTTCATCTGGAATATTTCTCAATTTATCCAATGTACCTTTCCATATGGTTTTACTCTTTTTCTTAGCCAACAAACGACCAACAACTTTCAGAGCTAGGGGCAATCCTCCACAATAATCAACAATATCTCTTGCCAATTCAATATATTTTTTATCGGGATGATCATTTCCAAAGGCATGCCAACTAAGGAGCTCAAGAGCTTCTTTCTTTGTCATTGCTTGTGCCTTATATTTTTTATCCACCTTTTGTATATTCAGCACATGTTCATCTCTTGTTGTTATAATAATTCTGCTCCCTGGACCAAATGAATCATGTTCTATTGCCAATTCATCTAATTGGTCTGCATCATCTATGTCATCAACCACGACAAGTACCTTCATGCTTCCAAGTCTTTTCTTGATCTCTTTGGTCCCTTCAGCAACATTGCTTACCTTAATGTCAGGCTGTTTTAAAATATCTCGAAGAAGTTGTTCTTGCAAACTAACCATCTCTTTCTTTTTACTCCTCACATCTTCAAGGTAACAGTGACGACTAAAACTATGCTGATTATTGCTACAAACGGCTCTAGCAAGCGTTGTTTTACCTATACCGCCCATACCACAAATTCCAATTATTCGAACATCAGGTGAACCTCCAACATCTAAGTATTTAGTACTGAATTCTTGCACACGAAAAGCCATTCCAACTGAGTGCTTGGCTTCTTTAAAGTCTGTGGTTTTCAGTAGCCCCTTGACGTCCCCAACAATTTTCTCAATAAACACCCCTTCACACCTATAAGTAGAAATTCCAGATTACGAGAGCCATACTAAATGCCTTATTCATAATGACTAGATATTTACATATTGAAACAGATTTGAATACACTGGATTAATTGAGCTCAATTCAACCAAGTATCTAATCTTTAATTATAATGTGAATACATTAGATCATTGGTGATTGGACTATTATGCAATTGTAGCTTTCAGTAATATAATTAAGAATCTATTAAAATTGGTATTTAATTTGATAAAGTGTGGAGCATTTGTCCTTCACACACCCATAAAAAACAAAGCATGTACCCGGCGTTTCACTTCCTTAATTTTGACCGAAATTCTTATGCAAATGCTCTACCTTTAATAAAATTCATATACCAATTGTAATAAATTTTTATGTAGGGACCAAAATTACAGTTCGATCATAGTTTAGAGATCAACGATCCAATTTTTCTCATCACATATAAAATCAGATTCAATGCCTTAAGTATAATATCTTAACTTTGGTTGATTAGTGAAATATGGTGATATGAAATTTGAAGTAAACAAAAAAGTATACCCGTCGGCCGTGGTTTTGAGGTTCCAGCCGCCCAACTCTGCAGAAGCCTTAAGATCCTCTCTCCATTGCTTGACCTCATTTCGATCTTCATCCTTTTCATGCGTCTGAAATGCTTCCCCAAAACTACCTTTCTGTTTCCTGACTTGAAAAGGTTCAACGTCGTAGAATATTGGACAGACTATTTTCCCCTCTTGATCTTTTAGGCACCTCATGATCTTCGATAGCTCCCTCAGGCACCATCGGGACTCCGCGTACTTCTTCGAAAAGACGATGATGGCGATTCTAGACAATTCGATTTCTCGGTCAAGTTCTCTCTGTATGTTTTCCCCCCTTGTGAGCAGGTTGTCCATAAACGTGTTAATTCCGGCGTTGCGTAACGCAATGAAGAGGTGGTCTGTGAAGGTTTTGCGGGTGTCGCCACCTCTAAAGCTCAGGAACACCTCGTACTTCCAGCGGTTTGAGCTCCGCGAGGAAGTCGAAGAGGCGGCAGCGGCGGCTCCATGGGCGGAGCTGCTGGTATCCATTGCAGCCTGTAGAAGTGTAGCTTGGCTTTCAAATAACCAAAGTCAAGTCTAACCTAAGATTACCCAGTGTCGGTGGCCCTTTTAAATTTTTTGCATGGGCCAATGATGTCGGACAAGGATTTTTCTGCCTATCACTTCTCGTGTGCTTTCATATTTTCCTGTTTTATACGAAATTATATTAATATTTTATATTATTTTTTTATAAAATTAATAAGATAAAAATAAATAATAATATAAAATGTTAAAATGATTTAATCGTGACTACACAAATAGAAGAACATAGAAAATAAAAAAAGCAAACAATCTTTGTCCAATGATGTCACTGCCATGTCGAACACGCGTGAGTGCTTTTCCACCACAGTTTACGATGCAATTTCCTTCCTTTTGTAGTTTTTTGAGAAATCTGCCGCCAACTTTGACCAGTTGACTTGACGTCACGACAGCGTTATAAGAATCTTCGGTGGAGAGCAAGTTCCAACCGTTGGAGTCAGTCTAGAGAGTATCAATGGGAAGAGTCATCATCTCCAGTTTACTTTACCAATCAATGGGAACAGTAGTTGAATTTCTCGATCAAGATTATGCAGGAGGCATCGGTGTGCAAGCCAGACTCGACAGCATAGCCACACTACACAACCTCTCAACCTGCCATCGGACTATTCCGTCTCCGTCTCTTCGGGCGTAGTGTTTTCGTTGTAACAAATAATCCAGGGCTTGGAAAAATCAAGCCAACTAGTTGAGGAGGCAATTACACTACTTGACGACATTGTTTCTTCATCGAAGACTGCGCTCAAGGAAACTGCAGGTATTTGCGACATAGTCTGGGGGCTGGTTGAGACCATTGAAAAGGAATCGATGAAATGCAAGGAGCACGCTGCGAGTATCTTCCTGCCTATATGTCAGAGCTGCAGAGAGACGTACAGAGGACTAATACTGAGAGAAGAGCAATGCCCAGACTGCTTCGGCTGAGCGTGGATGGGACGTGGACGGCTAAAGCCACGGCACAGGAGTTGCTGTTTCTCTTGAAAGACTGTTCCAATTATGGTTCGAGAAACAAGCGGTCGAGGAATAAGGATATAGAGCAGATTATGCAGGACATCGATGCTGCGGCGGCGCCCCGCCGGGGGGGGCGGCGGTGGGGGAGGAGAAAGAGCTGATGGGATGAGTACAACGGTATTGAGGCGTGGAGGAGATGCTTGCAAAGATCAGCAGTGGACGATGATCTCGACCAAACTCTGAGCTTTGCTATCTACGAGGAGAACGCCGTCTTTTTCTCTCTTTTGAAATTTAGACTTCTTTGACAAAAATTATCATAAATTTTGATAGAATCAACAGCAGGCAAATCGAAAACAATCACAAGAGCTTAGAAAACACCACGTCAAAGCAGTCTCATAACAAATCCATTCAACAGTATATTGGAACAACACATCAGTTGTGTAAGCAATCAACTACGGAAAGGAATAGTGAATATTTTTGTAACTGTATATGGCTTAGCTTCGGGAAATCATCCCACCCTCCAAAAATGAACGTTTTTAGTGTAGCTACCATGTTCTCCTTTCATGTAAGAGCTTATTTAATTGACGTTATAACATCTTTCTACAAAAGCTATAGGCCTCCACACCTGTGGCAGAAACCCGACATGGATTAGAGTATGTTTCAGCCTGACCTTCTATAAAAGCTATAGGCCACTGCCGCTGTTGCGACTGCTCCAACCAAGGCAGCAGCTGCGAGGACATCGCTTTGCTCCCAGTTCCCGATCAAGCTTGACAGCCTCCCTAAGGCATCCTTCCTGGCACACGACTCTCTGGTTTCTTTTAGCTTCTTTTCCTCACTTCCACATTCTGCTACAAACTTACTTCTTTGCAGCATGTAAATCCATTACTATTAGCCCCTTGCAACAGCCTGAAAAGTTCTCATTCTTCTGAATCTGATTGCTGTTTTCTTGGGGCTTCTCCTTGATTTTCTTACTTTCTCCTCCATTTGGAAGCTTCAGGTCATTAATTTTTTCAGCTTCATCAGAAGATACTCCCATTTGCCCCCTGTAAGGAATGAAATTGAATTTCGTGTTCAGTTATTTAAAGATTCAACTGTAAGTTTCGTCAATAGCAATTGAGTAAGAACAGGTATGATCATGCTTAATACACAATTTGACAACAATTAATCAGAAGAACATTACAAATCAGAAACACATACAGGGTAATGCCGTTATATCCAATTCGCTAGATCTGCTTCGCTTTCTCCATCTCTGTAAAGTTATGCTTCCATCTGAACCTGGGCTGTAGATAATCAAGTTTCCAGCATATTTGTGGCCTCCAATGTGAGAGCAAGCAGTAACAAATACCTGATTCGTCAATCCTCGCAGCTCAGCCTCCTCTTTGAACTTATCAATGCGGACAGGTCCACAAACACCACATCTATTATCTCGACTACCATGTGCACATACAAATACATGGGAGCCAGTCAACGCCTCTTGCACTACGGAAGCCCATGGTTTGTCATTCACAAGGACGTCATCAACAAAGCTGTCCACATCCGACTCTTTCAAGCCCCCTTGATTGAGAAACAAAAACAACCTCAGAATCACAAAGTTAAAAATCCCCCATCAGATATTTAGTAATCACAAATACAACCTCAGAAACAAAACGCAACAAACAAACAGATTAAGAACACAACAGAACAGAACATCATCGTTGTAACTCAACACGAAAAACACATATTCGGCATCATAAACACCATAATTGCACAACACCAAATCAAGTTTTGATCTTTGATTAGTTCTGCAAAAACCCAACTCAATTTTGCATTTATATTTAACAAGATCTAAGACATCATATTAAATTGCTAAACTTGAGAGACCAGAATTTCAGAATCTAAGACAAAACAAACACAGACGTTGTACTTACTTTCCTTCGTACACTTTGGCATGCGCCTTCCCAATCCTCGGACCAACAAAAAGATGTTTTGGATCGATCAGCCAATTGGCATCCAAATCGAAATCCGCAGCTGACTAATTAACCAAAACAAAGGGTATCCTTTATTCGTAGGACTACATTTGAAGTAAAGATGGAAGCTTTGGTCTAGATAAAAATGCAAAAAACTAACGAAGTAAGGAGACTTTGTATGATTGAAGAGGGAGAAAGATGAAGACTTTCTATAATAAAAGGACTTGCTTCGTACTGTAGGTTTCAGAAAACATACCCATCTCCGGAATCACGGTTGAGGATCCTACAAATATAGGGCGTGCCTTTTGTTTAGGGGGCAAAGAATAAAATCCCAGAGGCACACACCGACAACCCCACAATTTTAAAATGGCCACTGATGAGAACTCTTTCAGTGGGAGTGGATTAGATTTATGATTGGGAATTGGGGGGAGAGAGAGGAAATCAGTAGAAGAGCAAAGCAGATAGAGTTGAGCAAGGCAGAGGAGGATGAAATTGAGAGGATGCAGGTGGGGAGATTTGGGAATATGATGGAAGCGAACGGTGGCGGTGGGTGGGTGGGAAGTGAGTTCAGTTGAGATTAATTTATTGGCCTTCTCCACGTGTGGAATATTACTGTCTTGTCTTCTGGATCCAGAGATAAACTAGTCTCCGTCAGACAATAGTGTGTTTCGTTTGTGTGTAATTTATTGTATTCTACATAACTTTTAATTTATTGAAGTTTCGTTACTAAGTAATTAAAAGTTTCCTTAATAGGTAGTTTAAACTATAGGATAAATTACAATTTACCACTTTAGGTTTAAAGTGGTAAATTTCACATATATGACTAGAATCAAAATGAATATCAAGAACGGTTTAATTTAAGGCCTGAAGCGGTCCGATGGAAAGATGCCTGAGACGTTGGTGCCAAAGGTTGAAGTGTTTGCAGATGTTGTAGGCTAGATGTGGGTGTTGGTCTTGTGTCAAGTAGTAAAGACCATCGTGATGCTTCCCCAGGCCAATCATCTTCCTTGTAGCCGCATCCTACACAACACTCAAACCAAAGGCCCTCAGTGGAACCTAAAGAGATGCGGAAGCTTGTAATTGATGTGTAAATCATATGATCAATTTTATTTTATCAATGTGTAATTTTCACCTTAAGAATTAGATTACAAATCTAAATATGAAACTCACCCTGTTTCGATTCCATATGTGCTAACATACGCATTAAAATTTGCAATCCAATTCTTGAAGATAAGGTATCAAATCAACTGAGGAGACTAATCGATCTTTTTCTCGTTTCGTCTTTCCTTTAGCTTCTCATAAATTCCACATGTGCTAAATATATGCATTGGAATTTGGAAGTAAGAAAGTAAAAATTCATAATAAAATTAAGACGTGAGAGATTAATGGGCCCAATAGAAATTAATGGGCTCAAAAACTGTAAGTAGCCAAATTCGACCTGGGTCTTATTAACCATGAGAGCCCATTAAATTGTGGGAATAACACCCTCGCGCCATTTACACGGTAGTTCAAACCGCTGGATGTACGAGGTGTTCTTGAGGTTTAGAGGCGACGACACCCGCAACACCTTCACAGACCACCTCTCCATTGCGTTACGCAATGCCGGGATCAACACGTTTATAGACTACCAGCTCAAAAGGGGGGAAATATACAGAGCGAACTTGACCAAAAAATCGATCGATCGGTCGAGGATCGCCGTCGTCGTCTTTTCCAAGAGGTACCCAGATTTCCGATGGTGCCTGAGGCTGAGGGAGCTGTCGAAGATCATGAGGTGCCGAGAAGACCAAGAGGGCATAATAGTCTATCCAATATTCTACGACGTTGATCCTTCTAACGTCAGGAAACAGAGTGGTGGTTTTGGGGGCATTTTGGAAGCATGACAGGGATGAAGATTCAGATGACATCGAGCAGTGGAGAAAGGATCTCAAGGCTTCTTCAGATTTGGGTGGCCAGAATCTTAAAACCTCGGCGGACGGGTATAATTTCTTCTTTACTTCCTTAAAAAATTTCTTATTATTTTGTTTAATTTATTTATACATCGGTCTCTGCATCTTTAATTCCATTTTACAAAATTTAACTCGAAGTATGACTAAAAAGTAAGAAAGTAGAATTTGATCTTCGACACTTTGTTGAAATTTAGCTTAGTTAATCACATGGATCAATCTAATTTACTCAAATCTTCTTTGCTCTGAAAATATCCTGGTCATCATGAATGAGGCATTTAGTTCATATGAATGTTGCAGTTGCATGATGAATTTTACTGTTGTATAATTTTGAATTTTAATTGCCAGACGTGAAGGATTGTCTATCGAGAAAATTGTTGGGGAAATCGGGGAACTACTGAAAACAACAGACTTAAAACAAGTCAAGTGCTCTAGTTCGAATGGATTTTTGCGTGCAAGAATTTAGTTCTGAATACTTAGATGTTGGAGGTTCACCTAACGTTCAAATAATTGGAATTTGGGGTATGGGAGGTTAGGTAAAACAACGCATGCAGGAGCTATTTGTGGCGAATATCATCGTTGTTATAGTGGTCAATGTTACCTTGAAAAGGTCAGGAGTAAAAAAGAAAAGTATGGTTGCTCTGCAAGAACTTCTTCGAGATGTTTTGAAACGGGTGGACATTAATGTGAGCAATGTTGCCGAAGGAACCAAAGAGATAGAGAAAAGACTTGGAAGAATGAAGGTGCTTGTCGTCGTTGATGACATAGATGATGCGGACTAATTACATGAATTGGCGATAAAACATGAATCGACTACGTTTGTTAAGATTCCGGCCACCCAAATCTGCAGAAGCCTTAAGATCCTTTCTCCACTACTCGACCTCATTTGGATCTTCATCCCTTTCATGCTGCCGAAATGCTTTTCCAAAAATACCGCTGTTTCCTCACTTGAGAAGGGTCGACGTCGTACAATATTGGAAGACTACTTTCCCCTCTTGATCTTCTTGGCGCCTCATGATCTTGGCCAGCTCCCTCAGACACCATCCGGACTCCGTGTACCTCTTTGAGAAGACAGACGACGGTATTCCTCGATCCTTTGATTTCTTGGTCAAGTTCACTATGTATGTTTTCCAGTCTTCTGAGCTGGTAGTCTATGCATGTGTTGATTCTGACATTGCGTAACACAATGGAGAGGTGGTCGGTGAAGGTAGTGTGTGTCGTTGCCTCTAAAGCTCAGGAACACCTCGTTCTTCCAGCGGTTTGAGCAGCATGGGCAAGACGAAGAGGCTGTGATAGCGGTTCCATGGGCGGAACTGATGGTATACATCAATAATTGGTACTAGCGTTGGGAGACTAGAGGGAGTGCAGCAGGCTGTGCGGCTTGGCTTTCAGATAGTCAAGGCCAAGTCACGTCATCGCCTAAGTATTATAGAGAAACGAAATGCGTGGAGCGATATGAATATACATGTATATGGCATTGCATAAATTTATTACAAAATATGGTAACACCCTAATTTTTATGGATATAGTACTATCAGTATTTATGACTATCTGCTTTGCAACTATCCAATATTGCCATGACAATAGTTACATCCCATCCAATAAAAAAATTAGATATGTTAAGGAACACACCCTTCACATGATCGGTACTTAACCCGTCACGTCCCATGCAGACACATACCAACATTTCAGGATTGGGTGGATTGAGTGTTAAAAGTTGAAAATTAGTTTATATGACAAATTGAAAATTAAAAAAAAATTCTTGTTCTCAATTGTACAACATAGCTCTAACCACTTATTGCACAAACACGTAAACCCTAACGATGATACGTTTGTTAGTAGACCTGTAAACGGGTCGGGTTTATTGGGTTTGGTCGGGTTCAACCCGACCCGTTAAATTAACGGGTCATCCAAACCCAACCCGTTAAGCTAACGGGTCACCGAACCCCACCCGTTAAGCTAATGGGTCATTCGTTTCACCCGTTAACAATTATTATTATTATTTTTTTTTTTGCATAGAGTTTATTTTTTGTTGTTAAGACTTGACTGAAATTACTAAAACATCCTCAACTAACGGGTGCTAAAGGGTTGACCCAAAGTGACCCGTTATTTAATGGGTTCACCCATTAGCGACCCGACCCATTAAGCATCCACTCAAATACTAATATTAACGGGTCGGGTCGGGTTAACAGGTCGGATCCAAAATGCCAGGTCTACTTGTTAGTTCTCAGTTTTTATTTTGGACTTGGAAGTTGTGGGCACGGTGTTGCTATTAGGAACGGATTCAACTCTGATGTACCTTTAACTAATGCATTGGTGACGGGTTCTGTCAAAACCGATGCTAGCTTGTTCCGGTTGCAGAGAAAAATGTTATTTCTTGTTGCTCCATGATTGCCTCTTTCACACGTAACAGGCAAGAACACTTACATCTATGATAGGTGAAGAGAGAAATTTCCTTGAAATGAGGTGGTTTATAGAACACTCAAGGCTCAAGCCATCCCCTAAGATATGTCTCTAATTAATGGTGTGTAAGACACACTTAAATGTAAATTTCTCTAATGTCACTGATCAAATTGGAAATCATTAATTTATATTTGACAAGATGATAAGTTACTTATGTTTAATTAAGGACTCGTGACATGGCTTCTCTAGAAGGTGCTTAAGCTAGAAGTGCTTCTAATATAACCACATTGAAATTTTTATTAGAAACTCAAGCACATTTTAAAAAATCACTTCAGGATGCTTTTCGAAAAGAAAAAAAGAATGGCGTATGCTTCTCCATGAACCGCTTCTTTGAGCCATATGAACAATCTTAAACAGACCCCTAACTAGCAAGCATGGCCCCAACCTCCAATATTACTCTTAGAAACAATGAAATTGAGACGTAAATACATGTTTTCATGGTCTTTACAGAGGAGAAAGATAGAGAAAAATGACCTGATTGGGTGAGATTTATAAACAAGTTGCTTCGTGCTTCATAATTGCATCAGTTACTTGGCAGTTTGCAGTAAATGTCTATGTACCTTCCTTACAATTCTCTTTGCTGCGCTTTCCTTCAAGTCATTGTTGTTTCTTCATCGTCAAAGCTTTCGATATTGAGATCAAACCTTAATATTTTGCAGACCTCATCAGATGAGTGATTGCTTAACTTTGTACCGGTCGTCATTGTCATCAAACTCATATGGTATAGTCTAATAGTCCTTCTGATCAGTATCATCATCAGACTCATATGGTACACGCTCATAGTCCACAATTTTTTTTTTTTTTCTCTGGAGGTCAACATGTTCCCATCCTGCAAAATTCATTCCTGTTTTCTTCACCTTAACTTGATGATCATCCTCTGTTCCAAAAAATTCTGCATGTGCACAAACCTTGTCGCCACTTTTCAGATTGAACTTCCTGTTTGAAAGATTTCCCAGCCAAAGATAATCTTCATGGGAATCAGTTATGGTGGCATCCGTTCGCCAGATGGAAAAATAAGTCCGCTGGGTATGATTAACCACATCAATGCATAGAGACCCAGGATGCTAACCCTCCTATATAATCAAAACTTGGCGGCACTTCAAATTTGACATTTTCTTCCCCTATCACGACATAGTTTAACCATTAGGGAATAACATTTCAAGAGCGACAAATTCCACCAAATACATCCCCACGTTCCATTTCTTCTGTGAATTGGTAATATTATCGATGCATATGTTATATGATCTTCAAACTTGCTATAGCAAGACTATTTATTTTTGTATCCTTTTTGTCAACTTCATCTGTTTTTCTGTTAAGTAGAGATGATAAACTTAAAATTCATCCCACAACCTAAAAAATGGAAAAAAAGAAAAGAAAAAAGGAGGTGGATGTACAAAATCCTTGCTATGCCCTCTATATTTAACAGAAAAATAAATCGAGTTAACGAATATAATTGAAGTACCACTTGAGATTGAGTTTGAGAACCACAATAAGAGAATAAAAAATAAAAATTAAAATAAAAAAAAAAAAAAACTATTCTAGAACGAAAGTAAAATTCATGACAACAATGCTGTATATATCTGAAAAATAGTTCAAGCAGATTAGATGTTAGCACACAGTCGTTTATCTCGTTTATTAAACAAACAACGACTTTCTCTCTCTTGAAATTCATAAACAACAAAATTGAGATTTCTTGGTGCCTCCTCCGTCCACGGGACCAACAAGGGGTAGTACAGAATATTCACCTATTGTCGACTACGCCTTTCGGCCTAATCTTAGGCCTGGACTCACCCTCCGTGGCGAACCTTGAGGAGGAACCCTTAGGTTTTCGGGGCATTGGATTCTCACCAATGTTTGAGTTACTCAAGCTGACATTCTCGTTTCTGCTTCGTCCACCTCCGATTGCCATTTTTCTTAGCTTCGGGAATTCATCAAACCCTCCGAAAAAGAACATGTAGTGCAGCTACCATATTCTCCTTTCGTATAAGAGATTATTTAATTGACGTTATAACATCTTTCTACAAAGAAAAAAAAAGAAAAGAAAGTAGGGCCTCTACACCCATGGCAGAATCCGACATGGATTAGAGTACATTTCAGCCAGACCTTCTATAAAAAGCTATAGGCCATGGCCATTGTTGCCACTGCTCCAACCACGGCAACAGCTGTCAGAACATCGCTTTGCTCCCAGTTCCTGATCAAGCTTGACAGCTTCCCTAAGGCATCCGTCCTGGCACACGCCTCTGTGGTTTCTTGGGGCTCCTCGATTTTCTTATTTTCTTCTCCATTTGGAAGCTCCCGGTCATTAATTTCTTCAGCTTCATTACAAGATGCTCCCATTTGGCCCCTGTAAGGAATAAAATTGAATTTCGTGTTCAGCTATTTAAGGATTCAACTCTATGTTTCGTCAATAGCAATGAGTAGAACATGTATGATCGAGCTTAATAAACAAATCACAACAACATTACCAATTAGAAACATATAAAGGGTAATGCAGTTATATCCAATTCTTTTGTGTTTTCTCCACAAAAGTTCCTCGATGTTAATGTAACTCTATATCAATTAATCTATCATACAAGACTATACATAATCAGCAATTGAAAAATATGACAGCACAAGCTTCTGTCCGGCGAAATTTTCATCCAAAGGTAGTAGACAAAACCAAAAACGTACAAACCTCCAATGTCGTTCTATAATCTCTCCCTTCCCAATATGCCGATCAAGCAATTTCGGCACATCATCAGGAGTGACGACGGGATACCTGCAATTAATAATACATAATAATCATACTCCTTCATGTATCCCAATACGATAAATTTTAAATTGTTATGATCCGGATATTACCAATGGCATGTCATGCTTCCATCTGAATCTGGGATGTAGATACTGAGTGTTCTAGCATACTTGTGGCCAATGTGATAGCAAGCAGTAACAAGTACCTGATTCGTCAATCCTCGCAGCTCAGCCTCCTCTTTGAACTTATCAATGAGAACACGTGCATGATAACGATTCATTTCATTTCGACTCATATGTGCGCATACAAGTACATGGGGGCCAGTCAACAGGCTCTTGCACTCCGGAAGCCCATGGTTTGTGATTCACAAGGACATCATCAACAAAGCTGTCCACATCCGACTCTTTCAAGCCCCTTTGATCAAGAAACAAAAACAATCCCAGAATCATAAAAATGAATTTACAGGAAACAATAACCTAACACTCCTTGTAAGGCAAGGGATTAGTCGTCAACTGAGTCATTAAATGCAATTTCTAGAACTAATTTCAAAAGCTAACACATATCTAATTATCAATTTAGGTCAGTAAATTCAACACAATCTCGCAGTCAAAAGTGAAGTCAAAACAGAAATTACTTCAGTCTAAACTAGGAAAAGAAATTGCACTGCTCATGTTGGTTATGGAATGGACCCTCAATTATGAATTAATTACGGTTTGACATTGTGGGTGTTAATTAGTGCGGGCCCTGCTTAACAACTGGGTTGGCCTACTGTATTTGGGCCCAGAGTGCAGCTCTCATCCATTTTCGGTTGGGTTTCACTGAAAGATCAAATGACTATTTTGCCCCCTTCAGTCCTAATCCAACGGCCACCATTTTGGGTGTTTATGTTCTGCAATTTGGTGGGGGAGAAGGGGGTTAGGTTGCTTTCGATCCCGTTAAGGAGATCGTGTACAGAGGCAGAAGGTGACATCGAGTTTACGGTTTGCACAGTGAGATGGGAAGGGTTGGGGGTGGACTGAGGGTTGATGGGGATGGGTTATGTCCGCTGATGTTGGTTGCAGAGAGAGAGAGATGGGGTAAAGTACGGGGGTAGGGTTGAGGGGAACGGGTACAGAGAGAAAGAGTGAGGGAGTAAGGGACATAGGAGGTAGAGGTATGGGTTGATTTGTCAAGGGCTGCTGCATCCTTCCTATTCAAAAGGTAACAAATTATTTTCAATTCATTCTTTACTCTTGGATGTGAATTTACTGTTCGGCAAAGGAGTCTAAAATGGCTACTACATGATTCTCTTGGATAACTAACCAGTAAATTCGGATTAAAATTAAGGGAGTTTTAACGAAAAGCCCGCAGTACTGTTCACTTTAATGAAAAATCACATTTTTACACTAAAAAGTCAAACCTGGTACTATTCACCTTACCATTTATTTTGTCCTTATCGTTAAAACTCAAAGTTTTCAAACTTTTTTTCATTAGTTTTCTTAAAATTAAAGCAACTATAAAAACCTCAAGAAATCATCGCGAATTTACCTGTATTTGATCATTTGTGATAAAACCAACACATCGCCGTCGGAAAACTCAGTTCCTTCATGTCCTTCAATTATTGTTAGCAATATCTGTAAAAAACCAAGAAAAAAGTGAGTAATAGAGTCAACTCAGCTCAACACCAGAACTCAGTAGCTCCATGAAACAAGAAACGGTAAGAAAGAGCAAACAGAAACGCCAACGAATTAAGCTGGAAAACGGACCTTAAAGGTGAGGTCTTTCTTGCGAGCTTTGAGAGCGGATGCGAAGAACTTAGGGAGTGGATCGGACTCAAAGCCTTTGATGCACCATGGCCAGGCCTCAGGGGTCTTGTAGCAGAGGAAAACGTGGCGGTTGCTTAACTGTGTATCGACCTTAGTGACTTCATCAGAATCATATGACATAGTCTCTTATCTGTCCCAATTGGTATGACCATCAGACAAATCCCATTTTACTATATCCACTCCTGTTTTGTTCACCTTAATTCTATTATGTCGTCCATAAAATTCTGCTTTTACAAAAACTATGTCGCCGTCTTTCAGATTGAGCTTCTTGTTTGAAAGATTTCCCAACCAAAGATAATATTCATAGGAAGTAGTTACGGTGGCCTTCATTGCCCAAATGCGAAAATTAGTTCGCTGGGTACGGTTAACAACATCAATGGTTAGAGTTCCTGTACAGTTGGAGTTGTGTGAAGAATAAATGATGCCCAAAGCCAATCCTCCTATATAGTCAATACTTGGCGGCACTTCAAATTTGACAATTTCATCCTCTCTCGCGACATAGGCTAACCAGTTAGGAATATCATTTCCAGAGAGAAAAATTCCACCAAATGCGTTTTTCTACACCATGGGGTGCAAAGTTAGTATAAGCAACAATACAAAAAGCAGAGAGAGAGAGAGAGAGTACCATACCGTTTGGAGGTTCTCCTTAAAAGTATCAGTGAGACTGGTACACCCTTCCATATGAATTAAATCCATGTAGTCCAATGAGTTCTCCAAGTTTGGAATATCTTTGAGTTTGCGGCAGTCTTTCAGTTCCAATTTCCTCATTTTCGACATCTCTGAAAAGTCGGACATTATTTCCAGTGCAGTGCAGTAATTCGCTTTCAGTTCAATCAAACTGTTCGGCAAATCTGGGATTGCCTGAAGGTTTGTGCAATGATTTACACGTAACACCTGAAGCTGAGAAAGGAAACTGAGAATGGGTAGCCTATTAAAACCATTCCCACTTAGATCTAAAACTGTTAAAGAAGATAGACTACCAATTATTTCGAGAACTGGCACCATCTGTTATATTGCAGTCGCTGAGATTTAATCCCTTAATCATCTTCAGTTGTGCTAAAAAATGGTAACCCCCACACAAACCCTTACAGCCAATGAGGGCCAATACCTCGAGATGTGGGAGTTTTGAAAAGTCTGGTAATTCAGTCAGGTTATGGCAGTCTATAAGAAGGAGATACTTCAACTTCTTAGGCAACTGTTACTCAAAAAGAGAAAACAATAATAAAAATCCAAATAAATAAACGTGAGAATGCATGACGATGACTGATGTTGATATTTACAAGGACATTGATAATTATATCGTACCATGTCCGAATCCTCCCAAACTCGTACGATCTTGCTGTGCCTCAGGTGAAAATAAACTAGGTTTCGTTGATCAAAATCTGCCGGTATAGCTTCAAGTGGAAATCCATTCCAACGCAAAAATCTTAACTCCTTGGAAAGATGTTTGTAGCTTCCAGTCAGCTTTACATTTTTTAGCTCGAGAAATTTCAGACGCCACATCTTCTTAAATGCTTCCGTACTGAAGCTTTGCTTATCATCAGAATGTTCTGGCAAAAATAAGCGTAGTCCTTCAACTGCTTCTGTTCCCTGTTAGAGATTAAAAAAAAACAAGAAAAGGATAATATTCACACGAAGCAGAGCCGTGAATTGGATGAATGAACTACAAGCAAGGTAGGGCATACAACATAATTGTGTATTTTCTCTTTCAATTTATAGTGGATGAAAGCCTTTTCTTTTCTTCTTTTTCTTCAAATATACTATGTACAGCATACATTATATATATGCGGATATGCGTATATACTTCTCTTTCTTTACATATACTTAACATACATCTTTTTATTGCAAAAGTGCTTACCGATTTGTTACTGAGCACGCTTTTTGCATCTTTACTGTTCCACAATCGACTACGTTTGCCCAGTTCCACAGGAGATTCTGCCCGCACAATTTCTCTTCCCATATCTCGAATCAAATCATGCATCCTCAAATTTTCCACTTCATCAATATATAAAAGACATCGTTCACAGAGCGTGGCAATTTCTGCTTCAACAGAAAAACGACTACAACCATCCAATATTGCCGTGACAAAACGTTTACCACATCCAATAAAGAAACAAGATATGTCAAGGAACACACCCTTCACATGATCATCACGTAGCCCATCGAAGCTTAATTTAAGTGTTTCATGAATTTTTCCATCTGGAATATTTATCAATTTATCCAATGTACTTTTCCATATGCTTTTACTCTTTTTCATAGCCAACAAACGGCCAACAACTTCAAGAGCTAGGGGCAATCCTCCACAATAATCAAACATCTCTTGCGAGCTCAACATATTCTTCGTCGGGACGAGGATTTCCAAAGGCATGCCAGCTAAGGAGCTCAAAAGCTTCTTCATTAGTCATTCCTTGTGCTTTATATCTTTTATCCACCTTTTGTATATTCAGCACTTGTTCATCTCTTGTCGTTATAATAATCCTACTCCCTGGACCAAACGAGTCATGTGCTATCGCCAATTTATCCAATTGGTCCGCATCATCTATGTCATCAACCACGACAAGTACCTTCATGCTTCCAAGTCTTTTCTCTATCTCCTTGGTTCCTTCGGCAACACTGCTTACCTTAATGTCAAGCCGTTTTAAAATATCTTGAAGAAGTTGTTCTTGCAAACTAACCATATTTTTCTTGTTACTCCTCACCTCTTCAAGGTAACATTGACTGCTAAAACTATGACCATATTTGCTACAAATGTCTTTGGCAAGCGTTGTTTTACCTATACCACCTGTACCCCAAATTCCTATTATTTGAACATTAGGTGAACCTCCAACGTCTAAGTATTTAGTGCTAAATTCTTGCACATGAAAAGCTATTCCAACTGAGTGCTTGGGTTCTTTTAAGTCTATGGGTTTCAATAGTCCCTTGATGTCCCCAATAATTTTCTCGATAAACACTCCTTCACGCCTAAAAGTAGAAATTCCAAATTACGAGAGCCATACTAAATGCCTTATTCATCATGACCTTATATTTACATATTGAAACAGGTTTGAATAAATTGTGATTTACTGAGCTCAATTCAACCACATATTTAATCTTTGATTATAATGTGAATAGATTAGATGATCGGTCATTGGACTATTACACAATTGTCGCTTTCAGTTTTATAATTAAGAATCCATTACAATTGGTATTTTAATTTGATAAAGTGTGGAGCATTTGTTCTTCACACACCCATAAAAAAACGAAGCACGTACCTTGCGTTTCACTTCCTTAATTTTGACCGAAATTCATATGCAAATGCTCTACCTTTTATAAAATTCATATACCAATTCTAATAAATTTTTATGTAGTGACCAAAATTACAATTCTATCATAGTTCAGGGACCAATGATCCAATTTTCTTCTAACATATAAAATCAGATTCAATGCCTTAATTATAATATCTTAATTTTGGTTTGTTAGTGAAACATGGTGATATGAAATTTGAAGTAAACAAGAAAGTATATATACCCGTCAGCTGTGGTTTTGAGATTCCAGCCGCCTAAATCTGCCGAAGCCTTAAGATCCTCTCTCCACTGCTTGACTTCATTTGGATCTTCATTCCTTTTGTGCTTCCGAAATGCTTTCGAAAAACTACCATTCTGTTTCCTGACCTGAGAAGGGTCAACGTCGTAGAATATTGGACAAACTATTTTCCCCTCTTGATCTTTTAGGCACCTCATGATCTTTGACAGCTCCCTCAGGCACCACCGGGAGTCCGCGTACCCCTTCGAGAAGACGATGACGGCGATTCTCGACCCTTCGATTTCTCGGTCAAGTTCTCTCTGTATGTTTTCCCCGCTTGTGAGCTGGTTGTCTATAAACACGTTGATTCCAGCTTTGCGAAACGCAATGTCAAGGTGGTCTGTGAAGGTCTTGCGGGTGTCTTCGCCTCTAAAGCTCACGAACACCTCGTACTTCCAGTGGTTTGAGCTCCGCGAGGAATACGAAGAGGCGGCAGCGGCGGCTCCATGGGCGGAGCTGCTGGCATCCATTGCAGCCTGTAGAAGTGCAGCTTGGCTTTCAAATAACCAAAGTCAAGTCTTTCCCGAGATTCCCCAGTCTCGGTAGCCCTTATAAATTTGTCACTGCCGTGTCGATAGCGCGTGAGTGAATGTTACCATCAAATTTAAAAAAATAAAGTAAAATTGTATAACTGCTTTACGATGCAATTTCCTTTCTTTTGTAGTTTTTTTGAGAAATCTGCCGCCCAACTTTGGCCAGACCTTATTGTATTTTAAGGGTGGCGCGCAGGTCGGTCCAACTGCCCCTGCTGGTGGACGTAAGAATCAATGGGAAGAGACCTCATCTCCAACAACCTATCTTAACAAAAGATGTAGAAAATTAAACTCCAAAAGGCTAACTAAATGACTATAGACATTCGTAGCTTACCTTACGTCAAAAGTTACAGTGTCGTAAAATAAGTAATTTACCTGCCCAAAATGAGGATCAATTTAGTTACGAAAGCAAGGAGATGATCGAGCTCGCGATAGCAGCTTTTTTAATCCTATCGTCTTGGAAGGGAAACAAGCTCGCGATAGCAGCTTTTTTAACTCCACATCTTTTATCTCGACTACCATGTGCACATACAAATACATGGGAGCCGGTCAACGCCTCTTGCACTCCGGAAACCCATGGTTTGTCGTTCACAAGGACATCATCAACAAAGCTGTACACATCCGACTCTTTTAGGTCCCATTGATCAAGAAACAACAACCACCTCATAATCACAAAAAGGAATTTACAGGAAACAATAACTTAACACTCTTTAATTCCTTGTAAGACAAGGAATTAGTCATAAACTGAGCCATTAAATTCAATTTCTAGAACTAATTTCAGAAGCTAACATGTATTGAATTATCTAATAAATTTAGCACAATCTTGTAATCAAAAGAGAAGTCGAAACAGAAATAAAACACTAAATGCGGTCGTAACTTGCATTCAATCAATTTCCAATGAAAATCACGAGTAATTTTTTTGTGTGCCACAGCTCGGTACACCTAGTGTAATAATACAAATGGTTGGAAACCAGAGCGTGTTACCACGCACAATCTCAAAGCAAACAAGGAAAATTTTGAGGTATCAACACCGCAACTAGTCCAAAACACACTAAATTAGCTCAATTTGAAACTTCGTAAATTGAAATGGGAAAATCATAAACTATATCTCTAGTTAGCAATCATCGAAATCTCCAAGTCAAATAACGCAAATCTGAAGAATCAAAACACCACTGACTGGTTAATTATCTAAATCCTATAAATTTTGGTTAAAATTAAGCAACTACAGGAAAATAAGAGGTGGATGTACAAAATCCTTGCTATGCCCTCTATATTTAACAGAAAAATAAATTGAGTTAATGGATATAATTGAAGTACCACATGAGATTGTGTTTGGGAACCACAATAAGAAAAAAAGAAAAACTATTCTAGAATGAAGGTAAAACTCGTGACAACAATGCCGTATATTTGAAAAATAGTTCAAGCAAATTAAATGTTAGCACATAGTCGTTTATCTCGTTTATTGAACAAAGGACAGAGACAACAATGTCGCTTTCTCTCTTTCGAAATTCATAAACAACAAAATTTAAATTTCTTTCACAAAAATTACCATAAATTTGGACAAAATTGACTGTTGAATTATAAGTCCAGCATCCAAATAAAAAACAATCACAGGAGCTTAGAAAATACCACATCAACATTTAGCAAGCAGTCTCATAAGAAATCCCAATCAAGATAAAACCATTCAACAGTTTATTAGATTTCTCCTTTCATATAAGAGCATGGTTCGGATGATTATTTAATTGACGTTATAACATCTTTCTACAAAGAAAAAACGAAAAAGAAAATAGGACCTCGACACCCGTGGCAAAACCCGACATGGATTAGAGTACGTTTCAGCCTCACTTTCTATAAAAAGCTATAGGCCACAACCACTGCTGCCACTGCTCCAACCACGACAGTGGCTGTGAGAACATCGCTTTGCTCCCAGTTCCTGATCAAGCTTGACAGCTTCCCTAAGGCATCCGTCCTGGCACATGCCTTTGTGGTTTCTTGGGGCTCCTCGACTTTCTTATTTTCTTCTCCATTTGGAAGTTCCCGGTCATTAATTTCTTCAGCTTCATCAGAATATGCTCCAATTTGGCCCCTATAAGGAATGAAATTAAATTTTGGTGTTCAACTATTTAATGATTCAACTCTTAAGTTTCGTCAATAGCAATTGAGTAAGAACAGGTATGATCATGCTTAATGAACAAATCCCAACAACATTACAAATCAGAAACATATACAGGGTAATGCAGTTATATCCAATTCTTTTGTGCTTTCTCCACAAAAGTTCCTCGATGTTATGTAACTCTATGTCAATTAATCTATCATACAAGACCAGACATAATCAACAATTGAAAAAATATGACAACACAAGCTTCCGTCCAGTGAAATTTTCATCCAAATACAGTAGGCAAAACCAAAAGTGTGCAAACCTCCAATTTCGTTCTATAATCTCTCCCTTCTCAATATGTTGATCAAGCAATTCCGGCACAAAACCATGAAACATGTAGCGATACCTGCAATTAATAATACATAATATTCAAACTCCTTCATCGATGCCAATACGATAAATTTTAAATTGTTATGATCTAGATATTACCAATAGCCTGCTATGCTTTCATCATGGTAACACGTATACCACTTCGTGTACCAGTCACGCTGATAAATCTTTCTTAAACCTGGGCTGTAGATAATCAAGTGTCCAGCAATTGAAAAATATGACAACACAAGCTTCCGTCCAGTGAAATTTTCATCCAAAGACAGTAGGCAAAACCAAAAACATACAAACCTCCAATGTCGTTCTATAACCTCTCCCTTCCCAATATGCTTATCAAGCAATTCCGGCACATCATCAGGATGGACGGAGCGATACCTGCAATTAATAATACATAATATTCAAACTCCTTCATCAATCCCAATACGATAAATTTTAAATTGTTACGATCCGGATATTACCAATGGCATGTCAAGCTTCCATATGAATCTGGGATGTAGATCCAGAGTCTTCCAGCATACTTATGGCCTTCAGTGTGAGAGCACGTAGTAACAAATACCTGATCTGTCGATCCTCGTAGCTCTACCTCCTCTTTGAACTTATCAATGAGAACATGTGCACTATCACGATTCCATTCATTTCGACTCATAAGTACGCATACAAATACATGGGGGCCAGTCAAGGGCTCTTGCACTCCGGAAGACCATGGTTTGTTATTCACAAAGACATCATCAACAAAGTTGTCCACATCAGACTTTTTCAAGCCCCTTTGATCAAGAAACAACAACAACCTCAGAATCACAATAAAGGATTTACAGGCAAGAAATTAGTCTTAAACTGAGCCATTAATTCAATTTCTAGAACTAATTTTAGAAGCTAACACATATCTCATTATCTATTTAGTTCAGTAAATTCATCATAATCTCGTAAGAAATTACCTCATTCTAAACTAGGAAAATAAATTGCACTGCTCATGTTGGTTATGGAATGGGCCATCGATTATGAATTAATTACGGTTTGCCATTATGTGCCTTAGTGTGGGTCGTGCTTAATAGCTGGGTTGGGTTGCTGCATTTGGGCCCAGGTGTAGCTTTCACGCGTTTTGGGATGGGCTTCGCCGAAAGATCAAATGACTCTTTTGCCCCCTTCAGTCCTAATCCAACGGCCACCATTTGGGGCGTTTGTGTTCTGCAATTCGGTTTGGGGGTTAGGTTGCTTTCGATCTCATCAAGGAGATCGTGCAGAGAGGCAGAGGGTGACATCGAGTTTAGGGTTTGCATAGTGAGAGACAAGAGGGTTGATGGGAAGGGTAGGAGCTAGAGAGAGGGGGTGGGGGTGGGTTATGTCCGCTGACGTTGGTTGCAGAGAGAGAGAGAGAGATGGGGAAAAATATGGAGGTGGGGTTGAGGGGAACGGGTACGGAGAGAAAGAGTGAGGGAGTAAAGGACATAGGAGCTAGAAAGGCCACTACATGATTCTCTTAAGGTTTTTTCTCAACTAGGTTCTTTCGTTTCAATATTTGGTTGAAATAGATAAAAAAAAAAAAAAATCTCAACGTTTTCCTCGGAGTCTTTATTATCTCTTACCAATTTGAGATTTGCGCATGTGTGTTTGCTAATGCTTTGTTTCTTCGTTTTTACAGGAAATGGAATTGCACTCTTCCTTATCTCTCAAATTCTTTCATTTGGGGTCTAAGGTGATGCCTTTTTACCTAAAATATCATTTTGTTAAATAGCTTATGATATTTTGATTCTCTGCACATTTTGCATAGTTCAAAAAGCAAAATCTCTCTCTCTCTCTCTCTCTCTCTCTCTCTCCCCCTCTCTATCTCTCTCTCTCTTGCTTTTTGTGGCTAAAGATCAATTCTTTTGTGTCATAAATTTGCTTTTGTTACATGGGGTTCTGTATATCTTTTGAATAATCAAAAAGCTTGAATCTAGGTTTCTTTAAATTTCTTTGAATTCTACTTTGTGATTTTGGTTTAGAAATGTGTAGAATTACATTTAAGAGGATCATAAGGAAGAGAAGCACATATCAGTTCTCAGGCATTCCATATGTAATGACTATGCTTAACTGCCTACTCTCCACTTGCTATGTTGCTTTGCTTCTCACTCCTTCAACTACTCTCTCTCTCTCTCTCTCCCTCCCTGCCCCTTTCTCTCCTCTCTGATTTGTATTGCCTAATTAGTTATTTACATTTGTTTATTTATCTCTGTAAAGCTTTCATGCTTGGATTTTAAATGTATGATTCAATTAGAAACCTTTATAATGTTGATGTTATAGAACATTCAACAGATATATATTCAACATTAGGTAGCTCTGGCAAAATCATATAGACTAAGATTTGGTAACATATGGAGGTGAGAGTGAATCTGTCTTGCTTGCCATGATATAGGCTTGCAATGATGGCTTCCTCTTTAGAGTACTACATTCTACTCTTACATGTTAACATCAGAAAGCAGACTAAGATAGATCCAAACCCAATCTTATTAATTAAAATAAAGGGAGTTTTAACGAAAAGCCCGCAGTACTGTTCACTTTAACGAAAAACCATATTTTTACACTAAGAAATCAAACTTGGTACTATTCATTTTACCCTTTATTTTATCCTTATTATTAAAACTAAAAGTTTTCAAGACCTTTTCATTAGTTTTCCTTAAAATAAATGGAAAGAAAATGATTTATGCATACCTTTGTCTATTTGTCACTTGATTTTGGTTTAGGTTGACCATAGCTAAAACATCCAAGACTCACCCAACACCTAATTTGATGAAGACCCTATCCTTTTTAGCCTTTAGGTGTGTGTTTGCTAGCTAGCTGGGTGGTGGGTGAGTCTTGGATGTTTTGGTTCTGTCTTCTTCGACTCTTATATCTTCCCTTTTTCTGAATTTTCTTTATTTCTCATCCTTTAAACTTTATATTTTTAAAAAAAATTTTTTTTTTTTTTTTTGGGTGATGCAGATAGATGAACATGTTCAAAGGGAAATCATGAACCACAGATCACTGCATCCAAATATCGTTTGATTCAAAGAGTTCAGTGATCATAAACTATTTTCATTTTGTATTTTAAGATGAATCTGGCAAGTTCTGTTTGAATTTTGTATAAGTATCTGCTGAGGGTGGGTGGATAAAGACAGAACACGCTAAATTTGGCCTCTGGTGTGCTTAAACTGGTACGGGGGATGGCTGAACTTTGAGCCTGGGATGCAGTAGGACTAAGAGAAATGCCTTACCCACCGGGGCGATCCACCACTTGCAGAATTGTTGTTAAAATAACTCTGCTAAAAATATGAGCTATTCTTCCTGCACTTTGTTTTTACTGTGAAGTGGAAATAGTCTTTAGAGGCTTATTTGTGATAATTGATAAAGAGGTTTGTGTTTAATGTTGAGGAGCTATTCTTCCTGCACTTTGTTTTTACTAGTGAAGTGGAAATGGTCTTTAGAGTGGCTTATTTGTCAAATTGATAAGAGGTTTGTGTTAATGTTGAGGAAAATTAGAGTACACAACTCGCACAAGTATTGGAGAGACAAAACAAGTAAACAAATTACTTGTATTACGCTCACAAAATTTTACAACACAACAACTATCAAGGACACAACTTAGAAGCTATGACACCCTCTCTTTCTAGAGACACACTCTAGATCACTCGGACTCTTCACAAGACTACTCACTTACAAGGCTTCTCACTCTCTTACTTAGCTCTCTCTTGATTTGCTCTCTTACTTCGTTACTTGGTTGGTTACAACATTACATATTTATAGGCAATGGTTGCCGACTTTAAAGATTGGTAGAACATTCTAGTGCATTTATCATGCACTGCACCGACTCTCACACTGCCCACCGACTTGGCATGTCATCTAACTAGGTTTCTAGTTCTTTCTACAAAGATACTTTAGATTTGATATTTCTAGGCCAGCCAACCGACTTTGCATGCTAGACAATTCTAGTAAAATCTCATGCATGAATCTTCTAGAACAATCTCATGCATGTTTGAACTAACATAATTTAGTTTCTTTGTACCGACTGATCTTAAAGGGTTGGTGTTGATCTTTAACATTTAAGACTTGAGAGTAGTAAGGTGGCTTTTTTGATGGTTCTACTCACACCACCTCATCTAGCCATTGTGATGGAGTACACGGCTGGGTGAGAACTCTTCGAGAGAATATGCAGTGCTGGCAGATTTAGTGAGGATGCGATAAAGTAGTTTCAAATGCAGAGAAAATTTCATTGGAAATATTTTGAGTCGAGTCTCAAATATGGGATCTCTGAATGTCCCCTGAAATGGAACCCATCTCGATTTTCGTTTAGTTTCAGATGGGGAAAGTTAGGTCTGAAGCATTTTTACATACACAGTCGGTCATAATATAACTAAAACTTACATACTTTTTCGATTTAATTGTTGTTTTGCATCAGGCTAGGTTTTTCTTCCAGCAGTTGATATCAAGAGTTAGTTGATGCCATTTGATGGTATGTAATGTGACACTTTTCTGCTAATGCATCGAATACTGTTATTTCTTTTCTCTTTTGATATTGGAAGTGTTGGTTGTAGTAAGGAAATAATTCGTTTCAATAGTATACGACTTAGTTTTAATAGTATATGACTCGGTTTTTTAATAGCACTCAGGTGGGAATGTGGGTCGGCTCATGTTTTAGTCTCTCCGTCGTAAGCAATTTTACATGGCATTCTTCAATGTAGCTATAGGTAAGACAACACTCTCAGTATTCCATAATCAAACCACCATTTGAACTTTTTTCATCCACCAAGTGAAAGCTTTTGTGTGCCATCTTGAATAATTATAAGTTATTGCTTCAGATTTTGTTCTCTTGCTTACCTCTCAAGCTTGCGTAGTATACTTATTCTTATTACTGTTGTATTGTTAAGAAATACTCAACTGCGGTTTCAGTTCATCGTTATGAATCGGATTAAAATTAATCACACACCGGTTAATTATCTAAATCCAATAAATTCGGATTAAAATTAAGGCAACTAAAGAACAAAAACCTCAAGAAATCAATGCGAATTTACCTGTATTTGATCATTTGTGGGAAAATCAATACATCACCGTCGGAAAACTCAGTTCCTTCGCGTCCTTCAATTACTGTCAGCAACGTCTATCAAAAACCAAGAAAAAGTGAGTAACGGAGTCAACTCAGCTCAACACCAGAATTCAGTAGCTCCAAAACTCAGTAGCTCTAGGAAATAAGAAACGGTAAGAAAAAGCAATCAGAAACGCAGAAGAATTGAGCTGGAAAACGAACCCTAACGTTGATGTCGTTCTTGCGAGCTTTGAGAGTAGATGCGAAGAACTTAGGGAGTGGATCGGAGTCAAAGCCTTCAATGCGCCATGGCCAAGCCTCGGGGGTCTTGTAGCAGAGGAAAACGTGGTGATAGCTCAACTGTGTATCGTCATTTGTGTCTTCATTAGACTCATATGACATAGTAGTGTCTTCATCATACTCATATGGCATAGTCGCATAGGTGTTCCAATTAGTACCACCATCAAACAAATCCCATTTTACAATATCCACTCCTATTTTCTTCACCTTAATTCTATTATCTCGTCCATAAAATTCTGCTTTTACAAGAACCATGTCGCCGCCTTTAAGATTGAGCTTCTTGTTTGAAAGATTTCCCAACCAAAGATAATATTCATGGGAAGCAATTACGGTGGTGGCCTCCATTGACCTGATGCGAAAAATAGTTCGTTGGGTACGATTAACAACATCAATGCATAGAGACCCAGTAGAGTCGGAGTTGTCTGAAGAATAAACGATGCCCAAAGCCAACCCTCCTATATAATCAATACTTGTTGGCACTTCAAATTTGACAGTTTCATTCTCTCTCGCGACATAGGCTAACCGGTTAGGAATATCATTTCCAGAGAGAAAAATTCCACCAAATGCATTTTTCTGTACCATGGGGTGCAAAGTTAGTATAAGCAACAATACAAAAAGCAGAGAGAGAGAGAGAGAGAGAGAGAGAGAGAGTACCATACCGTTTGGAGGTTCTCCTTAAAAGTATCAGTGAGACTGGTACACCCTTCCATATGAATTGAATCCATGTAGTCCATTGAGCTCTCCAAGTTTGGAATATCTTTGAGTTTGCGGCAGTCTTTCAGTTCCAATTTCCCCATTTTCGACATCTCTGAAAAGTCGGACATTATTTCCAGTGCAGTGCAGTAATTTGCATGCAATTCAAGCAAACTCGTCGGCAAATCTGGGATTGCCTGAAGGTTTGTGCAATGATTTAGAAATAAAAACCGAAGCTGAGAAAGGCCACTGAGAATGGGTAGCCTATTAAAACCATTCCCACCTAGATTTAAAAGTTTTAAAGAATATAGACTCCCAATTATTTCGAGAACGGCACCATCTGTTATATTGCAGTCGCGGAATTCTAATACCTTAATCATCTTCAGTTGTGCTAAAAAATGGTAACCCCCACACAAACCCTTACAGCCACTGAGGAACAATGCCTCGAGATGTGGGAGTTTTGAAAAGTCTGGTAATTCAGTCAGGTTATGGCAGTCTCCAAGAATGAGATACTTCAACTTCTTAGGCAACTGTTACTCAAAAAGAGAAAACAATAGTAAAAATCCAAATAAATAAAAGAGAGAATGCATGACGATGACTGATGTTGATATTTACAAGGATATTGCTAATTATATCGTACCAGCTCCGAATCCTCCCAAACTCGTACCATCTTGCTGTACCTCAGTTCCATATAAATTAGGTTTCGTTGATCAAAATCTGCTGGTATGGCTTCAAGAGGAAATCCATTCCAATACAACAATCTTAACTCCTTGGAAAGATGTTTGTAGCTTCCAGTCAGCTTTACATTTTTCAGCTCGAGAAATTTCAGACGCCACATCTTCTTAAACGCTTCCGTTCTGAAGCTTTGCTCGTCATCAGAATCTTCTGGCAAAAATAAGGTTAGTCCTTCAACTGCTTCTGTTCCCTGTTAGAGATTAGAAAAAAACAAGAAAAGGATAATATTCACACGAAGCAGAGCCATGAATTGGATGAATGAACTACTAGAAACGTAGGGCATACAACATAATTATGTATTTTCTCTTTCAATTTACAGTGGATGAAAGCCTTTTCTTTTCTTCCTTTTCTTCAAATATACTATGTACGGCAATACATTATATATATATATATATATATGCAGATATGCGTATATACTTCTCTTTCTTTACATTTACTTAACATAACATCTTTTTATTGCAAAAGTACTTACACATTTGTTCCTTAACACGCTTTTTGCATCTTCGCTATGCCACAATCGACTACGTTTTCCCAGTTTCATAGGAGATTTTGCCCGCACAATTTCTCTTCCCATATCTCGAATCAAATCATGCATCCTCAATTCTTTGTATTCACCAAAATATAAGAGACATCGATCGCAGAGTGTGGTAATTTCTGCTTCTACAGAAAAACGACTGCAACCATCCAATATTGCTGTGACAAAACTTTTACCCTTTCCAATAAAGAAACAAGATATGTCAAGGAACACACCTTTCACATGATCATCACGTAAACCATCGTAGCTTAATTTAAGCGTTTCATGAATTGTTCGATCTGGAATATTTCTCAATTTATCCAATGTACTTTTCCATATGCTTTTACTCTTTTTCGTAGCCAACAAACGGCCAACAACTTCAAGAGCTAGGGGCAATCCTCCACAATAATCAACAACATCTCTTGCGAGCTCAATATATTCTTCATCGGGACGAGGATTTCCAAAGGCATGCCAACTAAGGAGCTCAAAAGCTTCATTATCAGTCATTCCTTGTGCTTTATATCTTTTATCTACCTTTTGTATATTCAGCACTTGTTCATCTCTTGTCGTTATAATAATCCTACTCCCTAGACCAAACGTGTCATGTGTTATCGCCAATTTATCTAATTGGTCCAGGTCATCTATGTCATCAACCACGACAAGTACCTTCATGCTTCCAAGTCTTTTCTCTATCTCCTTGGTTCCTTCAGCAACACTGCTTACCTTAATGTCAGGCCGTTTCAAAATATCTCGAAGAAGTTGTTCTTGTAGACTAACCATATTTTTCTTGTTACTCCTCACCTCTTCAAGGTAACATTGACTACTAAAACTATGCTGATACTTGCTAAAAATGGCTCTGGCAAGTGTTGTTTTACCTATACCGCCTGTACCCCAAATTCCAATTATTTGAACATCAGGTGAACCTCTAACGTCTAAGTATTTAATGTTGAATTCTTGCACGCGAAAAGCTATTCCAACTGAGTGCTTGGCTTCTTTTAAGTCTGTGGGTTTCAATAGTCCCTTGATCTCCCCAATAATTTTCTCGATAAATACTCCTTCGTGCCTACAAATAGAAATTCCAAATTACGAGAGCCATACTAAATGACTTATTCATCATGATATATATTTACATATTGAAACATGTTTGAATAAATTGTGATTTACTGAGCTCAATTCAACCATGTATTTAATCTTCGATTATAATGTGAATAGATTAGATCATTGGTCATTGGACTATTACACAATTGTAGCTTTCGGTTATATAATTAAGAATCCATTATGATTGGTATTTTAATTTGATAAACAGTGGAGCATTTGTTCTTCACACACCCATAAAAAACGAAGCATGTACCTTGCGTTTCACTTCCTTAATTTTGACGGAAATTCATATGCAAATGCTCTACCTTTTATAAAATACATATACCAATTATAATAAAATTTTATGTAGCGACCAAAATTACAGTTCTATCATAGTTCAGGGATCAACGGTCCAATTTTTCTTCTAACATATAAAATCAGAAACAATGCCTTACTTATAATATCTTAATTTTGGTTGATTAGTGAAATATGGTATATGAAATTTGAAATAAACAAAAAAGTATACCCGTCGGCCGTGGTTTTGAGGTTCCAGCCGCCCAAATCTGCCGAAGCGGTAAGATCCTCTCTCCACTGCTTGACCTCATTTGGATCTTCATTCCTTTTGTGCTTCTGAAATGCTTTCGAAAAACTACCATTCTGTTTCCTGACTTGAGAAGGGTCAACGTCGTAGAATATTGGACACACTATTTTCCCCTCTTGATCTTTTAGGCACCTCATGATCTTCGACAGCTCCCTCAGGCACCATCGGGACTCCGCATACCTCTTGGAGAAGATGATGACGGCAATTCTCGACCCTTCGATTTCTTGGTCAAGTTCACTCTGTATGTTGTCCCCCCTTGTGAGCTGGTTGTCTATAAACGTCTTAATTCCGGCATTGCGTAACGCAATGAAAAGGTGGTCTGTGAAGGTAGTGCGCGTGTCGTCGCCTCTAAAGCTCAGGAACACCTCGTACTTCCAGCGGTTTGAGCGCTGCGAGGAAGACGAAGAGGCGGCAGCAGCGGCTCCATGGGCGGAGCTGCTGGTATCCATTGCAGCCTGTAGAAGTGCAGCTTGGCTTTGAAATAACCAAGGTCAAGTCTTTCCCAAGATTCCCCACCGTAGGCGGCCCTTTCAAATTTTTTGCATGGGCCAATGATGTCACTGCCGTGTCGATAACGCGTGATTGCTATTCCTCCCACAATTTAATTTGTATAAATGTTACCATCAAATTTTAATAAAAACTGTATAACCGCTTTACGATGCAATTTCCTTTCCTTTGTATAATCTGCCGCCCAATTTTGACCAGGTGACGACCTTATTGTATTTTAAAGTTGGTGCGCAGGTAGGTTCAACTGCGGCTGCAGGTAGGTTTAACTAAATGATTGTCTTTACTTTGTGAATAGAAACTAACTAAATTTAGCTAGGAGGAGACATTTGTAGCTTACGTCAAAAGGATCAATGTCGTAAAATAAGTAATTGACTTGCATAATAAAGGATCAATTTAGCTGCGAAAGCAAGGCGATGGTCGAGCTCACTATGGCAGCTTTTTTGATCCTATCGTCTTGCAAGGGAAACAAGCTACCAATTGCACCACACGGAGGCATCAAACTAATAGTTGAATTTCTCGATCAACATTATGCAGAAGGCATCGGTGTGCAAGCCAGACTCGACAGCATAGCCACACTACACAACCTCTCGACCTGCCATCAGACTACGTCTCTTTGGGCGTAGTGTTTTCGTTGTTACAAATAATCCACGGCTTGGAAAAATCAAGCCAACTGGACGACATTGTTTCTTCATCGAAGACTCTGCTTAAGGAAACTGCAGGTACGTGCGACACAATCTGGGGGCTGGTTGAGACCATTGAAGAGGAATCGATGAAATGCAAGGAGCACGCTGCGAGTATCTTCCTGCTTATGTGCCAGAGCTGCAGAGAGAAGTACGGAGGACTAATACTGTGAGAAGAGCAATGCTCAGACTGCTTCGTGGGGGGGAGGTGGGGGGTGGTGGGGAAGGAGTTGATGGATGCTTGCAAAGATCAGCTGTGGACGATGATCTCGACCAAACTCTGAGATTTGCCATCTACGAGGACGCCGCCGCCTTTTTCGCTCTTTTGAAATTTGAGAATTCTTTGACAAAAATTATCATAAATTTTGACAGAATCAACGGTTGAATTAAAAGTCCAGCAAGCAAATCGAAAACAATCACAAGAGCTTAGAAAACACCACATCAAAGCAGTCTCAGAACAAATCCCACTATCAAGATAAAGCCATTCAACAGTATATTGGAACAACAAATCAGCTGTGTAAGCAATCAACTACGGAAAGGAATAGTGAAAACTTTTGCAACTATATACAGCTTAGCTCCGGGAAATCATCCCACCCTCCAAAAACGAACATATAGTGTAGCTACCATATTCTCCTGTCATATAAGAGCTCATTTTATTGACGTTATAACATCTTTCTACAAAGGAAAAAAAATATAGGGCCTCTACACCCGTGGCAGAACCCGACATGGATTAGAGTACGTTTCAGCCTGACCTTCTATAAAAGCTATAGGCCATGGCCACTGTTGCCACTGCTCCAACCACGGCAGCAGCTGCAAGAACATCGCTTTGCTCCCAGTTCCCAATCAAGCTTGACAGCTTCCCTAAGGCATCCTTCCTGGCACACGACTCTCTGGTTTCTTTCAGCTTCTTATTCTCACTTCCACCATTCTGCTCCAAACTTACTTCTTTGCAGCATGTAAATCCATTACTATTAGCAACTTGGCAACAGCCTGAAAAGTTCTCATTTTTCTGAATCTGATTGCCGTTTTCTTGTGGCTTCTCCTGGATTTTCTTACTTTCCCCTCCATTTGAAAGCTTCGGGTCATTAATTTTTTCAGCTTCATCAGAAGATACTCCCATTTGGCCCCTGTAAGGAATGAAATTGAATTTCGTGTTCAGTTATTTAAAGATTCAACTCTAAGTTTCAACAATAGCTATTGAGTAAGAACAGGTATGATCAAGCTTAATAAACAACTAGCATATGGGCACACACAAAGTGTGTGAGAAAATTTTTTATTTTTGTTTTTTGAAATAGAAGGAGACAGGAAGAGAGTAATAGAGAATGTGGGAGTGGAAAGTTTTTTTTTTTTTTTATTTTTAATTTTTTATTTTTTTTAATTAGAGATATGTTAGGATTACATGTAGGTGAGGCTTTGAAAAAAAAAAAAGCAAATTTTGGTTGCGTGAAATTACATTTCTGCCCCATATTTCTTATTCATGTTCTGTTTTAATTAGAGGGTTCAACTGGTAATTTCATAGGATTTTGGTTGACAATGAGTGTTTTATTAATTAGTAGAGATTTGACAACAATTAATCAGAAGAACATTACAAAACAGAAACATATACAGGGTAATGCCATTATATCCAATTCGCTAGATCTATTTCGCTTTCTCCATCTCTGTAAAGTGTCTACTTGACCACATCCCCCGTTCCCCAAACCACCTCTGGTGTGGTTTATCAACAAAAAAAGGGTAGTTTGATTTGGTTCCTCGATGTTAATGCAACTCTATGTCAATTATCTATCATACAACACTAGAAATAATCAGCAATTGAAAAATATGACAGACGCTTCAGTTCCAGTGAAATTTTCATCAGAAGGGGGTAAGCAAAACCAAAAACGCACAAACCTCCAAAGTCGTTCGATGATCTCTCCCTTCCCAATATGCTGATCAAGCAATTCTGGCACATCATCAGGAGTGACATAGCCATACCTGGAATGAATAATACATAATATTCACATTCCTTCATCAATCCCAATACAATAAATTTTAAATTGTTATGATCCGGATATTACCAATGGCCTGTTATGCTTCCATCTGAACCTGGGCTGTAGATAATCAAGTTTCCAGCATACTTGTGGCCTCCAATGTGAGAGCAAGCAGTAACAAATACCTGATTCATCAATCCTCGCAGCTCAGCCTCATCTTTGAACTTATCAATGAGAACAGGTCCACAAACACCACATCTTTTATCTCGACTACCATGTGCACATACAAATATGTGGGAGCCAGTCAACGCCTCTTGCACTCCGGAAGCCCATGGTTTGTCATTCACAAGGACATCATCAACAAAGCTGTCCACATCCGACTCTTTCAAGCCCCTTTGATCGAGAAACAAAAACAACCTCAGAATCACAAAAAGAAATTTACAGTAAACAATAACCTAACACTCTTCAATTCCTTGTAAGGCAAGGAATTAGTCATAAACTGAGCCATTAAATTCAATTGCTAGAACTAATTTCAGAAGCTAACACATATCTAATTATCTATTTAATTCAGTAAATTTAGCACAATCTTGTAATCAAAAGAGAAGTCGAAACAGAAATAAAACACTAAATGCGGTCGTAACTTCCATTCAATCAATTTCCATGAAAATCACGAGAACTTTTTTAGGTCCAAGAACATGGCCCGGTACACCAAATGTCATAATACAATTGGTTGAAAACTTGAAAGTTTACAACCAATTGTATTATTACTCTTAGGGTACAGGCCGTGTTCCGACACATTGAGAAATCTCTTGAAAATCACTATAACGTCAGCTCAGATTAAACAAGGAAAATTTCAAGGTATCAACACCAAAACTAGTCCAAAACACACTAAATTAGCTCGATTTGAGACTTCATACATCGAAATTGAAAAATCAAAAACTCTGTCTCTAGCTAGCAATCATCGAAATCTACAAGTCAAATAATGCAAATCTGAAGAATCAAAACACCATTCACTAGTTAATTATCTAAATCCTATAAATTCCGATTAAAGTTAAAGCAACTACAATACAAAGACCTCAAGAAATCACCGTGAATTTACCTGTATTTGATCATTTGTGGGAAAATCAATACATCGCCATCGGAAAACTCAGTTCCTTCGCGTCCTTCAATTACTGTCAGCAACGTCTATCAAAAACCAAGAAACAAAGTGAGTAACGGAGTCAACTCAGCTCAACACCAGAACTCAGTAGCTCCAGGGAATAAGAAACGGTAAGAAAAAGCCATCAGAAACGCCGACGAATTGAGCTGCAAAACGGACCTTAACGGCGATGTCGCTCTTGCGAGCTTTGAGAGCGGAGGCGAAGAGCTTAGGTAGTGGATCGGACTCAGAGCCTTCGACGCGCGACGGCCAGACCTCGGGGGTCTTGTAGCAGAGGAAGACGTGGCGGTCGTAGGCGTTGACGGTACCGGCAAGTTTTTCCTTGAACATCTCCGATCTCTTGAAACCGAACTTCTCGTCTTCGGCGGCGGTGACGGCGGCAGAGAGGTCGTCGGAGGCCATTGCTAGGGCTCCGAGAGGAGGAAGGAGGGGTTTAGCGGGGGTCGAAGTTGAAAACGATGAGAGGGAAAAGATGAGAGAGAACGAGCGTTGTTGTTTGGTTGTTTTTTTTTTTTTTTTGTCAAAGTAGTTTGGTTGTTGGTGTTGATATAATGAGGAGGCTGCGGAGGGAACGGCGGTGTCCGTATGGGTGTAGGTGCGCAATGCGCATACGGCACACGATGGGGTTTCTGAAGGTAGGAGTCGGGACGCGTGGGATTGGGCGCGTGGGGTTTGATTTGTAGTTCATGTATATACCTCTTTTGATATCTCCGATCATATTGGACTGAAGCTAAAAGATAATTTGTGCACGCAAAAATGGAAGGTCCTACAAAAGGAGGAGGACCACTCTCTGCACCCGGGAAGTGGGGTACAAGCGCGTGGGATTTAATTTTGTGATTCATTGCTGCCTGTGGATTTTTGGTTGGAGGGAACTGACTGAGGGCGAAATTGTAAAATCACCTAAACTTGGTGATGTGGCGATCTGTAATTAAAAAATCCTTTTCAGATCTCTTCCTCTTAATTTATCAAGTTCGGAGATTCAGATTATTGAAGTTTGATCAAACGATTATAAAAAAAGTTAACTTTAAAATTTATAATAACTTTAATCGTTTGATCAAATTTCAACGAACTGATCCTTAAAATTGATGCATTTAGAGAAAGAGATTCGATCTATTTCCCTGTAATTCGGCCTTCAAATTCTGTCAAGAAACAGGCCGGTCACTTCGTTGACTATGTCAAGCCGTAAGCCTGGTCCGACGTGGACAACTTCTAGAAGTCTTGTTTCTTTCATTTATTTATTTCTTGAGAATGACTTTTAATATTTGATTTAAATTTTTTTGGTTAATTATTGAATTTAATTTGTCAATGGCTCAATTTGTCAATGATACAATTTAGGGTGGTGCTATTTACGCAACTATTTTTACTTCTCGACATCCTTTGTTAATTTATGTCTTTTATCTTTTTCAATTCATTTAATTCGACGGCTGAAAATTGAAAGGGTTGTATGGAACTGTTGACTCTAAAATTTACAAAACCTACGTGGCGCGCAGGCCGAGTAACTAATGAGCTAACTACGTCCTTCGGTTGAATGCGGGGCGTGCCAACTCGTCGGCCGAGCCCGGCCGAGGAGTAAAATTTGATGTGGTCGCGTTGAGCGCGCTGTTGACTTCTGTATCTTGCGATTGCGACCGAGGAAGGAACGCTCTCGGTCTCTGGATTCTATAGCCTGAAGACAAGGCTACTAATTCTACGGAGTTCACGAATCGTCGAAGCCTGATTCGGCCACTGTGATTATATTCGTAAGAGTATAAGCACGCCGAACTGAGACCAAACTATACGGGCACAGGTACTCGAATGTGATATATGTCTTGATGGTAAACGTAGTTCGGCCCTCGGAATGCCGAACCCTGAAACCTACTTGCGAGTATCCAATCATAAACTCACTCGGCCTCCAATGCGCCGAGCAACGCAATACGTAACACCCAACTATGCCGCAACGGCTTAGTAAGATGACCTCTACCAACAAAGGTTCGAAAACCTCTCTCGGCCGAGACTGAGATAGATAATCGGTCGACCTCGACGCAGTGCTGTTTATCCAAACTGAAGGTGCTTCTCGGTCGGCTGATTCTGCGGCAGCAGTGCTGTTTATCCAAACTGAAGGTGCTCACCGGTTGCTTCCACAGTGCTGTTTATCCAAACTGAAGGTGTGTCGGCAGGAAAAGAAAAGGAAAAATCTCAAGGTATTTGAGAGGTTTTGCGCAGGGCAATTGTATGCTGATTCTGAAGGGGCCTTTCTATTGCGCAATTTCTTTGTATTTATAGCACCTCGCTCCTTGAATCCCATTCTGATTTGGATTGGGAGTCCTTACCCCATTTCACCTTTAACTCGAACAACCCTAGTCCTACTGGGATTCTGAATTCTCCTCCTTTTGAGGCTTTATCCCTTGCCGGTCGAGAATCCTGGTTGCACCAGGATTTCCTCGACCTTTCCTCATTTATCTGGACTTCTTAAGATAGGATCTGGCCGATCCTGCCAGCTGGTCCGGGTTTCATTATTCGGCCCATAGCATGTGTCATTACCTTGGGCCGAGCACATCTTGCTGCTCGGCCCAATCATAATATTTTGGGCCCAAACATTGCCCCCTCGCTTCTGAGGTCGCCGACTGTCACTCTTGGTCGGTTCTTCGGCCTTGAAGAAGCGAAAACAAATCCTTTCCTGGACCCTACTTCATTAATGACCATTATTCTTGCATATTTATGAGACATGATTGCACATCCCTCGTTGCCCCCAACGCGTGGCCACGCGTCAATTCTCCGCCGTTCTTAAAAGCTTCAATCATGGGCCTCGAAACTGTGCACTAACTGAACCGTCTTACCCTCATTAATGCATTGAACCTGTCGCCGCACGCCATCGTGCGTCCTGGGTTTTCGACTCCTCGATCCCATTTTCGCAGGTTCCCAAAATATCCGAAATGATTGCAGGCTTTCCCGGTTAAATTTCCCCCCACTTTAAACCAATCGCTTTTTGAATTCTAATGCCTTTCGAGATTCGGGCGTTTGATCTTCGATCTGAAAGCCTATAAATACCCACACTTTACTGTACTCGTATCTTACGTTTTCAGAAATCCCAAATTCTCAAATTTTAATCATCCTTGCTCGTTCAGACCAAACCCTCTAGTTTTCCTTTCTGCAATCTTTCCAGTTCTTCCAGATTACTCTAATGGCTTCCTTCATCGCGAAACTTTCCGAGGAGATCAACAAATGCAAAGACTTCATTGATCGGAGCACCGTCAAGACGCTGCGATTTGAAGAGGACATGGCCATCACCCACCAGATTCTGGGTCCCCTCTTTAGAGACGCAGTACCGTCGTCCGTTACTGACCTGCTCAAGGAGCAGTGTTTAACGCCCTTGCTGCAGGGGTTCGACTGGTCCAAGTGGACTCTGGCGCGGCCTCAGGGAGCCTGGCCCTCGACCACCACGGCCTGGGCTGCCTGGGTCGACCGGATGAGCACATTCTTCTCCAAGGAGTGGAAGGCTCTTGGCATCTATGATGCCATTATGCTGTCAACCATGGAGATCGCCATGGATAAGGAGCTGCTCCTGGCGGCCATGAGTCTATGGTGTTCGGCCACCAACACCATGGTCTTGCCTTTCGGCCCCCTCGGCCCCACCATCCTCGACGTCTCGGCCATCCTTGGGACTTCCCCGACCGGCCTTCCCATTGACGCCGCCCTTTCTGGATACCCTTCTCCTCTCGACCTGAAGGCGCTATTCGACGAAAGGGCCGTTGAAACACTGAGCCGGGGCGATCAGGAGCCCTCAAGGGAAGAAGTTCAAAAACTCCACAAGAACTTCTTCAACTACAACACCCTCATCCTGCATTTCGCCGGTCGAGGCGAGGAGGGCCTGAGGAAGGGAGAGCACGAGGCCTTCCGCTTCTACTGGTACAACAAATTCATCTGTTGTACCAGGTCGAACAAGTGCCTGGTGGAGAATATGCTCGTGGCCCAGGCACTGGCCAATGGTCGCTTGCTGGCGCTTAGTCCAGCCATACTTGCCAACCTCTATCGTTGCCTAGCTGAGGCGACTATTGGCAAGATCGACCCGCACCAGAACGGACCCCTCTGGGTGTTCCAACTCTGGTTGCAGGTCTACTTTTCCACCCTTCGACCGGAGGTTCCTGCCTTCGACCGAACGGCCGCCCTCGGTCCTCAACTGGCCTCGCGACCGGCGCCTCCCCACCGAGCCGACGAGGTCTTCAAACACTTCTTCAGTCTCGACGTCCTCTCGGATGACGAGTTCCTGGTGTGCCGGCACCAGGAGTACCCTTCCTCGCTCGGGCTTCCTACGGCAACGTGGGCCGCGTCCGAGGATGCGGACATTCGCCAACGATGGGGATCGTTCGTTGTGGCTCGTGACCTTCCACTGGGTTGCGATGCCCGCCGAGTCGGCTGGGAGGTTTATCACCCCCACTTCCTCGCCCGGCAGCTCGGCTATCTTCAAGGCTGCCCAGTCCCTCTGCTCGCCTCTCGATCCCTCCTGAGCCGAGGGCGTCTTACCGGTTCCTCTGAAAGGGAATGTAAGACGTCGGACCAGGAGTTCCAAGAGAAGTGCAGGAAATTTCGGATTCGGCCGGCGGCTCCGGAATCTCTTGGAACCGACACCTTCGGGGACTGGTGGGAGGAGTATACCGGCGAATTCTTCGGCGCCTCGGCCAAAGGTCTGGTGAAGAAGATCTTCGGCGACCGTCCCGGGTCAACACCTTCGGCTCAACCCAAGGAGTCGGCCCAAGGTAGTCTTTCCGCTTTTCTTCTCTTTCCGTTTCTTTACATCGCGTCCTTGATACTAATTACTTCGCTTTTCAGGGGGTCGCGTGTCGAGGAAGGTGGAGGTGGTCGCCGCGGTGGCGAAGGCGAAAAAATTGAAAAGGACCATCGCTACCGAGCGGGTAGTTCCAGCCAAACGCCCCCACCGAGCGGCCGAGCCGGAGGTTGATGCCCCTTGCCCTTCTAAACGCGTCAAGAAATTGGCGAAGAAGGGCGACCGGGAAATTCATGTCGTCCCCAGTGATACTACAGGGATGGCTGCTCCTGCCGGCTCTGAGGCCACAGCCGACCCTATCGGCGCCCCAGCTCCAGCCTCAGAGCCAGTCGTGGCGCCTGCCGTGGAGAAGCCGGCTGCGCCCGTCGAGGGACCCTCTTCTCCAACGGTCATTCTGGAGGTATAATTCTACTTCTGCTCGCTCCTTTAGGTTTTTGGCCCTAACGCTGAAGTTTGTTTCTCTTTTCGTTCAGGATGCCGAGAGCGAGAGCGAAGAAGTCCCCCTGGAACGCCGTCGCCTACCAGTCAGCACTCCTCCCGTCCATCCTCCTCTGGTCGTCGAGGCGACCGCTCGACCGACTCCTCCTGCGGCGGATCGCGGCAAAAGACCCATGGCCGATCCCGAGGCCACGGCCGAGTTGCCGATCCATCCGCAGGATGAAGATCTCCCCATTCCTCCACAGGAAGTCTCCTCGGCCTTTGTAAGTCTTTTTCCTTTTGCGTTAAAAACTTCTCATGACGCATGTTCTTAAAAACTATTAAATGTCAGGTGCCTGAACGGTCATTTCACCGATAATTCTATGCGCCGACGGGCGTTGTCTATATCTCTTGGCCACAATCGTGGCCATCAAATGTAGATAACCTCCATCGGCCGCGTGAATTGAGAAGCGGTCTAAGGTACTGGGCTCGGCCATTAAGTTCCCTGGGTTCGAACAATGACCCAGAGGGCATGGCCGAAGTCTCCTATCGGCAGGTCTAAAACAATCCTCTTTCTTTTGATGCACTATACCATGATATCTTTACTATTCTTCACAAAATTTCCTCTTATGTGCAGCCATCGTGGGAGTTGGAGCTTGACGCTCTACTCCAGAGCACGACCGGTGAGGCCGGCTCCTCCGCTGCTCCTGCCGAACCAGCAGAAGCCATGCCCGAGGCTGAAGTCTTCGTGAAGCTGCATGAAGTCCTATCTCTGACAGCCTCCCAAGCCCTCCGATGCAAGGGCCTTGACTCCGTTGGAGAGTGTCTTAACGCCCTTGCCAGCGGTGGTCACCTGAGCCCGGAGGGTATCTCCTTTCTCACCGATCTCCTGGAGCGGACTCGGCAACATTTTCTTATCTTCGAGCGAGCACTGCAAGCCGAGGATGACCTGAAGGTGGCCAGAGTCGCGCATGAGGCCGGCCGAGTGGAGATAGAGGCAATCAAGGCGAAGAAAGCCAAGCTGTCCGAGTTTGACCGTCAGATTTCTGACCTCCAACGTCAGATTTCTGATCTTCAACGGCAAAGGTCGGCTGCTGCTTCCGAGCTTGAAAAGGACTTTGAGGCCAACAAGGCTCGGCTGACGGCCTTCGCTGCCGGTGCACGGCGTATCCAGCAACTGCAGTGCAATAAAAAGACACGGCAGGCTGAGATCATTTTGAGCGAAGCTAAGTGGCTGGAGCTAAAAGCTGCCCTCGAGACTTTCCTTCCCTCGACCCCTTAGGGCCCTATCATTGTATTAGCCTTTGTTCTTGTAAGGACTTGTTATTAATACAGGTCGTTTGCTATTAATACAATGGTCTTACTCTTGCATCTCCCATGTAATTGGGTAGTACTTTTTAAAAACTTTCCATTAATCGGTAATTTGTGAACTGAACCCGTCCGATCTCTTAAATGATATGCCCCCTTGCCGAGGACTTTGTGAACGACGAATGGCCCTTCCCAATTCGGCGACCACTTCCCAAATCTGGGGTCTTTAATTCCGATAGGCAACACCGTTTGCCAAACCAATTCTCCTTCGCCGAACGTTTTTTGTCTTACACGCTGGTTATACGCTCGCTCGGCAATTTTCTTTTGCGCTATCAATAAGTTACCCGCGTCGATTCGACTTTCTTCCAAATCTTCTAAATCTTGCCGCATCGCTTGACAATATTCAATACTGAACAAATCACTTTGCTCGATTACTCGTAACGAGCTTATACTCAACTCGACCGGTAACATAGCGTCGTGTCCATAAGTTAACGCGTAAGGAGTGGTTCCAGTGGCCGACCGGGGTGAAGTTCGGTATGCCCATAACGCTTCATTTAACTTCAAATGCCACAAACCAGGTTTCTCTTTTATCATTTTTTCAAGGATGCCGATCAACACTTTGTTGCTTGCCTCGGCTTGCCCATTTGCCTGTGGGTAGTACGGCGTAGATTGCTCGAGTCGGATGTTCAAACTTGCCGCGTACTCCTTAAACCTATCGGCCGTGAATATAGTGCCATTATCAGTTATGATCGTTTCTGGCACGCCGAATCTGGTCACAATATTTTCCTCTACGAAATTGCATACCTCATTGGCCGTTAATTCGGCGTATGATCTTGCCTCGACCCACTTAGTGAAATAGTCAATTGCTACCATTATCCACGTGTGTTTCGCTGCCCCCGATGATGGCGTGATTTTGCCGATTACGTCCATTGCCCAACCTCTGAACGGCCATGGTTTAGTAACCGAGTGTAGTAATTCGGCCGGGGCTCTCTGCACGTGTCCATGAATTTGGCATGGTACGCATCTTCGTGCATATTCGATACAATCTTTTAATATACTGGGCCAAAAATAACCGTGTCGTCGAAGCAACCAGCGCATCTTTCGTCCAGACTGTTGTGCCCCACAAATACCTTCATGTACCTCGGCCATTGCTTGGGTGGCCTCATGTGGGCCAAGGCACAATAGTAGTAACCCGTCCTCGCCTTTGCGGTACAACTCATTTTGGTACGTCACGTAGTTCGTGGCGAGGACCTTCGTTCTCCGGTCGTGTTTCCCGTTGGGATTATCGAGGTACCGTAACATCGTCTTTCTCCAATCATCCGGTTCTACCTCGACGGCGCATACCTCTACGGGGTCTCCTCGTTCTAGTAGGGATGGGAGCGACATTACCCTTGTACGTATTACGTGTGTGCGCTGGAGGGTTTGCCGATCGATCAAGGCCGGGTATGATTGCAGGCCTGTGGCCGCGATTCGGCCGAGTTTGCCCCCCATGAGTTGTGCTCCGGAGGCGATCTGGGCGAGTTCATCGGCATCGGTGTTGTGGATTCGTGAAATATGTTCAAACGTGATCCGGTCGAATGACTCGGCCAGGTAGGTGGCGACCATGTGATATGGCGCTAAAGGACAACTCATGCAACGAAAAATGCCGTTCAATTGGTTAATCACAAGTTCCGAATCACCGAGGACAAGAATACGGGAGGCCCGTAGATCGTGTAAAACGTGGAGACCGATAATGAGGGCTTCATATTCGGCCTGATTGTTTGTGCAGCTGAAATCCAACTTGAGAGAGAAGTACCATCGGCAGTGGTCGGGCGACTGAATTACGATGCCGACACCCGCCGAGGTCGAAGTACTGGATCCATCGAAATGCATAGTCCAATGGGTATCGCGTGTGGTGACTAAACCGATGTTGACAATGCCCCCTTCAAAACCATATGGGGAAGGGTGCTGGGCCAAGAAATCGGCGAGAGCCTGCCCCTTGACGGCTTTTTTGGGGACGTACTGCAGGCTAAATTCGGATAAGGCGAGTGTCCATTTCCCGATTCGGCCTTTAACGATAGGCCGAGTGAGCATATAACGAATTACGTCTGTCTGGGCGATGACCTGCGTAACTGATGGGAGCATGTAATGCCGAAGCTTGGACGCGGCAAAAAACAAAGCTAAGCAAAGTTTTTCGACCGGTGAATAATTAAGCTCTGGTGCATTCAGATTTCGGCTAAGGTAAAAGATAGCTTGCTCACGACCTACGTTGTTGTCTTGCGCGAGGAGACAACCAATGGATTCGGCGGCTGCCGAAATGTATAATTTAAGGGGTTTGGTGCGACAAGGTGGAACCAGCACGGGTGGGGTCGAAAGGGCCACCTTGATTTACGTGAATGCACTCTGATGTTCTTCGCGCCAAACAAATTTATCGGTATCCTTAAGTTTAAGAAGAGTAGAGAATGCCTTCATTTTACCGGCCGAATTGGCAATGAAACGGCGGAGGAAGTTGATCTGCCCGAGTAACGACTGCAACTGTTTCTTTGTTGTGGGAGGTGGGGCGCTAATGATGGCGCGGGCTTTATTGGCGTCGACTTCGATGTAGCGATGGTGCACCAAAAACCCTAGGAAATTGCCGGCCGAAACACCGAAAGCACACTTGGCTGGGTTCATCTTGAGATTATTCTTGCGCATGCGAAGGAACGCTTGTCGCAGGTCATCCAGGTGTGTTTGGCGGCGTTTCGACTTTACCACCACATCGTCGATATAAACTTCGACGATGGTCCCAATTAAGTCGTGGAAGATCATATTCATGGCTCGTTGGTATGTGGCGTCGGCATTCTTGAGGCCGAATGGCATGACTACCCATTCGTACGTGCCGAGTGCCCCTGGGCAACGGAAAGCCGTTTTGTGGACGTCGGCTTCGGCGATGAAAATCTGGTTGTATCCCGCATGACCGTCCATAAAAGATAGTAGTTCATGATTAGCTGCGGCATCAATGAGCAAATCTGAGATTGGCATTGTATATTCGTCCTTGGGAGTCGCCAGATTCAGGTTACGGAAATCGGTGCAAATGCGGAGGGCACCGCTTTTCTTCAACACTGGGACGATATTGGCCAACCATTCGACGTACCGAGCGGTCCTAATAAATTCGGCCTTGAGAAGCCGAACCAATTCTTCCTTAATGCCGAGTTGTAACTCGGTCGAGAATCGGCGAGGGGGTTGTCGAAAAGGCTTACAACCGTCTCTGATGCGTAGCTCATGTTCTACCAAGTTTCGATCGAGGCCTGGCATTTCATGGTAACTCCACGCAAAGCAATCTTTAAATTCCTGGAGTAACTTACGGAGTTCGGCCTTCGTGGCTGGTGGGAGTAACGCGCTTATAAACAATATGCGAGGATCATCGGCCGTGCCTACGTTAACTTCTTCTAATGGGTCCTTGACTTGAGGCCGATGGTCCTCGAGTTCGGCCGGTGCAGCCAGAACTTTCTCAAGAGACAAAACAGGGCCGTCATCTGCTTCGGCCAAAAATTCAATTAAATTAATGCCAGAATGCGGTTGCTTGGTAATGGCGTATCAATGGGCCAGCAGACGTTCCATCGTTGATGAAACCGCGGCCTGACGCTGTTCTTGTTTGGTGTACTCAATCATCGGCATTGGGGACTAAATCTGCCAAGCCAAGTCTCGCCGAATCCTGTTGGACAGTCTCGGCGCCGACCTCAATCACTTTCTGCACTGAAATTCGCGTCGGCCGCCCATCCTCGTTAAGACCTTGGAGGGTGATGTAGCCGACGTGATCGTCATAATAGCGAGCCTGAATCATGTTGGTCTCAAATGGTTGATTATCGGCTGGATGGACGGTGACCGATTTGCCGTCCCAAAAGATGAGAACTTGGTACAGTGATGAAGGAATGCAACTGGTTTGGTGGATCCAGTCTCGGCCGAGTAATGCGTTATAGTCGGTCTTGGAATCAATTATGAAGAATGCCGTCATGTGTTGACGACCGGCAATGCTAACCTCCAATGGTAACACTCCTTTGGTCTGAGACTTGTCACCAATGAAGCTGCTCATAGTGATCCCTGACGGAATGAGTTCATTATCAGAACGGCGCAAAGCCTTCATGACAGATATTGGCATAATGTTGACTGTGGCTCCACAGTCGACAAACACTTTGGAAATAGGGAATCCTTCGATGTGAGCCGTGATGTACAACGGCTTCAGGTGTTGGAGATTAACCGAAGGGGAGCGAGGAAATAGCTCGGCCAAAGCTGCCTTAAGGTTGTCCGTGCTTCGAGTTTCTCTGTCGTCGTCGTTTGCGACGAAATCGACTTGTGTTGCTTCTTCAGCGACTACATCTCCGTCCAAGAAATTTGATTGGTAGGTACTGGGTTGGAATTCAGCTGGTAACACGTGGACCATGCTGATTTCCATTTGTTCGAGGACCGAAGGGCCCATTGGATCGTGGTCGTCGTCTTCTGCCGAACTAGCCACAGTTTCAGCCGGCGGAACATCCTCGATCAAACTTTTGAGTGTCTTGGTAAGAGCCGGTATCCGCGACGTGGGAACCAAGTCGAGTGTGGTGTGGCTATTTTCCTCGACCATGTTGACTGTCGAAGATTTATGTTGGTCCTTTGTTATACGGGCTCGTTCTTCATAGGCAATACGGGCGTTCCTCGTGTCGAGATAGGTATCCAACCGTGCTATCCGTTTTTCTTCGTCGGCCGTGAGGCCGAAGAGTGATACCGCCGAGAAAACTTCGAAATGATAACGCAAATGCTGAAGGTCATCGAGCGAGAAAGGTAATTCGGCGGTGTCGATATCTGTATAAGGATCAACATCAAAACCAAGTACCCGAGCTTCCCGTATATGTTGGAACCTTGCCTTAATTGCTGGGTCGGAGGTTTTCTGAATGATTTGCTCGGCATCGGGGCAAGTGAGAGCTAGGTCAAGGGCTTCCTGACACGCCTTGGGCAGTCCGTACAAGTCATTGGCGGAGTATTTCTTATGGAACTCTCGCATGTATTCCAAAGATTCGCCGAGGAATGGGGGATGTAAGTTGCGCCGTACTTTGATAAACGGTTCGCGCGGTGGTAACGGGGAGAGTTCCCTTTCGGCCTCTTGCGTGAAGTGTTCTAGCCGAGCTCTAGTTTCCCCAGGCCGGAGAAGGATTTTGATACGTTTCTCAGCATCCTCAATGGTGGTCTCGAAACCGGCAGCTGCTACTTTCTTCCCTTCGGCTAACTCGGTCATGATAGTCGGGGTTGGCCTTTCACTTATGCTTTCCGTGGCCTTCTTTGGTTGCCACTGGTTGGCAGTGCTGGCCTGCGCTTCTAGTCGCCGAGCCATGCAATCAATCCGTTGACGGCGACGCTTTTGGGACTTAGACAGCGCTGTATATAAACCAGTCGGGGAGTTGTAACTGTACCAGCGTTGATCCGATGTTCTGGGTGGTTTGAAGGTTCTGCGATCGGCTGACGAGCTGGAACTGTGGGTATTGTGCGAGTAGTAATCCTCATTATAGAAAGGCGCGTCGAAGTCAAGACGCCGCCTGACTGAGGCCTGGTCTGTCGGCCGTACTTGTGGACCGAGTCGATCGAACACTTGACGTCGCGGACCAACTTCCTTTGGTGATGTGGTCGGGGCCGTGGGTGGTGTTGAAAATGTCTTCTTCCCAGGTTCAACCGGTGTTTTACAATGGTCACATAAAACCTTTGATCCATGAGTTTCGTCTGAACTCGACCCCGTCATAAACTCATCGGCGAGGGGCCTCGATTGTTCCGTGGGTGGTGCATTCGAAAATATATCAAGCTTTAGCCTTGTTCGACCATTCTGTTTACGGATATGCTGCACCGGGATGTATTCGGCCTTCCCTTTGTTTTTAGGAAGATGAGCATCCACCATACCAATTGTTGTTGAAGGGAAGGGATTGACGTCGACCGCCATCTGCTTTTCCGGAAATTTCAACTTTCCTTTCTCGATCCAACTTTGGATTGTATCCCGGAACACGACACAATTATTTGTTGCATGCTTATTAGAATTATGGTACTTGCAGTATATCTTTCCTTTCAAATCATCGGCCTTAGGGATAATATGTCCCGGCCGAAGCTTGATGATCTTTGCCGCCAATAATTGATCGAAAATTGCATCGGCCTTGGTGATGTCGAAAGTGTATACTTTTGAAGATTTACTTATGTCCTTGGCGGCCGAATGGGCTTTGGTGTCTTTGCCGTGTACTTGAGCCAGAGCCTTGCAGACGTATGGTTTATCTATTACTATCTCGGCCGCATCCACACTGACGTACTGAGGGTCCCCGCTTTCGGCCGATGCATAGCTGACCGTGGGGTTCTTATACAACGTTCCCCGGGATGGTGACTTTGAGACCTTCTCTTCTCGGAGCAGGTAATCATACTGTTCGACATGTTGAGCAAGTTCGTACATATCGCGAATGTTTGCCCCCAGGAACTTCTTCTTGTATTCCACGTCTAATCCGTTGAGAGCAATCCTGACGAATTCCACTTCGGGGAGTGGTACTCGGCACCAATTCCTGGCCGACTTAAACCTTGTTAAGTACTCCATTGGAGATTCGTCGGATGCTTGAGCCATCCTGGCCAAGGATGATACGGACATCTCCATCCCTGGCCGATAGAATTGTTCATGGAACTTTTCGACCAACTCCTCCCAACTCTGTACAGAATTGGGTGGAAGATTAATGTACCAGGCGAAAGCGGAGCCTGTTAATGAAAAATTAAACAAACGTAGTTTGTAGAAGTCGCTATTAACGTCCCCACACTGCGCTGTGAACCGAGCCACATGTTCTAATGAGGACAAAGACGATTCCCCGGCGAAGAGGCTGAAATCAGGGATCTTAAATCCTCGTGGGTATTCAAACCTTTCTACGTAAGCCGGGTATGGATGAATGAATTTTGGAAACTTCGGCCCTTTCTTCAAGGCCGAATCAATCATTCTCTGGACCTCGGTCATGTTCACGGAAGCGGCTTCTTCTCCCTGGCTTGGTCCCTCGGATCTATTTCTCGGTCCTCTTTCTAAGGTGACTGGCTGCGGTCGAGCGGACGCTCTATCGGCTGGTATGGGCACGTTCGTCGAGAGCTGCCGAGGTTGGCCGACCTGGCCATCTTCGAAGGCTTTACTAACTAATATTTCAAGCATTCTGGTCTGTGTATCGTTGTTACTTCGTATTGCTTTTAGCAAATCATTCATCTTTTGACCAATCGACTGCTCGACCTGACGATACTGCTCATCAAGTCGTCTCCGAAGAAACGACCTAGTTGGTGGATCAGAGCCTTCTCCACCATCGTCGTCGCAGTCTTCCACTATCCCCTCCACAAATATGGGCGTCGTTTGATTCGGGATTGCCGCGTTGTGAGGTTGCCCGCCGAGACAGATCTCATTCTCTCGGCGTGTTACACTTGTAGCCTCAGGTGGCAAAGCAATGACCGGATTTTTTGCTGGGTGTGAATCCTGCCCAAGGCCTTGCACTGGTAAGTCAGCTGTTGACTTTCCCATGTTTGTTTTCTTCTTGGTAGACCGTGTCTCTACGGTCATGAACTCCGAAGGTTTAGCACAATGGTCCCACTGGGCGTGCCAAAATGTTGACTCTAAAATTTACAAAACCTACGTGGCGCGCAGGCCGAGTAACTAATGAGCTAACTACGTCCTTCGGTTGAATGCGGGGCGTGCCAACTCGTCGGCCGAGCCCGGCCGAGGAGTAAAATTTGATGTGGTCGCGTTGAGCGCGCTGTTGACTTCTGTATCTTGCGATTGCGACCGAGGAAGGAACGCTCTCGGTCTCTGGATTCTATAGCCTGAAGACAAGGCTACTAATTCTACGGAGTTCACGAATCGTCGAAGCCTGATTCGGCCACTGTGATTATATTCGTAAGAGTATAAGCACGCCGAACTGAGACCAAACTATACAGGCACAGGTACTCGAATGTGATATATGTCTTGATGGTAAACGTAGTTCGGCCCTCGGAATGCCGAACCCTGAAACTTACTTGCGAGTATCCAATCATAAACTCACTCGGCCTCCAATGCGCCGAGCAACGCAATACGTAACACCCAACTATGCCGCAACGGCTTAGTAAGATGACCTCTACCAATAAAGGTTCGAAAACCTCTCTCGGCCGAGACTGAGATAGATAATCGGTCGACCTCGACGCAGTGCTGTTTATCCAAACTGAAGGTGCTTCTCGGTCGGCTGATTCTGCGGCAGCAGTGCTGTTTATCCAAACTGAAGGTGCTCACCGGTTGCTTCCACAGTGCTGTTTATCCAAACTGAAGGTGTGTCGGCAGGAAAAGAAAAGGAAAAATCTCAAGGTATTTGAGAGGTTTTGCGCAGGGCAATTGTATGCTGATTCTGAAGGGGCCTTTCTATTGCGCAATTTCTTTGTATTTATAGCACCTCGCTCCTTGAATCCCATTCTGATTTGGATTGGGAGTCCTTACCCCATTTCACCTTTAACTCGAACAACCCTAGTCCTACTGGGATTCTGAATTCTCCTCCTTTTGAGGCTTTATCCCTTGCCGGTCGAGAATCCTGGTTGCACCAGGATTTCCTCGACCTTTCCTCATTTATCTGGACTTCTTAAGATAGGATCTGGCCGATCCTGCCAGCTGGTCCGGGTTTCATTATTCGGCCCATAGCATGTGTCATTACCTTGGGCCGAGCACATCTTGCTGCTCGGCCCAATCATAATATTTTGGGCCCAAACAGGAACGTAAAAAAATGTTTGAATAGCACACCCCTACAATTTAATATGAAGGAGTGCAGATTTCAAACAACGATTCATTTTTAAGATGAAGCTTTTTGTTTTTGAGTTTGAAATGAGCCATTTTCAGTTGAAAAAACGAAAAAACTATCGTTTTTCCAACAAAAAATAAAGACGTGTAGGGTGGGGACGGCATTTAAATATTTATGTTGAGAGTAAGGAAAAGAAAGAGGTGTGTAAAATTCATTTCAGTTCATACATTTTTGTGTTGTTTATGTTGGTCTTTCAATTATTTATGTTGAGAGTAAGGAAATAATTTGTACTTGGCAGTGTCAAATTACAACCCTAATTGAAAAAGATCTTGTTCGCCTGACCTATAGAGGCTTTACGGTGCATACCTAGGCACCCAGAGACGAGAAAGGGTATAGTAAGCGATGAAATGCTTCGGAGAGTTAGAAAATAAGTGCAAATCCAGAGATTCCTGAATATTTGACTGTTCCGAGCAATATGTAGGGCGAAAGGCGAACGATAAATAAACAGGTTATTCGAAGTAGGGATTCATAAACATCAAGTATACATCCTCAAAATTTTCAATGCAATTGCATTTCCTCAAATCTCAGGAACTACCAGATTGTAATGCTTGCAATGGAAAGGAACCATTGTGTACATGTAGCAACCACATGAAGCAGTAGGACACTTGTTTTTCATCAGAGGAAAACAAAAGGTTAAGAATCAAAAGAAATCAATCTCTAAATAATTACCCGAAGGCTTCAAATCAACGCCCGGCATCTTCCCGTTTAACGGTTCTTTCGGTGTGTCAGGAGTCTCCAATATGTAGTGCTTTGGCACCTGGGGTGGAGTTGTACAACGAATTAGTGCCCAATTCACGCTTTGGAAAAACGGATGTTGTTTAACTTCTGTTGCTCCCCGCCTATACGCAAGACGATGCTGTGGCTCCTTGACAAGTAAACCTCTGATCAAGTCCCTGGCTGCAAAGCTGACAGAAGGCAGCTCTGGAAATCTCAAGGGCTGGCCAACCACATTAAACAAAGTAGCCCGGTTTCCTTGCCCCTTGAATGGAGTTCTTCCGAACAAAAGCTCGTAGAGAAAGATCCCAAAGGTCCACCAATCTACAGCGCTGCCATGGCCTTCACCTTTAATGATTTCAGGCGCCAAGTACTCATGTGTTCCCACAAAGGACATTGATCTAGCACTTGTCGGTTCTGCAACGAGTTCAGGGAGAGGGCTCACTTGATTGTATACATCATTATCATTCTTCTTCACTTTGATCTTTTTATCTTTCTTGGGTTTGCCCTTGAAAATGCGTGGACCAAAACATGTGGGCGTAATGCAATTCGGCTGCATTACACAAGTTGGCTGGATGCATGCAGGCTGAACACAATATGCTGATTTCCTTGTCTCCAAACTTAAGTTTGAAGATCTTACCAGGGTGGGGGAAACGGCACATCTTAAAGAAAGGTCGAAATCTGAAAGCATTATATGTCCATCTTCCCTCACCAAAACATTCTCTGGTTTGAGGTCTCTGTAAATGATCCCGAGCATATGCAAATATTCCAAGGCAAGAAGAACTTCAGCCACATAAAACCTGCAAAAACAAACAGGAGATTAACACACTAGAATTATTATCTTTAGCATGTCCCCAACACTGGCAAATAAACGTGTGCAAAACACTTGATGTCCTTCTAGTTTATAGGTTTACTACTCCCTTTTCTCTGCAGGCTATTGAAATATGATTCCTATTGTAACCTAAACTGAAAGGGGAAGTATGAAGGAATATCTAACCTAGCAGCATGCTCCGAAAAATGCTTCCCAGGTTGTTTTTGTCTGAGTGCATGCAGGTCACCCCCGGGACAAAACTCCATCACCAAACAAGATACCTTCGCAGTCTCAAAGTGTGTATACAATGTTGGCAGGAAAGGATGATCCAGAGATTGCAGTATTTCCCTCTCTGTCTGAGCCCTAAGAAGTTTTTTCCTACTTGCCAGTAATGCTTTATCCATAACCTTCATGGCGAAATAAGTTTTAGTGCCAATCAGTTCAGCCAAATAAACGCTGCCTATATCTCCACATCCCAGTGTCCTCAGCAACTTGAAATGCTCCTTACCCAGTGTTCCATCATGATGAGATCGCGCAGCTTGCACCGCTTCCCAACTAATATCATTTGCCTTGTGGGGCTTGTACATGGCATTGCTCAAACTACTGGAGCTGCTCTCATCGCTAACATCACTGTCAGTGCTGCCTCTATAGATGCTGGTCGTCTTGCTCTCAATAAGATCACAGGAATTAGTAACTTCGCTGCTTTCAACAGACTTCTCCACACTGCTGATACATTCACTGACTTCTGTATTGGTGAAACTCTGCTTGGCTTCACAATACAGTGAGGCAGAATATAAACTGTTCTGAGGGCTTGCACAGTGAGAAATGAGGTGGCTATTTGTCTGCCCGGCTACTTCTTTATAAGGAACCAAACTGTGATTACTAGATTCCAGATATCTACTCGAATCACAATCATTAACTGGATGCTTGAAACTTGATTTTGCTTCCAGCACGGAAACCTTGTTCAGATAAGAAGTTTCGGCTGATTTGTTAAGAACATCATTTGGGCCTCCATGTTCGAGTGTTCCTTTATTCGAATTGTGGTAGTGTTTCCCCATATGAAGAAACTGTTCCTGCTGCATGCTATGATTAGTTGTCTTGTTGGGGTTCTTTTGATTATTTACAGAACCATTTGAGTAGCTGTCTGTCTTCACTGAATAAGTATGCGCAGTCATGCAGGATGGCGACGAAACCCCTTCGCTTCTTGATTGTTTTGGAGATGAAGGCTGAGAAGGACGAGGAGTCCCAGTTGTGGAAGGAGGGTTCTTGCCTACCTCGGGCGGTGCAGAATCGCGAATTTTCGGCAAAGAATTAACCCCATCAACCAGTGACCCCATGGCTTTCACACAGGCACTATCACTGCAAAATTCAACTGAGCACTATGATAATATGATATGTAATAATCTTACCGCTAAAGGCATTAAGTACATAATCATCAACTTAATTTGTCTTCCAAAATTCAAATTAACAAGGCAGATTGCATCAGAGCAGTCAATTCGAAACACAGAATCAACAAAAAATCTGCAACAATATACAGTCAAAGAAAATCCCAGATGAACCGAAATTCAACATACAAACTTTAATTCACAATCTAATTAATGGCAGCGCGAAAGGGGAAAAAATGCATTTCCTCGACAATCCATGGCTGCCAATGCCCCAAACGCCATTTTTGGTGGCAAGAAAATGTTGAAGGGGGGAAAATATATCAAAAAAGGATCATTTGACAAAATTTTCAACACAAATTTATCTTTTTATAAAACCCAGAAACCCAAATTCTCCAGTGATTGAACCCAAGTTCTAATTTTGATTCTTTTCAAAACCAAACCCGACTTTCCTTTTCTTTCGTTTCCCACAGTTTCCCGGCAACCAAACAGCAGAACAACGCAAAAGAACCTCATAGCAAAGAACCCAATTAGCCAAAGAGAGCTTAGAAAAATTACCTGATCAGAGAAGAGAGAAAGCTGACGACAGCAAGCAATCTCGCATGGCTGGTGGGCACAATGAGAGAGAGCGAGAGACCCAAAGCGCGAGAGCTCACGGAGAAAGTGAAACAACTTAGAGGGGGTCCCTGTTTCTGTTTTTTATCTTTTGGATTTCACTGAAGAGCTTCAGATCCGATCGAACAAGAAAACCAGAGGAGGATCAAGCAACATGACAACAAAGAAAGAAAAAATATGAATAAATTTATTAATTTTTAACTTCCGGGGAGAGCAGAAAGTTGGAGTTTCTCTGGTTTTTTTTCGTCGCGGTGCGGATTTGAGAGAAAAACGAAGCCAAAATTCGCAAGCATAGCGTAAAGCTTAAAAGGCCGTCTTTGTCTTTGGATGTTTTTTCCTCTCTATTTTGTTCTCCGAGACGAAAATGTGGTGGAAAGAACGTCTCTTTGCTTTGTTCTTGTTTTTGTGAATAAACTCAAACTTTTTAGTTGTATCATGGCTCATTGTACGCCAGAGATATTTTAGTGTGTCAAAAATATGGTCTGATGCGGTAAGTTTCACAATATAATTGGTCATAAAAATTTCATGCGACATATAGTGTATCAAATCATGTGCTTTTAAAGTGTGTCGAAAACATAATCCGATACGTTAAATGTCATAATACAATTGGTTGAAAAAATTTAATATGACAAATAGTATATCAAATCGTGTGCCTCTAAAGATGTGTTGCAAAAGTTGATTTCAATTTGTTCATTGAGGTATTTTAGCAATTACAATGAAAACAACCAGCGCAAAAAAGAGGTATGTAATGTCCGTAATCGAAAAAAAATTTCTCGCATGAAATTTTTTGAGTGCTCTCTTAACCAATAACCCGCTTGGAGAATTCAATCTTGAATGAATGAATTGGTCTTGTGAATGTTAAGAATTATTAGCTGTGATCAGACTAGTGTTACATTTTTTTTCTCAATGTTTGAATTCTCAGTACAATAAATTTTGAGGCATTCAATCGAACCTACCTGGCAAGGATGTAGATTTTTCAAACGTATATTTATAAGATATGAGGAATTTAAATGAAGAAACCAAACCCAAATTTTGCAATAGCCTCATTCTACAACTACATACTCAAATGCAATATCATACGCAATTATACAATATCAAACTCATTTTTCTTTTATTAATTTTCAATTGTTATCATAGTCTTCAAAATGTAACTTATTTTTCGAGCTGCCAATAACAACTCCACTTACATTTTATATGAGCAATGCAATTATCAACATCACGTGGCTCCTACATTTTTTCAAGACAATTATGTCCAAGGACGAATGTACATTGAGACCAAAGTGGTTTTAGGACCACTAGGAGTTTGAAAAATATACATGTGAATGTCTTTCGAGAAATGATTGGTACTAATCCTTCTTGTGCCCATTTGATGTAATGCATGCCAGAATATCTTGAGATGATGCGTTGATATCACTCGACAGATTCTCTTGATATCACTCATTAGACTGTTTCAACATATGTCATTATCTATTGACATGTTTCTATCTAAAAAATTAATATTAAAACTTTCAATGATTCTAATCTTAAATCCGCTACTGATTATGTTATCCGTTTTATCCCATGAGTGAGAGCAGAGGTCCTCAACATTGTCAAATTTTCAAGCATTCTTTCTCCTCAAATATTATTTTATTTTCTCACTAGATTCCAATAATACAATGCTAATAATTATTTTTCAATGGAATCTAATCCAAAGAGTGGAAAATATCCAACATCTAGAATGTACCTAGACAATGTTTTTGATTGACCGCAACACCAAAATCTTCGCCAAGTAAATTTCGGGCCACCAAACCCTGCAACTGATGAGAAGGCCCCATGGAATAAGGGGAAGTGTGTACGTTGTCGTCTTGGTTTTGTCTGGTAAATTGCGATGGCTTCAAGACACATTCTTTCGAAGAAAATGACATGGATAACTAAGGAACCACTACAATAGGAAATACCACAAATCAATTGAATATACTCAAAAGCTGCCTCCCAATAGCAACTATGAAAGCCACACTCTAAAAGGTTCGAATAGACATCCGATAGATAAGAGGGGTCGAAGACCTCCTCTTCCCCGAGCAACTCTTACTTAAATCAATTCCATCATGCCCTTGAATCAAGATTTCCTTACCCCGGAAAAGGCTACAGAGCCTTTAGACGACACTGATGCTGCCATTTCGAAATCAAGGAATATGATGACAACACCTGGAGATATCAGAAGTGAGAATGCTGACATGAGTAACGAGAAATCCTGTGAAAAACATGATCGCCTGCAAGGGAGCAGATATAGGACTTAATTTTCATTTTTTAAAACATTATTTAGGTCAAGATAATTAAATTAAATTATAATTAGTCGTAATTACATGGGGATTAAGTAACCGCACAAATCTCGTTAACTCCTTTCGCGGGAACCAGGAGAGAGGCCGCACATGCGAGCACGTGAACACCAGCGACAAAGCACGTGGACGGCTGTCATGCCCGTCGCGTGAATCTACGGTATGCCCGCGGCGAAACAAAAGGTTATGTTTAATCTGGAAGGACCGGCCGCCCGTATCAAATGTTACGGAGCTTTGGGTACGAGGGTCTACAATCACAAAAAAAATTCAATGTGTCGAAAATACAGTTTATTAAACAAAATGTCATTGTACAAGCAGTTAATTTTTATTTTTTTTTTCAAATATTCAACTATTTATGTTATAAAACTTAGTGCGTTAGTGCGTTTTCAGGCAAACTAAAAAATCTCACCACAATCACGCTGGGGTTCCCACTAATTCCATTATGTGGGGCCGAGGGTGGTGTTTTGTATTGTAGATCGTAAGTGCAGTGAGATTTCTATAACAACTTATATAAAACAAGTATTTTAATTGTAAAAATCAATTTTACTACACAATGTTTCGTGAAAACAAACCTATATTTGACATTGTGTATTAGTATCGGAACGTCCTAATTGCGATAAACACGAGTTGTACAAGTTATTCTTGTAAGGTTAAATCTACTTCCTTTTCGTTCGTGTAATAATATCAATGTAAAAAAGTAAAAAATAAAAAAGTCATTCTCGTGATGGTGACCAGATACACGTAACATGCTTTCCTAACGATGTGGGATCCAAAAAAAACCCATTTCAAACCATACGTTCATCAGACGGTTGTATAGGGAACGGATCCCCTCTTGAGCTTAGGAGGTAGCCTCCTAAGCAAATCACACGAGCCGTTGGATTTTAATCCAACTGCTACAAACAAGAAGCCCCTCTGAAAATTATAATAATTGTAACCGTTTGATTAAAATCCAACCATCCGTATGATTTACTCAAGAGGCTCAGGAGGAATCCGTTCCCGGTTGTATATGGTGCAGAACACTTGGTTCTGACACGGATAATTATTAGGAGGGAATTTAGACAATATCTTGACTAGTAGGGACCACCATTGGAGACAGATTGTCTGTCCCTCCTGTTTGGGTGTTATTCACATTCCTTCCTATTTGTACCGTCATGATTAAGTCACGTTAATATTTTATATATTTTTTTTTCTTATTATCTCTATAAAAAAGAATTAGCTTAATCGTGACATCACAAAATAAGAGGGGATGGGAAGGGCACCCAAACAGGAGAGCAGACAATCTGCCTCCTTTTCCATTTCTCCCGGTGAGCAATCTTTCAATGTACCTAAAACACAGCCACACAATACTAACATAGAGTTGTCAAGATCAGTTCCAAACTAAAAAACCTTAAGGCATTTTCTGATGAGCTGGATGGAATAAGTTGTGATCAATTAAAATAAACTTCAGTTCAATCCGTTATTTATTGTGTCAAATGTGAGATGGACAATATTAGTGCATTATGAGTTCATAATAGAGTGAATTATACGTCACTGCGAATTCAATCATATCCCTATGATCTAATCTCACCCATCACGCCAAACAAATCCCTTTGTGGCAACACAACATATTGACTCATGTGTGAAACTCATTGACCACACATGCTCCATATACAAACAAGTAACTTTTTCAGTCAAGCACTTACACTATCATGTGATTTTACGGATCTATTCATATTATAACATATGCAACTATAACATTTAGTATACGTGAATTAGTAACATCACGACGTAGATGTCCCACCAAAGAATTCTCCATACAATTACAAACTAGAAGCATTAAACTAAACATTCCTTTCCTTCTCTGTGCATGGGCGAACTAGCAAGGAATGTGATGAGGAAACTAACATTAAACAAGATGTCAAGATTGTTCTTACAAGTTTTCTAGGTACAAATTTAAGACGTATCTCGCCGTTGACAAAACGTCAAGCCTCTTCTCGCTCGGTTCATACTTCCCCTTCCGGAGCCAGTACCGACGAGTTACGGCCCAGATTGTGTAAGTTTGGCCTTCTATTGTCACACTGTCCCCGCAATGTAGGTTCTGCAGCATGGAAGGTGCAATAAGAATACACACAAGGAAAATCAAAAGAGAAGAAAATAGCATATTCGGTCGCAAATTCGATGTATCACACACATCCGTAGGGCCTGCCGCTCCCCCATGGATGAGCAAACAAAGTAATATAGACAGCAAGACAGACGTAATCACACTAATCATAGTTATTCGTATAAACGAAACCAACACAACAGAGTAATACTGACAGCATGCCGGAGAGAAACGATCAGTTTGGATGCAAGTATAGTTTTAGGGAAGGTTCCGGTGCAGTTTCCTGAACTCGTGCGAAGGGGTGCCCTCTCCCCGCACAAATGTGATGGAGAATGAAACAGTGTGAGAACTTCAAATCTCATAGGTGGTGATCATTTGCCTAGCCAAATAAAAAGGACCAAATTTGATCCCGTACGTGAATCATCTTCCATGCCTGTACATCTTAGAACAACATAAAACGGCGTTTAGACACTTAAGAAAAGAAAATGCCGCAGCACAAAGACTTTGATCACCTTGTGATCCCATTCACCATTGCTCGGTCACTGTGTTCTTTAGGTGTGTGCAGTAAACACTGAAACTCGTGCTCTTAACTTCACGCTTAATTAAGTTAGCCACGAATGTGAATTACATTGCTTATCTTCATTTCGACATATTATTGTCTAAGTAATCTGTTAGTTTCTTACAGTTTCTGAAAGATCAAGACGACTGAGTACACGGTCGATGCTATGTTTTTACCCAAGCGAAACACTACTTTAGAAATGTTTCAAGCGAAACACTACTTTAGAAATGTTTTCACACCCGAAGAAGCCATCTGATACACATTTAAACGAGGACGCCTCACATCCTCGGTATGGTTTTGCATTTCTCGACGGCACAGTGATGCTTACTAGCCAAAAGAGAAAAGAAAAGGAAAAGTGGGACTCATTGGGGTTCAACCTCCTCCAAAAACCATAAAGGGCTTCCTCTTGTGACACTTCCCAAAGTCATCGCCAACACCAATCTATCAGAACAAGTGTATATGTCCCCCTAGAGCAAAAGGGATTTCAGTGACCAACTCTTTCAAGTTTCAATACATCGATCACGCAGCTTCTACCAAATTCACACTCGAAAAACTTCCTTTTACAGTCAATTTGTACATCTGTGACATCCTAATCGACGGCATTAGTGCTTAATCATTGCAGTAATCGAGCTTAAACCGCTCATAATACAATTAATATAATAAGCAAGAGCAAATGCAGCAGCAGCAGCACATGCATAATTCCCACTCAACAGACATTCACAGATTCAGAATTGATCCCCAAAATTATTACTGGGATTTGATGCTCTTTTGCCACAAGTCCCCAATCTGTCTAGCAAAGGGAAACATTTTTGCCTCTCATTTTAATATTTTCTTTTTATAGGGAGCTGATCCGTGACTCCATTTTTTACATAACTTTTGACATACATTATTTTGGAGTCCATTCCGTAATATATTTTAACGATCCGAACCATCACTCATATCATCCTTGCAAAAAACTTAGACAAATTTAAAACATTAACACATTCATGTGTTGAAAAAATAAAAAACTCTGAACACTTAATTCAACGGTCATATGGCTTTATAGTGGGGTAATTTTTTGAAGATGTAATCTTTGAGAAAATACCTAAAACATAAACGGTTCAGCTTGAAATACCATACGGAGTGGACCCATAAAAACGGAAAGGAATCCTCTCTGAATTCCTCTCTCCTAATCCATCGAGTCCGGAAATTCGGGCTATTGAGATTTGATCAAACTGCTACAAATAAAAGCCTATTTTAAAGCTTATAATAATTTTTACCGTTGGATGAAATTCCAATAGCTCAAATCTCTAAATTTAATGGATTAAGAAGAAGGGATTAAGAATGATCCCTTTCCCATAAAAACTTGGGTACTTTTTTATATTTTAATTGGAACATATTCTCTAGTTTTCTTAGCCAATTATGAAATTGCAATTCCTCAAACAAAAAGTAATTAAAAAATAATTCGCAGAAAAAGATTAATAATTTGCAAAAATGAGATAGGACTTACGGAGGGAAAGCAACGAAGGCCGAGATTCTTGGGCGGAGGCGTAATTTTGATGACTTTGTAAGGGTCATAGTTATCTTGATTCTTATCTCTCTTTCTGCAGGAGACTTGAAGCAGCTACGAGAACAAACAATGGCGACACCAAATGGAGATTTTCGCAGTTATTATTATTTTATAAATAAAATATGTAAAATAAATAAATAAATCTATGAGTCTGTGTGCACCTTTAGGCGTGGACTCGGGCTCAGATTCCAGGACACCGTCGCCATTCTTTCTCCATCGCGCGTGTGAAATTTTTAATTGTGACGCATCACATATTTTTATGTAATTGATGAGAAATTTTATTTTTTAAGTTAATAACTTTTTAACACATATTATATTTCATCATTTGTGTAGTGACACGTAGTGTATCACTTCATGCGTCGGTCACACTAAAAAATCTCTCCTATATGTGATTAATACTTGACACAAACCAGCTCGGAGAAAAGTCCTGCCTACCAGAAAAGTAGTTTCATCTTTTTTCTCTCTTTTTTGGGTTACTTATACAGGTCAAAAGATGCATCGATAATTTCATAAATTTATATAATAATATTTTCAATAATAATGATATTTTGAATACTGATCGAAACCATTTCACCCTTATGAAGTTAAGAAAATTGTACGAGTAACAATATACTGTTTTCTTAATCATTTTGTTTTGGTTGTAGGAGTCAAGTGATTCGAACTTAAAACTGCTTCCATCACTAGGAAGAGAAGCATCACCGAATCAAAGGTTAATTGGTACTGGTTGTCTAATTATTAATTTTTTGGGTTTAACTAAAAATTTCATACGAGTTAAAAAGAAAATATCTAAAAGCATGTATTGACACAAAGGGCAGAGCCCAAGACGTACAAGCATCACAAAAGATGGAGGACGGTGAAATGCTTTCCAAACAAAAACTAGCAAATCATGCAAAAATTGTTAAGAACATCTCCAACGGGTGAGATCCTAAAAGTCCCACGGACTCAGAAAGTAATAACAAAAATGGCAGTCTCTAAGCCATCGTACGAAATAAAATTCAGTGCGAGAATGCAAACATCTGCACAAATGTGCAGCCTGTTAATGTCAATTGCCAGGTCTCTTTAATCTCATAGTCCTGGTACAAATAAAGGGCTTCAATGAAATAAAAAGAATTCAACCGAAGATTATACGGAACGTCCTTGACACAAGGTTACCGGCCTCCATTGCCGCCGGGGCAAAAGAAAGAAAGAGAGAAATGAGACCAAGTGAAAAACTGGAAACACACGCCTGTAGGCTTGAAGCCAATAGCTACAAAGTTAGGTTCATTTAGCTGCGGACTTCTTTCATCCTAAAATACAACAGACCCTTCTACCTCCCATATGGATGATATCGGCCACTACCTGCACCGCCATATCCCCCTCCTCGACTACCGTAAAAGGAAGCTCCACTACCACCTCCATAGCCCCCCCCATAACCACCTCCAAAACCTGCATCATAGCCACTCCCATAACCACCACCACCAGCAGCTGCCCCGCCAGCACCTCCATATCCCCCATAACTCTCACCAGCTCCACCATAACCACCTCCCATATCGTAACCCCTGCTATAGGCTCCTCCATAACGGCCTGAATATCCTATGGAAGATTCTCCCCTATAAGCCCCTATACCACCGCCGCCACCATATACTCCATATCCGCCAAATTCACTGCCACCATATCCTCCATAAGCACTGCCTCTACCACCATAAGCAGCAGCTGACCTATAACCACCAGCACCACCATAACTGCTACCTCCAAATCCACCATAGCTTTCTCCATACCCACCACCATATGCAGGTCTAGAATCATTATAACGTTTTGATGGTGGTGCAGGTTGGTTTGGCTTCTTTGGCTCAGCCTTTTTTATCTCTACCTACAAGAAATAACAGATGAATCCAAATTATCAAGCTTCTTGAATGATCATAGATGCATTTACTATATGGCCAGACCGTCTGAGTACAAGTAAACTATTTTCTTGTACGCAAGTGAATTCTACCTTAGTTTTGTTTGGTCAAGCATACAGTACCATGGTTTCCTTATTCATCACTTCAAAAGTGAATAAAGCAATGCGAACTTTTTTTTGGTAATTAAAACAATAAGTAACTTTTAAGTAATTTACAGGTACTACTAAACCAAGCAACAATTTAGTGCAACCCATTACAAAACCATTATTCCACATCGATCAGCAAAAGCAGAAAATTAAAAAGAGGGAGCAAACACTCAATTGACAACATGAGACGACACATATAATAAACACAAAATCTTGATAAACAAGATACTGAGATGGCCATTCGTGTATGTCACTACTCACTAGTACTAGAATATGACAATTAACGAGGATATGTGGAACATCAATGCAAAATTCGGCACACCATAATCCTAAACTACAACCAATGCAACAGATAATGCATACGATAACTATTTGGGAATTTGCCCCATGTGGCATAATCATAAAGCATACAAGGGCACAGACAAATGTTTATCAGTAGACAACTCACCTGAGCTCCAGCAAACTCAAGCTTGTTCCCCTTGTCCAAGAGTTCATCCACTGCTTGCTCTGTGTCAAAGGTAACAAATCCAAATCCACGGGAGCGACCAGTGGAGTGGTCCCGCATAATCTGATGTTCCTTGACCTCTCCGTACTGTGAAAAGAAGTCGCTAAACTCCTCTGCCCATTTACAAAAAAACATAAGTACCTCATTAACTATACTCAAGAACTAGAAACTGAAAAGGGACAAGCACCAACAAATAAGAGCACCTTCATTTACAGTTGTTGGAATTCCACCCACAAAAATCTTCTTGGTCTTGAAATCCTTAGAACCCATTGCTCCCCGGGGTATTGTTCGCTTGATTTCGACCTCCAAATTATTAAAAAAAAAAAAAAAAAATTCATACGCAAGTTCCTTTTTTTACAAACAAAAGAAGTATACAGCTCAAAAATACCTACTTGTTTGCCATTGATAACATGAGCATCCTCAATGACTTTATCAACCACAGAAGGGTCTGCGTACGTCACAAACCCGAAACCACGGGGTTGGCCCGTCTTCCGGTCCTTCATTATCACCGAATCTATAATCTCACCGTACGCACCAAAATGCTTTATAAATTGCGCTGCATTACCAGAACAGATTCCCAATCAGAAACCCTAAAAACTAAAAAATCACAGTAATCAATCAACTAAGCATATACGAAAATTGAAAATCCTACCTGTGGTAGTCTCTCTTGCCAGACCCCCTATAAAGATTTTCCTACGGAATTAGAGAAAGATAGCTAAGCTGAGATTTCGAATTTTTTCTGGGTTTTCCCTAAATTTTCTCGGGAACCAAACGGAGGCGTGAAAGTAAAAGAGAAGAGAGATTACCCGGGACTGGCGCCGTCGCCAGTGTGAGGCTGGGACCTGCTGTAGTCGTCATCCTCCGCCGGCTCGTGCCGGTGGTCTGGCCCGTTAATGTCGTGAGCTTCGCCGTCGAGGTTAGGGTCGTTGGTATGCGAATCCATGAGGGTTTCTAATTCTGAGAGGAGGAAGTACAGAGAGCGAAGAGGAAGACCTAGAATCGACAAAAAGAAGAAGACGACCTAACAAAGTAGGAGGAAAGGAAATGTTAGCTGCTAAGGATCTTAAACCCTTCAAGTCTCAAGTCTCAAGTCTCACGAATTAAATATATTTTTATTTTTATTTTCCTATGTAAGAAAGAAACAAATCCCCAATCAATTGCGTACAATATTTATAGAGAAGCTAATATCAAAAGTACTAGTTAATTTGGACATAAGTATGACACTATAACGAAAATTTTGCGCCAGTATTATAAAATAGGATTTTTTTTATCATAAATGATCTTTGAAATTGACCTCACTTTTTATTTTAGTTTTTGAAAATTGATCAATATCGTTCTTGAAATTTGGTATCACAAATGAATCGTCCCTACCGTCCCATTCCATTTATTTTACTATTACTTTGATGACGTGTCAGACCTATGTGGTGCCACATGGACTAAACTTTTTTAAAAAGAGAGAAGATTTAAAATCATTAACAAAACTCCAAAAATAGAAAAACACGACCCACCCAACTCTTCAAAAGTTCATAACACCGACAGAAAAAAAAAAGTTTCTTCAAATCGAGAAGAGACTCACATTTTATGGGTTTTAGAAACATAGATGAAAAAACTAACCGAGCTACCTACTCAGCCACCTCCCTCATCTCCAACCATCACCTTCATAATACCCTCTTCAAGTTTGATTTCATGTTCATCCCTCTCTCTTTCTTATGAATTCCTAATACGTGTTTTGATTTCATTTTTCGCAAATCGATTTTGATCTTTACTTGATGGCATTTTTAATCCAATGATGATATTCACGAGGCTCGAATGATAATTTTTACGTGTAATGAAAATTTGAAGGATCGTCACAGAATGGGTTAGCTATCATATTTTGGTGCCGACGCTATCTAATATCAAATGTTTGTTAATTTTTAGTTTTCTAAATATTTTTAGAGGGCAAAGTTGATATTTCCACGTGAGGCCCAATTTCAACTTTACGTTGATCCCAAGCTCTAACAGAAAAGCCCAATTTTCCAGGAAACCCGCGATGGAGGCGGGAAAAAATAAACAACGGCCCAAACTCGAAACGCGGCGTTTCATGTCTTTCGACAATCCATTTTCTCCTCTTCCCTATATATTCTTCCAATAAAACCCTAGCTCCTAAGCTCCTCCATTTCACCAGCAGCCGCCCCCCAAAAACCCTAGCGGACAACGATGACGACGAGGTTCAAGAAGAATCGCAAGAAGCGGGGCCACGTCAGCGCAGGTCACGGGCGTATCGGCAAGCACCGCAAGCATCCCGGCGGTCGCGGTAACGCCGGAGGAATGCACCACCACCGGATCCTCTTCGACAAGTACCATCCAGGGTATTTCGGTAAGGTCGGGATGAGGTACTTCCACAGGCTGCGCAACAAGTTCCATTGCCCGATCGTCAACCTCGACAAGCTGTGGTCGCTTGTACCCCAGGACGTGAAGGACAAGGCCGCCGCCGCCAAGGGAGGAAGCGAGGCGCCGTTGCTCGACGTCACTCAGTTCGGCTACTTCAAGGTGTTGGGGAAGGGCGTTTTGCCGTCTCAGCCGTTGGTGGTGAAGGCCAAGCTGATCTCAAAGACCGCCGAGAAGAAAATCAAGGAGGCCGGTGGCGCCGTCGTGCTCACCGCTTAGGTTTTTTCAACCAATTCGATATTTCTTGTCGTTTTTCGGAGTTTTTCGCTATTTTATATAATGTGCTACCTTATTATTGAGATATGGTATTGGATTTTATTGCTTACTGTTAGATCGTCTTTGTTGTTTTATGCAAACAGAGAATGAAATGGGTTTTGTTGACTCAATTTTTACTTGCAATTTGAATCTGTTTCGATTTTCGGAATGTTCGTTTGGGTGTGTGGTTATGTGTTTGCTTGTTGGAATTAGTTATGCAATGAAAATGAAATAGTTGATGGCTTAAGAACTCTGCGTGGGTCGCACGGCCTTCATTCTTTTTAGGGCTAAGTAGCGCCTTCGCTTTGTTTGTAATGAATAGGAGAGAGGCTCTTCGGACATTTTATCCAGTTGGACATCTTGGCGATGTTTGAACACGGGCAATTAGCTGGCTGAACCTGCTCTGCTCAGCTAATTTTTGTAGGTCAATGACTCAATTTGTATTTGGATTTTGAGTTTGTTGGGTTTTCTGGTTTCCCAATTTTTGGTTGTATATTTGATTCCGTGTTTGCTTTTGGGTTATTAGTTATTCAAGTGAAATGAAATGCTTGATAGATTAAGAAAGAACATGGGGACATGTTGGCATTGTTGCCAATTCGCAAGCTACATGGTCCGCTTAAGTAGCTTTCTACGTAGCTAGCTTATGATTGTCTTTAACCTTCGTCGCTAGCAGTTCTGAGTAGCATGTGCTTGCTGAAGATCAAGCAATTAGCTAGCTACATGGTCGACTTAAGTAGCTTTCTACGTAGCTAGCCTATGATCATCTTTAACCTTTGTCACTAGTAGTTCTGAGTAGCATGTGCTTGCTGAAAATCAAGCAATTAGCTAGTTACATGGTCGACTTAAGTAGCTTTCTACGTAGTGTTTCTGTATACTCACTGTCGTAGTTGATGTCTGTTTCGAAAGGATTGTTTAGGTGCTATAGGGGTGTTGCGGTTCTTTTGCTTGATCATATATCTCACCGATCTTGGTGCACCTTATGTAGTTGTAGGTATTATTTAAAATGGGCTATGCCTATGTTCTTCCCGGTTCTACCTTGAGCCGGTGTTGAGGCCACTTTTACTTGTACGTTATATACAATCTGCATGTCTGTAAAATCGATTTTCTGGAACCCATTGAGAATGTTTTGCTTTTCTATCGAATAACTGTTATTGCTGCGTGCGGAAGATCGAATTACTTTTGGGCATGAATGTTAAAGAACTCCGTAAATGAATGATTTTGTGACCGCAGTGTCAGCATGTAATTCGATTCGTGTGTGCTTTTTTCATGAGACGTGAAAGTAGTTTCGTGATTTACCAATGGTTATCAAAGGCAGTAGTGCAATTGACGTTATACTCCGGTGCATACTAGAAGAAAAATCCGTTGGTTTTGTTTTCTAAAACGTTTGAAGAAAAAAAGGAGGAAATGGGATAAGAGAAGAGGCCAGTGAGAGAATTAAAGCTCTAGCCCAAACTACCGAACATGATTACATAAAGTTTGTTTGGATGTGCTTTTAAAATGACTAAAAGTACTTCTAGTGAAAGTGTTTTTGGAAACAATCCTTAGTAAAAATGCTAGTAAATCCTGGAAAAGCACTTAAAGTGCTTTCTGGAAGAAGCACTAAGCACTTTAAGTGCTTTTGAAACCCAAAAATATTCTAACAACGTTTTCAGTCATTTTAAAAGCACATTTAAACGAGCTCATAGGCTATATCATATATTCTTCATACTTTGCTTCCTAATTCAAATCCTACATCTGCGTTTTAGAATATCGCTTGCATGCCAGTTAGTACTATAGTGAGTAGTATTAGGTTATATTCTACGTCAAACTAAACCGGCATGTTGGTTTAGGTAAACGAAGTGGTGGCTGGCCTGCTGATCAAGCTTTTTGCCAAAATGGCCCATATTATATCAGATAAGCCCAAAGGCCTTTTCGTCTTTTACCCAATAAATAAGCCCAAAAGCCCGATACCACCCTCAAGTCCTCAAGTCCAACCCGCCAACTCGGATCTCGTCGTCTCTGACTCACTTGCGGCTTTTAGCTCAGCTCTTCCTCTTCGTTCCCTACAAATGGACTCCGACTGATGGACTGCGAAACTCACACTTCCCCTAACAGAAACAACCGATCCCATCCGCCATCGGATTTCGAATCCACTCCGGAGAACAATGGCGGAGTGCGGTAGCGAGACCGCCACCGGAGCTAAACCTAAACGTAAACCGATCGTATGGCTGGGGATCTTCCTCATCTCCCACAGCTTCTTGTTCAGGTAATTAATTTAATTTATTTCTATATATTACATCCCCATACTAAATTATTATGGCTGTCACCAGCTAATGCTGATAACGATGAATTGGCGGTCGTTTTTCTCTTTTGTCAGTGTCGTTTTCTCCGCCGCCGGGGTGGTGGCGCTCTTGCTGCTTCCGGTTCTCGCCAAGAACACTTATATTTCCGAGAATGCCCTCATGCCTGGTCAGTTCTCCAATTTCTCTCTATTTTTCACTTCCGTTTGGGTTATTTGTCGAAAAGTATTCGGTTATGAACATTGTTCTGTTGCTGCTGATGTGGTTGCTTAATTCGCAGGCTCCGTGGCGTCTATGCTTTCGAATCAGGAGGTTGCAGAGGCGAATAGATTGGTAAACGATTTGACTAATTCGAATTCGAAGACTCTCGGTTCTGCAATGTATGTCATTCGTTTAAATTTTCGGTGCACTTTATTGTTTATGTTGATTGTAGTCTGTAGAGTGTAGACATTGCTGTTTACCGTTCGAAGTTACTTAAAAAACCAAAATTTAAACTTTTTGCTTCGGGCTCCGGCACTGGAGAGGGAAACTACTGTCTAATATTTAGAGGTTGATTTAAGTACCATGGTAGGTTGCTCAATCGGGCACATTACATCTTAAGTTTTCGACTTTGAAAGTAGATTAGTTGATCGTGTCAGATTTATCAAACTTTTACGGCATGTTTCAGAGGAAGTCAAAGAATCATTGCCCAGCATATGTCGAACTTGGGTGCTGAAGTTAGTTTTCACAAGTTCCATCCTCAGTTAAACCAATTTCACCCGCTCCACTTCTTTTCTAGCCCTGATTCTGGAAGAGTTGAGCAGAACATCAGTTGTGCGTTGCATGGGGTCAATACTGTTGGAATTATTAGAGCACCACGTGGTGATGGGAAGGAAGCTATTGTCTTAGTTACTCCTTTCAATTCAGCTAAAGTGAACCCGAATGAAGCCTTTTCTTTGGGCATTGCATACTCGGTATTTTCCTTGCTCAACAGAGTTCCTTGGCTGGCCAAGGATGTTATATGGCTCGTTGCCGATTCCCAATTTGGAGAGTATGCTGCAGTTTCTGCTTGGCTAAGAGACTATCACACGCCTGTATTTAGTGGACTGGGTACGCTAGATGCAGAAATGTGTCCTGAAAGCAATAATCTGTATGAAATGAATGAGAACCTGTCAACAGAAAGGGCGATTTACGACGGATTTAAACGTGCTGGAACCATGGCTGCAGCTCTTGTCATCAAGGTAGCAGATCGAAGTGAACATTTTGAGGATAGTCTAGGCATCTATGCTGAGGCATCCAATGGGCAGATGCCAAATCTTGACCTCATCAATGTTGTGAATTACTTAGCAGTGCATAGGCAAGGTTTGCGGGTAAAGGTGGAGAAACTTTGGTCTTTACTTGGCTTGAAGTGGCTCAAGACTTTGGGTGAAATATTAGAATCACTAGGACATTTTGCTAGAAGCTTAAATCCCAACTGGAAATTTGGTATCCCAGCTGCTGATTATGTCGAGGGCAGTGCTACACTTGCAAGTTCATTGTACAACCAGGTCAGTCAACTTTCTTTTTGTTGTCTTAGATTACTTTGTTGATACTTTTAAAATTAAGAAGCTAAGAATCTTTGTTTATAGTTTTGAATTTGATGTAAAAGGATATAAAACAAAGATATTTATACTTATATCAAATTCTTCATGATGCCAGGCTTTGGGTATCCCCACTGGTCCTCATGGTGCCTTCCGTGATTACCAAGTTGATGCAATTACGTTGGAAATTTTCCCCCAATTTTCTTCTTTGGAGAACATAGCCAGGCGAAATGATTTACTTCTACGAAGTGCCCGGTTAGTGCTGAATAGCATCTACTTCCTAGAAATATTGATTGCTAATAAGTTGATCATATGCAATTTTCATTTTCATTTGATATGTCATATATAAGATTTTTTATTTTTTATTTTTGGTTTCTGTAAGCATTTAAAGCTTTTTAGGGCATCTTCAATTTTACAGTTCGTTCTTTTTGTTTTCTACATATGCTGTACTTGCGTATGCATCTATGGCATGCAATAATATGAATATTCAGTATTTGAGTGTAAATTTTTGTTGTGGGTTTCTTTTTTATTTATGCAGATTAATTGAAGGAGTCATTCGGTCAGTAAACAACCTTCTAGAGAAGTTTCACCAGTCATTTTTTCTGTACCTATTAACGTCTCCGGCTAAATTTGTGTCAGTGGGAGTCTACATGATTGCTTTTGCCCTACTAGTTGCCCCACTCCCCTTGGTAGCAGCTTCTCTCTATGTTAATTCTAGTAACTCTGATTCTAGTGTGAAAAAAGGGAAACCTGCTTCCTCGGCCATCGTCACTCTCGAATCATGGAAATGGCTATATGCAACAAAGAAGGCTTTTATTGTCCACTTGTGGGGTTCTGTTGTTTCATTACTCCCGTATTTTATCTGTCAAATACCGAGTTGCACCCCAACAACCAGCTTTGCAATCTGGGTTTCGCTTTCAGTTCTCAGCCTTGTGGTCATGTACATGGTTTTGGCTTCTCCGTCTTCTCATGCCAATGAATCTCAACCTCAAAGAGAAGAATGGCCCATCTTGAAATCAGTGACTCTTTCAGCTGCCTTCACTGGTTTGTGTCTCATGTCGGTCATTAACTTTGCTACAGCAGAGATTGGGGGGTTACTGATGGTACCAATGTGCTTGATGGCTCATCCGTTGAAGCCCGATGTTAAAGCTAGGAGCATAAGAACACTTTCAAGGGCGGTTTGCAATCTCATTCTGGGGTTTATTGGGTTCCCGCCAGTTGCTTTTATAGTGTTGAAAGCAAAATTCGAAGGTTCTGGCAGCACTAATGTTGGTGACTTCTGGTCCTGGGTGGAGTCTCTCTGGGCATGGAACAGTGCTACTTACCTCTACATAGGTATGGTTCACCTGCCATGCTGGGCGTTGTGTATTCATATTTTGTTTCATCGTTCTTAACACGTTATAAACAACGTTCACATGAATTTGTAGCTGGTTAGACCTGCAGACAATTAGAAAATGAAGATTACTGCTTTTGTGTGTCTATATTATGTGTGTAGTGACTGTTGTGCAAGTGTGGGATGGGTTTAGAGAATGCATCATTGGACATAAAATTGAGGCTAGTTTCCATGTAATACATGAGAAAAACTTATCTGCAACGGGATGTCATTGTGTCGGTATCCCACATCAATCACTCAAAACAATGCGTTTTAACTTTCTCATAGGCTAGACCAGTGCATGCGTGATTGACTTGGGATACTGATATCTCCGTTGAACAAGTAGGATGGAAATTAAATGCAGTAAAAGAGACTGATGAGGACCTATTGCCCTGCTGGCTTAGGCCATTTGCCAGGTAAGGAATTTAGGCCGTAGAATAAAGATGGTTGTGGTTCGAAGGTCCTACACAACACAGCTAGTGTTTCATTTCTTTTTGTATTTTGGTTGGTTTAGTGTCACTTTAGATGTATAAATACACATTCAAGAGTTCTACGGCTGTGATTGCTATACCGTCGCATAACAAGGTGTCAATCAAATATAGAACAACCTTAAATACTACTACATTCAAGGGGTAAATGAATATACATTGTTAACCGCTTGAGCTACAAGTTTTATGTAAACACGTTGTGCGTGAATTCTTCTTAAGCAGAGATATTTTCATACGATCAGGTTTTTTGTTTTTGTTTTTGTTTTTTTTTAACAAACGATAGTATTTACTAAGGGAGTAGGGGATGAACTAAGTTTTACACTGAACCAGCCATTATAATGTGGTTCAATTTAGCTTTTGGTAATAATCAAATCTAAGACATTTTACTTACAAGTAAAGATGAATAATACTAGACCGTAATATCAAATGGTCTCAATAAAATTAGTATAAATACTTACATGTTAAAAATGCACTATCAATCTAATTGAATGATTATTGATATAAAAAATTAGTGACCTTGAATAGTTAAACGGATAGATATTTCTCTTCGTGTTAGGTGACGGATCTTCTCAACTTAAAGATTTAACATTTTAAGGATTTTCTCAACTCAAAAATTTAACATTTTACGGCACGACCTGATAACAATTATGATGAGAGATCTTCTAGATAAGTATCTTACATCTGAATTGGATTCTCCCTGATTAAAGAATTTTTTTCTAATTGTTCGGAAATAATTAAAAGATTTTCTAAAAGAAATACACGCATGGGAGAATCTCTAGGACCTTTATCATTCTCGTGTTGTAGGCTTTCCTTTTCAGTGGTTGAACTTGCTTGGGACGGGGTACACGATAATCACAAACTTACGGCTGCCGTTGGATGATGGTAGAGTCTATCATTAGTTACTTTTCTGGGTCCCACTGCCCCTCACTTCACACGCCTTGTCGCGCGTGTGAGTCACGTAACCCCTTGAGAACGTTGCTAAGAAGAAATTTTTAATTGTGATGAAAACACGGATGGTACATCACGTGGTTTTATGTAAGTAATGAAAAATTTTAATTTTTAAGTTATTAACATCTTAACACATGTATCTCATAATTTATATAAGAACATATGATGTACTATCTCGTGTAACGGTCATATCGAAAAATCTCTCGTTGATATGTGAACGCACTTGAAACTTTGAACTGCAATTAAAGCAAACTCCCCACAGAATCTAGTAAGCAAAACCAAATGAAAACAAAGCACCAGCAAAGCAAATAACCAAATAGTTGATGCTGCCAAAAAGTCTTTACACTTCATCTGCAATTCTGACGTTACGTGCCAATAATATATAGTTACCGATTTGTGATTTTACAGACACTAATGCTACGACGACGGTATACTCGTAAGGGGCTCATCTCCATTTGGGTAGGTGGTGACTCGAAAGTAGTTTTATAGAAGAATATATTTAGATGCTGAAGGTTACGAAAAATTGAGAAAGAGATGGACAAGGAGCTATGTGATGAACTACTTCAAGAAGTCTTCCTAAGGCTGCCACCATCAACCTCCTCCACCGTTTCTTTGGTCTCCAAGCGGTGGCTCCACCTCTACCGCACCTCCACCACCTCCCTCTCTCTCCGTCTCAGCCCTCATCCTTCCACCCTCCCTTCTCTCTCCTCCATCCTCTCTCACTACCCTTTCCTCTCTACCCTCTCTCTCCTCTTACCCCCCGACCCTCCCACTGTCGGAAAAACCACCGCTTTTTCCGACCACCTCCTCCTCCTAGTCTCCTCCTTCTGCCCCAAGCTTCACAGCCTCAGGTTCTTAGCCGGCCCTGTCTCTCTTTCCTCCCTCACTTCTCTCTCCTCATCATGTACCCACCTCACCTCTCTCTGCATCAATCTGTCCAGGCCTCTGTTCCTCATGTGGGTCCTCAAGTTTCGGTCTTTGAAGGAACTGTCGATCAGGGTTTGCTCTGGGGGCGGCGTTGACCCCAATTGGGAACATGGGTTTTCTGCAGAGGAGGATTCGGCTGCAGAATTGGGTTTGGAGAGTCTCTGTTTATCTGGAATCGGAGATGACGATAGGGGCTTTGGGTGGCTGTGGAGGAGCTGCAGAAAGCTGAAGAAACTGCAGTTGAAGAGCTGTGAAGGGATTGGGGATGGAGGGTCATTTTCGTCATTTGCCATGTGTTTGCAGGGTGTTCAGGAGCTGGAGCTCCGGACTTGTAGGGCGATAATCGACGGCGTTCTACTGAAAGTGGCGGAGAATTGTGATTCTCTGACTTCACTCTTGGTTTATGATGGTGGCAGCAGAGATGGTCTGCTTAGATTCTTCAGCCGAAGGCGTTGTAACCTGCGAAAACTCGATTTTCGATTGCCTCTCGACCTTAATAACGATCATCTGTTGGCTGTGGCGAAGAATTTCAGAAGCATTTCAAGTATTAAGCTTCAAAGTTGCTGTCTTGTGAGTGGTGAAGGCATCAAGGCTCTTGCTATCGCTGCGAGTTCTGGCCTCGAAGAATTGGCACTGGTGAATTGTGACGTGGTTGAAAGAGAACCGGGGTTGTTGGCCACATTAGGACAGAATTTGAGGCAATTGAGGAAGCTGGATTTGTCTTATAACGAAATGTTGGCGGATAAAGAGTTTGTATCGATGTTAGTTTCGTGTAATAATTTGGTTGATTTGAGATTGAGAGGGTGCGGAAGGCTTACTTATGCAGCCGTGGTTTCGATTTTTAAGAGCTGTAAGCATTTGGAGAGTGTTGATATCATGCACTGTCGTGAGATTCGAGCTGACGCGATTGAGTTTTTGGTGCTCAGCTGCCCTCGGCTGAGACAGGTGCAGGTGGAGCAAAGCAAGGTAACGGATGTCGCAAAGACTTGGGCCTCATGTGAGTTCGTTGCGGCTGATGCTTGATTCGGCAAAGCTACAAATGTATGTTTATGTTAATAACATGTTTCGAAGGAAGCGAAACAGGTATTTATCGATTCACTATACTTGTTCTGTTTTAAATTGTATGTATGTTTGTTGTCTGGAGATGAACTCCAGAAGAGCAGCTCGTGCTCCTCTCTGAATATGGTACTTGTATGTGTATGAATGTTGATTATTTATAAATCATAAGAGTATTGCATCGGTTACATCTAATTATCCGGTTTCGTTGGAAGCAAACCAGTTGAAACAAAATATATGATTTGGTTCTGCAGTCAAGAAAAGTAGTATGTTGCTCCGGTTGTATAAGATTTTATCTTAAGAACCCATGTGCTGCTGTTTGGCCTCGAATGATTAGTGAAGAGCGGATGAAACATGCCGCGAAGTTTACTTTTCGAGCTGAATTTTGATCCGGCTCTGATAGTCTCATGCTTGTGCTTGTAAATAGTTCATCGGGAATTCTTTGAACGTTTCAAAATGCATAACTGAGCATCTGTTTCAGTTCCTAAACCCTGATCGTGCAGCCACTGATTGTGTAAGACTCTGTTTTCGGGTTCTTAGGTGGTTCCGTCTCCCCTAGTTTCCGGCTGTTTTTTAGTTAGGTTGGTTGGTTGATTCTGTATGGATGCATTTAAAGATGCAAAGTCGTTCCCATTTGATTGGATTTCTGGATTAAAAGTCATTCTCTTGGTTGGTTGGTTGGATGGATTCGAAAACTCAACAAATTAACAACAAATGATTTAAGTTTTGCAAGGAGAGCAGTCCAACGGCAAACGTGGTCCGGATGTTCCTACACAAGTTTTTCTCTTGAAATACACGACCTGCTTGGGAAGCAAACATGGTTGTTCTCTGGTCGATATTGATCAGAGAACTCATTCAATCAAGATTTTAGTGAAATCTAAGTCTATTCAAAGGGTCATTGGTTCATCGCTCTCCATGGTGGCCGTCGGCGACCGCTCGCCAACCCTTTCTCCATTGCTGCGGTATCTAGGTTGAATTTCCGCTAACAGCCTTATTTGACCCAACAGGACACAAGCATAGCTGATAAGTGATGAGATTTCATCTTCTGGATCGGAAACTCCGTGAATGGCCTGAGAATAGAGAACGCAAACAATCATAGTTACGACCTCCAACACCGTATGAATTGAGTGCCAAGAGAAAAATCTCAGATATAAACTCGAGTTTATGCAGTGTAAACAATAGCTAAATGGAGAAAAAATATATAAAAAAAAGACCAATGTATACGTTAAGAGACCGTTGCAAAGTTTGCCTCTTGAGATGTCGAATTTCATGTCCCTAAATGTGCATATAACCGGAGTTTTAAAGCCATTTTAGGTCATTGAACAAAAAAACAGACATAAACGCATCCTACTTTGGACTGTTTGTCAATTAGGAATTATGAAGCAGTTGATACGTTCGTGGTGCCCGACTCCTATTCTTCCCTATCAGTCTTTTAACAAACAAGAAAAAATAAAACTCTTAATGCAAATGAATCGTGCTTCAATATATCCATATTTCCGCGAAAACATATATGATAAGTAACTCGTAAGAAAATAGAAAGTCAGTGTTCAAAGATGCATACCATTTCGGGTGAGTAGATTTCCAGTAGGCCTCTCGATCGGGGAAGGGGGCTGCATATGACTCGTCAACTGTACTAGTAAACCTTCAAACCTATTCATTTGATCTGATAGCAAACCCTCAAGACGACCAAATTGCTCTTTCAAGCCCTGTATCTCAGCAGCACTCTTTTGTTCATACTCTTCTTGTCGCTGCTTTGCTTCTTCAAGTTGCCTTTTGAGTTCACTAACAGTATATGACGATGACGATGACGGTGTTCCCCATAACTCTTTTGGGGTTACACCACCGTAACCACGTAATCTCGAGGGACGCTCAGGTCCAAAAACCTTGACAAAAATCTCGTCTTCTGTCATCTGTGAGTTCTCCGCAGCCATTTGAGCATACAATTTCTTGAGCTTTGACTGCGTTCACAAAATGGAACTCAACACACGTATTAAAATAACTAATAATTAGGCATGCTTGCAGCTTTAGTTTAATTACAGGTTCAATATATACCAATGCCTCCTGTGTAGCTGGATTTGGAGCCTGTCCATCAGGCCGAACATGGGTGCGTTCCCAGAAAAGTGTACGGCCAGGCTCATTTCCAGTCTTCTTTTTCTGCCATTGCAACCAAAAAACAAGAAGAGAGATGAGAATGCCAGTAAAATATTACTAAACACAAGATGCAGTAAGTGAAACAGGTCATACCTCTTCCTCGAGGACTTGCGAGAAACTCTTGGACCCACACGTGTGAATTATGGTATTCTTGGAACGATTCTCCTTGTATTGCTTACTGATTTTCTGCATTCAAGGAAAGGACCATTAATGTATAACAATCTAACTACAGAGTAGATAACTGAAAGGAAAATAGGGAATAACGTAATTCTTGATTTTTTTTTTCCCCTTGTTATCTTCTTTGATATCATGATATCTAACATTTGGTAGTACCTGCCATTCAGGTGAGGTCCACAAGTTTACAAGATACTGCCAATCCTCCTCTGTAACATTTGGTGGTACTTTTTCACGTGCTTCCTCAGTCGTCTCACATGTTTCAAACCACGTCGTCTTCAGATGATGCCGATAACTGTTGTAGGATCTATGAATCTGATCCAAAACCCATTTCATGTGATCTTCGACTTTGAAACGCTTCTGAAAAACATACATGAAGATATATTACACAATAAACATGGCAAAATGGGATTCAAGGGAAAATCAATTGTTACAGTGTGAACCAATTCTATGATTTTTGTTGTACTAACCAAAATATGTTCAAATGCCTTCTGTTTAATATCAGATGGGATTTCCTTCCATGACTTAACCTGTAGGGGTATCTCCCGGGTTTGCCTAACCAGGGCTGTACACTCTGATTTGAAGAAAGTGGTGGTTTGACCTACGGGTCTCCGGTTCTTCCAGCTGAGTTCAAATCTTTCCCCGATAGGAAGTTGAGCTAGTCTAAGGTTACGGGTAGGTCCTCGCGTCTTCCTTTTCCCCACATTAGAGCTTAGTAAAACTAAAAAGAATCTAATCAAAAATTTAACAAAAATGATAGTAGCCCACACTGGTAATGTTATACATTCATAAAAGTAATGTGAAACCCTTACGGTTACTTGCCCCGGGTTCTTTACTGCACAAACCAGCAGCTGTCCAATATTTCATGAATTTCTCCTCCACGCGTTTCATAAGGTTCAAAACAAAGTTACCCTCATTGTAATAGCTGCAACAGTTCTTCCAAATGCATTGGACATCCTTGAATACATCCTCCGCATTCATATACTTGGTACCATTTTGAAGATGGCTGCATATAGTTCCAAAATCCATTGGTGTATCTACGACATCAAAGTAATCCTGGTTCCAGAAAGGACAAAAAGAAACAAAAGAGAAGATAAAACAGTAAGGCAGAGAAATAATCATGATCGAAAGGAAACAGCGCATTTCAGAACACATATGACATGCATAACGGCGTTCAGCATTATATTGTGATTACCAAGAACTCATTTTGTATACCTACTACCTAGATAGCTAAGTCATAGTTCGGTGGACAAAACAAAAGACTCGGGTCAATTTTCCACTAAATTTCCAAGCTTAATGGTAGTCAAGTTTGTTACCACAGGCAAGTTTTTTACATGTTTGACATGGTACCTTGATATACTTGATGCTAAAAGCCGCAATCCCCTCTTAGAAGCTCTTAATACCCCAATAGAGATACGGGATTATTTCACTTTTTTACACACAAAAAGAAGACAGACACCAGATTGTGGTACATCAAAATGATCACCGAGTCATGCTATTACTTAAGAAAAAGATTAAGACTACGCATATCGAAAGTCACACTCACAGGTAATCTCATAGCAACTGGATCCACGGGAGTGTTGAAAGGTACAGCTGCATCCATTTTCATAACCTTCTTAATGACCTAAAATGTAAAATCGTTCAAGAACAGCAGTAACTAGTAAGTTCAATCACATTAAGCATAAGAATATAGAAAAGACTATACAAGCAGAGCCCGAAATTGTAAACCAAAACGATATGGAAACCTGTTACAAAATATATATCATACCGCCAAGGCAGCACTCAATTCTTTCTTGTTACAGGGAGGATCCTGCAACGGCATTACTTGCTCATTCTGGACTCTACTCCAAGAACCTAAGACGGTCAATGGCATATTTTGTGCGTGATCGTTCTGGTTGGATGAGTTTCCCATCTGGAGATCACCTTCACCATACCTGCTAAGCAAGTTCTGCACCACAGTGCTTACATTTTGATCACCATCTGACCAGTCACTCTCCATTGAAGAAGGATCACTAACCGAATCATTCTCCAATTCAGGGTTACAATCCTCATCATCACGGTCTTCATCATCAGATTGATTCCACCCAAAATCATTTCTTTCTTCTTCAACGTTCTGGTTAACAAAACTCAAGAACGCTTTCTCATTCTCATTGACCACTCTCTCATTGACCAATCTTTCACTGACCACTCTCTCACTGACCACTCTTTCACTGACCACACCCGGAGCCGGATTTTTTCGTGGCCTTCCCCTTCCCGTTCCCGGGAATGCTTGTTTCCGCTTCATGATCTACCTACAAATATTCAAAATTTAAAGGAAATCAGATACATTATATACAACAGCAATCGTATGCCAAAACGAATCCTATTTCGGCTATTAAAAGCTTCAAAATTCGTTGAATTCATTTCAAAGGGAAACAGAAATCAGTCAAAGATACTATCTTTTAGTGACAATTGAGCGGCATAAAAGCTTAGTTACCGTAAATTTCACTTCACGGCGACCTATACATACACACATATTATAGATGTAAGTTTATCTGAAACAAAAGGATGCAAGACCCAGAATCGTGTAGTTACCTCTTTCCTGTACGAATTGGATCGCAGGAGATCAGGATTTGGGGAAGTTGGACAATTGGGGATTTAGGGTTTTGAATACCTGGATTTTATCTGGAGTCCTCGCAGTGACAACCAGCACGCGCATTGTCGCGGTAGGTGTGTATTGTGGGGACATACCGCTTAAACTGTTACGGATACTTTTATAAAGCCAACCAACCAGAATTTTGTCATTAATGAGTAAATGGAGGGTTTGGTCACAAAAAAAAAAAAATTGTAAATCAACGGATTCGTCGCAGCTCAATGGGCTAAGCACTTCGCCCTTCCGTTTGAGGTCTCGAGTTTGATTTCTCCATCTTCAATAGTGCTTATATGAAAGAATGTCAATTACATTAGATTCGATTCGGTTAAAAAGTGAGCAATTTTTTACACGTTATGGATGCGAGACTTTTTGTTTCGTAATATTTTTTTTTTGTTTTGTAAATACGGTACATTTATTTTGTAAGCAAGCAAGTCAACTATCGCTAAAAAGATAATTCAAACTGAATTCGACCACTTGGTAGAGGAGTAGGTGATATTTTTTAGTGCATGTTTTCCATATTGATAAGAAGGTTTTGTTACTTTTTAGGAAAGTCAGTCATATTAATCCACTGTACTTAATGTACTCATTATTTGTGTCTTATCTCCGTTAATCCAGTTACATAAACCGTTAAATTACTGACGCACAGACATACCAGTGAGCCCTTTGAAATATTCGGCCCTGGGCTAGCTTGCCAATTGAGGCTGCCCTTGGCCCAAATATGGGATGGATCTTTTAGTCAAATTCATTGTGGACCATGACTGGACATGATCTTGGGCCATTTTCAGCTAAATGAGGCCCTTTGGACCAGTGCACACGGGGGCCCATTTTTAGACCAAATCTTTCAACGGTCAGGAATTGGTATCAGTGGGACCCAACACAAAATCAGCGGTGCTGTGACAGCTTGGAGAAACATAGGAAAAAGCATCTAGCCGTCACACGGCTCTCACGTTTAGCGGGGCATCAAAACTTTTGGCGCGAAAATAAATGAATAAAAAAATTGGTGGTTTTCAAAGGGGCAAGTTCCCGCCAAAATTGTCGGGCAGTTCGGGCAGGCAGCATGGCGGGTTGGGTCTCTCTTCTCTGCTGGGGACATTGGGGTGGGCAAGAGCCGGCTGAAACCGCGTGAAAACAAGTCAAGCTTGTGAGGGCCAACGGGCCAAACGGAACGAAATTCGATAAAATTAATTAAAAATTGCAGGAAAAAAAAATGAATATTTAGTAATTATGTAATTTGTAAAGGTAGTGCTATTTTCACATATCTGATTTTATCTCACACATACTTTTATAATTTTCGTCATGAATTTTCTTCAATTTATTTGACCCGATGATCGAAAATTAAGAGGGATGTGAAATGTAAAATGGGTGTGTAGACCCTTTGCAAATTTGAGAAAAGTTGGTTTAACGTTACTATTCTAACTACTTAGTACTATTGTCTCATGTTATTCATCTTCACTTGAAAGTAAAAGATCTTAGATTTAATTCAGGCGAATTCAAACTCTACTATTAAAGGTAACTCATTTTGAAGCTTATAACACTCCCTTCATCTTGTAATGTAGATAATATCGTATGTCCTAAAAAAAAGTTATTATTCAAAACATTAGGATTAGAATCTTGAGATGGTCTTAGGATTCCTTGGAAGGACCATGTGTACGTGTTTACCACCTTTCTTTCCATTCATTGGATTCCTTCGTTCTTTTTACCCAACCCTAACCCTATCTCCTACCCCCTAACCTGGTTGCCCTCCCTCACGACAGAAATTATAAAAAGGCGATCATAAAATCCGATTCAAGTAATTTGATTACTATGCTTAAGAGAGAAAACTATTCAGATTAGTATGCTTAAGAGAGAAACAATTCAGATATCATGATTGATAGCATTATTTATGACATTCGAAAGCTAGCGACAGAAGCGGAGTCCGTTGAGCTTTCCTACGTGCCTCGAGCTTGCAACAGGGTAACTCACTCGATGGCTTCGTTGGTAAACAGAATGGGGCAATCACAAATAGGGTTTACTTTTTTCGAAAATTCTGCTTAGTATTATTGATGAGAAAACATTGATATTCGTCTTAGATTCAATGAAAATTTGACGCTCGACAAAAAAAAAAAACCATTACTATATACATATAGTAGACTGAATAATTAATTATCATTAATTATAATTTATGATGCTTAGTGCTATGTTTCACTAACTACCATGCATTATATTTTGGTATTTTGGTTGAAGCCCACATGGGTAGTGTATTTGTTTAGCCCTTCGAAGATCTATCTGATCTTGTGTTTCGGTAATGCATACATGCTTCTGTAATAATTAAAAATTTTGATTAACACATGTGCTCTTTACTAATCAAATTTTAAGGAGCTCAAACCAACTTTTGACTACCTTGGAAGCATGGTTCATGGAACAATTATTCTCTACCGCTCATAAACTATTGTGGAGGTCGTTTGGTATAACAGATCGGATAGGAAGGAATAACTTTAGTTCTTCAAGGCACAATGAAGGTAAATGAGAACGATTCTTCGTTTCTATGAGATTAAAAAGGATTGGATGTGTAGAAAACTTCTTTCTTCTAATTCTCTCATTTTTTTGAGAGGATTGGAATGGATACTTTTTTTTACTTGAGTAATCCTTCTCCTACCGTTAAGTTAATCACAATGTTTTTTTTTTTTTTCTTCTTTCCTGTACCTTAAAAATAGTGTCTTATCCCATTCAAGTTCGATCATGTTACGAAACGAAGTCTTGAAATACGAAGACTAGTATAACAGTAAGAGAATTGTTATCAGCACATCAAAATTCTCATTTTGCACCTCAAACTTCTTTATTTAAAAAGAAATATATACTTATGAGAAATGCGAAATGAGATTTTTTTTTTTAATACCAATAGCAGTTTTCTATCAGTAATTGAACTAATAATACCACCAAACGATGTTATAGGGGAGAAAATTTTCATTGTGATGGAAATACGAGTGGTACACCACGTGTTTTTATGTAAGTGGTGGGAAATTTTATTTTTTAAGTTATTAACTTTTTAACACACATATCCCACAATTTGTATAATGACACATGGTGTACCACCTTGTGTGCCGGTCACACTGAAAAAATTCTCGTTATAGGGACTAAGAAACTCTCTTAAATCAACAACAAGAAAGTAATTATATCGTTGATCAGGAGACAAACCATCACTAATTTGACCATAACGAGAAGAAATAAATAGTTTAGTCTGGCTAGCAAGACTTGAAAGTGGAATTTGAATGATGTTTCAAACCCTAATTAAGATATTTGTGACAATTAAAAAGGGTCAATCACTTTAATTAGTTGAACTAAAATTCTGTGGAGACTGAGAAGCAACTTTCATGTTGTCTTCTTCCAAGGAGACGATGTATATTTCGATCCTCGCAGACAAGAAATCGAGGATTTTAGCTAGCCAGCCGGATAAGGACATGGCTAGTGCTGTTCCATGAGGACAAGCACAAGTCCAATTCATCAGGTCTATATTCCAATTTCGTGAACAGTTTTATCTCAGAGATCTGCAAATTGCCCCATTTGAAAATGATTGTTTGCCTTGGTGCTATTACAATTTACAAGCAGGTTGTGAATTTGAAGAAGCGGAGAAAAACTCGCATGTGACGGGAGTACATCCCGTGCCTATCGCTTTCAATTGATGAGCGAGGAAGGGAGAGAGGGGATATGTTCTAGGGATGGTAAGTATTTATTGAAGGAACGACACATGCATCCTCTAGACACTACTGAAGATTTTTTTTTTTTTTTGGGACAAAGCGATATTCTAATTTTATATAAATTATTAAAGAGGGATTTGAATGCAGAATTGTGAGCGCATACTATTTAAATCAACTTAATTACGCTTAAATTTGTAAACAATCAAGGTTTTACGTTAAATTTTCAAAGATAAAATGAAAGAGAGTGAGTCCACTTCCATACAAAATGGTGGTTTCAATATTGGTGTTACAAATTCTAACTGCTCCAAAATCCATATAGAAATATTCTTGAGAATTGCATGCAATCAAAGCAAGGTTCTAAAAGACGCTAGACACTAGTCGGACGATATGTTGGGGCCTAGCAGACTAAGTGGATTTAAGTAAATCTATTATATTTCGTGCATAGAAGTGTTTGTTTATACTTAAAATATATATAATTTCATCACAAACTACAAAGTAGAATGATATATATATTATGAAGTATTGGAACATAATGAAAACATAGGGAACAAACATATAATGTGTGTTCATTTAAGTATACAACAAGTCCCTAATAATTTTATTGTAAAAAATAAAATGTAAAATTAAAGTTATCTATTTTCTGTCTAAGTGAGTCGCAAGTTAGGCAGGTCTGGGCAAGCTCGGCGGGCGCCTCAACAGGTCTAGGCGTCATTTCTTAATTTTCAAATACCTAGGCATTAATAGGGGGTGATCAGCCACCGAGCGTCTAGACGGCGCTAAACGGAGACTTTTAAAACAGTGAATCAAAGTATTGCATCTTTGTAATATCCAATAAACAATACAAACCAAAAAAGAAAAAAGAAAAGCAGAAAGTCAAAATTAACCATCTGACTTCTCATTAGAAAAACCCTAATAAACAATCAATTTCATGTGACATCCAAGTCTAACTACACCGCTAAGATGTCTATCCAATCCGAAAAATGTCCCCAATCAAAACAAAAATAGGACCTTAATTTTGAATAGAGATCCTCTCTGGATTTCTGAGTTCGAAGTCCAAGATTAGGAGATTCATACCACTTATTTTAAATACTATAACACTTATTAGTCTATTTCACTGGTTTACCTCACACAAATCAAGAGTTTGAATCTCTCTTTCTTCAATGGCTTTGATCTCCTAATCCTTAAACTCCGAACATAGATATCCCAAAAGGATCTCAATTCCTTGTTTTTAACTAAAACTTGTTGTACGCTTTCTTTAAAAGCCAAAAGAAAAACCTAAAGGATTCTAATCCCTAGAACCCCTTTGTTTAATCTCGCTTAATCACGTTTTTAAACAAATCCCCTGATCATGCAAAAGCATATCCTCCCTAATCCATAAAAAATGGGTTGTTTGGGTGCAAGATAAACATGCCCTAACCTTATCCAAAAAGAGTACACCAAATCGACAACTTGTCTTTGTCATCAAGTGCCGAAAACGTTTAACTTGAAGCTCTACCAAACTAGGCCTTCCAGCCCCACATAGGATTCTAATCTATCACCTTATATTGTATTGTGCTTTGTCTTTAACAGTGAAAGAAGCCTTACATGGAGATAGGGTTTCGAGGTGAGGTGGGGACATCTGATTGGCAGATTAAAAGCAGAGCATGGAATTAAAAAGATACTTGAAGTTGAAAATCAAAGCATCCGTGCAGCAGCTGTAGCATCTCAGCCATGAAAAAGATTTACTTTTACATGCTTTGGGCAAACATTAGGGTTTTCAGCCAGTTTTTCTCTCAACAATATGCTCATTCTTTGTTATTATCAACAATGTTTAGCATACAATATATTAATAACAAAACGTATTGACATATTATCAATAATCCGTCTTTTTTATAAAGAACAGACGTCGTACACAGGTTTAGCTACTCAACCAGCTAGACATACAAGTGTATGGTAGGAATTATGACCCTCAACGCATACAGTACATGTGTGTTTGTGCACTAAAAAGAGGAAGGTATTGGAGGCACAGGCTTAGCTAGTTTCCCAGCCATCTCTCAGTTTAGCTCAAAATATCTCTGCTCAAATGCCAATCATTCATTTGTTTCTGGGGGGTAGAGAGAGAGATTCACTCTGGCAGCCGTTTATTTCAGCTTCACTAAATTCAGCATCCATGTAAACCAGTGAGAGAGCTCACTTCTGGTTGTTGCAGGCTGCCAGCTGCCATGTTTAGCAATCTCAAAAACTACAGTAGCTTAAAATTTTGAAAACAATAATAACTAAAACATATTTAATGATTTTCACTTGCAGAGTTATTTAACTAAAAATATTTAGCATTTCTGTGTGATCCATTTTTGAATTTTCGTCATTCTAAAAATCTCATTCTACACTTATCATATCCCGGTCTGGGCGGGACCACTTCCCGGGTCCGACTCCACCGTAGCACGATATTGTCCGCTTTGGGCCTCCAACACACCCTCACGGTTTTGTTTCTAGGAACTCACACGAGAACTTCCCAGTGGGTCACCCATCATGGGAGTGCTCTCGCGCGCTACTCGATTAACTTCAGAGTTCTAACGGACCCCGAAGCCAGTGAGCTCCCAAAAGGTCTCGTGTTAGATAGAGATGAGAATATACATATAAGGATCACTCGCCTGGGTGATGTGGGATGTCACAATCCATCCCCCTTAGGGGCCCGACGTTCTCATCGACACACCACAACCAGTGTTAGACTCTGATACCAAATTATCACATCCTGGCTCAGGCAGACCACTTCCCGGGCCCGACTTCACCGTAGCACAATATGTCCGCTTTGGGACCCCAGCACATCCTTATGGTTTTGTTTCTGAGAACTCAGACGAAAACTTCCCAGTGGGTCACCCATCATGGGAGTGCTATCGCGCGCTACTCGCTTAACTTCAGAATTCCAACGAAACCCGAAGCCAGTGAGCTCCCAAAAGGCCTCGTGTTAGGTAGAGATAGGAATATACATAAAAAGATCACTCCCCTGGACGATATGGGATGTCACAACACTCATCATAAGTGTATTTTTTTTTAATTATAAAAAGTTTAAAGTACAAAATGAAAATTTTAAAATGCTAATAACAATTCCCTTCAAACATTCAACATTAAAGAGTTTTATGATAATCCATAGTAATCAGAGTCAGCGTTATTACCAATATTGCAATTTTCAACTAAAATTAGCCAGTATAGTTTAATGTACCAAATGAATTAACGAATCATTATATTATATGAAGTTATGAACTAGAACAAAAAAATTATAAATTAAAACTTGTCAAAATATATGAAGTTATGAACTCAGCTTCTCTCTGGGAATAAAAACTTGACCTAAAAACTAATCTGGAAAATAACCATTACATAAAAGATTTCATCTTTGTACAACACAGGTGCTTTTGCTCTGCTGAGCGGCGCCAGGATTTAGAGAGACAGACCAACAGCCCACTATTCACTAAGACAAATAAATAAAAGTAAAACCACAGCAAAAACTCCTAATCTCTGCTCTAATTCTTTGCTCTTGGCAGCCTAAATATTGAACTCAGTTTGCTTTCTCAACATGGAGCTTGAACACCGTTTCCAAATCCGGCGGAGTAAAAAACTCCTTCACGCCATTGAAGTTGCATCTGGAAGGAGGCCGGCTCTTTCTCGGCGCCGGCGGGCACGAAAATATCTCCGGTATTCTTGTTTCTTTCGTTGTTGGGGTTGTCGAATACGCCTCCTCTTCTTCTCCGTCGTCGCTCTCTTTCCCCCTCGCCGGTTTCGTGTTCACTGGCTTTAAGCAAGTCCGGACTGAGATTCCGGCGATTACCCACTTCTTCCCTTCGGATTCCATGCCTCCGTCCGCGACCTGGGACTTCTTCGAAAAACCCATGTCTCAGTTTCTGAAGCTGTTTTCCTCGCGGAAATCCAGCCAAAACAGAGCAAAAAAGGTGGGATTTTGATGCGAGAATCAGAACAAATCAAGTAAAAAAAAGATGGGTTTTGATCTGGGAATCGGAACAAACCAAGAGAACAAGCTGAGAGAATCGGAGGGAGAAAGATTGGAAGAAAGAGTGAGAGAAAAGGGTCTTTGCTTCTTCTTCTTTGAGGAAGCTAAAGACTTTTAAGGCGGCTGGAGAGAGAGAAAGAGGAGGGAAATTGGACGGTTTGATTGAAAACAAAAGTTTTTTAGAGAGAGAAAATAAATTAGAAAGAAAGAGCTTTTGTGCTGAGGAATAAAGATGTATATATATATATATAGATACATGTATATGTATTGGCAAAAGTTAAAACAAGGCTAATCAGTGTGGGAATTGAAAGAGAGAGCTGCCCGGGATTTTGCGGGCAGCCCCAAACCGAGTGAAATGGATTTTGGCGCCCAAAGTTTTGAGGTTTGGTTACCAACGGCTCTTTTTCCCGCTATGGGTTGAACTGTGAGATTACGGTTTTGCCCTTGTTAAGAATTATTACTTTCTGGGGACTGGTGCTGGCCTGTCAGTGCACAATCACCGGCATATGGAACGTCGTCGTGTTAAGGTTAAATCAACGGTGTACTATTTATTGTCTGGTTCTGACCAACCTTAACCTGGGCCTGGGCCAAAATCAGCAGGCTTCAGACTTCAGTTCAGCCTTTTGGTTGAATTATCTGGTAAGGTCCAAAAAGGGAACACCTCATGTTGGCCGAGTGCCGCGCTGACAGCATCTCAAGTTAATTATGTATAATTATTTATATAATTGATTTGAGATAATGTCAATTAGTACAACTGCATGGAGTTCTTTTCTCATAACAGACCGCTTTACAAAAATTTTAAAGAAAAATTAAATAGTCAAAACTCAAAAGGCAGAATAAGTAGCGTTTTCAATGGCGAATGGTTGTCGAGTGTGATTCATCTATTTACTTAATTCAAATGGGAGTTATGAATCAAGAAAAGAAAAATAATGCATGTGTACGAATCAGCTTGGCCTCTTTATTGGCATATTTCTTGATTTTACAAGTATTTGATTACGTATTTTAAGACGTGCTTTTTCGGTTCTACATATATTAGTAAATGTTTATAAATTAGAATAATTCAAATACCTATAATTTAGTGAATACATGGAAACGAGAATTGGAATGAGTTCAATTTCCTCTTTATCTACAACACATCATAATAGCTTTTTCAACACTGTGTCGGTGTGGAGTTTGATTCACTTTACAACTACACTATAAATTTAGTCTAGTTGACAATCTTTACTTCCATTATGAAATTAGCAAAGAACTTGGCTTTTTAAAAAAAATAAAAATAAACTAAAACAACTAATGACAAGCCACAGTTTTACATTCCTTGTTACTATCAATATTTTTAGAAAATTAGCAAACAATTATGCATGCTGATTTGCAGTTGGATGATCGCCAAACTCCATTCACATGATTTACTCGCATACGGGAGAAATCAGAGGCGAGATTTTCTTCGATGCCAGGTGTGGGGCCCTCCATGGGCGGCCAGCCACCTCAGCCACCCAACTCAAATCACGTGCGTCTTACGTAGTGGGCCCACATAACCTCTGGCCAATCGGATATCGCAGAAGGCAGTGTCAGTTGGCCCATCGCTGCGCTTGATCTCATCTTTTACCGGCTACAACATTTTGTTTTTCTTTGGACGATGCTGATCCACATCACTGCTCGTCAGCTCAAAGCCGTGGAGAGAATGGTAGCCGTCGGATATGGGGCAGCATTTGCTTGGTGACTGGTGACTTGTGACGTGACACTAATTCTTCTTGAGTTTGGTTGGACCTGGACAGTACATCCTAAATATGGCGACATTGACCGCGGTTTGACCTCCTTATTTGAACAATACCTAAGTCCTAGGGTTTTCATTTTTATGGTGATTTTGGTAACATTCAATACAAGAATATTATATCTCTTTTGTTACATGACACAATGTGTAATTCGATTTGAATTATTGTTATAAATGCATGGACTATTGCTCGCAGCATCTATAGAACAATGTATAATAATCAAACACTCTTTAATCTTCAGAAATGACGAGTTCATTGTTTTCACTTTGAGTAGAGAAATAAAAACTACAGTTGGATGTGAAATGCATGACATACAATATTGTACGTAAAATCTCTTACTTCCAACTATTTCAGCCAACAAGTAATGTTTTTGTTTTGTAATACGAATTTTTTAATTTCATTTAAACATTTTCAAAGCATTTTAAAGTAAGACGTATAAGCATGCTGCATACCATAAGCAAGGCCGCAAGTTTCTTCCGGAAGAAGTGGTCAAAGTGTAAAATAATAACGTTATTTTTCTTGACATATAAATATATATATATATATTCATTTTGTGGAATATATGCCTAGCAATTTCTTATACGACCCATTAAACCGACATGAAATAATATGAAAATAACAGGTTTTGGATCAACTCTGTTAACGAGTTGGATTGTTACCCGACAATATATCGTTTGTCAAATCTAGATATTAAACACGACAATTTCTTGTATGACCCGTTAACCCAACATGAAACGACACGTTACGATAATGAATCAAGTCGTTGTCGAATCACTTGTTAAAACCTATTAAGATAAGTTTGAAATGATATTTCTATTAAAATAACAAGTATGACACAAAAATGACATGAACACAACAAACACAACCCGTTTGAAGTCTAATTCGAACAAGTACACCCAAGTTGCTATCTCCTTTTGCTTATCCACATAGGGGCGGCGAACGAAAGCAATCCTATGCTTTTATTGGGTCGGTTTTGATGGAGATTGTTGTCTTGTAATTTTATGATAATTTTCATATCCAAACACAAAGTTAGGTATACTATCTGAATTCTTGAGCAATTTTAATTTGACACAATTATTCTATCTATTTGGACGGTGTACATGGTCATCAGTACAGATCATCGAGCTGGATGATGCACCAAAAAAAATCCACGTCAGCCCGATACTCTTTCGGTTTATGGTCCAAAAGGCCAAAGCTTGTGTTAGAACAATCAGATCACGTCATTTATGAGTCATCTATTGTGAAAACATGATACTTTATGTGTTTTGATATTACTTGATTTTACCACCAAAACTGAGAATTGGTATAGTCAGACAGCTTTATCGAAGTTTTACTCCTATACTTATTATGGTAATTCTGTAAAATTCCTAGAGATAAGATGAATGATGCAAATATTGCTAACGATTTGCTTTCATTTGTTGGTAGAGAATAAACGGAAAAGACATGAGGACAACCGAGGAGCGATGGATGAAGAGGGATGGGAGAAATGTAAAATAAGAAATATACGTGGCGAATGACATACAAAGTGAAAACTAAACTCAAATTGAAATAGGTTTCTTTGTTTCTTTTTGAAGTTTTTGATTTCATTACATTTGCTTAATTTTTAATCGACCATCCATTTCAATTTCAATCTGTAAACTTTCTTCCGATTCACTAATAACTTTAGTAAGTGATAAGTAAAAGATTTAACAAAAGGGAAAATAATTGAGGGAACAAATGATATAACTGAATAATTTTGTCCTAATAACACCAACCTCCCTCAGTATAATTAACAACAAAACTAGTATTCCAATCGGATGTTGAGATTCAATGAGATGGTTTCTTGGAATTCAGATCATCTATGCATCTCGCAGTCAGAGCCAACGAATTGAGAAATTTGGACCGTTCAAGAGAGGGAGAGAGAGTTCCAAATTTTTGAGGTTGGTCTGTAAAATTAACTAACGAGAATCGTAGAATTTAAAATGAGTTGCTCAAATCTCCAAGTCTCTGAGCCATAGAGGGCCTCCAGGCTTGCCAACGTGGACCTTCATATTATATTTGTTTCATAAATTTTCAGATGGGTGTTTAAGTTTAAATATCATAATCACGATCGTTATCTTGGAGAGAATATAGTCTTTGGACTCATTATAAAAGCAGGCAACCAGAAGCACTTGCTGGAAAACTGCTTTTTTATATTTTCTTTCACTAAAATAACTCAGTTTAAGACGATTTGTTAACTTCATACGTAATCTTCCATGTTGATGTGTGCAACTTGCACTTCAAAAACTTTCGAAAGCTGTCTGCAGCTAAACCATCACAGTGATCAGGTTAGACATCCAATCTCTACTTAGTACTTTGTTAGAAAAACCTCGTCAGTTCAAAATTCAAATATCATGAATGATACACAACTAGACTTGGAATGTAACTTAAATTGGCAGGTCAAGTAATTTTGAAATCAATGATCAACAATAGTAATAATACTAAGTGATTGAAAACGTCAAGAGTTGTCCCGCATCAAAAAGTTAAAGAAGGATAATGAGTTGGGTTACTCTTATTTTAGGTTAGAATCTCAACTTCTTTCGTGATATAAAGCTCAAGTGCTACACATGTTTAAAGTCATCCGATATGCATTTTCACATATTTAGCTTGAGTCTCCACAAAAAAGAGGCGTCTAAAAATATCGCACCTCAACTTCCTTTAGCAACAGCAAGTATAAATATTCACCTTAAATAAGATTTTCTGCAAAAGCAAGTTGTATTACGCAGATTGGGGAGCTGTAAAGTTGTAAACCTGTGGTCAGACAAAAAGGAAACTGTCAAGAAGTCTGGCTGCTTCCATCTGTAGGTGGATTAAAATATCCTAATCAATCTTATTAAAGAAAAAACCGATCACAAGTCAACAAGACTCTTTATAGTCGGACATTTATCGTAAGAAATTTTACCTTTGCTTTATAAAAGGGCTGTTTTGAACTCGTGACTTTTCAGGTATTAAAAAAGCAACTTTTTCGTTGCGCCAACGCTTGCCATTGTAATCAATCTTATTAGCCTTAGAATTTAAGAAGTTTTAACGAAAAACCCACGGTACTGTTCATTTTAACGAAAAACCACATTTTTACATTAAAAAGTCAATCCTAGTACTATTCACTTTACCCTTTATTTTGTCTTTATCGTTAAAACTCAAAATTTTCAAACCATTTTCGTTAATTTTCCTTAAAATTTATTGATCCCAATAAATTTCCACAGCTTCTATAAAATCTGCATTAGTGTTACAAGGCCATGTGGGAGATCGATCAATCAGTAGCAGTAGGACCATTGCCTTAGTGGCCAACTCACACCAATAGAACACATTCATACTATACATGGAACTTTAACAAAAAAAACTCACAATATTGTTCATTTTAACGAAAAATTATATTTTTACACTAAAAAGTTAATCCTGATACTATTCACTTTACCCTTTATTTTGTCCATATCGTTAAAATTCAAAGTTTTAAGTCATTTTTTATTAGTTTTTCTTAATATATATGTATATATTATATATATCAAGTTGCAATTTTGTCACTTCTTTGGCTGCTTTTTTCCTATATACCAATCAAGTGAATAGTACAGATATCTAATTATCAAACTTTCAACTTTAAATCCCACACGACGGATTCAACTTAAAGCAGCAAACCTTTAAGCTGGCTTTTGAAGTTCTGATCAGAACAAATTTTCTTCATGCGACTCAGAATCCAGAAGAACACCGATGGCAACGGAAGCTGATGTTCCGGAATCCATATCCGTCACGGTACAGTTTCTTCATCACTCTTAGTCAATTAACATACCGTGTTTTTTTCTTCATGTAATATTATGATCGATCGTTGTTTGTGGGATATAATTATATCTTATACGATGGTTTTCGTAGTTTAATCAGGTAATCGAAAGATTGATCTGTGTTATCTTACGGTGGTGCGTAAATATTATTTAGGCAAGATCATGTGTTACTAGTTTCACCAGTTTGTTTTTTGAGCAAGAAATCCAGATAGAAACGTAGATAAAAAACAAAGACCACCCCAAGCCAACAAGACTCTCCGCTTTGCGATGGTCAGAGAGAAACGTTTAAATCCAAATAGAAAGTAGATAAGCGAAAAATTTCAACGTAAACTAGTATGGTTATGCTTAAACTTGTTTATTTCTTGATTAAGATTAGTGTTATATAGTCATTTTTTTTCATAGAAAAATACAAATGTTGCCATTTCTAGATTCATAATCAAAGATCGAATCTAGGAAATAGTTGTTTTGACTAAACAGTTATGGATTCTTTTACAGTTTATGTTAATTCGAATCGATTAGTATGGTATATTTTTCACATTAGTAACAGTACGTCTATGTTTCTGCTTTACGAATATGATTTTTTCTGGGCAGTTCTGATAGTATCAAGTGTTATTCCTATTTGGTCATTTCTAATCTCCAGAGTTTTAACCCAATTAGCAAATACCTTAAAAACTTTTTGAGTTATGGATCGGGAATGGAACCAATGGAGATGCTCGGTTACAATTTAGAATATGTTATTTATATGTTTGCTCTGGTTTTTGTTGTTTTTGATGTTTGAAACGGTTTTTCTTTATCCATGGACAATGAGTTTCGATGTATTGGAACTTGGGAGTTTCCGTATTTATAGAAGCTTTAATTTCCGTGACATTCTGCGCAACGAAAAAGAACAGAGAAATGAGGGGATTCTAGTTACGAATTCCATGCTTAGATTGATATTCTTCGTTGTATGACAGTTAGTTTATCTCATTTCGCTGAGCAACGAATGATCTCTTGCAACATCTTCTTTGTAAAATAAACACGAAAAGTATAGGAGTTAATGAAAAATTAACAATTCCTTTGTAATGCAGACAGAAGCGGGAGACGGATATGTGTCAACGGGGAAGTTTGACATAACTGTCGACCAATGTTCCCCATTACAGTTGAAAAAATCCGAAGGCCAGGAGGATCAACATCCTGAACCGGTGAAATGCCTTGTAGAGGGTGAAACGGCGCGTGTTGAAAGCAAGAACGGAGTCTCAGAGTGCGGAAATCCTTTGGAACCACTCTCAGATCCAAAGGTTGGCAAACAAGAGACCTGCGTAGCGGAGAGTGTCCAAGTTGATGAATCAAATCAAGCAGAAACAGGGATTCCAGATTGGGAAAATGGAGAAAAAGGAAGTGAAGAAAAGGAAGCCGTGGAGGCAACGGAGAAAAAGTCTGAACAACATGTTGAGAGTAATGGCATTGTAAATGCTGAAGCAGCGGAAGCATCGAGAAGTAAGATAAACCTTGATGAACACGTTCAAGTAATCTCGGACCAACAGGATTCCGTGGATGAAATTCCACCGCAGAAGTCTTTTGCCATGGTGTATGAGGAAAAGGGTCCTGAAGTAACCTTGGAAACTAAAGAAAGCGCTGAGGACAAGCTCGAAAGTGCATCCATGTTAGATGAACACGAAGAAAAAGCTGGACTTGGAAAGGAAATCCAAGAGAAGAACATCCCAGATACTCCATTACCCACACAAACAGAAGATATCATTGAGGAGAGTCCAAAAGAAGTTAAGAACCAATATGAAACCGTTGAGGAAACTCCCGAAGCTAGTAGCGCTGCAAGTGAATCAGTTAAGGAGGATGAAAATGCAGAATGTCAGGTTGAAATTCCATGCACCAAACGCGAGGAAGATACACTGAAAAAAAGCGAGACACTGGATACAGGAGAGGCTTCAGTGGTGGAGGAGGAAGTTCTTAATGTTTCAACTGTGAAATGTGACGAAGGTGATCGGGGAGATGGTACCAACCCAACTAAGGATGACAAAGATGTAGACACATTTACCGCCAAAGTGGCTGAAGATACTATTCCAGTCACAATTACAGAAACGAGCGCGAAAGTAACACCAAATTATGAAGAAAGTTCACCACAGACCTTGCAGAAATGTGATTCAGGAGAGGAGCTTCAACATTTGCGGGACGTGATGCCTGAGGAAACTAAGACAGAAACATCCCGGGAGAATGCAGAAGAAATTACCTGCACGAAAGAGGAAACAACAACTCAGAACACGCAAGAATCCTTGGACGAAGAAAAGAAAGAAGCCACTGAAAACACAAACAATTTAGAAGATGACAATGCAAGGGACGAGGTAAGATTGGAGTTAACGCTTTTTATGAGTTTTTATGTCTGGTTTATGATCTGTCATCCCAGTTTATGATGGTTTCATCGCTAATGCAGGTGCTTGAGACTGCCGGTACAGAACAAGAAACCGGAGAACACGTGGTTAGGGAAATTCATACGGTCGCAGAACCACCTCAAGATTTCGTTGATAAAGAAACAAATGAAGAAACCTCCACGGAATATCAGGTTTACTTGAACACAAATATAAACCCTACAGAAAGTGCTATCCTATTTCTTCATCTCCAAGTATATGACCTTTCGTTTGTTTCAAATTTTAGGCTTGTACTGAGGCAGCTGATTTGAGTATAAATACAGCGGAAAAGAACTTACAGGAACAGGCTATTCTGGAACTCTCTTCACCGTTGGTAGTAGAAGAAACAGCTAAGGAAATCCCAAAGGATGAAGAAACCGATGTACTTGATTCTAAAAGAAGAGGTTAGCATGATATCAGAATTTTCGATTGTTACATTATAGTATTCTATTACAAATTCCAATCAACAATTGGTATCCACTTGCAGAACAAGGAAGAAGATGCAGAATGTAACGAGCCCGCTGAGGTAAAGAGTATGACACGTGAAGCACTACCTGAAACCACAGAGGACATAACAGAGTCAAACAAGGACCTCAATGCTCCAATTTCAGAAGAAAGCAACAGACACATTTGTTGAAAATATTTCCTCTCTCGCTGAGGTATCTGAGACGGAAACTGAGAAAAATATTCAGGAGAAAGATGGCCTGGAGGTTAGCAATTCTGACTTTGTGTCGGGTGAAGTGAGTCATGTAACAGGTTTGAAGGAAGCTGAAACAGAAAATGAGAGCAGAAAGAAAATATTGATACTGCTCCGGAAGAGAAGGCTCAAGCAACCATCTTAACAGATGAAACTGGCCTCGGAAGTTGAAGATATTGGTGTACAAGCAGAGGAAAATTGTGAATCAAAAGAGAAGTTGGAGGAGCATATTCCAACAGCAGCAGATGAGGGTGAAACATTCTTGAAGGAAGCCGAGGCAGAAAAGAAGGAGCAGATAAAATATAGTGATATTGCTGCTGAAGAGAGGGAAGCAAACATCTTAACAGATGAGACACCCTTGGAAGATACTGACGTGCAAGCAGAGAAAAATGTCAAACCAATAGAGAACTTGGAGGAGCAGATCCCAATACGAGCAGATGAAGGCGAAACGTTCCTGAAGGAAGCCGAAGCAGAGAGCAAGGATGAGATAAAAAATACTGATGCTTCTCATGAAGATATTGATGGACAAGGAGAGGAAGTTGTCAATTCTGAGGAGAACTTGGACAAGCAGATTCCAACAGGCGACTGTGAAACAAGCTTGAAAGAAGCCGAAGCAGAAAAGGAGGAGCAGGGAAAAAGTACGGATATTGTTCTGGAAGAGAAGGGTCCGGAAATCATCCTAACAGATGCAACATCCTTGGACGTCGAAGATATTGAGGTAAAAGCAAAGGACTATGTTGAATCAAAAGAGAACGAGGAGGAGCAGATTCCAATAGCAGCAGATGAAGAAAAAACTACTTATATTTCTCTTGAAGATATTGATGTACAAGCAGAGGAAAATTTCATTACACGAGAGAATTTGGAGAACCCCATTCTAACAACCTCAGATGAACAAGAAAGAGGCACGGAAGAAACCGAAGCAGAAATTAAGGCGCAGGTGAAAAGTATTGATATTGTTCCTGAAGAGAAGGGTCTAGAAACCATCTCAACAGCCGAGACACCCTTGGTCCTCGAAGATATCGATGTAAAAGCAGAGGAAAGTTTCGAATCAAAAGAGAATGTAGAGGAGCAGACTCCAACAGCAGCAGATGAAGGTGAAAAATCCTTGAAGGAAGTCAAAGCAGAAACCAAGGAGCAGATCGACGAGGAAAATTTGAATCCACAAGAATCCTCAGATAAGGAAAAGGAAGAAGTGACTGAAATTACAAACACAATAGAAGATGACACAGAAAGGGAGGAGGTAAGATCCGAATAAACTTTTTTATGAGTTTTTCTTTCTGGCTTATCATCTGACAAGTTCTCCCTACACGGTTTTGTTATTGGTCGAGATGCAGGATTCATAACGTATCACTGATAGATATGAACATGCGAAAAAATGATGTTTTATTTTAAATGGCACAAACGGTCTATTTTCTCCTTATATATCATGACGGTTTCATCTTTAATGTAGGTGCTTGAGACTACCAGTACAGAGCAAATAACTGGAGAACATGTGGTGCACGAAATTCATACTGTTGCAGAACCCCCTCAAGATTCCATTGATAAAGAAACAAATGAAGGGAACTCTGCGGAACATCAGGTTTATCTGGACACAAACATAAAGCCTACAAAAGTGGTGTCCTTTTTTCTTCGTCTCCAAGTACATAACCTATGTGTTTTTCTTTTCCTTCCAATGTTAGGCATGTACTGAGGCAGCTGATTTGAGTACAACAGCAGAGGAAAAGAACTTAGAGGAACATGCCATTCAGGAACTCTCTTCTCCGCTGGTAGTAGAAGAAGCAACTAACAAAATCCCAAGGAAGAAGAAACCTACACCACGCTTACCACGCTTCTAGAAGAAGAGGTAATCTAGCATACGATATCAAAATTTTAGATTAGTGCATTGTAGCATTATCTTTCAAATTCAAATTTACAATTCATATCGACAACAGGGAAAGGAAGGGTATGCAACATGTAACGAGGCCACTGAGGAATATGCGGCTGGGATTGAGAAAAATATTCAGGAGAAAGATGGCGCCACACCTAGCAATTCTGAATCTGTGTCTGGAGAACTGAGTCATGTAACAATTTTGAAGGAATCTGAAACAAAGATCGAAATGCAGGACAAAGACATTGATACTGTTCCTGAAGAGAGGGGTCGACCAACTATCTTAGCAAATGAAATGGCCTCGGAAGTTGAAGATATTGATGTACAATTAAAGGAGAATTTTGAGTCAAAAGAGAACTTGGAGGAACAATTTCCTATAGCTGCAGATGAAGGTGAAATATTCTTGAAAGAAGCCGAAGCAGAAAACAAGGAGCAGATAAAAAATGCTGATATTGCTCATGAAGATGTTGATGTACAAGCGGAGAAAACTGTCAATTCAGAAGAGGACATAGATAAGCAGATTCCGCCAATAGCAGATGAAGGCGAAACAAGCTTGAAAGAAGCTGAAGCAGAAATTAAGGAGCAGGTCGCATATGCTGATATTGTTCCCGAAGATAAGGGTGTAGCAGCCATCTTAACAGATGAGACACCCTTGGAAGCAGAAGATACTGGTGTGCAAGCGGGGGAAAGTTTTGAATCAAAAGAGAAGTTCGAGGAGAAAAATCCAATCGAAACTGATGAAGATGAAACATTCTTGAAGGAAGCCGAAGCAGAAAGCAAGGAGCAAATAAAATATAGTGATATTGCTCCTGAAGACAAGGGTCTAGCAACCATCTTAACAGATGAAAAGGCTTCGAACATTGTAGATATTGGTTTACAAGCGAAGGAAACTTTCAACTCGAGCAAGAACTTGGAGAGTAAGATTCCATCAACAGCAGATGAATATGAAACAAGCTTGAAAGAAGCCGAAGCAGTAAATACGGAGCAGGTCAAATATACTGATATTGTTCCTGAAGAGAAGGGTCTAGCAAACATCGTAACGGGTGAAACATCCTTGGACGTGGAAAATATTGATGTAAAAGCTGATGAAAATTTCGAATCAAAAGAGAACATGGAGGAGCAGTTTCCAACTGCACCACATGAGAGCGGATCATTCTTGAATGAAGCTGAAGCAGAAAATAAGGAGCATATAAAAAATACTGATATTTCTCCTGAAGAGAAAGGTATAGCAACCATCTCAACAAATGAAGCAACATTGGATGTGGAAGATATTGGTGTACAAGCAGAGAGAAGCTTTGAATCAAAAGAGGACTTCGAGGAGAAAATCCCAATAGCAGCAGATGAGGATGAAACTTTTGTGAAGAAAGCCGAAGCAGAAACCAAGGAGCAAATAAAATGTAGTGAGATTGCCCCGGAAGAGAAGGGTCTAGCAAACTTAAGAGATGAAACATCCTTGGACTTGAAAGATATTGATGTAAAAGCAGATGAAAGTTTTGAATCAAATGAGAACCTGGAGGAGCAGATTCCAACAGCAGCAGGGGAAGGTGAAACACGTTTGAGGGAGGCCGAAGCAGAAAACGATGTTCAGGTCAAAAATGATATTGCTCTTGAAGAGAAGGTTCTGCCAACCATCTCGAAAGATGAAATGGCCTTGAACATTGATGATGCTTATGTGCAAGCAGAGGCAAATTCCGACACAAAAGAGTTCTCAGACGAGCAGATTACAACAGCATCTGATGAAGGTGAAGGGAAGATAGCACATGGAAATGTAGTTTTGAATGACACACCTAGAGTACAAATTCTTGAAGAAGCAGAACCGAAAGTGGGAGTCGAGGAGAAGAGTTGCAAGTCAGAAGATCAACCTGAAAAGACTAACACGATAGTTGAAGAGGTACACAATAGAAAATGTGAATGAATGTATCCATCTGACACGAACACACAGAATTATTTCTATATCTCTCCTTATTCTTTACGAAAATTCAATGTCTACAGGTCTTTGATGAGCCAAAGATCACAGGCCGAGATTTCAACAAAGAAGAAATCGTAGAAGGTAATGTCGCAAGTTTTGCACAAGAATCAATTGAAGAGGATACAGTTAACAAATCTCAAGAAGACGAAAATGAGAAGAAAAAATTAAAGGAAGAGGGAAGCTGTATAAAGAGCTTAAAAGAAGGCAATGGTGATGGTCTCTCACCGGAGTACATTCGAGAAGATGAAAGTGAAGCGTTGAAAGATGATGAAAAGGATGCAGTGAAGTCCGGGGGAGAGGTCAGCTTATAAGGCACACTTTGTCTCTACATGAATTTTCTTTTTGTATGTGTATGTCTATATATAAAATATAAGTTATATTTGTGCAGATTCTTAAAGAGCCACAAACTGATGGAGTAGATGTGAGCATCACATGCGAGACAACTACGATTGCTGAAAGGTCTGAAGAAATTGTTAGTTCTTCACCGTTGAAATATGAAGTCGGCGAGCAGAGAGAAAGTAGCAGTCCGGGTTCAAAGGAGGAGGGTAGCAATGAGGACACATTTTCTATCAAAGTGGCTGAAGAGGGCAATGGCGATAGTGGTGCAGTCACAGTCACAGAAGCAAGTGCAGACGTAAATGAAGAAGAAGGTTTACCACAGGCCGTGCAGAAATATGAACTGGTAGAGGGGCATGAAAAATTGCCGGATGAGATGCCTGAAGAAAGTAAGACAGAATCATCGAGCAAAAAGGCCGAAGTAGTTAGCTGCACAAAAGAGGAAGAGACAACACCCATGAATGATACAAAAGAAAATGAAACTGAAGTAGAGGAGGTAAGATTAGCATAAACAATTTATGACCTTTTATTTTTGGAACTTATGTCACAGTTTATAATCCTTTCATCTCTGATATAGGTGTTTGAGATTGCAAGTACGGAACAAGAAACAGGAGAACATGCAACACGGGAAATTCATACAGTAGAGGACAACGCTCAAGAGTTCCATGATAAAGAAACAACTGTAGAAAATTTGAACGAATATCAGGTTCACTTGAACATGAAAAAGAAAAGTGCACTGAAATACATGCTCACTATTTTAGTATTCTCCAATTGTGAAACTCTTTTTTTCCATTTAGGTGTCATCTGAAGCAGCAGATTCGAGCACAGATATTGTTGGAAAGAACTCAGATGAACAGGCCAGTAGAGAACTCTCTTCTTCGCTGGTAGGAGACGATACAAGTAATGAAAGCTCAAAGCAAGAAGAAAACTATGTGTCAAGTCTGAAAGAAGAGGTCAGCTTGCATACAATGTAGAAATAAGTTTATTAGATTGTTCGATTATATCATAACTTTAAGATTGTCGGTTTACACATTATACTAGGAAAAGGAAGTGAATGTGGAGTGTAAGGAGCCGGTTGAGGGAGCAAATGCGACACACGAAACAAAATTTGAAACGTTAGAGGACAGTATAGAGCCAAAAGAGGACCTGTATGCTCATATTTCAGAGGAAGAAACCCACACAGAAGAAAGCAGTAAAGTAGTTAATTTGCTGCAGTCTGAGGTATCTGAGAAAGATGGCTGTTCAGATTTGGAGGGTGCTGAAGCAGAAACCAAAGAGCAGGTCAAAGATATTGAAATTGATCATGAAGAGAAGGGTCTAACAACCATCTTAACAGATGGAGCCACCTTGGAAAATGTTAACTCAGAAGAGTTTCCAGAGAACCAGATTCCAACAGTAGCAGATGAAGGTGAATACAACACTGAGCTGGCGGGAGATAAGGCTGCTGAGGAAAGCCTTCAAGTGCGACGCCTTGAGGAAGCAGAACCAAAATTGAGAGTTGAAGATGAGAGTCGCGAATCTGAAAACCATCCCGAGAATAAGAACATGATTGTTGAAGAGGTATGTAATATACAATATGATGACTATAAGCATGTGACACCCATGCACACTTATATAGAAACGCTAAATTTGTATTCTCTAACTTTTCCTTTTCTTTGTGAAGCCTCAACTGCTAGAACAGGTCCTGGATGAGCCAAAGAGCACTGACGGCGATTTCAGTGAAGGACAAACCACAGAAGGCAATGCCGCAATTTGTGCACCAGAAATAATTCAAGTAGAAACTGCTAAGAACTCTCAAGACAGTGACAAAGAGACAGAAAATTTACAGAAAGAGGGCAGTGGTATCGAGAGCGTAAAAGCATACAATACTAATGACCTGTCACAAGAATTTACTCCGGAAGATGGAAGCAAAAATTTTGATGATAACAAACAGGATACAGTGAAGTTCGAAGGAGAGGTCAGCTTATAAAGCTTAATTTGTCTCTAGGGAGATTATTGTTTGTCTATTTTGAATATAAACTTATTTTTTGTACAGATACTCAAAGAGCCAGAGATTGATGGAGTAGGTGAGAGCACCACATATGAAACAAATCAGATCGTTGAAACATCTGAAGAAATTTTGGATGCTTCACCAGTGAAGTATGAAGAAGGTCAGCCGGGAGAAGGTAGCAGTCAAGATTCAGCAAAAGCTTCAAAGGAGGAGGATGTTAGTGAAGTTGATGACAATAATGGTGCGGTCACAGTTACCGAGTCAAGTGCGGTGGTAACATCAAAAGGAGAAGAAGATTCAGCAGAGGCTTCAGAGAAATATGAACCGGAAGAAGAGAAGGTACCGGTCAGAATTAGTGATGTACCAGATGCGAAAGAGGTTTGCGACTTGGAAGATAAAGCTTCTTTTGCTGAAAAGACAACAGAAGAGACAAGCTTGCAGAAGGAAGGGCATGCAGAGGTTTCTGAATTGGCTCCGGAAAAGCTAGATGTTGATGCTACTGAAGAAGAATTCAAAGAAAGTTCTGAAATAGTTCCTGAATCTGATTCTCGGAGCATTGATGTAGTTTCAAAAGATGAGATCATTGCTAGTCAGACACTCGACAAAGGGATGTTACAAGAGCAAGTTGAAATACCATCTTGTACATTGCTTACCGAGGAAAAGGAGATCGAATCTTCTCAACATGAGCATGAAACTCCAACCAAAGACAAGGATACAGAAGAAGAGCCCGAAAAGGAAGTGCCAGCTGATGGAAACGTGGGAGATTTATTTGCTTTGAGGTCAGAAGACAAGGCACCGTTGCAAAAGGAAGAGTCCGAAGAGCTCAAAGCTTCTGAGTTGGCTCTGGAAAAGCTGGATGCAGGTGATACAGAAAAAGAAATCAAAGAAACTTTTAAGACAATCTCTTTATCCAATTCTCAAAGCACTGATGCAGTTTCGAAAGATGAAATTGTTGCTGATCAAACACACCTTGAGGCATCTTATGCTTTGCTTCCCAAGGAAGAGGAGCTCAGAACTTATCAAGACGATCGTGAAACTACAACCCAAGACAAAAGTATAGAGGAGTATGCCAAGGAAACAGAAGTGCCAGCTGATGAAAATGGCAGAGATTTAGTTGCTGCAACGTTGGCAGAAGAGACACTGTTGCAAAAGGAAGAGCCCAGGGAGCTCAAAGTTTCTGAATTGGCTCCAAAAAATCTGGATGCTGGTGAAACGGAAGAAATCAAAGAACCTTTTGAAAAGGTGTCCAAATCTGATTCGCAAAGCGCTGAAGTTGTTTCGGGAGATGAGACGACTGCTTATCAGACACTCAATGAAGGTATATCAAATGAGGAGCTTCAATTACCATCTTACACTTCACTTCCCGAGGAAAAGGAGTGTCAGGCAGGTGAAAGTGAAGTGCCAGCTGCTGAAAAAGGGGGAGATTTAATTTCTGCAATGTCAGTCGAAGAGACAATCTTGAAAAAGGAAGAGCCCGGGGAGCTCAAAGTTTCTGAATTGGCTCCAGAAGAGCTGAATGCTGGCGAAACTGAAGAAGAAATCAAGAAAACTCCTGAAACAGTATCTGAACCTGATTCTCCAAGCACTGACGTGGTTTCGAGGGATGAGGCCATTTCTGATCAGACACTCCATGAAGGAATATCAACAGAGAAACTTCAAATACCATCTTCTATATTGCTTCCTGAAGAAAAGGAGATCAAAGCTTCTGAAGAGCATAGAACTACATTCTGTGACAAGAATATAGAAGAAAACGCAAGCAATTTGCAAATGCAAGTTGATGAGAACGTAAAAGCTACAAGCATGGAGGAAGAGACAAGCTTGATAAAGGAAGAGCCGAGGCAACTCAAAGCTTCTGATTTTGAGCTTCAACTTAAAGCAGAAGTACCAAGGAAAAGTTCAAATGAAGAGGTAATATTTACATATGGACTCATTCATCGTGTATCTCTTTTCCTGCAGTTATCTATATGTTACAGCAAAAGTATTAACCTGGGGTAAATTAACAGATCAAGAAGGATGAGAAACTTCCAGAAGAGTCGGAGCCATATTCTGTCAGAGAAGAGAGCCATGATGAAAACAAAGCAAAAGGTGAAAAACAAGGAGAGCAGATTGATGAAACATCTACGATCAAAACAAATGAACATCAGAACGAGGTCAGTGAATAGAAAACAAACGTTCCTAATTATGGTTTTAACATAAATTCTCATTACTTATAATTTTGAATTTTTAATCCTATAATCCAGTTGTCTGAGGTAGATGGAAAGGGAATTGCTAGTGACAAGTATGAAAGACAGCTTACATTTGAAGGCCTAAGTATCAAGGAGAAAGACCCACGCTTTATCGAGGATAAGACAACACATGACGGCTTTCCAGAAGAAGAGAAGAGAGTTGAGGAGGCAGCTTTTGAATTTGGTCTTAAAAATCAGGGAGATGAAATAAACTCTAAGAGCAGCATAACATCAACCCAAATGGAAAAGGTCAGATTGCATGAGACCCTCACTTCTTTCTTGCCACTCAAGCTATTTATTGCACACAAAAATTCTGCTTAGTTATCTACAAGAAATAAACATTCCTTTATCTTTCTAACAGAAATTTCAATCTTCTTCCTTAAAAATTTTTATATTGTTGACCGAAAAAATCGATTTTGAAGCTTAACCATTCATCTCACAAGCAGGATTCAAGCACTGAGGTCAGCCGTAAGGCTCCTATTGTTGAAACTTCACAAGGGATTGAATCAAATGAATGTGGAAAAGTAATATCGACTGAATCAGGGACAGTTTCGTTACCTAATCTTGTGCCTGAATCAACAAAAGAAACAGCAACAGCTTGCAAAGAACTGAAAACAGAGGAGGACGAAGAAGAAGAGCACGAAATTTCTGAACAAGTGAAAACGGATGAAGAGAAAGGAGAAAACGAACACAAAAACCGAGAGGCAGGATATGAGTCCCCCATCATGGTAGAAGCCTCAAGGGATGCTGATGTCAATGTGAAGGTCGTTTCACATAAGAAATCTAATAACATTCTTTCGGGTATCAAGCATTCGATGTCCAAGGTGAAGAAAGCCATCATCGGTAAGTCTTCTCATCCAAAGACGCATTCAGAAAAATGAATGAAAAAAAATATGCAAGAATCCAGATGAGTTCCAGCAGTTGAAGAATTGGGTGCTTTAAGGAATTTTGTGGGTGTGCTTCCAAGTTCCGATTGTTATCGATAACATTGAAGAGATTTGAGTGTGATGTGTGTGATTGTGCAGCTTGAGTTAATATTCGTTGATGTGTGAAGAGTGAGCTAAATGATTGCAGGACTGTAAATTTGTAATTTGTGTACAGTAAAGGTCAATTGTATATGTTTCTCACTTCGATTTTTTGAGTGAAAAGTGAGATTTTTGAATATTTAGTCACAATTTTATGTACCAATCCTAAATTTGAGTGTGCTAGCTCTATTTCGAGTGGCAATAATATTTGCTGGTGGAGTCGCAAGTATTAGGGTTTGGAAAGGTGATCCTCTCTTGCATTGAGGACACAGAGTCCCAGTAACGTTTTCCGTCCAATAGATGCTATCAACCAAAATTTTTTTTCAAGTTGCCAACCAATTTTAGTATTACACTTGGTGTACCGGGTAGTGTTCCGGCACAATGAAAAATCTATCCTTCAGCATACCATATTCAAGGCTACCAATAGACAATAAGATGGCATGAGCAAAGACGAACTCAACTAACTCTTTAACAATGATCTAGAAATAATGCATTAAGATCATGAGAATATTAATTTAGTATTCAATAAAATCTACTGAATGAAATAAACGAGTGAAAATATTCAAGTATTTAAACCACAAAAATTCATGAAGATCCAAAAGCTTGTGAAATGATGATAATGGATTAGGCTAGTCGAGCAACACACAAGGCTTGGTTGTCGAACTACAATAGTAGAAACCTTACCCTCTTTACCCACACAAAGCGGAAAGAATGAACCAAGACTCATGATTAGCCATCAACTACAAGGAGGCCACTTCTTTCCGGCTCCTACTTAATCAAGTTGCTGAAAATTTGGTGTGAACCATACAGTTTTAGAGTGGAATAGACTAGTACGAGGTTCCTCGCCGGGAACAGTAAAACGCTTGATGCTGTCGTTCGCCAAGGAAAAGATCCCGAAATCGCGCCCCGTGGATGGTGATGCTAGACAGGGATTATCAAAAGCAAAATAGATGCAGTTTTCTTCAAATTCCGTCGTGTAATGGGGACTAGTAAGGCTACTAGCAGAGATTACTTTGTTGCTTGCCTCGCTCATAAACAATATCCGATCACCAAGGTCGTCAACCTTTTTCCACCGAGAACCACTGTTGTTACACTCGAGCTTGAACACCCGAAATCCATGAGTTTGAGGTGGAATGACGTAATTACAACCTAGGCCGGACCAAGGAATTATTGGTTCTTCTTCATAAGCAAAACTAACATGATGGAAAATCATAAACAAGTCCTTCGACGTCGGATCTTTTGCTAAGTAAACTTTTTCACATTCGGTATAGCGCACGACTCCAGGCATGGTATTTGTAGAGTGCAAGGAAGGAACTGGACGGGGATGAAGCATAACCAACATTTTAGGCGGTCTCCTGTAAATACTACCACAAGGACCGGCATTGGCATGATCGTCAACATATAATGTTTCAAGGTCATAAACGATTAACTCCGATGAATTCCGAATTGAAGCAAACAATCTCCCATCAATTATTTCTATATCCTGAATCCTTAAACGTCTAGCGTCCGGCATCGGATCAATGCGTGTCCATAGTTTATCAGTTGGTCTACAAAAGGCCAAATAACGACCTCCTGCGGAAAGGCCGGCGACAAAACACGATGGGTTTAGCTGACGATGATGACCTGGAGACGATGTCGTTATTGGCACCGATGAGGCCACTATTTTCTTGAAGAAGAAAGGTCTGCTGCTGTAACCATATCGAACCGTAGATTGTGACGGGAGCATGACTCGGGCACCCGACGTTGGATTCAAGAAGAAGTTGACAGTCGCGTATGGATACTTGAGGTTGTAATCTAGCAAGTGCAAGCCAAATGACCAAGGATACAAAAAACCCTCGGGACGCCAAAACTCGCTGTCGATCATGATCAACCACCCCTCAACTGAACCAACACAATCCCTTCTGCTTATATAATCATTAGGGTTGATAGATGAAGACTTGTAAGTTTTTTGGTCTCCAAGACTCAGAAAGCGGTGTTCTTCGAGGGAGAAAGGGTGAGAACGGAGCATGAGCCATGGAAGTTGAGGGCAACCCTTAGGTTTAGTGGCACTAACCGCCGCTCGCCAAGAACGGCATACAGTACCGCACCGTAGATGGTCCGATACGCATAACCGCCGTAGAATCAGTTGCATGATTTCTACGGGCAGTTCACCGGACCACCTACTGGTACGAATATTTATCAGTGGGAACGTTGTTTTTACTCTGACCTTTGCACTTGCTAGCTTGTGGAGAACAAAATGGAGAGGGAGGGAAAACAGCTTTATTGATAGGCGGCAGTAAGAGAATGTGACCTGAAAAATTGCAAAAACAACTTGAGTCAGCTTCATCCTTGTCTCCGGGGAAACTTTTCTGATCGGCATCCTTGCGGCGGTCGACGGGGGATTTCGTACGAATGTCGACTTGGATTTTCAGTTGAATTTGAGTTGAGAATATTTGTACAAGTTAATGATCGATGGAATCTCTTCCCATATATATATAGGTAACTGAGGAAGAAATTCTCCAAATTTGTATTCGGTATCCTAAACCTAATAGAACTACAGTTTTGTATCCGGTAACCTAAACCTAATAGAACTACAGTTTTGTATCCGGTAACCTAAACCTAATGAAACTAGAAACACACGTAAGATAGAGAGAATTAATTAATTATGGATAATGCTAGGGCCAACAAATTTTAAACTAAATTTTGTAAACGAAATGATGTTGTTATTGATAATTGAATTATTAACGTGTTTATTTTTTTATTGGTAACATATTATTTTATTTAAAAAATAAAAAAACTAATAAAAAAATAAACTTCAAAACTTTTAAATTTAACTAAAAATAATCTTATAATGATAAGGAATAAAAGTACGAAAGTAACTTTCTACTTTTGCTACAACATATTGGACTTGTGATTTGAAAAATACAATGAAGAGTTTTGGCAATGAAGGGATGTTTTGAATGACGTTACTGTAATTTCGTGTTTGTTAGTTACAAGGATTAGTTTTAGCGAGACTAGGAGGGACTCGCTTCGATTAAATTCCTCACTTAAGGTTTTTAGCAAGACCCTTCGAAAGGTAGCGGACTGCTAAGCAAGACGTTGCTCGCGTCCTCGTCTCGACTGCGTCTTTGTGCTCTACTCGACTGCGTCCTCGTCCTTGCGCTGCTCGACTGCGTCCTTTCGCTGTCATATCATCGTAATCTTACAGAACATGGTATATCTGCTATCCAAATAAAATCACTCCGAAACACATTTTCCACTTGCATTGCTTTGTTTTTGCTCTTAATAAAATGAAAACTAATGAAAATAACTTGATAACTTTGAGTTTTAACGATAATGACAAAATAAATGGTAAAATAAATAGTACCAGAATTGACTATTTTATAAAAAAATATAATTTTTCGTTAAAATAAATACTATCAAAAACTTTTTGTTAAAATTCCCTTAATAAACTTTCTTGCAAATATTTGATAACATACTGACATCAGAGAGCAAAGGAGAGAGCAACCCAACCGTTGACAAAGCAAAATTGTGGTTTGGAAAGCTTTTGTTTTTGCTCCAGTTATCCTTTATCTTTTATCTTTTTATTTCTCAGTCTCTTTGGTCAAAGTTGGATGAGACTTGTGGGTCCATCCATTCACTCACTCATATTTTATAAAAATTTAAATCACCTTTTTCAGATTAAATAAGCACGGTCTATAAAATTTAAAATAAAAGTTTTTTTTTTCATTTTCTTTTGGATTGCAATATTATTATTTAACCCAGACAACATGACACAAACTTAAAAAATTTGTTAAAATTACAGTTTTGAAATTAAAATAAGAATTGTTTATAATACTAAAGAATAAAAGTTTTTCTTCAATTTTTTTTTTGTAATAGTATCATTATTTAGAAATGGTGACAACTGTTTCTAAAAATAGTAACCTAGTTTTTAGAAATAATCTATTGATTCTAGAAATATTATAACTGTCTAGAAATGGTGACCACTGTTTCTAGAAATAGCGTTAATATCTAGAAATTGTGACTATTATTTTTAAAAATAGTGACACCGTTTTCTAGAAATTTATTATATTTAAGAAACAATATTTCTTAATAATAAAATTTTATCAAGTGTCTTTTATTACAAATTTGTTGATAATATTTTGTTGAATTTTGACATGTGATAAAGTTCATATTGTTATTATGCCTTGAAAAATATGACTAATTTTTTAATTTTTGTACATAAAAAACATTAAAAAGAATAATATATGGGCATCAAAGTAACAAGTTTTTGCTGTTTTCCCTTCCCTTACCGACATTTATCATAATCTTATTTCTCTTACTTCTCTCCCCCACTTTTTACTTTTCCTTTTTTAAATTTTAATTCCAATTTAAAAAAAAATTATATATATAAACACACACAACTTTTATCTGGTATATTATAAACAAACAGAAAAAGAATTAAAATGAAACAATAAATAAAAATTTAGACTTCTAGAGAGAAATAATTTCTGTTTGTATTCATACAAGCTAATCGGAGTTATATGCTACATCGGAATCTTACAACTGTAGCTAACAAACTAACTAGTCAACCACTAATATGGTGACACATGGCTCTTACCTCAACCACTAAGATGGTGCCACATGGCTCTATCAACATACAAATGACACGTGTTCATACACTCCTATACAACTATCTTGGATGTGCAGTCATGCAGCAGATCAAGAACGCCAAAGCAACAGCAATGACGACAGTCCACGCTGCGAATGCAGTAAGCACCTGCAAGTTCGGGCAGCGGCCAAGATTGTTACTACTAGCGTTTCTTGGGTTGGGGGAGTTGACGCAATCTTCCGCACGCGGGGTCCAGTTGTCTGGCCATGGAACTTCCTCCGGCCAGCTACTCACCGGAAGCTCGTCGTCTTCTTCTGGCCAGTCGTCGTCCTTTCCTTGAGTGAAGGTAGTACGGCGGGTTAGGGTGCTTACGATGGTAGGGGAAGCAGGGTGGCGGCAGGGAGAGTGGTGGTGGTAGGTGGGGCGGTAGGGAAAATGGGGGTTTCAGGGGCGGAGGTAGGTAGAGTGGGGGTTGCAGGGACGGAGGTAGGGAGAATGGGGGTTTCAGCGGCGGAGGTAAGGAGAGTGGGGGTTGCAGGGACGGAAGTTTCAGGGGCGGAGGTAGGGAGAATGGGGGTTGCAGGGGCGGAGTTGGGGAGACTGGGGGGTACAGGGACGGCGGTAGGGACAGTGGGGGTTGTAGGGGCAGCGGTAGGGACAATGGGGGTTGCAGGGGCGGCGGTGGAAGGTGGTAAGCCGATAAACCATACGGATGCCAATGAGAAGAGGAGGATGAGAGTTCTTGTTTGGGCGTACATGTTCCTTGGTGAAAGAATTATCGAGAGATATTTTGATAGCGATCGCACAGAAATGAAGTTAATTTCAATTGGGGGTGCGGTTTATATAGTTAACGGCAGTATTGCCTCTGAAGAAGTACGCCCCTTGCGCCGTCATCATCATCCCAAGGGATGAGGACCACCGTTAGGATGCTGCCACGTTGCGTGACTAACATTTCCCAATTAAAAAAATGGTCCCTCACTCCCCTACCAACCCTACTCAAATACTGAGATAATTCGACTCAAGAGAGCAATATTTGGCTTGTTAAAATATATCTTAACAGTACCAATCCTTGGCAAGAAAATTCACTAAAAAGAGACGGCATAAATAAATTTGTGAAAACTTACGTAAATTAGCGATAATTATAAATTGTTTGTATTGATAATATGCTTGGACAACAGCTTAAAAGTTCAACGTTCAAACATAACTAAAGATTACAGAAGTCACTCGGTCAATAACAAAATCAAACCCAAAAATTTCCACGGCGGCATCAACACCCTCCAGACTTTTGAGCTCCGAAAACAGCATGTCAATAACAACACCGTATGACGCAGACTTCTTGACTGCCTTAGCCCGCTTATTTGTTAGATTCTTTAAGTTTTCTCTTCCGTTCTCTGATGACATCAACATGGTCCTTCTTTCGCTTTTTGCCTTTCTGTATGATCAAAACATCCAAGAATCCTTGTGTTGGAAATAAGGTACAAGAAGGAATTTCTGAAGTTTTCGGAAAATACATCAAAATAGCAGGACATTATCAATAAACTTACCTCCATAGCTTCAAGAACACCCCTCTTCTTACGGGACATTAACATTTTAGACATATTGTCACGATCGGTATCAGGATCAAACTCTTCCATATCCTCGGTGGTTTCCTTGGCAGAGTTCTGATTATCTACATTCGAGGTAGATGATGAATGTTGGATGCCCTGAAGCTCCATATTCAATTCGTCATGATACTGCTTTTCAAGAGCCATCATCTGTATTGCATCAGAATTCAGTTAGCATCAATCAAAACCAATCGATGAAGTCTCTATGCACGTCATGAAATCAATTAGCAGAAAAATCACACATCTCAGCATTATTATTTAAAGCTTCTTTACCTTCTTCTTTCTCTCTGCAGCTTCTTTTGCTTTTGCTCGGTCAATAACACCTTCAGACAGTAAATTCTGAGGATCTTCCAAATCTTCTTGTCCCACACCTGGCAGGGGGAGGACTTCACCAGCAGACTTCCATTTTTTTATGGTCTCAGCGTAATCAGGAACATAACCTTCTGCCTCATTGTCAACAAATGGTGACAAGTGTGGCGGAGGATCCCTGTTAAAGAGCAACCAAATTAACAATCTTACAATCGGAAACTTTGACTATCAAATTATAAAAAGAAAGGGTAAGTAAGGGTCCACCCATCCAAATAACCTAGGCGTGCACATACAAACATATTAGTGGATGCAGCAGAACATACTATATGAAATTATAACTATTCATTTCACCAAGGTCCAAGGCAGAGAGTTAACAACTAAACAAAATAGTAGAAAACACGGACTGATATACAAGGAAAACAAAGAAATATGTCTCCTAATATTACCTGCCCGCCAAATAACCCCCAGTTGGCAAAATGATCCGAGCATTTATACAGTCATAAACCCATTGTGGTTGAACATATTCCCTGGCAAGGGTCTGACGACCATGCATTGGCCTGTCAACAATCTACAAAATAAACAAACAGTGTTGTCAGCCTTATGATCAGTTCTTTTCGGTTTTTTCTTCTTTATTTTTTTTATTTTTAATTTCTGTGAGGGGAGAGAGTGAAAAACCAGATCAGCCAATGATTCAGCCATAAAAAATTAAATAAAACAGTAATAGCTTACCTGATGGGTAATGCTGTCATCAGCTTCCTCAAATGGAGCCCCATCACCTTCCCAGGAAACAGTGCCACCAAAAGCAGGAATGACAAAAAGCAACGACTCTCTGTAAACCTGAATACAGAAAAAATATTAACATATCAAACCCAAACACAATTCTATTGCCTATCATGTAGCCTATCAACTAGAAGAAACAAAGTTGACTAGTATTCCAATATTAATCATGAAGTGAGTTTATCCATTGGTTTTTTAAAAGATAATTGCCTTTTAATATTCTCTTCTATCAAAGCACCCTTAAAAGGCCTCACCCATCAGACCTATTTGTTGGTAGGAAAATAACTTTTTGCAAAAATATCCACTACATTGCAATTCAAATTTTAAGACTCACCTCACGGTTCAAGAAAAATTTCATATCCTTGAAGAGTTGCTTACACTCCTTTGTATCATTATCCTCTTCATCCTCGCCAGAAACATCTTTAACAAGGTGCATCAAGGCACCTGGTTCATTCGAAGGCAGTTGATGCTGAAGTTGAGCAAGTCTTAGTTCAGACTCTTCAAGCGAAGTCTCAATCTTCTTGTTCTCACCATTCCCAGATCCAGACAAACTAGCAGCTTGAGAATCCAACACTGCGGACCGAGAATTTGCATCAAGGTATCGTGCTAGTGCATAAAGTTCTGAAAAGTTGAGGAAATCCATTAATAGACACGCACAAATGTACAATCACAACTCAACAGCATTAAAAACTCTAAATGACAAGGTAGGACCTTGTAAAATATCATAAGCAACTAGTAAAAACTTTTACCTGCTGCTAAAGCTTCCAATCGAGAATCAAGAATCGGTGGGTACTTCACATCTATGGAACGATATAAATGACAATTCACAAAGGCAAGAAGAGCCTGCACCATACGAAGCGCAAGAGTTTATTTAAGTACTTGATTCGTTGGAATGAACCACAATTACAGCACAGAGGTTGATAACAGAAAAAAAGAAATACAAAGTACTAAATATAACCGAAATATAACCTCGTAAAATTCCAAAAAGTTTAGCATGATATTGAAGTCAATATCATCAGTCAAAACTTGCTGCAAAGGGTGAGGGGTCAACCATGTGACTTTTTGCCCCTTAACCTCGGCCTGCATGGACAAACAACGGAAGAATTCATACCCAAATAACACAAAATGCACAGTTGAAGATTTAATAAGCAGTGTACAGTACATAACCAAACCTGATAATATATGCCTTTAACAGATACAAAGACTTTACGCAATTTATGAGTCCGAGATATGTAAGCTTGCCATTCATGACTCAACCTGGTACGAAAGCAACACCAATAGTAAGAGAAGATTCCACAAAACGATTAACTCCTAGAAGTAACTAAGCATCATGTCATACTTCAAAACTCCTTTTATTTAGAAAAATTCAAATATCTACCTTCGACAGTTATGAATGCGTTTGACATCAATTCTGTCCTCAATAGCAGGTAATGCCGCAAAGAGGTGAACCATTGTGAGGCAGTCGTCTACATCTCTGAGCGCATCAACGAATTTTGGATATCTGCAGTTCCAAACATACCAAACAACGACTGTCAGGCTCGGCATACAATAACAGACATGCAACTAACTTTTTAACAGTAAGAAAAACCCAACAAACCTCTGCAAAATAATTCTATCTAATTTGTAAGTGGGCCTTCTCTCTTTCAGGAGAGCAGCCCGTTCCTTGTTCTTCTTCGCATCGGCTTTCTTTACTTTCCTTTCGTATGCTCTTATCTCTCTCAACCGCTCGAGTAGCGGTTCATGCTGAATGAAAGAAACATCCTTCAAATGATAATAGGTATGGTGATTTCCTTTCACCTTTTTCTTCGGCTCCCGAGGGAACACGCCCTTTAGAATACACAATTTCCTAAAATTTCCAACAGCATGAACATGTATTAAGCAATCATACAATAATTCAATCGATAAACCCTACATTAACATAAATTACATAAATCATGTGAAAACACAGAAATTACAACTTGAATACCACAGACGGACCTGAAGAGGGGAAGACTGACTTGAAGCTGCTTGACAGCTTGTGACCTGGTGACGTACCTCGCGGCATTTCCTTCCTTCTTCTTTCCCTGCAAATTCGAGGGAAAATCAACTGGAAGTGTGAGAAAATGGTGAAATTAAATATTGGAAATTGTTCTTTTAATACTGATATGTATATAGGTGAGCTTATCGGAGACGGAGAGGTGAATTAGAACATACGGCAGGCCTGTAATGCTTATGCTTCACCGGGGCGGCGGGGTGCTTCACCATGGCAGCGGCGGTGGAGAGAGAGAGAGAGAGAGCACGCGCGGAGGCTGAAGAGACTGTAAACGTAGAGGTTTAGGTTAGGGCTTAAGCGGAACAGAGCAGACTTCGAGTTTGTTCATACGGGTCGGTTTTAAATGCGGGTTTGGGCTAGCTCGGGTCATGTAACCTATAGTTTTGGACTTATTTCTAAATTGGTGTACATTAAATAGGTCCATACGAAAAGAGTTTTGCTCTTTCGTACATTTTCTTTTTCGATAACAAATATGACACGTGAATAATATATTTTGAATTTTTTTTTTGAACAAAATATATTTTGAAAATTTGAATATTCCTCTAACATCGTCAATTTAGTTAAATTTTATATGACCAAATTAATGATTTTTGCTTATTGTTATTTTGTGAATTTAGAGTCCATTTACTAAACAGGAAAAAGATCATAAAGTAAAATAGTTTTAAAAAGAAAGAGAATTTTAGCAATGATCCCTGAATTTTAGGTCAATTAAAGCTTTAGTCCTTGAATTAGAAGTTTGTGCGTATTAGTTCTTAACTTGTTATAATGTGGAAGGTCCTTTTGATTAAGGGCTGGTTTGGTATTGCTGTGCTTTGAAAAAAAACTGTTTTTGCTGTGCTGTGAGAATAAGCTCATTTTTGTTGTTTCACGTTTTCAGCTTTTTTTCATTCAAAATTGTGAAAAAAGCTGTTTTTAAGTGTTTATCAAACACCTTTTTTTAGCTCTTTTTTTTTTTGATACTCACTTTTTATAAAAGCATCTTAGTACCAAACTAGTACTAACTCTCAAAATTTTAATTTAGAGACCAAAACTCCAATTGAGTTTAAATTTAGGTACTATTACTCTATATTTATAACAAATTTAGGAGTACATATTCATGAATTTTTAATTTAAAGGTCAAAACTTTAATTGAGTTAAAATTTAAGAACTGTTGCTCTAATTATCTCAAAAATAAAATAAAAAAGTTAAAAAAAGGGTGTAGGAATTGGAGAAGAGGAGAAAATAGAAGGGAAAACCGGCAAACGTCAGCCCCGCTTTGGCGCCAGCTGATATCCGTCAAAGTTTCAGCAATTAAACATCAAACTCATTTCCCGCCAAACTTCACTCGCGCCAACTCCCCAAAGATACATAAAGGAAAAGAAGATGATGAAGAAGAAAACCCCTTATTCTCCGCCAAACATCCTTCCTCCGCAGCTCCGCCGTCTGCTGCTTTTAACGATTCTTCAATCCAATTTACGGTCTTAGGGTTTCGATGGAGATCTCAAAGCCCCAATCGTTCTTCCAAGACATCAGATCTAGAGAGCTTCACGGATTCAGAGGTTCCTCTCTCTCTCTCTCTCCCTAAATCTACACTTTTTAGCAATCAATTTGATAGCGCATCTCATGATAACTAAACGCTGCGTTTTTTCCCAGCTCGGAAGCGGCCGTACACCAATGGCTTGGCATCAGATTTCTACGAAATTGGCGCCATCGCTGCAGAGCACAACGGCCCTCCGATGGCGATTTCGTTCGGCAAGGTAAACAAATATGTTCCTCTTGGCCTTTTTGAATCGTGAACTAAATTTTTGGAACTAATCAAAATCATATTTTTCATTTATCATTTTAATTTCGGTGCAGACTTGGAAAAGCTCGCACATAGTCGCCATGTCCGACGAGGATGGGTACTTGAGCCTGTTCGATACACGTCGCAAGTTCTCCGCATCTGCATCTCACCAAGAAAACGCAGGTTGATTACTTGGAGATCGAATCGATTGATATAGATTGTTGATTGCTATGGTTTGTGTTGTATGGTGACTAAATTGATTGTTTGGGTTTATTGTTTTCAGATAAAACTAGGGTTTGCGATTGGGTTGCGCATCAAAACACTGTGTTTGATATCTGTTGGATTAAGGTATAATCCATAAATTTTCTCTCTAATTTTGAATTATTCTCTCAATAATCTTCAATTGTAATAGATATTTGTGTATGCTACACACAATAGGTTATTGAATGGCGGAATGGGGAAGCCGGAAATTCTTGAGGAGTAGAATGTTACATGTCAACTATTAGAAATTGGGAAGTGATATTGCTGTTAATTTGTTGACTGGAAAAAATGACGTTGCTGTTAATCTGTAACTAGCTGTCAAAAGTGCAAATCCTTTTTTTAAGTATTATTGGTGTTAATTTAGTAGATGGGTTAACAAAATCGGAGAACAAAATTTAAGATTGCAAAGTCTTCATCTTTTTAGTGCTAATGTGTCTTTTGCAATATAAATGTTTTTGCAGGATGACACTCAAATTATGACAGCTTCTGGTGATCAGACTGTAAGTGATTAAGTTCTAGTCCAGCCTCTTTACTTGACGATTTTACAATTGTAGCAAACTTTCATTTCTGTAAAGGAAAGGGAATTGTATTGAATTTATTAGGATTAAACTCTTACTGCAATGTGCTACATAACTCAGATAATTAAAGTTATGAAATTTGATATACCTTGTAAGGAAAGTTGCATTAAGTAGTTCTCATTTCATATCACAGCTACTTCAGTTTAAAGATTGTGTTTTCCTTGGCCTTTTCTATTTTCTCCCAGATCAAGGTATGGGATATTCAGGAAAAGAAATGTACTGCATTACTGATGGGGCACACAGGAAGTGTGAAATCTCTTTGTCCTCATCCAACTAATCCCGGTAGGTTTATATTCTCATCTGAATGTGGGTTTTTGTATATTTATTTGCTTGTGCTATTTTTGTGTTATGACTAATGAGAAATACAACTAATTTGAACTATTGCTTCTCATCTGACAGAGATTATTGTCTCTGGTTCGAGAGATGGCTCCTTTGCTCTTTGGGATATGAGATGTAATTCAAGCTCCACAAATATGCAGGGGGAGCTTTCTATACGGTAAACAACTTCTCGTAAAGTATATTTTCATTGTCGATATAAGTTTGATTTATTTTCTAATTCTAATCCATAATAATTTCTTTCAGCTCAACTGCCGTGGTTACAGGGGCTCACATTTTTCCACGGGCAAAACGTGTAAGGCGCGGAAAGGTATGTTTCTGATAATGGTTCTTATAAATTATTATGTACTCTTCATTCAGACTTCAGCTTTTACAGGCTGTTTCCATGAGCATCACGTCAGTTCTTTATCTTAAAGATGAGGTCTCCATTGCTACTGCCGGAGCTGTGGACAGGTATATAGGGACATTGGAAATGATACAGCATAATGGAACGCCAAATTTCCTTGTCAAATGCATATCATACTAATGTAATCTTATGGTTCGTTTCAGCATTGTCAAGTTTTGGGATACCAGAAGTTTGAAAAATGTTGTCACACAGACGTGCCCTCAACCAGAGTCAACTGAGAAGGTATGTCTGGCACTCTGTGATGGTACTAATTTTCTACTGGTTAAGTGTCTTATGTAAATTAAGCTGTGAAGAACTGCATATATTTTTTCTGTTCACCTTGATGATATCAGGATCATTTCTGGTTTATGGTTTCTTATATTACAAGGATTAAAAACCTGAAACAAAATAAAAACAGCCAAAGGCTCATGACAGTTTAGCAGAAAGCAAGCAACAAGTGGTTGGATTATTTGATGATGTCTTCATAGCTAGCAATTCTCTTAATTTCAGGAAAGACGATTACACGGTATAACTAGCTTATCCCAAGATCTAAACGGAGTGTTTCTTTCAGCTTCATGCATGGATAACAGGTACCTTTTTCTATATTAGCACATCTTTATATGCTCGAAAGATATTATCTGAAATTTGATGCCTTGAAATTCAGCGCATATCCCCGTACCATACAACCATCACCTTAGTTGTTCCTAGCATAAGAAACTAATATTTCTTTCAAGTCTTGTAAAAACTAATCAATTTTTCAACCTATAACACTTCTTTTCCTGTGTTTTGTCAGCATATATTTGTATAATGTACTTCAGCTACAAAAGGGTGCTATGCAAACGTTCACTGGATGCCGGATTGAAACTTTTTTTGTTAAGGTAAACATTGCTGTTGATGAGTGCACTAGTCCAGTTTGCGATTTCCCACCTACTTACACTTTTTGTTTCAAACATGTAATTGCAGTCAGTTATTAGTCCTGATGCTGCTCAAATACTCAGTGGCTCTAGCGATGGAAATGCCTATATTTGGCAGGTAAGGTTTCGTTTTTAAGGCGCTACTTGATACTGCTCTTGGATCGAGAATGACTTTATCGGTAATGTCAACCAGGTAAACAAGCCTCAGGAAGACCCCATTATATTGAAAGGCCACGACAGGGAAGTTACTGCAGTGGATTGGTATGTATCCTATTCCATTCCTACCCTAATGCTGCTGGTTTTCAATATTTCTTGACAAATGATTGAACTGTTTTTCAACTTCGAATAGGTCCCAGTTTGAGGTCGGAAAGATGGCAACTTCGTCAGATGATTTTACGGTATGCAAGATAGTTCATGGATAAGATTGTACATTCATCAATTTTCACAAGTACATGCTATTTTCTAAAACGTATTAAATTCGACCCTTCTCCTGTATTTTTCATCTCGATAGGTTCGCATTTGGAACTCTCAGAATAGTGACTCCCCAAGCACAAGCTCTCCATCTACCATTCGAAGGAGAGTCATGGCAATCCCAAGTGCAGAGTGTAGAAAGCTTCTGATGAATGAATCAACAATGCATACCTCAAAGGATTCCGGAAATCTGTGTCCATCAGATGAAGGATTAGACAAAACTAACTCACTCAATCCGATTAGTATGCATAAAATGAGTACTCCCCCGTCTCAAAAGAAACAATCTACGTCGGATCCTGACTTTAGCAAAACCTTGGAGAAGACCCCCGAAGCTGCATTGGACAGCCCGTCTTCTGTTCTGCACCCTCCCTCCTCTCTAAAAAGGAAAACAATTCGTGATTACTTTGGAGTACCTCCCTTAAACTTGTAGGTCTTGGGTTTATTGTACAAAGTGCTGACATTGCCTCTGAGTCTACTGCTTCAGAACTGGATCGATCAACCCCATTTCAGATAATTTCTACCGTAAGTACAAAAATTTCGCTGACGCTTTGTTTTCTCGAAATCTCATTCTTTGTTTCGAAGTTTGATTTTTTTTTTTTTTTTTTTTTTTTTTCCTGGATTGATTTTGTGCAGGTTTCTATATTGTATGTAAAGCGTATACAGAAGGATCTTTTTGATGAAAATCGCTCTGGTCGCATTGTATTTTTGTGCCACAAGCAACTGGGCGTGATTCAGAATACAGTTTTAGACGCTTACTGAGCAAATCTGATGAGTTCTTTTTCATTACAATCTAATCCTGATTAAGAAGAGGCGATTTGAATTTAATTAAAGTAAATTAACGGGAAATATAAACACACGATTTTTTTTCCCGGAAGGGTAGCGCCCCTTGAGCAAATACAGAAATAAAATTTGGAAACCGTATGATAATTATTTTATTTTTTGTTTGCATTTTTTTGAAATTAAAAATTTGTTTGGAAACTGAAAATTGAATTTGTTATCCACGAGATTTGAACTTAATCTCATTTTTAAATGAAGAGGAATATTATCATACCGTAGTACTGAGAGGCTTTCAAACCTTAAGAAAGTAGAAAACTAAGAATATTTACGAATTAAGCGTGGTTGGTTGTATGAATTTTAGAATGCTAGTACGTTTTTTCTTGGAATCTTTTTTCAAGTCTTCTTAGGTCTTTTTATCCTTTTTACTCGGCCTTTCATAATATCATCTTTTAACTGGCGTATCCATAGGTAATTAATTCAAATGTCCCAAAAACATGTTAACCAAACCAAGGGAATCTACCCCGGCACCAGGGCGATGGGACCTGGCGAGGCGGTGGTGGATGGTGTGTTGCTGGAGTGCGGTGGGTGGTTGACGGCAGTGGTGGGGTGATGGGTTGGTGGCATAGGGGATCAACGGATGACTGTATACTTCGTTCGATATAAGTTACAAATAACAAGGATAACTACGAATATTATGGACAATTGACTACAAGTATGTTAAATGATACATAGCAAGTCTGCTCACGAGAGCTTTTGGCCGTAAATCGAATTTATCTTCGACATCACATCACACACTGATAACTTATTCCGACAGTAAAACGGGATCATCCACTTTTTACTGCATAATGTAAAGTTCTTGTTTAGCTATGGAGTAGCAACCAATTATGTTGCTCGGCTCCATGATGAACTGCTCCTGAAACGTACCCATTCGCTTACTCGAAATATCAATGGAAAGATCTTTGATGCTTGGCAACCCCTCCACTTGTACGCCATCTCCACATATGAGGAACTGATTCCCAACAATGAATGATCCGGATACCCTAATGGCCACTCCATCCTGACCGTGGGCGCGGCACTGAAGCTTTTCTACAACGTGCACAAGTCTTTCAGGAGGCCAGTCACCAGCTAGTGTACTCCGGATACTTGATAGAGTCGCAAAGATATCATTTGGGCCGACATGTTGCTTTCCTGAGAAACTAAAAAGATAAAAGAACTCAACGACCCACAGTGATTCCGCAAGAACTCAACAACGCCGTCTATATCAATTAGATGCTGGAAATCAAAATTATAGTAGCACTGTTCAGTACCTGAAAACTGAATCTTCGTTGTATAACGTCCTTGAATGTTGCCATTGCTCATCAGGTCCATCAAATAGTAGGTAGTAATGTATCGTAAGCATCTGGTAAAAAAAAATTAATAGCTTAGATCAATAGCAGTAGATCACAAATTGTTAGAGATAAGATTTAGACTTAGCAATTTTAAGCGGTTTTTAGCGCACATTTGTTGGTATAAAGATAATGCAAGGGTCAAGTACTCACATCTGCCAAGTCCTTCATCCTTTGTGTTGGATCAAATACGCTTCGGACAAATGCTGCTAAGTCCACTTGGGAATCCTCGTACTTTGTGATGAAGGGGTGTGAAAGTAGCTGCAGGAGGAGAATACTAGTTAAACAATGTTGATGTCAAGCTACCGTCTCCCAGATTGAAATCTGTAGTTAATATGATCACCTGCTCTGCTGTTGGCCTAGCATCTTGATCCTTTTGCAAGCAAGCTTCAATAAACGAGCAGAACTCTGGTGAAAATTTGTGTTTTGAAGGTGTAGGTGATGGATCTTCCAGGATCTGCCAGTGACCTCAGCACTTTAGTTGCAAAACAACGACGAATGTAGGCAATGGAAAGCATATGATTGCAGCATAAGATTGGCAAATATAATCATGTTACCTGCAGCATAAGATTGACAGGTCCTTCAGTAGCTGTATACGGGAATTCTCCAGTACCACACTCAAAGAGAGCAAGACCAAGGCTCCAAATATCAGCTGGATAAGAATAATTCTCATTTCGAATTCTCTCAGGCGACATGTATGTGACCGTCCCAACAAATGTCGCACACTGGTAATTACATTGTTAGATTTGTTAATACCGAAAGACCACTTTTAACATCTATGAGTCATATGTAACATGAAAGGAGATGCTGCCAATAGCGGAAATGAATGCAGTTAAGAAACCAGTGATGAATCATGATGATTAAATCAAAGTACAAGGATCACAAACCATTGCCATTGAATTCTCTAAGCCAGCACTTATACCAAAATCTGTTATTTTTGGCTCACCCTTCAGATTCACGAGCAAATTGGCAGGCTTTATGTCTCTGTGGACTAGATGTCTAACTCCGTGCAAGTACCTCAGACCCTTCCACATTAAAACATAAGAATAAGAAGCTTAAACACCATGCAAATGTGCCAATATTCTGATAAAATCTAGCTGAAACCCAGTGTGCATATGCTTACATGTAGAAGCTTTTGAAACATAGAAGAAAGTAGAGGTTCGGGTATTCTTTTCTGCAATCTTAATACATCCGCCAACGATCCTCCATCCATATACTCCAAAGCTATGCTTATCTGTCCAGAATCCGGTGTATAAAATGCGCCGTGAAATTCTACAAGGCCTTGGTAACAAGGTGCTTCGCATAGTGTTCGTATCTCAGTAAGCAGCTGTTGCCTTTTCTCCTATCATGCAACAAACAACACTAATTCAATTCCCACACTCAAAATTTGCCGGGTTTTTCGCACCATTTGCATTCGGATCTCTAATCACTAGCATAAAGCTTCTAAATTTGGAATTTACACTGGGCAAATCAAAGTACATACTACTAAGCAACCATATAATCCCATTTTTTACTGTAAAAATCAAAACATAAACAGAATATATCCGAAAAGGTGAAAAATGATACCTTCTCGAAAATGTTGATCTTCTTGAGAGCTAGAATCCGATGAGTGGGAATGTGGATAGCTCTCTGCACAACACTGCTGGCACCGCTGCCGATTGCCCCAAACACCCTCATCTCCCGCGAGGCGCACCGGTAGGTCTTCTCGGCGCTGTCGTCCACCGCCAAGGTCGTGCATTTCTGCAATCCGAGCTCATTGATGTTGTACACGCCGTACGATCTGCTCAGCAAGTTCACCGTTCCACTGTCCGATAGCTTCACCACAAAACCCAGAATCAAATTTCCACAATTTCCAGAAACCCAAAATTCAAAATTCAAACTTTGATTATTCGGATTGCAGAAAAAAGTCAAAAGTGCTTACAGTGTAGGAATCGCAAGGGTCGAGCTCCAAGGAAGGGCCGCCGGCGGAGAAGCCCTTTTCGGCGTCGAACAAAGGAGTGAGCTTTTTTCTAAGTTCTTCTAATCCAGCCATTTGGGGATGATGGGTTGATCGAAATTTGGTTCGATTTGATTTGTATTTGATGATTTGTTATGTACGTTGATGTTCGGGTCGTTCATCTTCATCCTTCGAATCGAAGGGGAAACCTCCACTTGGATTCTAACGCCGTTATGTTCCTGCGGTTATCCCAGATTCCAATTAACAAACCAAAACAGTGTTTTAAAAGGATTTTCTTTTTTAATTCTCGAATATTATTCCTACTATTATTACAATAATTTTTATTATATGTGACTTAGATTGGTTCTTTTTTGTTTTTTCTTAAAAAATGGTAAGCTTTGACTTCATCATGACAATATATTCTTTCAGAAACGAGAATGAATCACAAAAATATTTTTACTTTTATTATCATATGATTTATCAGCATTAAAAATCAAATTATAACGTGCCGTGTGAAATATAAAAAAGTTGAGAATTTATCTTTCGTATTTACTTAGCAATTTTTTTTGTTGGAGTAGTTACATGGCTAGTGCATAGGATCCACGATTGTGTAATTGAATGCCACATGAGTTAAATTAAAATTGAATTGAAAGATGTGTTTTTTTTTTCCTGCTTTTCACATGTCAACATTAGATTTAGATTCGCATTTCTTTTCTTATGAGTTGAATTATTTTTGGAAATTGTTATTAACATTCCAAAAATCTCATTCTACATTCTGCACAAAATGTATTTTTCTTTCTAATTATAGAATGTTTGAAATGCCAAATGAGATTTTTAAAATGTTAATAATAATTCCCTTATTTGTTTGTTGGAAACTTATGAGTGGAAAACATGAAATTGATTTTGCATTTCTCCATTCAGAAAATAAGGTAAAAATAAAAAAACAATTCGGTGCACATAGCAAGCTCAGACAAACTCCAGAAAGTAACATCCGTTCATAAAACAGCAGGCAAGGCAACAAAACAAAGTGGCAGAACCCAGCGACTGAGAAAATTTTTAATGTGTTGAAAATACGATTTAATATATTAAGTGTAACAATATAATAGTTGAAATTTTTTTGTTTCAAATGTCTAACTACCTATAGTATAATTTTTACCAAATCGTATTCTCGAAACATCGAAAAATTCATATACGCAGAATGTGGCAACAAATATTCCTACAGAAAGTCACCTCAACGTTTCGAATTAATTTTTTTTGTTTCTTTCAGTAAATATATATTTTTGGTTTTTCTAATTTCCCAAAAGTTGCACTGAAACTTGTTCCACATGCAAAGCCCCAACTCACCCTCACACCTTACGTGTCACCGCCTCCTCCTCCTATAAAACCACCACATCGCCACCTCCTCTTCCTCCATCTCTATCCTTCCACAACAATTCTCCAAGCTCGATCTCTCACTCTTAAACTCTCCCTCTCAAACTATCTTCATCAATGGCAGACCGTCCTCAGCCACACCATATCCAAGTTCGCCCCACCCAGCCGCGCTACGGCGAGCACGAGTACGGTGAACATGGTGGCCGCTTTGGCGGCATAAAGGGGCAACAACAAAGCGATGGCCCCTCGACCGGGCAAGTTCTTGCAGTGATAACCGGCCTTCCAGTCGGTGGAACCCTACTGGGGCTTGCTGGTCTCACTTTCATAGGGACCATCATTGGTGCTCTCGTTGCCACCCCGCTCTTCATCATCTTCAGCCCGGTTCTTGTCCCTGCTCTCTTCGTCATCGGGCTTGCTGTCACCGGATTTCTGACCTCCGGGGCTTTCGGGCTGACCGGGCTGTCGTCGCTGTCGTGGATCGCCAACTACCTCAGGAGGTCATCGGTGGTGCCTGAGACCCTGGACGAGGCGAAGAGGCGCGCGGCGGAAATGGGGGAGTACGTGGGGCAGAAGACCAAGGAGGTTGGCCAGGACATCCAGAGTAAGTCCCACGAAACAAAGAGGCAAACCGGGCATACTGAAAGTCGTTGAAGGGAAGGGAATGGAAGATTTGAAGAGGTTTTCGACAGTTTGTATACGAAAATGGAAGGGGAAATAATGTTGTAAAACCTCTATGTGGTTTTTTTCTGTAGTTTGATGTACGTAGCTGGGTACCTGTAGACTGGCAGTTCTTGCTTTTGTGTGCAAAGTCTCTCTGTCTCTCTGTCTCTCTCTGATTTCCGGCACTCATCTATCACAACAACGGATCAACCGATTTCCGTGCTAAAAGAATTTCACACTATATAAATGAAGAGAATCAGTAACTCCTCTAAAATCACAATTAAATGGCTACTCTAAGTCAACAAGTTTTCGTTATGCGACGGTCGGGAACATCTCTTTGCAAAGAGGTGGTTTAAAGGTGGTTTTTATGACACGAATTCGTGACCTTACGCTCACAAAGGAACAACAAATTCGTGATCTTACGGTCACAAAGAAATAACAGAAACTACTCTATTTCGAGGAGCAACAGTAAGGTCTTTCTACTCTCTTTCGAGGAGCAAAAGGAAGGTCGCAAAGAAGGGAATCCTCTTCCTATCATTTTCATGTAATCTTTCTCATTAAACAATTCGGACAAGTTTGATTCAATGATTAAAATTATTATAACTTTTAAAGTGGGTCTGTGTTTTTAGATCAAATTTCAAAGATCTGGATGGGATCCTTTTCACCTAATATTTCTCATCAAACAATCCAGACGAATTTGATCCAACGATTAAAATTATTATAATTTTTAAAATGAATTCGTGTTTTTAACCGTTGGATTAAATTTCAAAGGTCTGAATTATTTGATGAAGAGGATTAGGTGGAAGGGATCCGAAGAGAATCCCTTTCGGCAAAGAAGCAACAGAAACTACTCTCTTTCGGGGAACATGTACGTGGTCGCTTGGGTTGTTTTGAAGACTCGAATTTGTCTAAGCAATATAAACAACTCTTTTCGGTCTTTTCGGTCACAAAAGTGACCTTTACTTTCACGTGGTCGCTTGGGTTGTTTTGAAGACTCGAATTTGTCTAAGCAATATAAACAACTCTTTTCGGTCTTTTCGGTCACAAAAGTGACCTTTACTTTCACGACCTGAATCCATGACTTTTCACAAAAAGCAACATAAACCCGTGACTTTTTAATCACAAGAAGCAACGTAAACGACTCTATTCGGTCACAAGAACAATCTTTTTGTTGGACCCGTGACTTTTCAATCATAAGGAGCAATATAAACGACTATTCGGTGGCAAGAGCAACCTTTTGTTGCGCTAGGTGGAACCACAATTAAGAAGTTTTATTGGTAATGTACTAACGTCACATAAAGTTTAAACTCATTACAACATGCTAGACTGTACTCTTATCCTACAAAACAATACAAAATTTGAGAATTTATCGGATCGGCCCCGGTGATATGGCAAACCAAAGGGTTTCACTGGGAAGGATGCTCGGGATCGGCAGCACCAGCTTCGGTCTCCATGTGAGTAGGCTCGTTTGCTTCATTAGGTATCCAAAACGTGAGAACGCTTGATGCGGCGGCAAACATGGCTCTGCGAGGAGCCCACTTCAAGCATGACGGAACTCCGATGTGACTGTCCCAGCATGCCACCTATGGAGAAATACCAATTGATAAGAGTCAATATTCGATAACTTTATCTCACAATCTATTCGATTTAAACTTACTCCTCTCATATGGTTTCATCACGTATGGGGTTTTTGAGAAATTCAAGCAGCTAAAATACTGGCGGCCTTCGGGATAAATCGCGAAATGCTATGTAATTTGAAGGTTCGTTTGGAACTTGGAAGTGCTTTTAAAATGACTAAAATTGCTTTTAGAGAAAATGTTTTTGGGTTCCACAGGCACTTAAAGTGCTTCCTGCAAATAGGAGTTATGTGCTTTTTGTAGAAAGCACTTCAAGTGCTTGTCCATCACTTTCATTTCTGCTAAAGATTAGTTCTATAAAAATTTACACAAAAAGCGCTTTTAGCCATTTTAAAAGCTAAGTTCCAAAGGAGTTCGAGATAATTGCGAAATGCTATGCAAGTCGATAACAACTAAAAGGGCTGAAAGGGTAGTAGTAGTACTGGTGATATTAGGACTCACTCAGATAAGCAATTGAAATGCTTAATGCTTTTAGTCTAACACCCCATAATTCTTTAGAGAAGAGAGGTGTGGGAGAGAGGCAGGGGGAAGCAATAGGGACGGTCTGACGGTCATATTCTATAAAACAGATAAGCTAACAGTTCTCGTGAACTAGCATCTAAAACCTTCACCGTGAGCAAATTTATAAACAAATTGATACCTCGTTTCGGTTGTTGATGCTCCAGGCGTGCAAATTTCCATCTCCAGAGCCTATGACATGGAGTGAAAAGTTAACAATCGGGAATGGATAAGATGCCACATTGTAACCATCAGCGGAAAAATACTATACCTGACACCACATACTGGCCATCTGGGGTAAAAGTTGCCTCGATAATTACATTTGGAGAGGGTTCCACACTGTACCCACAACGCTGCACAGGGTAAAGTTTCGAACCGTTATGCATATCATTATCATAACACGCCTATGGGAAGTATAAGACTATCTAAATACAAAAGTGCACCTTCTCCCCTCCATATGCATCAAGAACATAGATATTGTTGTTTGTGGTTGTCAATAACATTGATTTGCCATCGTTGCTAAATTTGATATCACAAACTTCAGCAGTATCTCCACCAACTAAAAAGGTGTCAAATGGACCCTAATTAGGAAAATTTTAGTTAAATTCATGATATGAAAAGTCATAATGGTGGCAATAGAAATTCAGTATTTCATAGGTTATAACCTTGTCATAGGAGCGTGAGTCAAACAATTTAATCGCACCCCCTTCCATTGCCACGGCAAAAACAAGACCTTGCTGATCATAGGCAACTGTAGGTCTACCACGCATATGTAAAATTCCCTACAAGCATGAATTGCAAAGTTGTCTTAGAACTGCATCTCAAGTTATCTAGAGTACTTTTCCAAATTTAGCCTACATGTAATGTATTGAAACCAAAAACCTACCTGGCAGGCATTTACACGGAGATCCCATATTCTGACGGTGTGGTCCAATGAACCAGACATGAAGCTATCATTCACCGGAGACATACAGAGGGAGACAATCCTACAGAAGCAATTAATATCATATGTAATGTAATGTAATGTATTTCCAAATTTACTTTTTGATGTCTCCTTTTGAATCGGTCATCTTCTGCAGTGATATTCAGTAAAACGTACGGATCCTACTGCCTTAAATAGACAATTAAAGACAAATAAGCACTTCTATATGACAAACAGACGACAAGTATTCCAAATTAAACCTTATGCTTATTGTTAAAGTACTAAAGGTTCAAAAGATCCAAACCTCTCTTTATGTCCTTTGAAATAGCGAAGGCATCGATTATCATACATCGACAGATACCGCAGCGATTCTGGTAGAGAAACAGATGGAATCATTAAGAAAGTAATGCCACAGAAATTAGGAGTTAAATAATGAATGAAAAGTTATAAAAAGTGACCTCCGGTGGTATCCAGATTGTGTTTTGAAGAGCATATAACAGAACTTGGGTGATGGGTAAAGCATATACGATCTGCACCATGTTTCTTATGAAATGTAGTCTTTATCAACCTGAAGTTCATGTTTAAAACTTAAATTTCAGATACAGGAAACAATTCGAAAGTAGACAAGCACTTAATTACTGGTTAATTGTCAGGGGGACACGTGAGCCCGAATAAGCAGAAAACATGCTCAATTGTTTAAGATCCCGATGAAGTCTCGCAACAACAAAACATGGCATAGAACAAGCTTAGATACCACATATCGTTGATAACAGCAATATAGTACAGCAAAGCAATTAACCAGTCATGCAGTCCAACATTCAACTCCAAACAAACGAATACCTAAATCTTCAATTAACAACAATAGGATCCAATTTAACAACATAAAACCGTCTTGAGCAAATATTCCAACTTACAACAAAAGCATCAATAGCTCAAATAAAGGCACACTGTATACTATGCAAACTTCATCCCATGCTAAGGAGACTCTCAAAAGTCAGACTCTCCATGGACCCTCTACCACCTCACAATTTAATGTCAATTCCCGTGCCAACTTTATAGAATATTGTGCCAAATCTATGAGGCGGCAGGGAGTCCATGGAGAGTCTCCTTAGCATTTATACACACACACACACACACACACACATATATGTATATATATGTACGTATTTGTACATCTATAATCGATTTCTTGCGACATAAACATCTATCTGGTAAGAGTTAACTCACTTAGCAGTTGCAATGTCATAGAGTCGAACAGAATCATCCTCGCTAGCAGTAACTAGTAAATCGTCCTTTCGATGAAAATCAAGCGAATTTATCTTCCCACCCTGAAAATCGATACACACTTTCTGTCAAAACCTATACTTTTAGATTTTACCGAAAAAAAAAAAAAAATTGAATTTAATAAAAAAAAAAAAAAAAAAAAAAACATGATTTCTTCAACGTTTTCCTCTAATTAAAGATTAATCACAACATTACACCCTAATCTAAACCAAATCAGCAACTCCAAGTAATTTTTCTGGTTATGCAGAAAATTCAAGATTATGATAACTGATCGAAGAACGAATTAAGCATGTAAAAAGGAGGGAAAGTGGAGCTTACGAAGTCCGAGAAAACGGCGCCAATGGCCATGCTGCGCACCGTTTCGTCGTCGAGCTCTGTCATCGACGTCTTCATCCTTGCGATTGCAGGCTATGGAGTCTCACTTGAGCCACTAAATTTACCAAGGGAAGACAGAAGGGAGAGAGTTCGTTTGCACGTTGTCGGGTTTATAAACGGGTCAGGATATTTCAAACCCGAATCTTTATGTGGACCTGGACGTTATAAATGAGCCCTAATTTTTTGGGTTAAGTGAGGGTGCATTGGGCTCAAGCTTCTGCGGGCCGAATCTCTTGCAGAGCAATGCGACGTCGTTTAACTTAAGGCCTTTCCTCCCTGAAACGCTTATTCCCCGCGCTCTCTCTCTTTCTCTCTCTCTCTCTCTCTCAATGGACTGGTACACTCCACTGCTGGAGAAGACGCGGGTACCCCAACCGTCACTCCAGAAATACGCCGTGATCTCAATCTTCTCGAAGCTCCGATCCGCCCCAAAATATGTGGACTCTGACTCCGAACCCGGAAGAGAAGCCATTTCGCAGTGCCTCCGCTCCACCTCCCCTGCCGTCGTGGACCAGTCGGTTCGCGAGCTATGCAGCCTCGTGACAGACTCCAAAATTGATATTTCCCGCGGGTTTCTTGAGCTCCAGTCCGCACTCGAAGGGTCCGCCCCGAAATTCGTCGACCTTTTCGTCAAAGGTTTGGGTTTTTTGGTTCGGTTAGGGTTTCAGAGGAGCAATGGCAAGCAGTCGTTTATTACAGCGGAGACTCATCCGTTTGTTAAGGTAAAAGGAAATCAATTGTTTTGGACCGTGTTTGTTTGAAAAGAAATGATTTTTCTTAGCTTTATACTTTGCGGAATGAATTTAGGAATCTAACGGTTTAGTGTAATTTGAATTCAATTCTGGTTTAATGGGAAAGTTGAGGCAACCAAACAGAGTCTTATTTTTTGAATGTTTTGATTGTCTTTATTTTTTTGAATTTTATAGAAATGCTGGTAAGTGGGTGATGGAGTTGGAATCTTGATGATGGTTTTAATGGTTGACAGGTTCTGTCCTGCCGATCAGATGCCGAGTCGGAACTTGTGCAGCAGGTTTTGCTGTTTGTGGCAAAGAATAAGCAGTTGGGAATGGTGGAAATATGTGACTTCTTAAGACCGTTTTTGAATTATTCAATCTTAAGGATACCTTTTTCAGAGACTTCGGCGTTGTTTGCAAGGCATCTAATATCGTCAACGGCCTCTCTTTGTTGCTCAATTCCTCTTGAGGCACTGCCTGTCTTGAAAATGCTGACAGACTGTGTCGTACTTGTTCCACACAATAATTCAGAAGTAGGTATACTCGCTACGTGTATTATGGTATATATTGGTTTCTTCTGCTTTTATTGGAGATTGGTGGAGGCGGTTGACTGTTTCCCCTTGGCTTGATGCTAATTAGGTTAATTCTTGAAAATTTTCAGGATTTTAGGAATTTCATATATTTTGTGGAATGTATGGTCGATGCATATACAGTGGTTCTGAGGAATTTGGCTGGAACTGGATCGGTATATTCTTAGCTTTTCCAATTGTGTGGTTTGATCATTCTTTTGTGTGTGTGTGTGTGTGTGTGTCTTGGTTGATCATTTCCTTTCTCTTTTCCTACATAGTTAAAGATTAACACCTTTTTTCCTGTTCTTGTTGGCAGCTGATCGCTGAGGCTCATTACTGTGGTTTGGAACTGCTTGAGAAAATTCTTTTAATTTCTTCAGCTGGCCACATGCACTCTGGTTTGATTGAGCCCGTAGTTGAAATGTCCAAGAACTTATTGATTGCCCAGAAAGATATTGGGTTGCCTTATGTGCCTAAATTATCATCAACTATGCTTACGCTGTTTATTATCCTCGTTCAGTCAGAGCTTGAGCATGAACAACTTTCTACATTGAAACTTCTTCACCTTCTCTTGAAGTGGAAGTATGGGGACGGTAAGCTTTAATTTTTTTTTCTTGAAACTTTGATAGTCTCTACGTTTTTGCAGTTTTTTATAGGTCTTGGTGTCTCTAAGAATCTATTAGGAATTGCTAGCCAGCTTATCTTACTATCTCTGTCATGTGGTACTGATTGAGCAAGAGCTGCATCGTTATATTTATGCTTTGCTTCTTAAATGACTTCACATTGACTAGTATCTCACTTTTATTTATATATTTATATGTTTTGTAATAAAAAAAGAATGAAATCAGTGTTCATTTTGGTTTGTTGTGTTCTTAATTGGATTCCATTCCCATATTCAATGTTTTCTACTTTTTGCTTATATGAATTTTACTCCCTCTTGTAGAAGATGTTGTTCACAGAACTTCATGTGCTCCGAGCGAGGAGCTTTTATTCATATTCCCTGTCATTAGCCTACTGTCCTCTCCTTCTAAATACATCAAAGGAACAGCAACAGATGTGCTTGTCGTGTTACAAAAGCTCTTAGTAACAGTTATGATAGCACCAAAGGATAAACCAGCAGAAGAAGCAGGATATCCATCTCTTAGCACACCTGGATCTATTGTTTTTAGAATCTTACAGCGTCTATGGTTTCAGGTGTATTTTCTTTTTCTCTCTCATTATTGGACTTCTTTTCTTTGTTGAAGTAAGGGGTTGTAAATTTCTTCCAAATCAAAGCATCCTTTAATATTTATCTTATGGTCTTCATAACCCCTTCTTAAAATAAGAAAGAAAATACTTTTTGTCCACATCATATGTAGAATGAAATTATTATTAAAGTTCTAACAGAAAACTGCAACTCTTTTCAGGATCCTGCACTGTCGAGTTTCTTCTTAAGTTTTGCTTCTAGTGGTAGAACTGATGGCAAAGAGATTTATGATGTATCAAGATCTTGGACATCTCAATTACAAGAGTACACTTTATGGATTGTTAACAGACGAAAGTCCTCCCTACCTCTCTCCCAGTCTCAAGAGAGATTCGTTACTGGTAAATACTTAGGGGGCACCTTCATTTCCCTGAATTTTATTTTGGAACTTGGGACCTCTTCCAACTTTGGTGCATTTGTCTTAATAATTACTTTCCATTTGCATCATATTCACATTTTCCCCACCATTTGTTCTTGTAGGAATGCCCTTGTTACTCTGTGCGGTTGCTGGTGTTTTAGTGATGCATCAGTTACTTGGGAGTACTGCTTTAGATTCGTTGACTGCCATTGCTACTATGGATCCTAAAGTGGGACCTCAACTTTTGCTGGCTATCCTATTCTACAATAACATATTCACTAGAAAAGATATAAGTCGCTATGGTATGTTGGTGAGTTTTCATTTCGTATCCTGGATTCCTTATGTCTTATTAGAATAGGCACACATGCTTTTCTATGTGGCTCTCTTTTTCTCAAATTTTCCGTAATTACTTTATTGAACTGGTGCTGCAGCCCAAACTTTTGACAATGCTTCCAGCACTTGCTTCACATTCTATGATGATTCCACTTGTTGTTCAGACTATCTTGCCAATGCTTCAGAAGGATGCTAAACCGTATGTACTATGTACCGTTCTGGAGAAGTTTTCTTATTTATTAATAATTTTAATTTTGTTTGAAATCCTTCATTTGATGTTCAGAACTTTGTATGCGACAGCCATTCGTTTACTTTGCCAGACTTGGGAGACCAATGACCGTGCCTTTGGGAGTTTGCAGGTGAGGTTTTACTTTTTTATTTCCCATTTTCTATCACTGAGTTGTTCTCATGTTTTGCATTTTCCTTCACAACATTAGGGAGTGTTGCTTCCAAAGGAGTTCGCTGAATTAAAGTCTGAGAGAGATAGAGATACATGCATCAGTATGGCCGCATCAATACGGGATGTTTGCAGAAAAAATCCTGATAGGGGTGTGGACCTCATCCTGTCTGTTTCGGTATGTTTCTCTAAATGCTTTTTTTTTTCTTCTCTCTCTCTATGCATTCAGTTCTAAGGTGTTTCCTGGTTGTCCTTGAATCTACAGGCTTGCATTGAGAACAAAGATCCTATAATTCAAGCTCTTGGTTTTCAAAGTCTTGCCCACCTTTGTGAAGCTGACGTAATTGGTAATTCTGTTGTCTGTTAACTTGTTTATTTCTGTTGCTGAACTAATAAATTTGACTGATCCCTGCAAATTTATTTTCCTGGGCAAGACCGATTTAAAAGTTCTCGTGGCAGTAAGATTCACAATTAAATTTCAGGGACTAGGAAGAGATATTAGCTAAAGTCCTGGGGCATTAGTGAAATTTACCCCATTTTAAACTATTTTTCTCTTGTTCAGATTTTTATACAGCTTGGGACATCATCGCAAAGCACATTCTGGATTACCATGCACACTTAGTTCTTGCTCATAGGTAAGCATACGTATAGAGTGCTACTTTAGATTGTGTGTCTGCTTGACAATAGCATGAAGTACCTCCTTGTTGCTAGATCTACCTTTTTGTCCCCGTAAGGTTAAGGCGAGATGTTGAGTTCAACTCCTAGAGGGAGTCCCTCATGTTTTTCAATCTAGATAAAAATGACTTGTACATACCTGAGTGTTGCTCATAGGTTATTGTTCTTTCAGTTCTGCTTTTTTATTTTTGCGGATACAAGGTTAAAGAGTCTTTCTATTATCTCTTGAAATGTAAATATACTTATAGCCCTTTAATTTCTGCTTGATGGCAGCGTTTGCCTTCTTCTAAGGTGGGGTGCAATGGATGCTGAAGCACATCCTGAAGTCTCAAAGAATGTCTTGCAAATCCTGTGGAGTGTTAGCTTGTCTGCTCACTCTGGTCTGGAGTCACAATGGGAAAAGGCAAGGGCCTCTTCCTTAGAGGCGTTAGCACAATATGAGGTAAGTTTTCTGAATGGATGCAATCTATATATTGACCTTGTCCCAGTTCTGATGACCAGGTTATCATAAATCTTGTGATTTTTTCACTTTGTTGGCAATTTATCTAATACCAGCATTTTTTTAAAATTTTATTTTTGGCATAGTCCTTACAGTTTTTTTTTTATGTTATGAAATGTCATCCTAGATATCACATATTGAACAAAACATTCAAGATTTCAAGAACAGGAGTATGGAGCTGCTTTTCTCTGAAGCAAATATTACTGTGCTCAAGGCCTTGGAAGAACTTCAAGTCAAGATCATAACTTACGAGCACCTGTAAGCAATACATTTTCTCTAATCCTACCATTATCCAAGTTCTTTGTTTAATCCATCACTTCCGTTTAAGTGCTGAGAATCTTTTTTTATATTCTTTAGTACAAGGCGAAGATTAGTTAAGGAGAAAAGAGTTTTAGGAAGTAAGATCGAGAAGCTACTGGATGTGTTTCCACAGGTGATCTTTTCTTCAGGTATCAAGAGATCGGTTTCTTATATGTGTTTTTGTAAAGAGAAGTTGGTGGACATATACAGGCAATTTGCACGCACGAGTCCTGGTTACTTTTTTTTTTTTTTTTTTTTTATTGTTCGGTAAAGAGAAGGTCAAATTTACTTTAATCCATAGTTTTTTTTGGATAAGTTTTGGATGGGAGGTTGTGTTAGAAGAAAATACAACATGATTACTTGTGTTCATTAAATCCATGTCATTAACTTATTTATTGTTGATTGTGATTTATCAAACTTAATTATTTTGATGTGCTCTTGTTATTTTTGACTTGCATAGCATATTTCAATCCTTATCTTTAGTCTGAGCATATGACATTACATTTGTTGCAGGAAAAAAAAGTGACGCTAGAGAGCTACCTGGTGCAGCCCTGCTATGTCTTTCCTTTACTCCTAAAGATGTAGACACCGTAGGGACATCAAGGGTAAGATATTATCGTCCATATACAATTATCACCCATATTCTTCTCTTTACTGTACTTCAAATCTCCATTATTAATGTGTGTACAGGGATTCCGAGATACACATGCTGGATATAAGGAGGCATTGGTGAAACTAGCTTCATCCATTCAGCTTTCAAGAAATATTTTTGTTGCCCTTATTTCACTGCAATCTTGGAAGTCCTTTGTGCGGCGTTGGTTGAGGGCAGACATCTCATCCTTTGATACTAAAGTCTCCTCTGTTGTCTTGGATAAAACTGCTAAAGCTGCTAGTGACATTCTGAAGGTTCACTGTCTTGTTTTGCTTTATGTTCACAGCATTTACCCCCTAGTTATTTGAGCCCGTGTTGAATTTTCTTTCTTTTTTGCTTTATCTAATGTTCAGAGTATGATAAAAGCAGCAGAAGAGGCTATTCCTAGATCTGCTGAAAACATTGCACTGGCTGTTGGGGCACTTTGTGCGGTAAGAGCAGGTCTCTTGTGCTTGAATTTTATAGTTATTATGCCTCTTTACTATGTCTCAATGCTTTGCTCGGCCTTAAGTTTTGCCTATGTTGGATGTTTGTTAGGTCTTGCCTCCATCTGCTCATACTGTTAAATCAGCTGCCTCAAAATTTCTGTTGAAGTGGTTGGTCCAGCCTGAACATGAACACCGCAGATGGTCTGCTGCAATATCTCTTGGATTGATCTCAAGTTGCCTACATGTAACTGATCATAAGCAAAAGTTTGAGAATATCACTGGACTTGTCGAGGTTTGTAAGTTCTGTTTGATGCTATTCTCGTTTCTGTCCTTTTGTATTTGATTTTTTTTTTTTTTTTTTAATTTGGTGTTGATCTCCCTGCCTATGAATTACCAGAGATCAGAAAAATAATCTTGATAGTTACCTTGATAAATAGGCATTGGAATAGTTTTGTGAGATTATCTGCATGTATTTTTTACCGTTAGTGCATGATTTCAGGTTATGTGTAGAAGCAATAGCACCCTCGTCAGAGGAGCTTGTGGGGTTGCCTTGGGTTTTTCTTGCCAAGATCTTATTACCAGGGTTGATGCTGCTGATAAATCTGACGTGGACAAAGAAACAGGCAAGATGTCAGAAACAGACTTGCTTGGTATGATAGTTAAGGCGTTGTCACTGATGATAGGTCAGCTCACTCAGTTACAATCTGATGTTTTGGAAAGTCTGTCTGAATATTTCCCACCTAGCACATTTGGTATAGATGTGAATGTAACTTCTGAACTGTCACATGAGAATTCTGATGACTTTCTCGAAGATATCTGGGGTGTTGCTGGGCTTGTTCTTGGTTTGGCGAGTTCTGTAGGTGCAATGTACAGGGCTGGGGCACATGATGCTGTTCTCAAGATAAAGGGCTTAATAGTTTCATGGATTCCACATATGAATACTCTGGTTCAAGGGTCTGGGTCTTGCTCTCGGGGTTCTGAGATAGTCTTATCAGTAGGGTCCTGTCTTGCACTTCCGATTGTAGTGGAGTTATGCCAAAGAGTTGAACTGATGGATGATAATGAAGTGCATCATTTAGTGAATGGCTATAAGAAGCTCATTTCTGAATTAGTGTCTGTCAAAAAATCTGGGACCTTCTATCAAAGCTTACTGATGTCATCTTGCGTAGGAGCCGGAAACCTCCTGGCCTGCGCACTAAACGGAGGGTTGCACTTTATTGAAGTTGAACATGTAAAAGGTCTACTGGAATTGTTCAAAAAATGCTATTCGAATCCTTATCCTCCTTTAGTCCATTTGGGTGGGATGCTTGGACTTGTTAATGCTATGGGAGCAGGTGCTGGGGTCCTGTTTGACATGCAGCCTCCAACCTCAGTGCAGACAGCTTATGACCACAAGGTATTTATATTTGTCTATTCTAAGAAAATGTATGCCTATTTTGTTGTTTGGTTTTTCTGATTCACGTGTATAAAATATTTTTGGTTGTGCTGAACAGGAATCTTGCTATCTCATGGGTCCTCTACTTTCAAGTCCTACTTGTGAGCAGTATTTGACATCGTTGATGCAGGATTTATTTCTTGTTGCACAGAGTTCTGATGACCATCAATTGCAACAATATGCTGCATGGGCAGTTTCGTTTCTTCGAAACCATTTGTTCTCCAAGAAAGTTGTCAATGTTGACAATAGTCTCAATACTGATGCAGGTGGTTCAAAATCTGTTTCCCAAAGTTTTGCAGATGACAGTTCAGTTTTGAAGCTTTCTTCATGGCTGATGCTTCTCACTTCTAGCGGGGTACATCTCTTGCTACTTGTTTTGTAATGGTGCACAAGTGTACTTTTTTCTTTCTTTTTCGGCCGATGAATACCTGAGACAAACTGAAATCAGGTATTTCATTGTTGATGCTAATATGGGTGTTTTCTGATATATTGAATTATTGTGTTCAGATAGGTAATGCTCCTCATGTTTGCACGGTAGCAACTGTGATAAGGTGCCTTTCACAAGCCCCTAGGCTGCCAACCTTGGATTGGGGTGCTATCATCAGACGCTGCATGAGATACGAGGCTCAGGTTGCTGAGTTGTTTCCAATAGACTTATCTCTTGAAAAGGGATCCCTTAGGGAGGAATGTGTAAAGTTCTCATTGGTTCATGCAAATAAGTTCGATCCACTTCTAAGTTTCCTTGATGAGCTGTCTGACTTGTCCAGATTCAGAACGCTTGAGTTAAAGCTGCAATCTTGTCTTCTCGATCATCTTGTAGATCTCATCAAAGTATTCTCAGGTTCCAGGCTTGAGAAAGTGTTTGATGATGTCTGTAGCTACTTCTCTTCGGTTACTTCATATCAATCATATGACACCAATGAGACAAGCTTATTACGGATTTCATGCTGGAAGGGTATCTATCGGTGTTTAGATGAGGCTTCTCTTGATTCTCTAGAGTACATATCCCACATAGAGAAGTGCATGGAGGTGCTCTTTTCCTTGATGCCTATGACGCAGTTGGCTGACACAGTAGGAGTAGGTGAGTGGCATTCTGTAGAGTGGTTGGAAACAGTCAGATGCTTTGGCAAGGCTCGGAAAAGTTGGTTGTTGAAGTTCCTGCAGGTATGCTTATAACCATATACTTCCTGAATCCTAATACATGTTATATGCAGTTCGGGAAGCAACTCTTATTATAGCTTGCTCTGCTTGAAGAATATGCTGATAATGAAAATGAGTTGCATCTTGCAACCTTCAGAAAATCCAATGATATTTTTTCTGTTGCTATTCAAGCTCAGTAGTTTAATCTAGAAAGTTATAGCGCTCTATCACTATGTTGGCTTCATTGTGTTGAAAGCCATTAAGATACGGAAGTTTTAATTGAACCTGCTTCCGCACACATGTTCAAGTCATTTAATTGCATTGACCTTACAGGTTACCCAGGAGGACTTGCAGCAAAGAGATGGACAGATTATCGAAGTTCTGAAAAAGATTCAAACCAAAGCTAAGCTCGTTAGAGTTGGCTCCATCCCACTGACTGAGCTGGGAAGGCTAAAGCCTTGGATATTGAACACTCAATCAAATGGTTAGGATTTTTTTAATTCTCCTTTCATTTTTGAAAACTGTAATATGATTAGTTTCTCTACGTAAGGGTTAATCAACATAAGAAAATGGATATAGTCTGAAAGGTTTACTCGAGCAATTTTGATATCCTTGACCTTGCTTTGAACTTAACATATATGCAGGTATATGGGATGTGCTCGTTGAAGTTGTAGCAGCTTTGCAACATGCAGATGGAAGTGTCAAAAGACAGTGGCTTGTTGATGCAGTTGAAATCAGCTGTGTATCGAGTTATCCATCCACGGTACGTGATGAGCTTTAATTCCCCTCGTTGATATTGAGAATTGCATTCACTCCCCTCCATTGAAGTTCATCTGGCTCTGATAATTAATAGCTATACGTGTTTGCTGTATCTAAATTTGTGGTCTCAATAAAAACTTGACTTTAATGCTTCGTTAGGCGCTACAATTTCTTGGGTTGCTGTCCGGTAGCTGGAGCAAATATATGCCGCTTCTGATTCTGGACCAACGTGCTGTGCTGAGTGATTTACCAGTTACTCTTTCCTCCCTTCTTTCAGACTCTAGTTGGGAAGGAGTTGTAGAACTCGCCATCCCTTCTCTTTTTGCGTCGACAGAACGCATTTACAATTGGGCTTCACATATCATGCGCGGTGAGGATATCCCGCCTGACATGCAAACTATTGACAAAAGTGAGAGTTCCATGGCTGTTTTCCTATCAAGAGTGATGCATGGTACCTGTGTATCTTTGAAGGATTACCTGCCTCTCGAGAAGCAACTGAAGCTTGCAAATATGGCGGTTGCTTGACATAAGATCGACCGATGCTGAGTCTGTTAACCGTTGTGTGCAAGTCAGAATGAGAGTTATCGGCATCTGATGTTTCTCTTTCTGAATCTCCGTCGGCATGCCTGTCATTTCCTTTATAGCAGAAGGGGGTGGAAAACTCCCTGATATCGACTATGGTGATCTGTGGCGACTGAAAGACTAATGTAATGGAATTTTGGAGTGTAATGTTGGAGAAAATTTTCAGCCTGCCGGAAACACGGTCTAATACTCAAAGTGTCGTAATATGATTGGTTGGAAATTTTTTTTTCAAATTTTCATCCAATTGTATTTATACACTTGTTGTAACGGATCATGTTTATGGCGCATCGAAAAATCTCTCATAATGTTGGCGGTTGCTTCCGAATGCCATACTGAAGCTCAGACTTCGTATGATATGTTGTTTTGATCAGATTATTTCAACATGTATACAAGTAATATTTTTTCTTCAAAATTATGGACTATAAAATAGTTGTATAATTGATATGTGTTAGGTCAATTAGTCAAGTTCATCCTTTTTACCTTAGCTCAAATCACCTTCTCCAAATTGGAAAAAAATAAAAAAATGTCACTTTACGAGAATTTTGAAATTAAATGAAAGTGTCCTTACCAAATAGTAAAAATACGGTGTCTTGCTAAAAAATGACGTTTGCAAGTTAACAAGGTTTTTCGTTTTGTGAGGGTTAAGAGAATGCCTATCGTAACGAGTAATTTTTTCACTGCATCAAAGCTCGACATAAAAGAATATACCCCGCTCATTTCTTATTTCTAAATAATCACATGACGAAAGTCCGTCAAATGATTATAAAAAGTCATAAATGCCCTTACTTATTCCGGTCTATAGGAGGGTAGAAAAGACTTTATCTATTTTTCTTTTTTGTCGAATTGACCCCAAGATCATTTATCTTTATTCGAAAATATTTTCCGAATGGTCCCAATATTTTGTTTATTTACACTTCCAGATGTCCAATTACAGAGTCACAGTCACAGATGCCTTTCTCTCTCGCGCGCTCCTGTCCATCCCTCTCGAGCTAGTAAATGAGTCGCGCTTCAACTCGTTCCGTAACTCGGACCTGGGTTTTACCGACGAACTCTCGCAGTCGCAGAAAACCATTTTCCTCCATTAATTTCTCACCAAAAATCTCAGCTTTCTCTTCTTCTTCTTCTTCTTCTTCGTCAGCACTGCAGACAATCCCAGACTCTCCCTCCAAATCAATCTCCAACCCACTTTACCATTTTCTCCCCCAAACCCAAAACCCTAACAACACAGTCGATCTCATCTGCTCCTCCCTCAAGCAAGGAAAACCCCATCTTGCCCTCCTCCAAAACGACATCAAAGGGCTTCTTCCCCACCTGGGTGCGCGGGAAATTTCGAGGGTTTTACTCAGGTTTCAATCCGATCACTCCTCGGCTATTGCTTTTTTCAACTGGGTCAAAAATGATTTGGGTCTCAGACCCTCCACCCAGAATTACTGCATTTTTGTTCATATTCTTGCGTGCTGTAAAAAGTTCCCGAAAGCCATGAATTTGTTGAGGGAGTTGATAGTGTTGTTGGGTAGAGATGTTTCACCAAAAGATGACATTTTTCGGAGTTTGGTTTCGTGCACCGAAGATTGCAACTGGGATCCGGTTGTTGTCGATATGCTCATCAAGGCTTATGTGAAAGCAGGTATGATCAGAGATGGTTTAAGCACTTTTAGAAAGATTGTAGATGTTGGTTTTGTTCCGAGTGTGGTTTCTTGTAATTGTCTTTTGAATGGGTTGGTGAAGTTGAATCGAATTGATCAGTGTTGGGATGTGTATGAGGAGATGGGAAGGATTGGGATACACCCAAATGTGTATACTTTTAATATTTTGATCAATGTTTTGTGTAAAGATGGAGATGTCGAGAAAGTGAATGCGTTTATGGAGAAGATTGAAGAAGAAGGATTTGATCCGGATATCGTGACGTATAACACGCTGATCAGTAGCTATTGTCGAAAAGGAAGGATGGAAGATGCATTTTATTTGTATAAGATCATGTATAGGAGAGGTGTGGTGCCGGATATGGTTTCGTACACTGCCTTGATGAATGGTCTTTGTAAGCAAGGGAAGGTAAGGGAGGCTCATAAGATTTTTCATCGGATGGTCGATAGAGGGTTGGATCAAGACGCTGTGACGTATAACACTCTTATTAGTGGTTATTGCCGTGAGGGGAAAATGCAAGAGTGCAGATTATTGTTGCACGAGATGATCAGAAAGGGAATTTGTCCAGATGATTTCACTTGTCGGGTAGTCGTAGAAGGATATGGCAAAGAAGGTAAACTGCTCTCTGCTCAGAATTTGGTCGTCGAGCTTCAAAAATTTCAGATATCGATTTCTCATGGTATTTACGATTATCTAATAGTTGCATTGTGTCGAGAAAATCATCCGTTTGCAGCTAAAAGTCTATTAGAAAGAAGTTCCCAGGATGGTTATCTTCCTGGTTTGGATACCTATAACAATCTAATCGAGTCTCTCTGCGAAAGCCGCCACGTTACAGAGGCATTGCTTTTGAAAGCCAAGATGGTATGTAAGAACATTAAACCCAATCTTAAGACATACAGAACTCTAATTTGCTGTCTCTGCCAAACAAACAGAACAGCTGAAGGTGAATCGCTAATGGAAGAGATGGTTGAATCCGGTTTGGCTCCTGATCTCGAAATATGCAGGGCGTTGATAAAGGGGTACTGCAACGAAAGAGATGTCGATAAAGCGGAAGCTTTGTTAGGATTCTTTGCCAAAGAATTTCAAGTTTTTGACAGTGAAAGTTACAATGCACTTGTCCAGGTTTTGTGTGAGGATGGTGATATGGCTAAGTTGCTGGAGTTGCAGGAGAGGATGATGAAACTAGGGTTTGCGCCGAACAGCCTTACGTTCAAGTATGTGATCCATGGATTGTGGAAAACTGCAACGCCGGATAAAGAAAAACTTTGTGTGTTATAAGTCACGATTTTTTATCGGTTTCTGCCAATTTCTTGAAAAACCATTGAAAATCCTGTTTCATGTCATTTCTGTTGCATCCTCAGCTTCTTAAAAGTTTTTTTTTTTTTTTTTCTTAACAAACGATATTATCTATACTAATGAGGAAGAGCTAAGCTTCTTAAAAGTTTATGTTAGCCATTTCAGAGATTTTCCGAACAGTCGGATATGACTTCCGAGCCAAGCTAGTATTTTGCCCTTTTTTTTTTTTTTTTTTTTTTCAAACTTAAAAATTCTTAAAAGTTACTTTTTGGGTCTCGATAAATTGGAAGACCGCTCTTAAAGGCTTACTAGTCAATTTTTATTTTTTCACAAAAATGACATGAAAAGTAAAAGTAATTATCGGAACGTCGGTCATGCCGTGACTTGCATCTTTCTTGGTGCTTTGGCCAAGCCAAAAAATGCCGAATGCGCGTCATGGCATGCCAAGCCTCGCTAGATGACATGTCGGCTACCTAAAAGTTCACGAAGATAATCGGCTAAAATTAAAATCAAAAGGAAAAATAGACAATTCCTAAAAGTTCCAGGGGAAATTGGCGAATACCTCTGTGTACGCATTCACAGGGCAGATATACAGAAACGCAATGGCATCGGACTCCAGTGAGAATTTAGTAAAAGAAGTGGATTTGGATCTATCAACTTACATAAAACAGAAAGGGAATAGAAACCCCAAGTAATTTTTCTATGTAACAATTTAAATGTTTCAACAGAAATTTTCAACTTTAATGCTTATTCTTGTTCCTACACTTATCTAAGAAGAAAGACGACCGACGCCGACGGACATGATACACCACTCAACTATCCTCAGGTGGATGTCAAAAATTAAGGCAATTCCCTTTTTACAGATCCCATGCGTGCAATAATAAACACTGGAAAAATAAAAATTTAAACAATTGCTAATTTAAATAAGGTTTTCCTGGAAGAATTAGAATTTCTCCGATTTAACGTTTACCTGACTGTACAAATCCGAAAATTAGCCCGCGTTTAGATTACAATGCATCGCCCTGAGATGACTCTTTGTCGCCTGATGTTGACCTTGGACTAGGCTCGGCATGTTCATCCGATTCCATGTCCTCAACACCACTTATTTGTTCAGAATGTTCCGGTCCATTTCCTGATGCAGCAGCTTCCTGGGAATCAATGCATGCTTCTTTATCTGCAGGCTGAGCATCAGCTAGTAATGGCCCCTTAGGAGTGGTAGATGGAGAGTTTTCTCTACCACTGCGGTCATTGCCGGTACTAGATGTCAGCCACATAAATTTCAGATCGTGTCCTTCCCAGCATTTACCATTGAGAAATGCCCTCTCTGCTGAGCGGCGTGTTGTGAAAGTTATACGAGCTGGCAATCTTTTGAATTTTCCAACTCACTATCACCTTCACGGGATTCCAGATCTTCTAATTCCGCATTAGAAAGATCACCATAGGGTGAAAAGTGTTCCTTCATAATAGCAACCTACAATGAACAAAACATCAGTTTACCTTTCGTTGGTACATACATAAAATATCTCAAGCCAGACCGATTCCAGACCATTTCATTATGATAAAACTGAAAATACGAAGGATATATGGAAAAAAAAACTTAAAAGGAGAAACAAAAAGAAGCCTATTTGCATGGCGTCGGCTACTTGAATGAAAGGAAAGAGTGAAAAGAATTTAAATTCCTAGTTGAAAGAAAAACTGCAGGCTCTCATTGTTACACGTTCCCATTTAGTTAATGAGGGTCTTTTTCACCTTTTGCGTGCAAAAATCTTTACTACGATAATCTTTTTTCATGAAAATACTCTTTCTTCTTTTAATAGACAAGTTAAACTAAGCAATGGCCAAAACCAAATGCGTAAGGTAAGGTCTTTCATGACTAGAATTTATGTTGTAGACTAGCATGTTTGCATTCGATAGAAATGATTTTGTGCATCTGCTAGAACTTTTACCTGATTTCTTTAGTAATGGGATCTAAAGTATTGCATGAATTCCTAATCAATGGTCCTAATGCCTCATCTCATGTCACTATCTTTCAATCTTACCATACTAACTAGAAAACAGACGCATTGCTTTATTGCTCATGATTATAATCTACATAATCTCGGACATCAAAGAGCAGAGTGTTTTCCTATTAGAAAAGTGCAACGATAAAATACAATTTCCAAATGAGAGAGAGAGGGAGACTTACATTTGCAAATCCAGCTGGTAAAGGAGGAAGAATTTTAAAACCAGTAGGACGGTTGTCTAATTTATATCTATTCAAAGGAGAAGGTAAACCCAGTGGTCCCAATGGACGGATAGTCTGCAGCTTCAAGCTAGGAGATTGCTGCAGCACCACAGGTGTACTGGGTTTTGGACTACAGGACACAATGCTCTCCCCTGATTTGTTCTTATCAGTCATTTCAGCATGCACTGCATCCGCAGGAGCAGGATTTGAGGAGCTTGGAGTCACAGCTTTACCAGCTTCGGTTGTTGTTCCCACTTTGGGTCTCTTAGCAGCTTGCTCTGTGTCTGTCTCACCCTTGGGTCCAGTAGCCTGCAAAAGGTCAAACCTTGATAATCACTGCTAATGAAAGAACATAGTTCTATAACTACCTCACTAATAAATTTGCCTCAACAACTTTATACACATCAATTTCAAACCCTTTTCAGGGTCCTCTTTGAAACCATTAAAACAGATTGTCTTGGCAAAGAAGAATAGTAATGCACATTAACATAGCACTATAAATTATAACATAAGAAAATTAGCAAGCCAAGATGTTATATGCCTCATACCAAACAACATTAGCAAGAAAATGAAACATTCAAGGCAAGGGCATTTGGTTTACTTGTTTCTCAAGCTTGTCCAACTGGCGACGAAAGTCATTCCTTTTCTGGGCCAGCATTTCCTGCTTCTTGCGAAGTTCCTCCTTCAACTGCTCTAAACTATCTAGCTTTTTCTGCAGAGGTGGGGCCTTGGGACCATTTGAGGTGATAGGCTTGGAGTTATCAATGGCAGGTAGAGAAGCATCAGATGCATGGACAATACTATCCTTTGGAGCAGCAGATTGAAGATTATCCTTGCTAATACTAGCACCAGATGAATGGGGTGGCACTGAACCAGTTGTTACACCATGGGGAGTTCCAGAAAAAATACTGGGAGTGCCTGTCCCCTCATCAGGAATCCTATCACGATTAGCCCACCACAACCTGATAAATCGGTTACCCATTACAGCATCAGGTGCCGTTAAAGCAGCTTCAGCCTCTTCCCTCCTTGAAAACTGGATAAAAGCTCGTTCACTATTTGATGGAATATAGATGTCAATGACCTCTCCAAATTTTTGAAAATGAGAAAGAAGAGCCTCCCTTTTGTTGTTTTTCTGAGGGATGCCATATACAAATAGAGTACGCAGTGCTTTTTGAGATGGCCTCCGAATGTTACGAGTGGAATCAAAAGGCGTCTTGGGTAATGAATCCATGGTGTTTGGGCCATCCTCTGCAATTATACGCTTTCCTTGACGCAGTGGCGTTTGAATGTTGACTAATGCCTCCTTACCTTCCTTTGTATCACTCTCAATATAATCTGAAGAATTTATTACAGGATCAATTTTCTCCTTCACATCTAATCTACTTTTTGAACTACCAATTCTACCCCACACGGACATGCTTGTACTCTGTGAACTGGAAGCTGTCCCAACGCTTCTAATTGGGAATTCATTATCAGCATCGTTCGACAAGGTTTCAGTTTCATCATTCCTGGGTGATTGCAGGCCTAGTAGGGCATTTGAGGTTTCGGGACAGTTATTATTCCACAGGGGTTGATCAGGGTCATACAAATCAGCACCATCTGCATAACCAGGACCAGAATATGAACCATTCAAGCCCAAGCCATCATCAGTGACAGCAGTCTTGCTCGTTTTTCCATATAAGCTTTTGCTATTCAGCAATGCAGTTGAGGATGCACTCACTGATGGTAGAGATCCAGGGCCTGTGGGTTTTCCCAGTAAGTGTGCATTCGGAATTGACACAGGGAGGTTGAACTGAGAAAGACTCTGTAATAGAAAGAAAATAGGACACAAATAAAAAACAGGCCAACAAGGAAATAAAGTTTAAAAATAATGAAACTCACATCCAAAAGAAATCCCAGCATTACTAAATGCATGAATGAGTTCAAGTCAAGCGATTCATTTGTGTTGTGAAAATAATACGACACCAAAAAAAAAAAAAAAGCTCATCTAGTCACAACCTATAGATTTAAGGCCAAAATATGGCATGCACATGCGAATGCTTCTACACTATATAATTAAACAGTCAGGCATAATGACTGGAAAGACGGTTGACGGTGCATACTGAAATATAATGCAGAGCTGCATCATCTCTCCCTCTAAGTACTTGCATGAAACATTCAAGTTGTCGCCAAGTTGTTAAATAAAACATTATAATTTGCCAAGAAAAAAGTGCTACATTAAGGTGAATTTTTCACATAAAACACCTGAACCCAGGGGATGTGGAGTAATCCTCAGTCAAGAGGCTTTGCCACAAAAACAAAAAAAAAGATCCCTACTTTTCAAGACATTGTGCAGTGTCAAATATGCTACTGATGTTCAAGTAACAGGAAAGATGTACAAGATAAATGTACCTGGACATCTTCAATAACAATCCGATTCACACCATGCTCCATTGGGCACATATCTCCTCTAAGACAAAATCCACGCTCCTCAAAGTCTCTACATCTTGGGAGAGGAATCCCCATGTTTAATGAAGAATGGATTGGTGGTCGGAGTGTTCCTTGCAAGCCAATGGAATGTAGTGTATCCATGGAACCATTTGGTATTCCTGGAATCAATCCAAATGCATTCCAGGATCCACTTTGTGCACTGGAAACATTTGGCAATCCACGCCCGGGAAAAAGACTCGGACGAATGGAGCCCTGCTGAACCATTTGAGAAGCAAAATCTGAGTTGAACCTAGGACCACGTTGGCTCCATGATCCAAAGTCCCTTCCTCTTCCCCTACCAGGACCAAGGTCTCCAGGAAATGCTTGGTTTGCCCGGATTCTTTGATTTAAATCAAAAGGTGCTCGAGGCAGTGATGTTGACCCCGGGCGTCTTTTATCAAACTTTACAGAAAAGTCAGTGGAATTTTGATTTCTCCATGGTGTACTCGCTTGAGAGTCATTATCCCTAAAAGAGTTCCCATTTACAAAAGGTTTGTTTCGGTTTCTGAATGGCCTTGTTATAACTTGATCAAGAGTATCTGTCTCCAAAGACTGAGAGCGAGTGTCTCGTCTACGATGCTTGTGGTTTCGATCGTCATCATCATCATCACTTAATTCCTTCTCCTCAGGATCACTAATGCAATCAGAAGGAGAAAGGCACCCCGGTTTTGGAGATGAAACTTTTAACTCCATTGATCCCTCAAAATCAATAGAAAGTTGGCTCATGCCACCAATAGTTCCAGTTTCCAAGTGCAGAAACCAAATCACTTGTTTGCCTACAAATATTCCAGCGAAAAAGCCTATAATTACTTTCCAAGAAAGACAAAAAGAAAAATGAAAATAATCAGAACGGACAATCATCTCCATTTAAGAGAAAATACGATTGAGACACAAAAAAACATTTGAGGTGCCCACACACCGAAATCCTTTCACCATTACCGTATCAACTTAATACACATAGTGCAATCAACATACACGCGCCAACGCAAATTTATAAGCTACTTAACCGCCACCCTGAAATAATTGAACTTTTCTATACAAGAATTGCATTCAATTTCAGTACTTCATCTTCACTAATTATCTAAAAAAGAACAATGATCGTCGAACCACTTAAATCAACATTCTAATGAAATGCTTGATGCCCAAAGCAATGATTAATATACCGAAAACCCAAATAATAATCACCAACCAATACCTAAATACAATTTTATAGATATTGGTAGGTGCTACCAAATTAAACTCCTAAAACCCATAGGCTTTCATGATTACATAAAAAACGATAAGTAATCCAATACAATCAACAGAATTAAACCTTACGAATTTGATTAGGCGATCATAATTTTAGGTTTAGAACGAACAGCAAAATAAAATCAAACAATTAAGCATAAAATCTTACAGATTGTTCCACAAGAATCGAGCAACAAATGCCTCCTGAAGCTTCACGCATAGGGATTGGTTCAGCTACGACACGCAGCGCGAAGCAATCCGCCGAGGGCATGGATGCAAATTTACGGAAGATACATAGCTGCAGAGGGAAGGGGGTGAGGGGCAAGGATCGTAAAAAAGTGGTAATCGAGGGGGGTTTATCCAAGTGGGAGAGAGAGAGAGAGAGAGGGGTTTTGCGACTGTGACTTGTTTGGGGGTTTGGAGAGCTTGTGCGGAGCAAAACAGGATTTCTGAGAGAGACGACGCTGTGCCAAAATTTGGAATACATGAAATAGTGTGGGGACGAAAAATAGAGCTGCAAAATTGCAATTTTCTACTATATCTTTTGTAAAATTATGAAAGTGTCTCAAAAGATTTTATTTTTTACAAACAAGCCATAATGCGCCACACCTAATAAGTATCAAAGTATCAAACTTTCTTTAACAACCGGTATCTCAGTGCATTAAGAGCATTCACTTTGCACCTAAAATCTCGAATTCAAATCCACCTCTCAAATAAATAGTATCAAACTTACTACAAACATTTCGTTATTGCATCCTTGAAAATGAACATAATACCTTCGTTAACTAGGTCAAGACCAGATAATGCCAAACCAACCATTCATACGGAAGACTCTTGTTTTCATTTTTTTATACAAGTTCAGAAGGGATTCTTTCTTTATTAATGGCACCTTAATACATCCATTTCCATGTCGAAGTTAGGTCAATTGACCAGAACACTATGCCTGCTTCCTTCCAATCGGAATTAGACTAGTTGACCAGGACACCGAGCCTTCGTTCCAATCAAGTTCGACCCCGTCTAATATATTAGAATAGTTCCACATACCAATTGTCAAGTAAGATAAAAATTACAAAAAAGAAAATGTACAATGAGTAAAGAAGTGGTATAACACAACATACCACTTCCACTTATTACGAGTAAATACACAAATGATAGGTAGAGAGATCGAGCAAGAGAAATGAAATACAAGAGAAAAAGCAAAGCACATAAAGGGGTGTAATCTCCTAAGTTCCAAGCGATAGATGATCTAGAAACAAGTGATACTTCATGTACATTCAGTCCGAAACCCACACCATACTATCGGCCATACCAACCCCGGGGCGGTTGAACATCCCCGTCATTCATCAACTTATCTAGCACCACATTGAGGTCAACTGACTGGCCGCTGTCTGTCAGCTTCCGAACTGCAGCCCTGACTTGGTCTCTGGAGAAGCCCATAGTTGCCACTTGGTCAATCACATCATCAATGGGTGCTCTGCTTCCACTACCGGATGAAGGTGAACTGCCACCCGGCCCAGATGGAGTAGGATTGGCATGTGGTAGCACCCTAGCAGTTGGGAGCTGTGGGTAACCACTGCCTCCACTTTGAGCTGTAGTAGCAGAAGAGTGATGTTGGGGTTTCATTGAAGAGCTGCCGCCATATTGAGAAGGTGGTCCACTGTATTGGTACGATTCACCAAGCCCAGATGGAGGGTTATACCCGGAAGGATACCCTGAACTGGGTCTGCTAGAAGGTGGCTCATATACATTTGCAGCTGGACTGTAATACTGTTGGGGTGGGGGAAGACTGCTGGGCGTATGAGAAGGTGGCTGCCGAAGACCAGGTGGGTAGTTCTGGGAAGGAATATAAGGCGACTCTTCAGGGTGGTGGCCTAGTGTAGGCTGGATCTGAGAGGGATTAACAGGGGCAAGCGAAGGGTGCTGTTGAGGCAGCTGAGGTGGTGGCTGGGAATACTGTGGTTGAGTGGTAGGTTGAAATTGTTGATGTGGTGGCACTGGAGGAGGCGGAACTGGCTGCTGGCCTGGAGGTAATTGGTATTGCTGATTTGGAGCTTCTTGAGTTTGACCAGGGGCTGGGAAATAAGGGTCTCGCTGAGGAACGGGAGGGATCTGGTTCTGAGAGAACTGATTTGGATGTTGAACTGTATGTGGTACACTTTGGGGCATAGGTTGGGGAGGAGCATTTGGATGAGAGACAGCAGGAAGTGAGGGAGGAAGGTTCACGGGGGGATGAATTTGTTGGTGAGAATGTTGAGGAGTAGAGGCGGCTGTCTGCCCAGAATCCACATGTCCAGCATTCTGAGGTTCCGGTTGAGGGTCTACCTTGGCATTGGATAATTGTATCCTTGCAAGATTCAGTTGAGCCTCTACTATTTCTTGCTTATCCTTCATATCCTTAACACCTGTTTGCACCTGTGTGTGTTGTTGACAAAAACCAAAGGGAGAAGAATGTTCAACAAAGCAGCATGAACACATTGGCCAACAACAAAGAAACATAAACATATAGGGCTAGTAAAAAAATATACTTCCGTCCGGTTTTCATGCTAAATCAACCAAAAACAATAAACCTTACTAGCTAGACCTTTCTGTAATCATACTTGGAGTAATCTTGTCGGGGTAAACATGTTTCCCAAAACTACCAACTTAAATGCCTAGAAGGGGATAAGTAGACATGAATTGGCCGTGTAGCACACAGACAAAACTTAAGAACAAATGCTGGTCAGATGAATAGATGAACTACTCCAAGATGAAAAGAAGACCAAATGCAACCAAGATGTAAAGTGCACACCAAAAAATAAGGGTAAAGAGGCAACATACATCTCTAAGAATACCCTCCAACTGTCGCATCTTTCCATCAGCATTCCCATGATTGTTTCCAACAGATATCTTCAAATCATCGACAGAATTCTCAAGATTGCGGGTTCTGCTCTCTAGTTGTGTTAGTCGTGCACTAACACCTTCCAACACATGTAGCAAATTATCAGTATGCTTCTTCATGGTCTGGTCAATCTCTGACACAATTGCGGCATTGTGTTCCTTCTCTAAAATAAGTTTTCCAGGTTCCAGGGAATCCATTGAACCATAATTCTGTAGAAAACAAGGAAAGAGTAGCACCATGTAAATGTAAATAAACCACACGATAAAACCCACATACAGTTACCGCTCATATATCCCTTTCCAATTGTATACAACAAGGATAAAAGCCCATCATGGTCGACAACACATTAATGCTTCTAATAACATCATCTACAACCGATCTGCTCCTAAATAATACATAACATAAGTCGAAACAAGATCAATCAAAAAGCCGCCATGCTAGGACAGGCTCCGCCCACGGGAAAATTCGGTATAATCCTCCATTAACAACAAACCCAAAATTTCAATATGCTAACTACAAACAAAACTATACAAAATCTCACTACAGAAAGAAATTAAACGTATATGTTGATGCATGTATTGACTGCCTACTTATGAAATTGTTCTTACTCAACTGACCGGTCATTCAATTCCCCAAGCAATCTAATGTAGCTTTACAGAAAAATTGCAGATTCAATTAGATCAATAGTTCTTGATATCATCATATAATCTATTGGACTTCCAACTTTAAAAGTTAAATTCAAGTCCAAGTGAAAATCGAAGAACCAGAAAAGGCTCCGCGATTCCGATTCACTTCCGATCACTATGACGAGTTTACACGCAAATGCAACCATGAAATTAAGCAGTTAATGGAAGAAATTATTACCCTGATTGGAGATGCAGTTTTCGACTTGGACTCGCCGGAGTTCCAAGCCCTAGTCGCTCCTCCTCCTCCGAGATTGGGCGCAGCATCTAAACTCCGCGACGGCGAAGAAGCACCGACGACGGGGCGAATCGGCTGGAAATCGTAGCTGGGAAGCATCTCCTGATACTCCTTCTTCGAGATCCCATTTCCAAGGCCGGCACCGCCGATCTGATGCTCTTCTTCTCCTCCGCCGTCTTTGCGGTGGCTGTTATTAGCGTTGGTGTTCATCTTGATCAGGTCGATGAAGTCGTCGCTGTGATGCTGCTGCTGCGTCGAGCCCTGCGACAGATCCATTATCTGCTTGTCCATAAACGACGTCGTGTTCATCGAGGAAATCCAACCGCGGACCGAGATTTTGGATGCTCCTTCTCGGGTTTTGGGAAATTGATATTATATTGATGTTCGACGAAGTTACGAATTAAAATTGCTTCGTTGCGACGTAAAAGCCGAATTATATAGGACTTTGGATATCTTAATTGCATTTATTTATTTATTTATGTTGCAATCATATTTAGAATAAAATATAATTGTGTAAATTCTAATATGTATATATGAATATATCTAATATTCATATTAGGAGTTGATTACCTGTTGAGAGTCGTAATTCTAAAAGGGTAAGGTTTTTGACTATCGTACTAGTATAAATAAAGGCACAATGAGATGATACAAAACATATCTCACAATTAAATCACTATCTCCTCTCTCTAATTGCCGTGGACCCCTTCTCTCTCTAATCTCTTAGATAGTTCAATCAAATAGGCTTACAACATGTTATTAGCACGCTCTTACCAGAAGCTGAGAAATTGACGGATTGTATGAGGATGCTATCTTCCACAAAATTCAAAGGCTTATCTTAGTTTTCTGCTAATCATGTACACTTAATATAAAGGAAGATATTTGAAACGTCCACGAAAACTAAGGAATTGACAGATCGTAGGAGGATGCTATCTTCCACAAAATTCAAAGGCTTGCCTTGGTTTTCTGCTAATCGGGTACGTTTAAAATAAATGAAGATATTTGAAACGTCCACGAAAGCTAAAGAATTGACGAATCGTAGGAGGAGGCTATATTCCACAAAATTGAAAGGCTTACCTTGGTTTTCTGCTAATCAAGTACGCTTAAAATAAAGGAAGATATTTGAAATGTCCACAAAGCATGAAAACATTCTTCATGATGCATGAACTCCTTTATGTTTATATTTTCCTTACAATTTATATATTGTGTATGTTTATATATTTGTCAATATATATATATATATATATATATATTTGTTTTATGCATTACGCAATTATATTTGCTATGTGGAATTGTGAGTCAAAGCATATAAAATAAATTACAAGCAATTTTAGGTTTTTTTAAAAACCCTAACATGTCGGAAAAAAAATCTGGGTTGATTAGCCCTAGGGCTTGCAGCCCTCGGTCCAAACCCCTGAGTCTAACACGGCCTAACCTATCTGATGGGCCCTTAGCTTGCTGGGCTTGACCCTCCCAATCTACGTGTCGCAAAGCCAGCGTAATAGGTTAGGTTTCTTTTGCCCCAAACCCAACCCATGGCCAGTTATTGCTGGCCCTGACACTTACCCCCCACCCTCATTCGCCCCAAACCAGAAAACCAGTTGCGGTTAGGGTTTCTCTCGCACCCGTATGCCTCTGGGCTACCCATGCACTATGGTCTTGGCCCAATCACACTAGCGGCTTGCTGCTGGGCTCCTGTCACTCGGCCCGTGGGTTGTTATGGCAACCACACTCGAGCCCTTTGCTCACGGCACCTAGCCCAATTTTGGGTTATGGTATTTTCGACCCAACGTTATTATTTTAACATTATTTTGCTTCTACAGTCGACCATGTATGGCCCAATTTATTGAATTAATTAAAAGTGACTTGCAGTCCATTTATCTGATAATGAATCCAAAATTATTGACCTAAATATCACTTTTGGACATTAACGATTCAATAATTTATTTTTATACTTTGAATCGTTCACATACTTTTGTAGTAACAAATCTCTCACACTTGAGTTCCTGAAGAACTTCAAATCCACTACACTTAAATTAGTATATTGCATTCTGTGTTTCTTGTAGGAACATCTCCTTATGAACTAATTGTTCATAAAAATTAAATTGAACCTGTTGTTTCAAATTTAGTGCTTTTGAAACCCGAAGTTTTCATTCAAACCATACCACATGAAACTTGTAGTTTTCATGCATAAATTAAACCAATACATGTTTATAGAACCTGTGTGTTTTACGATATATGTCTATGGTTTACCATATGACTAATCACTTTTTTTTCCCTCCGTTTTAGGGACATGTCGAACTTGAACAAGCTCAATTTCATCGCTCTAGAAGTCTCTGGAAGAAACTATCTGAAATGGGTTCAAGACGTGAGGCTCCATGTAACTGTAAAGGGTATTAAAGCCATCATCAAGGCACCCGCCGACAACAAACCTGTCGACAAAGCTCAAAAGGCTAATGCAATGATCTTCATTCAAAGACACATCCATGATGCACTGCAGACCGAATACCTCGCTGAAGAGGACCCACGCACCCTCTGGCTTGCTCTGGCTAACTGTTTCGATTACTAGAAAGGCATTTACTTCTCTGAAGCAAGACATGACTGGCAGTATCTTCGCTTCCAAGACTTTAAGTCCGTGAATAAGGACAACTCTAAAGTTTGTAGAATCTGTTCACTGCTGAAATTCTGTAAAGTGGAACTAACCGAATCAAATCTCCTGGAGAATACCTATTCGACATTCATGCCACCAATATTCTCCTGCAGCAAAAATATAGGGTACATAAATTCACCAAATTTTCAGATTTGATCTCTATTTTACTTATCGCTGAAAAGCAAAACCAGCTTTTGATGAAGAATCATCAAGCTCGACCCACTGGTTCGAACGTCGAGCTTGAAACGCATGTGACCAATTCTAGCATCCACAAATGACAAAAGAACTATCCTGGCTGTGGCAATGGGCAGCAAGCCCAACCACCGGCCCAAGGTCAACAGAGTGCTGCACCTAAGGAAGGAAATGTGGCCCAATAGTGTCCACCACTTGACCCTAAGGCCCCAAACTTTAAGAACAAAGGAAAGCTCCCGTTCATTTAGCTTCTACTGAAATGGATATGTGTTATCGATGTGGATCAAGGGATCATTGGTCACGTGTATGCCGAGTTTCCCCTAAGGCTATTGCCAAGTATCATTCTCGTCGTGAGTCTAACCTTGCACTTGTGGATCATCTGGAAGATACTACTACATCAATGGAGATATCGGATTTTTAGGAGGCGTCAACTCCTATGGATGAATAAATTAGACATATTTTTAGGGTGTTTACCCCTATGGCTGAACCTACTAGGAGTGGCCGGCCCCTTCCCCTTATTTTTCTAGGTCTATGGTTTAATTTTGAACAATTTTTCTAAGTTTTTGGAATAATTTGTTTGGTTTTGGTTTGTTTTAAATTATGGATTGTTATGTAATGGATATTATTTCTTGAATTGCTTAATTGAATGAATGAATTATATTTATGCATATGACCAATTCAATCAATTTATTTCTAGGCATGTCTAGTGGGGAAGTTAGTTGTCTGGGAGATAATGCAACCACGCACATCATATTGCGTGAACGACATTATTTATTTTACTAACTTAATACCTAAGAAAGCTCATTTGACAACTCTCTCAGTCCCGTCCAACCTGATTGAAGGATACGAAAAGGCCCGTATCATGTTGTCCAATGGTATTACTTAACCATTAAGGAGGCACTCTATTCTCCACGTTCTGGAAGAACGTTGCTGAGTTTTAGAGATATTCGAGATAATCAATATCATATTGAAACTACTGAAGATAATGGTTCTGAATTTCTTTGTATCGCTTCGTACGAATATGGCCAGAAGCGTATTCACGAGAAGTTGGAATGTCTCCCGAGTGGGTTGTACATCACAACCATTCGCGACATAAAAGCCCACAATGTGGCTGGCCTTATGCCTGAGTTCCAAGACACTTTGTTGCTTTGGCATGACCATTTGGGACATCATGGACGTGACATGATGTGCCGTATCCTCAAATCATCACATGGGCATCAGGTTACCTCTCTATATTGGATTCCTGCCATGCAAAACATGTTCTATAGGGAAGTTGAATACTCAACCCTCACATACAAAGATTATTCATGACCCCCTCTAAATTTCTTCAGATGATTCAAGGGGACATTTGTGGACCTATTCAACCAACATGCGGACCATTTCGATACTTTATAGTGTTGGTTGACACAATAATGCTACAATTTAGCAATAATTATCTACAATTAAAATATTTTCTTTCCAAAATAGTTTTAAATAGTTTTAAATCCCCCAAAATCAAACGTATCGAAACAAGTTTTTCTTTTAGTATGTTAAGAGAAAATAGGATTGGAAATAATATAAATGTACCAATACACAATGTATACAAAATAAAATGTACCAAAATAAAAATAATGTACCAATATTAACAATATGTATCAAATCAAACGTACCAAAATTGCAAATAAATGTACAAATTAATGATTTTTGCAAATTCAAACATACTCGCAAATAATATATAAGTAATGTATTGTACCTAATAATAATTCGTCAACAACTATACTTAAAAAAACAGCAAAAAAAAAAAATTGAAAAAATTACACCGAGCTTTTATGTTGATCACCAACTATTTGAAAAAGAAAAAACCATGTGGAAAAAGGAATAATTTTAAATGTTTGCATAAAAAAAATAAAATAAAAACTGTGATCGAAAAAAGCATATTTGGAGGAAGATAAAATATAGTTTAATTACTAATATCTCCTTAAATAAGAAAAAGTACATCATGCAGATAAAAAGGTAAATTCAAATTTTATTTTAATTTAAAAAAAATAGAGATGACTATAGGTCAAAGTACTTAATCAAAGTTTAAAAAGGCACATATGTTTAATTTAAATGACATAGAAAAACTGTAGGGGGATTCTAATTTCCCCCTTTTTATATTATATTTTTATTGTTTTTCTCCGTTGGTGTCTGTGTGCACCCCAAGACACCATTTGGCATCAATGTAACTATCTCCTACAATGCCACCTATCACTTTACTTACAAGTAATTTCCGTTTCTATGGTGCAATTAGCCCAGAAAATAAAAGGAGTTTCACGTCAGGCACATTTATGATTGCATACTTTTCTTGTTGAGTATTATCTGAAGTTAGACAACTAATAATCTTTATACCTCAACACTAGACCACCACCTAGACTGCTGCTAACATTTTAAAATTACTACTTTTATGCATACAACATTAGTATGATTACTATTGAGATTTGATCATGTGACCATTGGATGAGATTTCAAATTCGATTTGATCAAAATTTGTAGTTTAATTGCTTATAATTGTCCATTTGTTGCGAGTCATAACTTAAAAGGTTTATGACTGTAACCATAATTTTTTTCATTTATTTTTTTGGCAACAAGAATTCGATGATGCCTCGGATTGAGGCAATAAGGTTGGACAAGAATGTGTAGTGGATTATATTGATCAATTTACAACTTATGAGGATATTCAAAGGAAAAGATGTGTGTTAATTACTTTTAGCATTTTACTTCTAAATAAATATGTGTTACATACATATATTCAAAGGAAAAGATGCGTTGATTAGATGGGTTCGTGAATAAGGAAAGCTGAATAATATGATAATTGTTATTATAAGATCTGATTTAGGAGGTGAAGGTAAGATTGTGAGTCACCCTCAACTAACACTTGCTTGTGAAAGAAACGGTACATATCCGCCATACAAGTGTGTTTTAGCATATGGTCAAAGGTCAAATGAGATTGGTTACACACAAAAAACAATCTAGGAGTTCTTGTACAAAAAAAAATGTGGATGTCCATTCTTGTTGAAAGGTGTGAATATTGACGATGAGGACGATTGGAAGGTGTGAACATTTTATCCACCTTTTGTATATTCATCACCTATTCATCTCTTGTTGTTATAATAATCTTGCTGCCCGGACCAAACGATTCATGTTCTATCGCCAATTCTTCTAATTGGTCCACATCATCTATGTCATCAACTAGGACAAGTACCTTCATGCTTCCAAGTCTTTTCTCTATCTCCTTGGTCCCTTCAACAACACTGCTTACCTTGATGTCAGGCTGTTTCAAAATATCTCGAAGAAGTTGTTCTTGCACACCACCCATATTTTTCTTTTTACTCATCACCTCTTCAAGGTAACATTGACCATTGAAACTATGCGGATATTTGTTACAAATGGCTCTCGCAAACGTTGTTTTGCCTATACCATCCATACCAGAAATTCCAATTATTTGAACATTAAGTGAACCTCCAACATCTAACTCCAACATCTAAGTGTTGAGTATTGAAGTCTTGCACTTGAAAAGCTATTCCAATTGAGCGCTTGGCTTCTTTTGAGTTTGTGATTTTCAGTAGTCCCTTGATGTCTCCAATAATTTTCTCGATAAACAATCCTTCACGTCTAACAATTAAAATTCAAAATTATATAAAAGTAAGATTCATCATGCAACTGCAAGATTTATATGAACTAAATGCCTCATTCATCATGATTAGATATTTTGATATCGAAAACGTTTGGAATAAATTAGATTTGACCGAGGTGAATAGTTAAGCTCAATTCAACCATGCTTCTGAAATGCATTATAACCGTATAAATAGACATGCTTAATAGTTAATTGGATTGCTCCTGGTGAAAAAATGTAAAGGATTCGCCCTTCACGCATTACCATCAAATCAAGCATGTGACATGTGTTTCCCATGCTTCATTTTAATGAAAATTCTCATACAATTAGGCATAAATGATCCATATTTCACATTTTGTTAAATTCAGATACTAACACTCAACGTTTTTTTTTTCTTTCCCCTAAAGACGTATAAAGTCAAAGTCTGATTATAATCTCCTTATTTTTGGTGGACTAGTGAGTCTTAGTAAATTGAAAGGAAGAATAAAAAATAAAAAAATTTAAAGTAAACAAAAAGTAGTACCCGTCTGCAGTGGTTTTGAGATTCCGGCCACTCAAATCTGCAGAAGCCTTAAGATCCTTTCTCCACTGCTTGACTTCATTTGGATCTTCATTCCTTTTGTGCTTCTGAAATGCTTTCGAAAAACTACCATTCTGTTTCCTGACTTGAGAAGGGTCAACGTTGTAGAATATTGGATAGACTATTTTCCCCTTTTGAACTTCTCGGCACCTCATGATCTTCGACAGCTCCCTCAGGCACCATCGGGACTCCGCGTACCTCTTCGAGAAGATGATGACGGCGATCCTCGACTCTTCGATTTGTCGGTAAAGTTCACTCTGTATATTTTTTCCCATTCTGAGCTGGTAGTCTATAAACGTGTTGATTCCGGCATTGCGTAACGCAATGGAGAGGTGGTCTGTGAAGGTATTGCGTGTGTCGTCGCCTCTAAAGCTCAGGAACACCTCGTACTTCCAGCTGTTTGAGCGCCTCGAGGGAGACGAAGAGGAGGCAGCGGCTCGATGGGCAAAGTTGTTAATACCCTTTGCAGCCCTTTGAACGCCGGCTCGATGGGTGGAGTTGCTGGTACCCATTGCAGCCTGTAGAAGAGCAGCTTGACTTTCAAATACCTAAAGTCAAGTCTTTCCCAAGATTACACTGCGTAGCGGCCTTTTAAAATTTTTTGCATTGGTCAATGATGTCACTGAGTACGCGTTATTGCTATTCCTCCCATAGTTTAATTTGTATAAATGTTACTATCAAATTTTAGAAAACAAATTTGTATAAATGCTTTACGAATTATGAAGCAATTTCCTTTTTTGTATTTATTGAGAAAACTGTAGCCCAACTTTGACCAGTTTCATGTCTGTTATTGTATTTTAATGATGATTTATATGACAAGTTGAAAAAAAAAAGTACGTAATTTCATATGACATTTAAAAAAAAAAAAAAATCATGTTCTCAATTGTAGAACATAACTCTAACCATTTATTGCTGAAACATGTTAATCCAGACGATGATACGCTTGTTAGTTCTATCTCTGCTTGTGCTCAGTTTTTATTTTGGACTTGGAAGTTGTGGGCACGGTGTTGCTGTTAGAAACGGATTCAACTCTGATGGACCTTTAACTAATGCATTGGTGACGGGTTCTGTCAAAACCGCTGCTAGCTTGTTCCGGTTGCGGAGAAAAATGTTATTTCTTGTTGCTCTATGATTGCCTCTTTCACAGCAAGAACACTTACATCTATGATAGGTGAAGAGAGAAATTTCCATGACATGAGTGGTTTATAGAACACTCATGGCTCAAGCCACCCCCTAAGATATGTCTCTAATTAATGGTGTGTAAAGACACATTTACATGTAAATTTCTCTAATGTCACAGATCAAATTGAAAATCATTAATTTATATTTGATAAGATGATAAGTTACTTATGTTTAATTAAGGACCCGTGACATTACTTCTCTAGAAAGTGCTTAAGCTAGAAGTGCTTCTATTATAACCACATTGAAATTTTTATTAGAAACTCAAGTACATTCTAAAAAACCACTCAAGGATGCTTTTCGAAAGGGAAAAAAAAATGGCGTATGCTTCTGCATGAACCGCTTTTTAGAGGAAAAATGACATGATTGGGTGAGATTTATAAACAAATTGCTTCGTGCTTCATAATTACTTGGCAGTTTGTAGTAAATGTCTATGTACCTTCCTTACAATTCTCTTACCTTCAATTCACTGTTGTTTCTTCATCCTCAAAGCTTTCAATATTGAGATCAAACCTTAATATTTTGCAGACCTCATCAGATGAATGATTGCTTAACTTTGTACCGTCATCAGTGTCGTCATCAAACTCATATGGTATAGTCTAATAGTCCTCCTCATCAGACTCACATGGTACACGCTCATGGTCCACATTTTTTTTAATTTCGGAGGTCAACCTGTTCCCATCCTACAAAATTTACTCTTGTTTTCTTCAACTTAATTTGATGATCATCCTCTGTTCCAAAAAATTTTGCATGCACACGAACCTTGTCGCCACTTTTCAGATTGAACTTTCCGTTTGAAAGACTTCCCAGCCAAAGATAATCTTCATGGGAATCAATTATGGTGGCATCTGTTCGCCAGATGGAAAATTAAATCCGCTGGGTATGATTAACCACATCAATGCATAGAGACCCACTACACTGGGATGGTCCGAAGAATAATCGATGCACACAGCCAAACCCTCCTATATAATCAAAACTTGGCAGCACTTCAAATTTGACATTTTCTCCCTCTCACATGACATAGGTTAACCATTAAGGAATAACATTTCAAGAGCGACAAATTCCACCAAAATCCATCCCCCACCTTCCATTTCTACAACACGGCGTGCAAAGTTTTTATAAGCGACAATACGACAAGGGGGGGAGAGAGAGAGAGGGAGAGAGAGGCTGTCATGCAACAAAATATAAAAACTCATATAGGACAATTAGGACAATTATGACTCATTGTAATCTTACAAGAGTAAGGTTTTTGTCTATCCTGCTAGTATAAATAAAGGTATAATAAGGTGATACAAAACACGCATCATAATTAAATCACTCTCTGCTCTCTCTCTCTCTAATCCTTTAGATAGTTCAATCAAATGGGACTATAACAATTTATTATTTTTCTTTTGATTTGTTTATTATTCTGTTTTCTAGACTATCTTGATGGAAGGCCTTTGGGTTTTATATTGGGCCAGAAAATCCTTTTGGTGTTCGGACCCAATTAGTGTGCATTTTATGGGCCAAGAACTAAGGTCATCTCCAACTGACCCGGCCAAAGGGTCATAGGGCTAAAAATAACTCAGAATGACACGAAAACCATCTCCAATCAAGGACTAGGCGAAAGGGCTTGTGGGCCCCACCGGGCCAAAACCCCAAAATCAGGCTAGTAGGCTGGCCATTTCCAGCCAACCTTCCAGAGCTAGAATGTCAAGCTTGACATTTTGCTAGCCCTCCAGCTTAGCCTATTTGAATACCAACAGTTGCCGTTAGGTTATCGTTGGAATTTGAATTTTTTTTGGACGAATTTTTTTACCTATAAATACCTAAGTCATTCCTACACAATTTCTCACATACTTTTCACTTTAGCGTTACTCACTTTAGCGACATGTATCACTCAAAATCCTATCCGAAAAATTATTAAGATTACATAAAGTTAAGAAATCTGGAGAGTTACTCACGTTACCAACACATGTCACTCGAAATCCTATAGAAAAAATTATTGAGATTATATAAAAATAAGAAATCTGAAGGCTTATTCATTTGGCGATAAGTGACACTCAAAATATGTCTAAAAACCTTATTTTAATATGGTGGTTTAATTTAATTAACCATATTAATTCAATTAAAATAATAAATTATGTTTGCCCTATGACCCATTGGCCCTCTCGGTTGGAGATGATTTTTTGTTAAAGGGCTATATTTGGCTTATAGCCCTTTGGCCCCTCGGTTGGAGATGATATAAAATATGGCATGACATTGTTCATTAAAATATAATTTCTTGGGAGCTATAGAAATAAAGGGAGCCTTTTGGCCCTCATTTGGTTAAAGATGGTCTAAAAGAAAGATGGTCTTATTATTCCGTAAGGTGGTTCGACCTGAACTGAACTATTTCAATCAATGTGAGAGTCATGGTGGTCGGGACTTTCAGTTGTCACCGTCTTAACATATCCATCCCAAGCAATCTTATAATTAAAAAAATTTCATCTGTTTTTTGCGTGGCTGTCAGCCGTTACTAGTAAAAAATGAGGACCAATGCTCCAGCTTATCTTTTGCGATGTCTCAAATCTAGCATGAATGGTTGTCTATTTTAATTTTTTTCGTCGTTTGAATTATTAATTTGAGACATCGTCACTTTGATCTCCTTGTCTTATGCACAACAGTACAAATCATTCTCGATAAACAGGCTCTTAGGAAGAAAAACTAGTGAGGTATATCAAACGCTATGCCCTTTGAAAGAAAATACAAGTTATTCGAGTTAACTGACTACAATGGCCCACTGTGTCTCCGCAACTGCAGGGCTGCAGAGGCCCCCGTTGTGGGGTTGTATTGGAGTAGATCCAAGAAAATTGAAGCAAAGACCAAAACCCTACATATAACCATTACATCTGAAATATTGAAGACTTGAAAGTTCCTAATTAACGAAAGAATGCAATGGTTGCTTTTTATTTTTTGATCTGGGTGCAATATGCCACCCTAACCCGAGAGGGCTCGAGGCGTGCTTAATGTGATCTCAGTATGAGGTGATAATGAATCTCTCACCGTCTCGACTTAAATCCCCATACAACCATTCACTTCAATACCGATTCTTATTTTTCTTTTGTTCTAAAAAGAATACATACCACAGTAAACACCTTTACCCCCACAAAATATACACAACCTCCTCTTTCGTTTATTCCTCTCATTGCAAATCTAATTACTATTTCCTACCATGGATCAATCACTAGCCGGTTTACCGGAAAATAAACTTTACCACCGGTTAGACTTTAATCGTTGCTCCGGTTGAGTTTCAGTGCAGTCTGTCAAATTAAAACATGATCATGTTGATGAGCAAGGGTACTGGAAAAGGAAAGTGAAAGTCGAGGAAAACGAACAAGAGCACCATGACTCAGTTCTGAAATGTACCGTGTTAAGAAGCCTGAGAGCAGCAGGGCGGGTAAATTTTCGAGCAAAAAGAAAGCAACGAGATGGTTTTCCCTTGCTGCTACACCATTCTCTCCGGTATTCAGTCTCGTAGTAGACATTATCTATCTCCTGAACATAAATTCATCAAATTACATTAGGAATCTGATAGTCTCTGTAAGTTAACTTTCCAAATCAGCTGCAAAGTTACGATTAAATTCAAACGACGTTCCAGAAAAATCTCTACTGATATCAACGATTAGACCATTGCAAGAGTTTAACGGTCTCAAAACTTGTGAAAGAAGAGAAACATTTGGATTCCATTAGTCTCATATAATTTCTTGTGAAAAATTAGTGAATGCACAGGTTGAAAACTTTGTTGGACAACCGTGCCGTTTCTGTCAACTTGACTGTATTATTTTCCTGCCATTAAGCCAGTAGTAGAGTAACTTTGTGCCTGATAACTACCCCTAAAAAGTTTCTTAATGACTTGGATGGTTTAATCTAATAGTTAGAAATGAGATCCGTCATCTTGTCATTTATCCAACCTCTACTGTATAAATTGCTAATGAATGTCTTGCGGCCGTGTCAAATATACACATACTAGCCGGACAAGAAAAATATATACATACCTTTATCGATTCAATAAGCGTGGGAGTAGCATCTGAATATTTGTAAGTCAAAGGGTGCCATCCACGGCGTTCACGGTCTCTAGAGGATGATAAATCCCATGACGTGTGTGTCAGTGATCTACGTGTGAGTTCTCCTTCAAGGCCTTCTTGCTGAAAATCGAAATATAGCTTTCTTACAGAGCTAAACTATTATGGCGATGAAAGAGATACCATCACCGCTGTTTGAGCTTTCCAAAAGAAAGAAAATTTATCTTACAGCCAGTAATGTCTGAACATAATGCTCGTCCGGAATGCAATTGTGCTCCTTGGATGTATCAGCGGGCTGCAAGATTGCATAAATTATCAGTAGTAGTGTTGGTGCCATACTGCTTTGACCATGAAGCTGATTTCGTAGTTGAATAAAAGTTCAATTGTCTCAAAGACGAATAAGGGTACTTACAATGGGACGATCCCGCCAAAACTCAGGTAGCGATTTTCTCTGCACGATGCCACACATAGAACATGTCAAATACGAGGAAAAAAAAAAACAAAAGCAGCAAAAAAAATTTCCAAGGGAGCAACTTGATGAGATTACAAAGAAAAGAAAAACGGGGTAATGTCAGCATAGCCGAATTACCTTGCAGTGCAATTGAAAAGCTGTATCTGCAAATGGTCATACAACAATTAAAAGCCGAATTACCTTGCAGTGCAACTGAAACATAGGAAGGACTGTATCGTCTTTCACTACAACCTCGGCATGCTTCCTGGTCAAAACAGTCCACTGCAGCGGGAAAAAGAAAATGACAAGACTAAGATGAACTGTAGGGAACTTGCATGGTAGAAGTAAGAAGCACTTATTAGGTTTTCTATTTAGTGGTGCAATGAAATTCAAGGGGCAATCAATTCATCATGCCAACCCGTACCTGTGATCCTTTTCTCCAGTTATGGACAGGAATTGCAGGATACATTTTTGGATTATAGCGGCCCTCTTTCGTATCAGCAAAGCTGCTCCCAAAAATTAATGGTTAAATATGCTTTCAAAACTGTCCGTCATAAGTACGACACAAAGATATAGATTGTACGAATCTTTAGGAGATAACATAAAATGATTCATTATGAAGTAGATTCACATCGAGATGCAGGTCGCTAATGATATGTGTACACTCTGAAGATGAAACCGAAATGGCCCCTCTATTGATTATATAGAATGCAGATACCGACTGATGACTGCAGACCACAGACAAGCGATTCTTTCAAACATACACAACGACGATAATAATAATACATATTTGATGTGGTTTATTCACCTGTCTACGAAACTGGTTCTCTCTGACATGATGTAGTCATATATATAGCTGAAATTGTAGAGGGGAATGCAGCTGAAAAGAGATTGAGTAACTGAGATATTGTTAGATGATAAAAAATCACAAAATTTTATGAGAAAGAAACTAGCAGGCCCCAATTTATGCGACTGCAACCTAAGGGGAAAAAACGTCGAGACAATCTTCACCTATCAGAAACAAAGGCAAAGCGTTGATTGAGAGGATCCTCGAGTGCGTGTCTGAGTAATATACGCTCTGCTTCAATCATGCTTGCTTCTCCCCAATCTACCTGGTATAGAACACAAGAAATAACTATAACATCGCGACGAAAGACAAAAAAATAAAAAAATCATCTTTATTCACATAGTTCAACTGAATCTGTAAGTATACATAAAAGTAAAGTTCACTCAAGTAGCTTGTGGATCAACTCTCTAACTTAACACTTTGAAGTTTTCAAGGGTTTAGGGCATGTTTGGAAGTGCTTTTAAAAAGGCCAAAAGCGCTTTTGGTGAAAATTAACCAATCCTTAGTAAAAGTGCAAGTGAATCATCAGGAAAAACACTTGAAGTGCTTTTGGAACCTAAAACATTTTATGTATAAGCGCTTTCAGTTATTTTAAATCACATTCAAATGAGCCCATTATCTTCCATATGCTCATAAGTCATACCTATGACATATATCCCTTAATTTATCAGTTCGATACGAAGCCGAGAAAACAAATTCAAACTTTTCCAGCTTACAATACACATGTTTAGAATTGTGCTTTTAGCATAGCTGAAAGTGCTTTCTGCCAACTGAGAGATGCTTTTGACAACATTTGGCATTAAGACTTAAAAGTGCTTCTGGGTCATAGAATCACTCCCAAGAGAGGTGCTTCTACAGAGGCACTTCCAAGCGCTTTTTTAAGAAGCACTTCCACTTGGAGTTTGAATTAAAATTTCTAGTGTTCCAAAATAAAGTGCATTTTGAAAAAACGCTTCTGATACACATGACATTGTATCTAATAAAAGCGCTATTAGAAAAAGCGCTTATGATACACATATGACATTGCATTTCCAAATTAAGAATTCAAGTTAGGAAATAGAACAGTAACTCCCACCTGTATACTATCATTGACTTGACGATTCAAGAAAAAAACTGATCTTGTGGTGGCCTTGTTGAACAGAAACCCCGGCCTTGAGTGAACATAAATCGAAAACCTACTCTCCCCTCCCTGCAACCAAAAATAAGAACAACAAAAACTCCATCTTTAATACAAAATGCCAACTTAATTACACTCCTAATCACTCTATTAGATCCAAAAACAAGTAATTAACTACTTAATTACCTGAAAGAAAACATCCCAAAGAACGTCTAACGGAATGCGATTGCGAGCGATGAACAAGAAGGCGATCTTAGGCCGTTGATTTTGCTGAGAATTTCGCAACGAAACGAGGGTCATAATCCGACTGTAGCGAGTGTGCATCAGCAGCACCAACGCCCCGAAGCAGAGCCCCACCAGAATCAAAGCCAAAAGCTTCCTCTTCCATTTTTGCTGCGCTTTCTGCGGACCCGCCTTCCGCTTCATTACTCACTCAATTAATAAGCTGCTTTTGCATTAAGCACTTTCTCAGCTCCCAAAACGGAAAGCTTCAGAAGTAGCTCACGCTCTCATCTCTCTCTGTTTCACGTGAAACCCAGAAGCCAGATCCACTTCCTTCAATCTCTGGATTCTGGGATTTCTGCGGCGGTAGAGGATTTGCAGCTTAAGCTTAATTAAGCTGCTTAAAGCTTAAAGCTCGAAACTTTGCAGGGATTTTCAGAGACCCAGAAGAAGTAGAAGTAGAGATTAAGCAGAATAAAGAGAGTGGGGGTTGGGGTTCCAATTTCGTAATATTTTTAACTTAAAGTTCGTTGTCGTGAAGTTGGGACTTGGGAAGTGTTCATAAGTTAGTTGAGAGCATCCCCACCGTGGGGTTTAGCTCGGGGGACGGGCTCCAAAACGGAGGCCCGAGTGAAGGTGGACCAGCTCCAGCGTTGGGAAGCCGGGGGGAAGGGGAAGGCCCGAGGGCCAGGCCCGTGAGGAATCGACAGGCCTTGAGCCCGGGGTGGGAGTGACGCCATGCTGACGCCAGCGTGGCGTCAGCCTATTATTTTATTTTTTTTGTGTCAGGCGCGTGCACCCCACCCGCGCGTGGGGGCGCGTCCTGACACATTAATCAGAAAAAAAAAAATGTTTGTCTGTTACCGTTGGGAAGCCACGTGGCTTCCCACGGTACGTTAGATCGTAACGGTCACTTAATGTGGACCGTTAGATCTCAACGGTAAAAAATTTTCAAACTGTCAGATTTAATATCCACCGTTCGATCTGAGATCAACGGTGGATATTAAAATGCTTTAAAAATTAAAAAATAAATGAAAAAATAGTTTTAAAAATATGAAAAGTTACCGTTGTGACACGTGGCACAATCTGGAGCGTTGGAATTCAAATTTTTTTATATCCAACGGCAGAGATTAATTAATTGAATAAAAATTCAAAAAAAAATGTAAAAAATTCAAAAAAATTCAAAAAAAAATCTGAAAAAAATTGTAAAAAAAATTGTTTTTACTTTTCTATAAATACCTTCTCATTATCATCTACCTTCACAATAATTTCATATTTTCTCAACCACTTTCAATCACATTCCTTTCTTTGTCTCAAAGTTTGAATCAATTTTTTTTCAACAAAATGACCACTGGTGCAGGTACGAATTGGTCGCTTATTGAAGATGTTGCGTTGTGTACTAGCTGGGTTGAAGTTACTCATAGTTCGCTTACGGGTAATGAGATGCAGTTAAGAGAAATGTGGAGTCTTATTCATACCAATTATCTTGAGAAAATTGGTGGGAAAAGAACCAAAGAATCGATGTCCAGTCGTTGGAAATTACTTAGCCAATCGTTTAGTACGTGGAGAGACGCTTTGGCACAAGCTAGTAATAATATTCGAAGTGGGGAAAATTACTCGGATATGGTAACAAGATATTATTATTTATTGTTTGTATTCTTTATTTGTTACGTACAAAATTTATTATTTATTGTTACTTATTTGTTACATTATAATTATGTTGTTTGTTACATTATAATTATGTTATTGTTACTTATTTGTTACATTTATTTGTTACATTATAATTATGTTGTTTGTATTATTTATTTGTTACTTATTTTCATTAAAATTAATGTATATATATATATATATATATTTGTTAATTATTTTCATTATTTACTAAACTTGAAGCCTTCTTATTTGCTTTGTTACTTATTTTCATTATCTTTGTTACTTATATATATATATATATATATATGTATATATTTGCTAGTTATTTATTTTCATTATAATTATTTATTTGTTACTTATTTTTATTGTGTAGGAACTTCAAGCACAAGCTTGGTATGCTGCCAAAACCAAAGGCAAAAATAAATCATTCAACCGGTGGGAATGTTGGAATATTGTCAAAGATTGTCCTAAATTTAGAGTTGTGCCAGTTGGTCCAGAAGTGCACATGAACAGCACCCCTCTACACTCTACACCCGATCATGTTCATGAAGATGATGCAGAAGAAGTGCCCGAAACGCCCCTCCCTGAACAAGCGTCGGGTTCGACCCGTTTTCCAATTAGGCCTCAAGGTAAGAAGGCTACAAAGAGAAAAGGGAGTGCTTCCAAGAACGATTATGCAAAGTTCATGGAAGAACTTACTCGCCAAGGTGAATTGACTTTGGCGAGGGAACTGGCGAAAGATGAGGCTGATAAGGCTGATAAGGCATCAAAAGCAGCAGCTGTTGAGAGAGAATTTTATGCTAATGAGAGAGAAAGAGAGCTACTTAGGCAAGAAAGGGAACATGTTAGAGAAGAAAGACGAGCTCAACAAGATCGTGAGATTATGAACATGTCTTTAGAAGGGAAGTCTCCAAATTCTAAATTTTTTTGGAAGTCAGAGAAAGCGGACGTGGTGCGAAGGAGGCGTGCAAGAGAAACAATAGCAAGCCAAGGTGGTTCTAGCACCGCAAGAGAAGATCATCCTAGCAGCACAAATTGGTTAAGTGATGATGAATAGAGTACTTTTTGTAATCGGAGCCCATAATTTTCCAATCACTTTGGGTTGTAATTTATTATTTATGTTGTTTCCATGTTCATGAATATTTATTCAAATTAATTTGGTAAGTTATTTATATTAAGAATTAATTTGGTAAGTTATTTATATTAAGAATTAATTTGGTAAGTTATTTAATTTGGTAAGTTATTTATATTAAGAATTAATTTGGTAAGTTATTTAATTTGGTAAGTTATTTATACTAAGAATTACATAAACATAAACATAAAAAAATTACATAAACATACTAAGAATTACATATACTAAGAATTACATAAACATACCAAATAATAAAACACACCAAATAAAATAACATAAACATACCAAATAAATTAACATAAACATAAACACACTAAAATGAACTTAATTATCCTCAGCTTGTTTCAATGCCCACTGGTGCTCTATCAAGTCAATTTGTCGGGCATTGTGCATGTCTGGCATTTGAAATGCAGTATATCGTTGAATGAGCCTTTCATTGTAACGTCCATCCCTTTGTAATGGCTCATGTTGCACGGGGTCATCGGTGGCGTCATGAGCACAATATATACGTGTTCTTGAATTGTTCATCGGGTCTGGCTCATATTCATCAACAGCTTCATAATCGTACTCATCTTCCACAATCATGTTGTGAAGAATGATGCACGTCATCATGATGGATCGAAGCGACTCTACATCAAACAATCTGGCCGCACCCCTGACGATCGCCCAGCGAGCTTGGAGGATACCAAAACAACGCTCCACATCCTTCCTGCACCCCTCTTGACAGCTTGCAAAGTGTTTTTCCTTCGCACTCCGCGGACGTGGCACTGTTTTGACAAATGTTGACCAGCGCGGGTAGATGCCGTCAGCTAGGTAGTATGGCCCGTCGTACATACGTCCGTTGACCTCATATGTAACTTTTGGTGCCTTTCCTTGCAGGACATCGTTGAACACTGGGGATTGGGCAAGGACGTTGATGTCATTTTGAGCTCCCGGGACCCCGAAAAAGGCGTGCCAAATCCATGTATCAAAAGATGCCACCGCCTCCAGAATGATACTTTTTTCCCCTTTTCTGTCCCCGTAAGCACCTTGCCATGCACTTGGACAGTTTTTCCACGTCCAGTGCATACAATCAATGCTTCCAATCATCCCAGGAAAGCCACGCATCTCCGCCTTCTTTAACAGCCGCTCCAAGTCCATGTGTGTGGGTTTGCGGAGGTACTCAGCGGTATAGATAGATTCGATTGCTCCGCAAAACCTCATCAGGGACTCAAGAATGGTTGATTGCCCCATCCTCGTTATCTCATCCACTTGGTCTGCAGATGCTCCATATGCAAGCATCCGCAAGGCAGCAGTAATTTTTTGCTCCGGCAGTAGACCCATAGCACCAAAAGCATCTTTTTTTTGCACAAAATAAGAATCATGGTTGCAAACAGCAATCATGATTTTGTTGAACAAATGTCGTTCCATTCTAAAACGACGTCTAAAGTACGTATCAGGGAATGCACTATTAGGAACAAAATAATCATCCAAGAGTTCCATACCTCGTCGTTGCCTGCTTCTATCAATGTTTCCGGAACGCCTGGGCCTGCAGATCTGAGCTGCAGCTTGGATGACTCGACGGGAATGTGAGGCTCTGCCCCTTCTTACGTCGTCATCTCTCATTTGACGCTCCTCATCTTCTTCCCTCTCATTTCTTACCCGCTGCTGATTGAACATTGATTCTGATTGGTTAAACAAGTCTTCCTCTTCCTGATTCAATTCCCACATCATCCTTGACGAAGAAGAAGAAGACATTGAAAGAAAGAAACAGAAACTATGAATATTGAAACTAATTTTTGTGAATAAGGAAGCAGAAATTATGAATAATGATAGAGATTTTGAGAATTTTGGTGTGAGATTTCTGAAGATGGAAGGTGGATTATATAGAGGATTCAGAAAGGATTAGGTTCTGCATAATGCCACGTGGCATGCCGTCATTCGTTAAAAATCTGATGGAAATCTATCATCCAAGATTGTTAACAGATTATGACACGTGGCATGCCGTCATTCGTTTAAAATCTGATGGAAATCTATCCTCAAAGATTGTGAACCGATTATGACACGTGGCGCGACGTGATTGGTTAATAATCTTATCAGAAATCCATATTATAATTATTTATTTTGTATTATTTAATAATACTTAGGATAATGACACGTGGCGCACCGACAACGATTAAAAATCTTATCCGATATTACATTTAAAATTATTTTGTATTAATTTTATAAATAAAAAAAAAACTAATATTTTATTGCCTATTGCCAGGGCTATAGAAGTGTAACGGTGGAGATGCAAAATCTATTGCCAGGGCTACTTACTGTTCATTAAGGGCAATTACTGTTCATTAGGTGGATTGAATAGTGAATTGCCAGGGGGGAGGGCTCCAACGCTGGAGTTGCTCTGAGAGAGTGGCGTGCGATGTGGGGATAGAATAAGAACCCTTTTGTGCGCCTTTTTCTTTTGTAACAGTTTTTCGACTTTCCGGACAGTAAAATGCTGATTTGGGCAAAGATTATGTGTATTTACTCTTTTATCTGTGCCTAAATTGTGGACTGTTTTTCCAGCAATTGAGTTTTGGAACGGACAGATAATCTAGACCGTTCAAGAGAGATCTAGCGGTTTAAAGGCTTGACTTGGTTTGTACTTATTCAATATTGAATTGTAGTTTTTTTATTTAAAAAATAGACCAGATGATGGTTTCGTCACGTTAGTTTTCTCTTTCGAGGGCTAAGAAGACTCACAAAGGTATTTCAGCTACCTATGACCACCGTCGGACGATTCTCCACCGTTAAAAATCGAATCTAGAACGTACTGTGTAGAATATAGGTTTAGAATTCGTCTTCAACTACTAAACCAACTCTGTGATGATGAATAGTGAACTGAAGTTTATTGCAACTTGTAATGATTGCAAATGACAACACTACGTAGTGAAGGTTTCAGTTACATATCTTTTAATTCATGCATACTATCATTGACTTGACGACTCGGAAAAAAAAAAAAAAAAAAAAGCGATCTTGTGGTGGTCTTGTTGAACAGAAAAACCGGCCTCGAGTGAACATAAAAAGTTATAATTTAAGATAATAAACAAAGTGGGAAATGCAGTATGATTATTAGGGTTTGTGTAAATGAATATTTGGTTGGTGACGGTGAAAGAAACATATCAACTAACAACCAAAAGTTATTAATATCAATTATGAATTATTTGGTGAGGGTTCATCATATGCATTAATAACATTAGGCACATGCTGCATTTGTTAAATGTAAGCAATTGACCTGCTAATAAGTTAATCTGGAAAAAAAAAATTGTAGCTCAATTTGTTAAAAGCATTTAATTTTACATATGAGATTTCAAGTTCGAATCTCTTAAAATGAATGGTTTTTTCCTTTGATAAGATGAAAAGGCAAAAGTATATTATAATTATAAATTCTTCTATAAAAAAAAGGGATCAACTGGTGATTTCGTCACGACAGTCCATCTTCCGGGGCCTGAAAAACTCACAGAGACATTTCTATCTTCCTCTGGCCACTATTTTGTGATTCAATAGTGCCAAGAATCAAACCCATGACATACTGTTAATATGAGTCTGAAATTCGTTTCAAATCAGCGAGTCACTTTGTGATGGTATTTCAAATTATAAATGACGTGGTCCTTTTGGTGTTTCTTTGACACCCACTTATTGTCACGAGCCCAATAATAATCGGGCTTGGGCTCTATGGGCCAAGAGGTATCTCCAGGTCCAGGAATGTCCCTCTCAGTTGAAGGAATAACAACGACGTCGTCCCGCTCATCGATAAGAGAACCGTTGAAGCTCGGCTCTTCGCCGCCAAAAGATGTCGATTAGGTCGGTATCCACCCGCCCCCAATTTACCGCCAAAAGGTACAAGTCTCAAATCCCTCCATTTTTTCTTCCGAATCCGAATCCGCATCGTCTTTTGTGTTTTTACAATTTTGTTTTTCTGTGTTTGTCAAATCGAAGCTCGCCGGCGAGCGAAATTGGAGCAAGCCCAAGCTGCGCAGTCCTCAACTTCTCGAATTTGCAGAGAGGCCCCTCAAGAAATGGAAATTTGAGCAGAAGGTTGTGCAGGGGTAGCGCCAATGGAGGATTCGGACAGAACCCTCACGGGGTCTGTGACGGAGACGGGGTCATCATCGTCGACCATGGTTCGCGCCGCAAGGAATCAAATCTCATGCTAAGTAAGCTAATCAAATATTTGAGATTACGGATTGAAATCGCAATTTTTCTTTTGATTATTGTAAAAAGTTTGGATTTTTAAGATTGTTAATAGGAAATTGAACTGTATGAATTTTTTCAGATGAGTTCGTGAGCATGTTTAGAGAGCGAACTGGGTACCCAGTTGTGGTGGCAGCTCATATGGTACAATAATTAATTAATTTTTGTAATTAACTTTTATATTTTTAGGTGAATGTTGACAATGCGTTTTTTGATGCTCTAATGTTGGTCGAATTCTCATTTTGTGGATAAATTTTCGATGAGTAGGAGTTGGCGGAACCATCAATTCGGGATGCATTCAGTTCATGCGTTGAACAAGGGGCGAATCGTGTTGTTGTGAGCCCGTTTTTCCTCTCACCTGGTAGGCATTGGAATACGGTAGCTCAACTGACAATTAATATCGACGGGGTATTGTTTTTAATAGCTCACTCTACGAATGGTCTAGAAAACACGGTGATTGAATGGATTAGAGCGTTTTATTTTACAGGATATTCCGTCCCTGACAGCTGAAGCTGCAAAGGAGCATCCTGGTGTATCTCATATCGTAACTGCGCCTCTTGGCCTCCATCATCTACTCGTGGTATGACTATGGGATTTCCTCAGTTGTCAGTTTTTTCTTTGCCTACACGTCACAGAATTTCTCGAGCTGTGGTGAATTTATGTTGATGCTTAAATTGATGGTTGAATGTAGTTTTAGAAACAGATAGATTTAGGTAGGAAGATTGTGCTTGTTATAAATCGCTCAACTATGTTTTTGCTATACTCGATGTGCATTTCAACTGTATTACAGTAATGTGCTTTCATTCAAAGTCATGCAAGGTCTCTGGTTGCAGGATGTTTTGAATGATAGGATCAATCACTGCATAAGCCATGTTGCTGGAGATGCAGAGGAGTGCGCCGTTTGTGCTGGAACAAACAAATGCCAGCTCCATTGATTTATGCAGAGCTCACAGCAAAATATTATGGCGCTCATAATCATGGGACCATTTCAGCTTTAAAACCAGGAGATTGATCCTCTAACGAAGCGATTGTTGTGGTTAGGATTTTAAGGGCGTGTGGCTTGCTTTGGAGGACCAGGATTCACACGACGATCCCCCAATTCCCAAATATTTGGAACAGGGCTTTTCTACTTATTGATTGCTCGATGGATGGCAAGTCGATATTTTCATGGCAGCGGAGGTATGCTCTTGTGACGTAGAAGGAAATGAGGGGATATCGCAGGTATTATCTTAGGACCTCAAGTACCAATCCTGTATCATACATTTTGCAGATCAATCTGCATGTGTTGAAGGCTAATCTTCGTAAATATTTTCAATTGTATATGTAAAATTTTTTAGTTGCAATAATATGAAAGGTAATTGCAAAAGCCATCCAGCCTATTGTAGTCTTATTTACTACTTTTAGAACAACAATCTAACTATATATTACAAAGCCTTTTAGTCAAATTTTTGCTTGCTTCATGGAACTTGAGGCTCGAATCAATTTCGAGAATGCTATTGGAGCAAGTGATACTGGTTTGTTTCAGTTTCTTGTCCGTTGAGACGATCGCCATAGCCATAGGAATGGCCGCAGAACATTCCACCCCACTGAGGGAAGTAGATGAGGGAGACTGGGAGAGTGCACACAAGCATCATCACACCCATCAGAGAAATGCTCGTCTGCTTGGAGAATTCCGTGCCTGAAAACAACAGCAGCTGGGTTACCACCGCCCCCATCGTCCCTCCGCCGCCTGTGATCCCTGATACCACTCCCAGTGACCTGCATAAGTAAACAGAGATGTTTACATGCTAACTATGCATGCAAACTGAAGGAATTATAGTTGATTCAAACCTACGTCAGAGCACTATAATTAGTCATAGTATAGCTAGCTAGTCACACTCCAACAGAGTTATGCTAGGATCAGTCGTAATTCTCGTGTTTATTGGTTTTTGGCTTGTTAATACGAGATGATTGTTGGTGCTGATGGTGCATGTCACCAGCAATCCCCATTAGCACCGATAATCATCGACCACTTAACTACGTTACCGACTGATTTTTGCGTGAGTGATTTCTAACTGTTGGTGTTCATACGTCACCAACTCCCATCAATACCAACAATAATAATCACCGGAAAGAAATCCTTTCTTCATCTCTTCTTCCAAAGTTCAGGGATCAAATAATCCGGATCTTTAAAAATTAGAAAAATTAATGAAAAGAATTTAAAAACTTTGAGTTTTAACGATAAAGATAAAATAAAGGGTAAAGTAAATAGTACCATGATTTACTTTTTAATGTAAAAATATGATTTTTCGTTAAAGTTCCCTTAATATTTTGATCCAACGGCTAAAAATTATTATAGCTTTTAAAAATTCTTACTAATTTCTCTGTTTTTAACCGTTGGAACAAATTTTAAAGGCCTGGATCACTTGATCCCTGGGCTTTGGAGGGAGAGATCCGGAGAATCCGGACCTTCCAAATTTTATCCAACGGCAAAAAATTATCACCTTTTAAAAGTTCAAAACAAATGGATCGTTGGATGAAATTTGAAAGGCTCGAATCACTTAATCTGATGACCTTGATGAAAGAGACATAATCACCCAAACATCGCGTCATCAAGAATAAGTGGTAGAAGTGGGACCAACACAGAGAGGAATATGCCTCGTGGAGTGTCATTTCATCGTTCGTACCTTTTGGACACAAATGGCACCACACCAAACGTAAGGCCGGCGGCAGCTTGTACAAAGACAGAGAATGCACACATGACAAGTATGGACCCCCAAAGCGAGTTGACTCGTCCGAGTAGCAAACACAACAACCCCGCCACCGTCTGCGCCACCCACAACCCCCACAACCTTCCCCTCATCCCGAACCTTCTCGCCAGCCTATCGGAAACCAACCCGCCGCTCGGCCTCGAAAAGAAATTCGCCATTCCGAAGCTCGCCGCTATGATCCCCGCCACCTCAAGATTCACACCAAATCTGTCGTAGAAATACTCAGCTATGATATTATCAGTGGTCAACTCCACCCCAAAACTGAAGGCATAAGTCAACGCCAAAATCCATGCTCTATAATTCTTGGCCCCATTAAAAATAACACTTAACAAGCTCTCTTTAGACTTGTTGTCGACATTCTGAGAGCGTTTGTAGCTCCCAGAAGGTAGGTCTTGGCCAAATGCCAGGACCAATAGGGCAGTCACAGTTTGAAAAATTGCTGGCACGAAGAACGCCAGCCTCCAAGCAGTGGAGGAAGGCACGTTGAATGACATGATGAGAGAATAAATGAGTGGCATGACCATCTGGGTGACGCCGGAGCCCATGTTGGCCCAGCCGGCAGAGAAGCCGTTGGCGAGGCCGACAACGCATCCCGAGAACATGCAGCTCATCCAGAACTGGTTGGCGACGAAGTTGGCGAGGGAGAAGCCAGCGAGAAAGCGGATGGCGATGAAGGAATTGGGGGAGGAGATGAGAGAGGTGGAGAGGATGATGGGGGCCGTGAGAAGGGAGAGGGTGCCGATGGCGATGCGGGGGCCGATGAGGTCGCATATAGGTCCCATGGCAATGCGGGAGACGATGGAGCCGACGAAGGCCGCAGTGCCGGCATAGCCGGTGTCGGTGTCGGTGAGATTGAGGTCGTTGCGGATCACGGCGAGGAGGGGAGGGATGGAGAAGGTGGAGAAGAAGTTGGAGAAGAGGGAGAGCCATGCAAGGTGGAAGGCCAGCATGTGGGGTGGTGCTATTGAAAATAACCTCAACTCTGTGGCCTTTTGATCAGCATCCACTGGTAGTTCAAACATATTACAATGATCTTTTAGTACTTGTTCTTCGTCAGCATCAGCTTCCATTGCGGTGGCGGGGCGGTGGTGGCTGCGGCGGTGGTTGTTAACTATTAATTTGTTTAGTGAATTTTGTGATTTTCAGAATTTTTTTCCTTTCTTTGAAAAGCTTAAGGTAAAGAAGGAAAAGGAGGCAGAAGCATTGCACGCAAATCTTCCTGTCTGACTTTTTTGGTGCTTTAGGTTTAGATGCTGTGTCAAACAAGTTTATAGTTACTGCGCAGAATATGTCGATAACAATCTTATTAGTGGGAGATATTTTCAGCGTGTCGAACACAGCCTGACACATTATATGTTATAATATAATTGGTTTAAATTCTTTTTAAGTTACCAACTATTTGAATTATGATATTTGGTGTATTAAGCAATTTTTTGATATATTAAAAAATTTCTCTATTAATGGCTAATAATTCTATTATATAACTGTTGATATACGTTGATACGCCTTTTACCCACTTTATTATGTGCAAGTATTTTGGTGAGTATTATTATTTTTGCTTGTACTCATCAACAAATATATATATTGGTCATTAGCCGATGTAATAGACCTCTTTTTATGACATTCCAATTTAATAACACAGTAATATATGAAGAGAAATTTATACATACAATTATATTATTATACTGAACTTATAATAACGGTGAACTCGCTATATAACTCATTTCTCTTTCAATTAGTCATATGTATCAATTTGCGGATCAATTTGCTTTCACTAGTTCCAACCTTTGCTTTCAAGTGTTCAATTGAACACTAGTTGGACTTATGTGGACAAAGACAAAAGATGAAGGGGTACGTGTCAAAGGAGAAAATTTTAGGTCGACAGTTTAGACAAATATTTCTTCTCTCTTCTTTCAAATATCACGATAAGGAGAAAATTTTATGTCGACAGTTAATTTAGACAAAATTTCTTTTATATTTAGGTATCACTTGATTGTAATTAAGTACAAAGTCCAATGCAAAGGAATAGTTAAGCACAGGTAAGGTTATTTACATACTTATTTTTACTTCTCATACACCTTCTCAATTTTCAACTGTTAGGTCGTATGAATTGAAGATGATCAAACAAAAGAACGTGAAAGATAAAAATCGATGTCTGAATAACACTTTCCTTAAATACAAAGCCCAGCAAAAACGTTTCATTCTTTTGCGAGTGGGTCAGACATTTCATATAATCTGACTACGGACACAAAAATTGAATGGTAGGAGACAACCATGTGTCGAGTGGTGCGTTTTATCCTCTCAAATGGTGATGGATATTTTCGCCTTTGTTTGGTCAGCCTTGATCTAGATTTATACTCGGGACGGCTCTATATACACATATAGCAAATTTCGTAAGTGCATGCATATGGTCTTTTTTTCCTTTTTCCTTTTTTTTTTTTTTTTTTTTTCTCCGGCAAGGTTGCAACTGCTCTTATTTTCTTACTTAATTTCAGATATACATTTTTTTCATAAAAAGAAACAAGACATAACAACCTTGTAATCTTTCGCAAGGAGCTTCTCGTAACTCAAGTAATTAAAAATATTTATCTGAATACCCGAGATCTTTTAAGTTTGATTTCCCCTCTCTAACACCAAGCGTGCGAAAAGATGAAAAGATGTAAATTGAGTTATAGGATTCCAAGTGAAGGTTAAGGTAAGTTGATCAAAGTAAAAGGTGGATTGAAATGACATTGATGGGGTGGTTATGACTGACAAAAAAAAAAAAAAAGTGTGGAGAAGCATGGATGGAGCTAGAAACATTTTTAGTGAGAGCAACTTCGAATAATGAAATTAAATTAAAATTTTGATACAATGCTATTAACTTAATGTTCAACAACATGATTTTGGGTAATTGGTGTTTAGAATGGTGAAATATAAATCATTAGGTAATGGAAAAAATTACATGGCTCAGAAAGTGTGAGAGAGTAGAAATAATGTAGAACTTCATAGAGTATTTTAAAATAAGTGTTTGAACTGATGCTTCATTTCTAAGTGTATAAATAATTTGGCATATGTTGCCTCCGTCCATGTGAAGAAGAATCAAATCAAATAATGGGGGAAAAGATTACTATTTGGCATTTCCTTTTTTGTAGCATTTACTGTGTGTCCAAATCATGATCTGGAAATTTTCAGTAAATAGAAATTTCCTCACATCACATAACCACGACAAAAGTAACTTGGAAGACCAAAGCACCCTTAATAGCCTTGATAGGGATGGACAAACTTTGTCATGCTGAAAGTAGAATTTAGTGAAGTTGGCTAGAGCAGACAGGCGTGAATAATGCATACGAGTTTGAGTTGTTATTTTGTATAACTCAGATTAGTTAAAATTTGGAATTAAATTCAGATTAATCGCTTTGAAATTGGGTTGGATATGAATATATTGCTTGAATCGATTATGTAACATTTGGAGTTGGATTGAAATGAGGTTTTTAAGTATATCGTTCATAGTGGTAGAGCCAAATTCTTTGTGAGAGAGGGTCTTTCATATATGTATAGATAAAAAATTTCAAAATCTAACATTAACAATTGAAGTAGTCTTCACAAAATTGAAAGACCCATTAAATGTAATAGAGAGAATAAAAAGAAGTGCATAATACAACTAAATGAGAGGTAAAGAGCAGCGTAACTAGTAATTTTGAAATTATAAGAATAAAATTTAAACATATATGATTTGAATTGTTTGACAAAAAAAGGATGGCAAAGAGGATATATAGATGCAAAATAATAATGGACTAGGTTGCTTTAGAAATAACATTAAGTCGATTTTAAAACCTCATCCCTTGAGTTTCACTAAACCACAAAGACAAAATAAACAAAACTGTTAGAAAAATATAAGACACGACATCGTAAACTCAAATTCTTCGCGAGGACAATTCATGTTCTTTCTCATGTCTCATAGCTCTACAAGAGCATGCTTGAGGCTGTTAGAAAATTTTTACACAGTGATCAGGATAATCCGAAACCACTCTGTTCCAGTGGCTTGCATTTATAGATCATCTTTTACAAAAAAAAAAAAAAAAAGGCATATTCAAAACAATTTAAATAATTTTTCAAAATTTACTTATATTTTTACCAAAAATTAATTTCAAAATTTTTTTCTCAAAAACACTTTTAACTATTTTAAAAGTAATTCGAAACATAATCGGTAATGCTACCACATTTTGTCATTGCTTGAACGTTCACGCATTTTGCATCAGTGCGGTTCCAGACCCTTCTCCCGCCAAAAGGCCCAACTCGGACCATATAAAAACCTTTCAACTTCATTTGACAGTCCCCGTTTTCCTTCACCTGCACACTGCAAAGTCCAAACCTCTCTCCATCGCGCGAGAGCCGAAGCTTCGTCCTAATCTCTCTCTCTCTCTCTCTCTCTCTCTCTCTCTTCATGCATTTGGATTGAACTGACCGAGTTTCTGGACCGACGACCAGCTCGGGAGCTGCATTTTCAATCGACAAACCGGTCAGTATATTTTCGAATTTTACTCCAAGAGAATTCCTATATATCGAAATCGTGCTGGTTTCAATTTCGCGACCATTTTTTAACTTCGGATTGTAATTTTGCAGTTTCATGGAATTTTAAAAAATGGAGCTCGATCGAACTAAGAACTTAACTATTTGAATTCATTCTTACATATTTGCTGCGATTTGCTACTGCTGTGGATACATTTTTGGTTTAAGACTTTGAGAACTGATTCTGTTTGCAATTTAATTCGATTTCAAAGATCCGAAGAGGAATTTGAAGAGATTTAACATGTTTATATGCTGCTTGTTATTTGATCGCTGTAACTTTGTTGGATGTATGATTTGTCAAGCGACTTCCAGTAAATTTCTCTTAATTTTGTTTGAAATTCAAGTTTGAGACTTCTAATTTGGTTAATCATTGTCGTTTGATTTTTGGGGAAGTTTCTGGATTCTGTTATGCATTTGAGCCTTTATATACAAATTTCGATTTGAATGGATCTGCACATGCGAGGAATTGAAAATTTATGCGCTTCGATGTCTTTCTTTTGATACTTTGATATGCAAAAAGATATCTAAGAGTGACAAATGCAACTAATTATGTGGATCATAATTTGATGATTCATTTCCTCCACTCGGTGTGTCAGGAGACGAGTTCAACCATGGATTCGTATACACTGAAGTCCATGTCAGATTTGCCTGCTCCCTTTCGATCATCGTTTAATTTTAGGTAATCTTCTTTCCACTGAAGTTCTTAAAGCTCAATTACTGGTATCAGTTTGTTTTAGATGTTTCCGATTGCTGCATATTTCTAACACTGAAGGTGCATAATAGCTTTTGCTTTGAACGTTTTGATATCTGCATGATTTGATTATGTGTATACTATCCACATGGTGTGCAGTGAGTTGTTCTTAAGATGTATTCCATTCCTATGCATGTAGGTACTTCAATTCTCTGCAGAGCGAATGCTTTCCTGTTTGTTTCCACTCAGATACAAACATGGTTGTGTCAGCACCAACTGGGAGTGGTAAAACAGTCATCTTCGAGCTTTGCATTCTGAGGCTCCTTTCACGATTCCTCTCTGAGGATGGGAGGCTTGGTCGTACAAATGGAACTCTCAAAACAGTAAGTTTTTTGATGTCTCGAACTCTCAAAACAGTAAAGTTTTTTTTTTTTTTTTTGTCTCGAACCCAAAGTAGGGTAACAAACATTAGGTAGTACTACAATATATGCGTGGGAGCCTTAGTTTTCTTGATTTGGGCTTTTAATGGAACCACATACACTCTCACTGATTTTCTTTTATATGCCCCCTATTATTAATCTAGTCTTAATTCTCATTCATACGATATGTTCTCTTCTGATTTAGGCTTTGGTGTGCCAGCCAAGTTTTCTTTTGTCCTTTTTCTTATTGGACAATCCATGCTCTTCCATTGTTGCACATGGTCCACTCTTTTGGACTAGAAATTAGCGTAGTCTTTTTCTTGTTTCTTTGAATGAAAGCTTATGCATAGTCTCACTGTGCGGCAGTTAGTTATTCATTCTGTATAACTTATTTCCTTGTGGAATCAAGATCTATATAGCCCCATCAAAGGCTTTAGTCCAGGAGAAGGTTCGTGACTGGAACCAGAAGTTCGGGTCTTGGGGGATAACTTGCTTGGAGCTTACTGGAGATAATGAATCATACAACGTCAGGAATATACAGGAAGCAGACATTATATTAACCACTCCTGAGGTATGTATGAAGATGTATGCTATTGCTACACAAATATATATAGTTAAAACTTAATGATACCAATGGAAATACCCAATCCCTTCAGGTTCCTGCCTTGTCTAACCTGTGTCAACCTGCATTCTCTTCTGGTCTCTCCTTTTTAATCGCCTCAACTTGAATCCAATCCCTCCTTGAGGATCCTGACTTCCATTTGCGTTCATACTTACAAACATATGCTTCTATGTAGTTCCACGTGTATAAATTCTTTATGAGGCAGGTTTCATTCTCAGTTATCACATTTTTTTAAAATGGGCTTTATTACGACACATTAGGAGCATGACTAAATGGATTTTTTTTTCTTCTTTAAATAGAAATTTGATGCAGTAACCAGGTATCGTGCAAAGGATGGTGGAATGAGCTTTTTCAGTGATATAGCACTTCTACTTATTGATGAAGTTCATCTGTTGAATGATCCTCGTGGAGCGGTTTTGGAGGCAATAGTTAGTAGAATAAAAATGCTTGCTCAGAACCCTGAATTAAAATCAAGCTCTCTGGCTCACGTACGTTTCCTGGCTGTGTCTGCTACCATTCCAAATATTGAGGACCTTGGTGAGATTTGCATTCATTGGGGGTTCTGATTGTTAAAAGAAACAGTATGATTACAGTTTATTGTGTTTACTATGTTTGAAAGACTACAAATGATAAATGATTATACAATTACACACTGTAACTGTATGCAAAACCACTACAGCGGAATGGCTCAAGGTTCCGGTCCAGGGAATTAAAAGGTCTCTCAAACTTTAAGTTTATTTCATTAGGATATACTTTACCTTAATTAATATGAGCATCCAGTTATTTATTAATCTATCTGATGTAACTTTAGGTTTGGAGAAGAGATGAGGCCTGTAAAGTTGACAACAAAAGTTTTTGGTATCCACTCTGCTTTCCTATTCTTTTCTATGAAAACTCACTGCAAACACTCTCTGCTTTTTGTCAAGATGCTTTTAAGAGGAAAAGCTTCCTGATATATCCTTTATTGGAGGAAGACGAATGTTTGTTAGTTATCACTTTGTGCAGAAGCACAGTGTTTTTTTATCATTTTTTGTTCCCATTTATTTATTCATACTCAAAACTACCTATTGTGCAGGCTACACCCCCGCAAAAAATGATTTCCTATTCGAAAAGGTAATTGTTTAGACTACAGTGTACACTTATGATAATATTAAACCATATGCTTCTATTTTTTCAGAAATTCCATCATTCCATGTACTAGGAAAGTAGATACTTGACAAATAAAACCAATATTCACTTTCTGATGGTTTATACTTGTTCCCTTTTCCAGCGCCTTCAAAACTACATTTTCGGTAAAGACAACGCTTCAATAGATGCCTGCCTTTAAATCTATATTTGCATTAAATCTATGTGTGATTTAGTACATCAATTCTTAAAGACCATCAATAACTTATATGCTTAAAACTGACTTACAGATGTCCTCATGCAATATTCAAGAGGGAAATCTGCTTTGGTTTTCTGTTCAACTAGAAAAGGTGCACAAGAAGCAGCACAGAGGCTCACGCAGACAGTCATGGCCTTTGGCCACTCAAATCCATTCATTAAAAGCAAAGAACAGCAAGAGAGGCTAAGGGAAGCTTCATTTTCATGCGGTGACAAACAAATGCAATCTTATATTCCCTACGGTGGTAAGGGCTACTTGTTTTTCTGTTTGGTTTGCAGTAAACTTTGATGTACTGCAAGGCCCACATTGATTTGTTATCAAATAAATTGCTTGTTTGCAGTTGGTTATCACAACGGTGGCCTTTCCATGAAGGATCGTAACCTCATTGAAAGTCTTTTTCTTAAGGGCGATATTCAAATTTTGTGCACAACAAATACCCTTGCTCATGGAATCAACCTACCAGCACATACAGTAGTCATAAAATCAACACAGCACTTGTACGTTAAAGTTCCATCTCTTCCAACCAATGTATTGAAGCTTGAGAGGACCTCTTCTCTTTATTCATGAACATGTGCTTTCTGTCCAGCAACAAAGAAAAAGGTCTCTACATGGAATATGACCGGTCTACAATACTACAGGTTTGTCAAGATTCTATTTGAAAGAAATGACGACAAGTTTTTTAAAATAAAATAAGATCTTGTTCTATCAATTCCAATTTGAGTTTAAAATTATGTTAGTTGTACTCACCCTGCAGATGTGTGGGAGAGCTGGCCGACCACCATTTGATGATACAGGAATGGTTGTAATCATGACAAGAAAAGACACGGTAGTTCGATGCCTTTCCTCTTCCTACTCTCTTGTGCATTGGTGGTGGTGTTGAACTACTTTTCTTTTTTCATTTTTACTTTATTTTTTAGCAATTAAACTAATTCTGTATGATCTCAGAAGTCCTATTTTTGGAATATATTAATTATGTTCTTGATCTCAGGTTCACTTGTACGAAAATCTATTGAATGGATGCGAGATGGTGGAATCACAGTATGTACATAGTTTTTAATTCCTGAACGAATTTAGTGAGCTAGGCATTTGAGGGTATATTGTTAAATACTGCATGACTTCTGATGAGGTTGTATTGTCTCGTTCATTAGATTGCTTTCATGTTTGACGGAGCATTTAACCGCTGAGATAGTTCAATTGACTGTCTCTGATATTCCAAGGGCAATTGAATGGATGAAGTGCTCTTTCTTGTACGTGAGAATGAAGAAGGCATGTAATCACATCACCTATTTAAAAGATATCTTCATATATTTCTTTCTGATATAAACTAATTTCAGAAATGTTTAATGCATATTAGAACCCTGTGCACTATTCAGTTAGAAAAGTGATTTCTAAAGACCGTATAGAAAAGCATATGCAAGGTACTGAAACTGTTTACTTGTAGAATTATCGCTGGATCCCCTTTGCCCTTATACGTATCCTTCTCTCTCTTTCTCTCTCACTCATTTGATTATCACTGTTATTTTCTATCAGAGGTCTGTCTGAAGAAAGTTAATGAGTTGTCACAGCATCAGATGATACGGACCGATAAAGATGGTTTTCTTTTGAAACCACTAGGTATCAATACCATTAACCCATGAAGTGGTACCTTTCAGAATTCGCTGATGACTTTCTAATTTCTAACATTATTTTTCTGCTTTATTCCGTCAGAACCTGGGAGGCTGATGACAAAATACTACTTGAAATTTGACACAATGAAACACATTATGCAGACACCTGTAAACTGCAGTTTGGAAGATGCTCTTCATGTTATATGTCGAGCTGAGGAAATTTCATGTAATGTATTGTGTATAGTTGCTTACGTTTTCACTGGTTTTTGAAAAGTGAAATGAAGGAATTATGTGTATCTATCTGCTGCTGTATGAAGGGATACAGCTCAGACGCAGTGAGAAGAAGCTTTTAAATGACATAAATGCTGATAAAGATGGCCGACTTCGCTTTCATGTCCTTGGTGACAAAGGGAAGCGACAAAAGCGTATTCAGACCAGAGAAGAAAAAACATTTGTTCTGGCTAATGACTGCTTGACGGGTGATCCTTTGGTTCATGATCTATCCCTTACCCAGGTTTCATTCTTCATATTCTTTAATGTGTCCCTCATAATCTTGATCCCCTTTGCATTTGATTATGTTCAGAGCTACGTTGCTGAAACCAAATTGGTTTCTTTGCCACAGGATATGAACTCTATATGCTCAAATGGCTGTAGAATTGCAAGGTGTATGAAAGAATTTTTTATTTACCAAAAGAACTACAAGGGAGCCTTGAACTCGATGCTTCTGGCAAAGTCGTTGTATCAAAAACTCTGGGATGACAGCCCATACCTGCTGAAACAATTACCCGGGATTGGAATGGTGACTGCAAAGGTGTTCAACTTCATCTGTTTCGTGAAAAAGACATGTTTCTGTATTCTTGAGTCACTCGAATACTGACTCTTTGCAACTTTTCTTCCTTCAGGCACTACATTCAATGGGAGTCAGATCGTTCGACACACTGGCTGAGGCTGATCCCAGGAGAATAGAGATAGTCACTGGTCGAAAATACCCATTTGGAAACCATTTGAAAGAGTCTCTACATTCACTACCTCCAAAAGTTGAGATGAAGGTCGAAGAAAATGAGTGTCAGAGGCAAGGGAAACTGAAGCTTGTGGTAACACTGACTAGGCTATCAGCGACACTCCAACCAACCAAACGACATTATGCTGATATGGTATGAAGAATGATTTCTCAATTGCTGTTTCAGTTTTAACATTATACAAATCAAATTCTAACGTTGTATTTGCCACAGATTATTGGTTCAGAAGAAGATAACCTGATTGTCTTTCATGAGAAAATAAGGTGATCTTAAGTTCCTAACTTTGTTGCTTCCTTCTAATCATCGGAATTGTTCTTTCTGCCAAGTAGATGTTTCATATATCTAACATTCAGCTTTTCTTTTTTCGGTCGTGGTGGTTTGGTATATATCCTGTTTCCACTCTATTACCTCTGGCTGCAGAGTGGAGGAATTCTCCAGGTATGCAGGCTTAAACCTTAAATTTCTTCTCTCTTTGAAAACACGGTGGCATGTTGAGCATACCTGTTTAGAAACTTCCTTAAGCATATCAGCAGTTTCAGATTCATGATTATTACCTTGTTTAGGCTGAGTTAGGTTGTTTTCGTTGCAGCCCCTATAGCGCAACAATTCTTCTGTCGAATCCCCAACAAGGAAAGCTCACTGTAAAGGCTGATCTTGTTTTTGAAGAATACAGTAAAGCCCCTCCTTGCCCTCTCATGATATTTCTAGTTTCTTCCACTTTACAATAGCCTTGTACAAAATTTCCCTGGTTATTAACTTAACGATATCTGATTTGTTGTTTTGTTCATGCAGTCGGCATTGATCTCTCCCAGAAACTTGTATTAATGAAGGAAAGCAATAACAAGCGGGGAAAAAAGCCGCCTTCTTGTCCTCCACCTAAGGAAGTATGTGTCATAGAGGATGATGCTGAAACTATACGTCAGGCTCCAACGAAAGAGCATCCCAAATCGACCAAATCCAAAAGGGTAGATGGTTCCATGTGAGTCTTTCTTCACCGGTACTTGTATTTCGTTTCTGATTATTAAAACTGCTTTTCGGGGTCTGAAATCTGGCGTGGTTACTTAACATTTTACTTGAATTATTTGGATTATATAACAGGCCGAGTTTCAACCTCCTGGATGATGAGTTTGAAGAAGGTAGAGTTTAATTGATAATTGACAATACTAAACATCTGAGAGTTTTTAAATCCTTCCCTCCTAATCACCAACAAATTTCACCTCGAATTTCTGAAGACGAGGTTGCTGCCAACATTCGAGAAGATGAGGTCGCTGCCAAAGCTGAAGAGGAGGAATGCAAAATCATCACACACCAAACGGTATTTGATCACATACGTGAAAAGGCAAAGAACTTCCCCGTCTTGGTGGCATCAAATGGTGCGCATTCTGCATCCACAGAACCCTTGGTTTTGACAAGAAAACGTGCTCGTGAGAAGCAGCTTGAACCCCATAGAGAATTCGAGGTTCTGGAAGAGTTAGAATGGAATAAAATTCCAAGGCGGACTGCGGTGAATCCATCTTCAGAACCCAAAGAGGCAGAACAAAATCAACATAACATGAACAATCTCCCTACTCCCAGAAGCTCAGCTACCATGAACCCGATGGATGACAGAGGTAGGATCGTTACCCAAACACACGCAGAAACACATACTAATCACTCTTTAGTCCTTATATATGTAATGTGGAGCTGTTAATCATTACATTCTACTTTGTATGTAGAAGCTGGTCTTCCTCTTGAACCCGTAGATGGAACTTTCAAAACTTCAAGAGAAGAAACAATATTTGAGCACATTCGAACAAAAGCCAAGAATTTTCCGGTGATCAATAAATTGAGGGTGGTGGATTCTGGTTATTCAACCATGAAAGAACATCCTTCCAAGAGTCGCCTTGAATTGAGTATGGATACGACTGGCACGCTGAAAGGAACAACAGAGTCGAACAAAGTTCTGAGAGACACTGCATTCGTCTCAGATTCGGGAGCCAGAAAAGCATCAAATGTGTCTCCTAGAGGTTTAGGCGACGGTGCTGCAAAAATGCTGTCTTTTGATATCTCCATGTTGAAGAATACGAAGAAATCACCGGAACCAGGCAGTGCTGGCAAGAGGAAACATGAGCTTTCTCCGCTTGTACCACAAAGGCAATGGTGCTCGTTGACATCTGCTGGCAAACCCAGGGAAGCAGACACATTTCTTGGATTTGAGAGTATCTTTTCGTTCCTCTGATGTTTCTTTCGATGCACGAAACTGCGAGTATCGAGTCACAGCCTTGATTTCTTATAGCTTTAAGAGCCTGATGATTGCAAATTTCCATTTAAGAGATGTACCAGTTTTTGCCTTGCTGGAAATTGTTAGTGTGGCGTACCAAACAAGACGTGAACGCACGAAATAAGCATGATGTGCTAGCCAAGTTAGTTATGCCCAAGTCCGTGTATTTTTTTTTTTTTTATCTTTTTCTCTTTTAAGAAAGGGTTACTATGTTAAAAGTGACGATTTTAGTGTGAATTCTATCAGGGTTGATTGCGGCTTATAATGCCCCACTAGGCAAACAACACTTCGTTTGGCCACCTTTGGTTAACCCTAGATTAAAACTAAACCCTACCCCCTATGGTCACAGTCTATAAATGACCCTTGCCACCAATACTTCGTGCGAGCAACAATGGTTGACCCGTCCACCAAGCCTGCATTGTTGCGCATGGGCTCACCTTGTTTAGCGTGCTCCGCTCCCACCACATTTTTCGTGTGCCGAGGTTGCCTCATTTTGCATGTGTCAGTTCGCCCACGTTTTTCGTGGGCTAGCCCACCTCATTTGCGTGGTGCATTTACCATATGTTGAGCCTGCCTCAGTTTTGCACGATTCGTGCGCCCAAGTGCTATTCATTTTCTGTGAGCAGAACCTGCCTCGTTTTGCGTGCATAGAGCGAGCCTTGGTTTACGCGACTGATCCCACCTCATTTTCAGTGCGCTGAACACATATTGTTTTGCATGCCAAAAGCTTGCTCCTTTTTCTGTGAGGAGAGCCGCCTCGTTTGTGCTGCACTGGAACTTGCCTCGTTTTCCGTGAGCCCGAGTTTGTCTCGTTTTGCGCTTGTTAAGTCCGCCTAACACCCACATTTTTTGGTAAAATATTTTCGTGGAATATTTTGTGTGAGCATTAAGCAAAAACTTTATAAGACATTTGAAAGCATTTTTACGAACATTAAGCAATAAATGTGTATTTAGTAGAATATTTAAGCCAAAAATTAATAAAATAAGTGAAAAATATAGTAGTAAGGTCCAAACATTGTTAAATAGGGTTTCATCTCAAGAATATTAACGAAAGTCTTATTTTAATTTTAAAACTTCATGGTGAGGCAAAAGTGAATAAATAGATTGAACGATAATTTATGTACGAATTTGCAAAACTGACTAGAAATCGTGAGTGTTAACCCATGTTTTTGTGAAAAATGCAAATTTTTTATTTTCTTGTAATATTTTCCATGAACATTAAGGAAAACATTATAAGACATTTGGAAGCGATTTTACGGTTTATTGAGCAATAAATGTATATTTAGTAGAATATTTGAGCCAAAAGCTAAAAAAAATAAGTGAAAAATATAGTCATGAGGGCCCAAAACAATGTCAAAATGAGGTTCCACCCTCAAGATATCAACGAAAAGTTTAACATTAATTTTCAAAATTTCACGGTGAGGGAAAGATGAAAATAACAGATGGAATGATGGTTTAAGTACAAATTTTAAAAAAGGAAAATGTATTTTTTGTACATACCGGTTCATGCAACAACTCAGAAATGTGCAAAGGCCTTGCTTACCACTATTAAACTCCACACCTTTTGTTTGCCCATGATCTTACCGGTAAGAACACGTACAATATTTGAGCTAAATATTTGCATAGTTTCTTACTGGTAAGAACACGTTCAATATCTAAGCTGAATATTTACATCTTCTTACCGGTAAGAACATGTGCATTATTTGATCTAAATATTTTCAAAAACTTTACGATGAGGTTAAGGTGAAAAAAAATAGATATGTACGAATTTACAAAACCGATTAAAAACCATGAGTGTTAATCTTGATTAGATCCTTGATTAATAGCTAATGTATTAATCATTGATTTTGGAATGTCATTGTCTTTCTTAAACTTTCAAAGTTATTGTTAATTTGCAATTAATTCAATATTATTGTTATATACATCCGATTTCTTTCTCTCTAACAACTTAATTATCGATTAATAGTATCGCTTTACGCAATTAATTCAAGAGGTGGGGAGAGCTGATGACCAAGCTCAAGTAATCAAGCGTACTGGGGTGTTTTGAGTTCTATTCTTCGTCTTCAAAAGTATAAAATGATGATGTGTCGACTTGCTATGTCATGAATCGGAGAATGACTTATATGAAGCAGGTTCATCATCAGGTAGTTTTTTTTTTTTTTTTTTTGTCTAATTATGCTTGTCATGTATAAGTTTCTCTTCAAGACAATGCATGATTAGATAGGAATGCTGTGCAGCGGATGAATCTGTTTTATGTAAGTTACTTTCGACGAACTTATATAGAACGTGTTCATTGTTTCATGGTGTTTTTTGTCCAATTATGTATTGCCATGTATAAGTTCTCCCCAAGATAATGTATAGTTGAGTAGAAACGTCATAGACGAAAGGTCTCCAGCTGCTGCCCAAATACTAGGTTCTTCTTTGGTTGATGAAACGGATTCCTCAAGATCCAGATCGAGTTAAAGTAGCTTTAAGGAATAGTTTAATGTTACCGCGAACATCCTGACCTATGCATATCAAGGAAAAGCTCTTCTCCAACAGATACCACATCTGAAACTCTACATACCTTGTAAGGAGAATGCTCGAACTGTCAGAAAGATATCAATCGCAGAAGAGAGGAAATATCTCCACTAATAGGTATCAAGTTGTTCCATAAACATTTTTTTATAGAGAGGGCGCAGGGAGGAATCGGTGTTCTAAAGGAAAATGCTTTTGTTGTACATACCGGTTCATGCGACAACTCAGAAATGTGCACAAGACCTGCTGACCACCATTAAACTCCACATCTTTTCTTTGCATGTGTTCTTACCGGTAAGAACATGTTCAATATCTAAGGTGAATATTTCCACAACTTCTTATTGGTAAGAACACATGCATTATCTAATTTGAATTTACAAAGGTTATTACTGGTATGAACACTTTATATATTTCCTAGATCTTTTTATTTGTTTATAATTATTCCAAAATAGTAGGCAAAGTGTTAGAAAAATGCATGGCTTGTAATGACTCGTCTTGACACGCTAACCTTCGTATCGTGGCACGGCATAACAAGCGTCGCGGCCAACAACGATGTTCTGGCATGCCGCGATGTGAGGGTTATTGTATCAAGACTAGGCATGACATGCATTTTTCTAACACTTTGACACGCAAACCCTCGTATCGTGGCACGTCAAAACATCGTTGTTGGCAAGTGTTACCCAAAAAGGAAAAAACAAAATTGCACAGCGGTTCGCCTTCCTTTGAAAGGAAAAAACAAAATTGCACGGCGAGTTATAAATTTTCACCATATTTTTTTTTTTTTTAAGGAGTTACTATGTTAATAGTGACGACTTTAGTGAGGATTCTATCAGGGTTGATAGCGGCTTATAAATGCCCAAACCCTAACAATGCTTCGTTTGGCCAACTATGGTTGACCTCTGAGATTAAAGCTAAACCTTACCCCATATTGATAACGGCCTACAAATGCCCACCCCCAGCAACTATGGTCAACTCGTGAAATTAAAACTAAACCCTACCACCTATAACTGCCCTACCCTAGGCACCAATGCTTCATATGGGTAACAATGGTTCACGGTGAGGTGAAGATGAAAATAAATAGATTGAATGAGATTTACATACGAATTTTCAAAACCGAATAAAAACCGTGAGTGTTAACCCACGTTTTTTTGTCAAAAATGAAAAATTTTCATTTTTGCAAAATATTTTCCATGGGCATTAAGGGAAACTTTATAAGGCTTTTGGAAGTGGTTTTACAATTTATTGAGCAACAAATGTATATTTAGTAGAGTATTTAAGCTGAAAACTAAAAAATAAGTGAAAAATATAGTAGTAACTAGTGAGGCCCAAAACATTGTCAAAATGGGGTTCCACCTTCAAGAATATTAATGGAAAGTCTTACTTAAATTTAAAATTTCATAGTGAGGCGAATGTGAAAATAAATAGATTGAACAATGATTTATGTATGAATTTGCAAAGCCGACTAAAAATCGTGAGTGTTAACCCACGTTTTTTGTAAAAAAATTCAAATTTTTATTTTCTCGAAATCTTTTCGTGAACATTAAGAAAAACTTTATAAGGTATTTGGAAGCGGATTTACAATTTATTGAGCAACAAATGTATATTTAGTAGAGTATTTAAGCCGAAAACTAAAAAAATAAGTGAAAAATATAACAATGACTAGTGAGGCCTGAAACATTGTCAAAATGGGGTTCCACCCTCAAGAATATCAATGGAAATTCTTACATTAATTTTTAAAACTTCACGGTGAGGTGAATGTGAAAATAAATAGATTGAATGATAATATATTTACTAATTTGCAAAATTGACTAAAAAACATGAATTACCCACGTATTTTTTTCGCCAAAAATGCAAAATTTTCATTTTCGCGAAATATTTTCCGTGAGCATTAAGGAAAACTTTATAAGACATTTGGAAGCGGTTTTAGGATTTATTGAGCAACAAATATATATTTAGTAGATTATTGAAGCCAAAAACTAAAAAAAAAATAATTGAAAAATATAGTAGTGACTAGGGAGGCCCAAAACATTGTCAAAATGGGATTCCACCCTCAAGATATATATTGACGGAAAGTCTTACATTAATTTTTAAAACTTCACAATGAGGTGAATGTGAACATTGATTTATGTATGAATTTGCAAAACGAATAAAAACTGTGAGTATTAACCCACACTTTTTTTGTAAAAAATGCGAGTTTTTTATTTTTGTGAAATATTTTTTGTGAGCATTACGGAAAACTTTATAAGGCATTTGGAAGCAGATTTACTATTTACTGAGCAACAAATGTATATTTAGTAGAATATTTAAGCCGAAAACTAAAAAAATAAGTGAAAAATATAGTTGTGAGGCCCAAAACATTGTCGAGGGTTTATTGGCAAAAAATAATTTTACTGTTTCTTTTCTCTCAAGCACAGCCAAGTAACCTTAGTGGTTGTCCTCATTTTTTCTTCCGCCTCTTTTTCACCTTTATTTTTCCAAATAAAATTAATTTTTAGTGATGAAATAGTTATCCATAAATAGTCGTTAAAGATATAAACAACCTCTTTAATGACAAAAAAACGTTTGAAAGTCCTCCAGCAAAAAGATTTAGCGACTTAAACCGTTTATATTTTCTCTCTTTTGGAAATGTTATTTTCATTATAATAATACATGTGTACAATTGCTAGTTTACATAATATCAAGATTGTCCAGGACAATTTGCTTTCGATAAAATGGAACAACATTGATAGCTTATCGAGATGTAATTAAACTACTTGATCGAGTAACCGTGATATTGATTGGGTTATGTTAAAAACTGAACCCAAAGAAGTATACAAATGAGGTGTAATAGCACATGTGGATAAAAACTTGCCTACACACCTCTAAACACTACTGTGACACACCTAGGGGTGATTTTCCGTTGGATTGGATCGGAAACAACTATTTTAATGTCAATTAAAAAAAAAAAATCATGGAATCAAATATTGGTTCTAATTTCAGAATTTTATATTATCGGAAATTTTGGAACATAGTTCGGATCTCCTACATTTTGCAAGACTTTAAAAAATTTTGCGAACTTTTAGTATCCACCATTTAATATTTTTTCCGAACTTTTGCGATATTTGTATGTCATTACGTATGTGTATAACATAAAATCATATCTTAGACAAAATAAAAGAGTAACGATTAAAGTATATCTAAATATAAAAACAAATATGTTAAAATAAGAACATGCATGATTTTTTTTTAATAGTAGTTAGTTTGAGAGATTTTGGATCAGAATTTTTAATTTTGAATTGGATAGGTATTGCCATTAATTTTTTGAAATTGGATATCTTCGGACTCAGGACGGAATTTTTTGGTGCGGATTGGAATTTCCAATCTAACTTGCACCTGGAATTTCCAATCTAACTTGCACCCTAGACACACCAAACCAATAACACGAGTCACACATTTTAAATTTTTTAGATTTATAGCATGATTGATTTGAGATTTCATCACCTTAAGTTTCCTTTCATATAAATCATTCTTTCACGTGGTGAAGAAAAAAGTAAACTCTTATAATCTGTGATTAGTGGCTGACAAGGTGAGAAGCTATATCTGGGAGTTAGACTATATGGTCCGCAGACTCCACACCATGCACATTGAAACAAGCAATCAAAGGAGAAAAAAGGAATCTAAGGCCCCAGCTTATCCTGCTAAACACCAAAACCCTAAAATGCAAAACCCTAAAAGCCCATTTTGTTGCTGAATTCGCTTTGTCCCATTACATTCCATAACACCGACTCTTCGGCTGGGTGTACTGATTTGATGGGTTTTCGTAAACTCAGGAGCCCAGAGAATGCCTGTCTCTCCTTTAATGCAGTATATACTTTTTGTGGGGTGTATGTAGAGTAACTGTCCTCTCCGCTGGCGGCTAGGGGCCGGGGAGAGAGAGAGGGTAAGTATATTATATTTCCAGAGTGTTTTATAAGAGCGATGTGCAGGAAGGAAGATATAAACTCGAAACCTCGGGTGCAATTAAGGGATCGAGCTTACAATATATTGGGAAAATAAGAAAAAAGGAGATTTTCTCTGATTTGATATATCACAACTCGCACAATTTTTTATACAAGCGATACTACAGGAAAAAAGATTCAAACTAGAAACCTCGAGTGCAATAACAAAGAAAATTGCTCTCAATCAACCAATCGAGCTTTACGGTGTGTTGGGAAAATCAGAAAAAAGGAGATTTACTTTGCTGTGATATATCTCACAACTCACACGTTTAGATGAACAAAAGAGAGTTTGAATTTGTCGCTTTGCTAGTGAAATAGACCAAAGAGGAAGTTCTTTTTATTGGCATCTTGCTGTTTAATGTCTTTTTCTGATTGAAACTCGATCTGGGAGTGACAGGTCCCTTTTTTTTTGGCAGCTGCCTATTTCCCAACTTTTCAGATTTTTTTACACTGTATTGAGATTCTTATGTGTAACCGAAAATATATACGTCAATTATGTCTCACTAACTCTAACTAGAGAGAGAGAGTTTTATACTTGTGCCTATAAATATATTATCACACGATTATATTCTCGATTACCTCTAAGTTTTCGGGCCTCAAAAGTCTTATCATTTTTTTGAAACGTACTAAAAGTTTTACCTTTTCTTTAGAAAATTTTCATTTATTTTGCCTTTGGTTTCGTCCTTTCTAATCATATGTCAAAGTCAGGAAGAATGAAGATTGGTTGTCAACAGGGCTTGTGAAAGATGGCTCACAGGACATCCTGCTGGATTCAAATATTCCGTTTCAGACTCCATGCATTGCACACAGTGTATTTTTCTTTCTATATCCAAAAGGGTAAAGAAAAATATATATATCATCTCATCTGTGTGAAATTTTTTTTGTTGGTACAAAGAAGGCCTACAACCACAAATACAGAAACAACTAAACAAATATGGGTCTAGCAATCCCCTATAAATCTTACTGAATTAAACAACCAACACATGGGGAGGAGCCTAAAAAATATGACAACCATACTCCAAAGAAGGACCAATTTCTGCTAATTTATCCGCAACATAGTTATGTAAACTTTCTCAATCACATTAGAAATTAAGTATGATACGAAAATGATGAACTAATTATCTTGGAAGTAAAATAGCTATGTTTTGATGATTTGATACCTAACCTAATTTAAACTAAAAGAGTACCATTTTTTGAGAAACATAAGTTGTAACTCCATTAATGTTTAGAAAGAGTTACAAGGTTCGGAGTTGAAATGGCCTTTGAAAAAACCTTTATCGGAAAAAACCCAGTGGGAAAAAACCCTAGGTGAGTAAAAAGAGCGCTCCCCACATTACGTATCAGCTGTAGAGCACACCGGAGGTTCTTCAAACTAACAGTGCTCCCACCAATATGTAAATAAAGTCGAGCCATACAGTGAGCTACACCATATGTTGGATGGCGAACTTGAACTGCTTGAAGGACCAGCTGGAGCCTGCACATGCACGACTTGAATCGTCGAAATTGATGTTCGATCACCTGTTGTGAAGCGGGTTTGCACCATGCGGTGTGCTTCTCTTCTGTTCTTCATCAGGGACATGATTAGGAGCAGCTGGTCGTCGGAAGCCAAGGTTGCTAAATCTTCTGTTTTTGAGGAACTTGCAGTTTCTGCAATTATTCCCAGAAGTAGTGTTGTTGTAGTAGTAGTAGTTGTGGTTGAAGTTCCATACTTTGAAGGAAACCTTTCCTTCTGGTGAGCTTAACGACCTTACAGAATACTCCTTCACATTGGTTCTAAAATATTGCAGCAAAGTTCCTTCCAGTAGCATAAACGCAATTAGAATTGCAATTTTTGATTTATTGTACCTCATAACTCTCTCTCTCTCTCTCTCTCTCCCCCCACGCATATAAAAACATGTTCAAGTGTATTTATAGGTGGAGCTCAAAGATTGTCAAGTCACTAATAGAACAAATTAGCTAGTATCTGACATACTAGAAACACGTACTCAGAATGAACGCTTGAAGATATCATTATCATCATGGTCCATCGAGTCACACATTTGACATTATATCGGTCTACTACAGCATCACGTAGGTCATTTGTTAATGTTCATACTCATGTGTGGTAATACTGTTATGAAACCCTTTAACAAAGATTTAGATAATCTAACCCTTTCATACTTATTATAAATTGAACTTAATTATTAGGTTTAGATGCATCACATATGTGGTACCAATGATTTAACTCCAACAAGCCGTTGCTTTGTAAGTCTCACAAACATGAATTTTCATAATTATTTCACACACTTATGTGTAATTGGTATTAGCAGTTTTTGTGTGTGTGTGTGTGTGTGTGTTCAATTATATAAGAGGAATTCAACTCTCAACATATTATAATCCTAATTTTATTATCCTATCTCTCACATAACACGGAACGAACACAAGAGCTTGAACGATTCTAAACATGTCCTTACTAACAATACCATAATTCTATTTTGCATGTGGTCCAAATTTTTCGTGGATATATAAGGTGTTATACTTCCATTCATGCTCGGGAGTCGAAACTTCCACATTTTCTAAATTATTGAAATAGTCTCAAAAACCTCCCCTTCCATGTAATACCAATAAATTAAAAAAAAAAAACCATAATTCTATTTGAAATTATTCAAAATCAAACTCTTCTTAAAGAATACATATATAAACAGACGAAACCTGAAAAATTATAGGTTGGACCTTGTAAGTAAGTAATCGGGTTGGTTTGTGTGGGCCTAGTGATTATCAAGCCCAAGGCTTACAGAGAGGCATTTTAGCCTGGTAAAGTCGGCCTGGACTCCGGACTCGGGACCCTATTAGGTTTGGGACCACCACTCCATATGCTGATGTGAACACCAAATCATCGCCTCAATCAATCTTCTACGGTGGCAGTTCGTGTACAATTTTAGTACGCAACACGATTAACGGTCAATGTCAATTCAAACATGGCAAGAACATCAGTTTTCTCAAAATTTTAAAAACGAAACGATTATTAAACAAGTTATGCAATAACGTTCGGTTTTAATGTTGATGAATACGAAATCATTCAGAAACTATAATTTTTACACAGCTTGAATAATTTATTTCGTGCTATACGTGTTATAAGAGTCGTATATAAATTAAAATGAAATGTGATAAAACGTGTCAATTTTGAATTATTATATATTCACAAGTAAAATGATATGTTTGACGGGTCGATAGAGATCTAGTCAACCTGAATGTTTTTTTTCTCACGTTAATTGTAGTATAACTTTCGTTGCTCTTCTACTTCCTAACAAATACCACTAAATGCGTGTAGCCAACTCAAAGGTACCGTTTGGTACGTGAAACGGGACGGAACAGAGTGGGACAAGGCGTTCCGTTCCACGTTTGGTACACCTAAAACGGATGGAACGAGCTGTTCTACGGGACGAGTTTTGGGTGAATTTTCGTTCCACCTCATCCCCCTGGAACGACTCGTTCCACATCCGTGGAACACAAAATTATAACATCTCCGTCTCCTTCTTCTTCCTCCTTGTTTCCATCCGAGGGCATCTTTACTCCCGCTCCATTCCGTTCCGTCCTGTCCCGTCCCGTCCCGTCTGCATACCAAACGATACCAAAGGTTTTTTCGTCTTTTCGGAGTCAGTCGGGCAGCCACTTCGGTCCATGCTAGCATGATGATCCTACCGTCCTAATTGATCCAACGCGTCCAATATCTTCCGTCCGATGAGAATACTCAAAAGACCCAAACCCCCTGCCGGCCGAAAACCGTAACAAAAAAGTCGAGCGCTGAAGGCCGTCTGATCTCATTTCTCTAAGCACCCAAACGCGGTCGCAAATCGAAACGCGAACTCAAGTAAACTCAGTACGCCCGTCCCACGAAAATTGAATGCTAAGAGCGCGGCCGCAATTGAGCGCCATGTCGCGCGCTGCAATGATGTCGTCGTTGTCGTCAGCTTCGTCGTCTGCGGCCATGAGAAACCCTAGATTGTCCTTCTTTTCGTCGCCGAGGCTCTTTAACGGAGTGCCTCTCGGGAACCGCGTCTCGTTCGCCGCTCGCTTTCGCCGCACGTCGCTGCGGTGCTACGCTTCTTCCGCTGGCTTCGATAAAGTTCGGGTTCAGAATCCGATTGTCGAAATGGACGGTCAGTTCCCTAATCGATGCTCTGTTTGGTTAGTGAGAAAGCAATGAGAAAATGAACAGAATTAAAATCACAAGATAATGGAAACTTGTGTAAAAATCCTTTTTTTTTTGAACCAGTAAAAATCCTTTATGTTGTTTCATGTTTTCATGAATTTTAGCAGCAACCAAACGGATCATAACTTGTAGGAGTAGGATGATGCTTGTTCTTGAGCTTAATTGTGGATGTTGTGATTGTGTACTGTATTAATTATGGTATTATTTTGTCAATTAGGTGATGAAATGACGAGGATCATATGGACAACGATTAAAGACAAAGTGTGAAGATTCATTTCGATGTGAATTTCAGTTTACTGATGCTTTTGTTGTAGAATTTGATTTGATTTAATCCAAGTTTTTTGCTCGTATGCTCTTGCAGCTTATTTTTCCCTATCTGGACTTGGATATAAAGTATTATGATTTAGGGATTTTGAACCGTGATGCGACCGATGACAGAGTTACAATAGAAAGTGCTGAAGCCACTCTTAAGTAAGTAGTTTGATTCAGAATTTGTTTAGAGTGTTTGTATTTCTTACGTTTGGATTGCTAGTATTTGCTTCTTCTGTTTGTTTGATTTTAACCTTTTATGCCCTGCAGGTACAATGTTGCCGTGAAATGTGCTACAATAACCCCTGGTTAGTTGTTTTGCTTTTGTATAATGCTGTTTTTATGTATTATCATGAGGACGTTGAACCCTTTACGACAGACATTCTGGCTGCTCCGATACTTTTCTTAGCAGTAAGATGATCTATCTGCTCTGCCAGGTAGTTTAAATGTTGTCTTATCTAATTTCAATTTCTCATATATCTTGCAGATGAGACCAGAGTGAAGGAGTTTGGGTTGAAATCAATGTGGAGGAGTCCCAATGGCACAATTAGAAACATTCTGGACGGTTTGTATCTAAGACGTTGTCTCCTTTTATTAGAAAACAAATTTTAATACTCTTAGTTTTGTTACTCATTTTCATTAATAAGATGCAACTTAAGTTAGCATCTGAAGGATACAAACTGTTTGAACAATTTCTAATTGAAATGTAATGCTTTATTTTTACAGGTACTGTTTTCCGTGAACCTATCCTATGTAAAAACATCCCTAGAATAGTTGCTGGTAATGGCTCAAACTCATTTCTAATCTTGAATGTAAGTAAAATGTCGTGGGAAGTGCCCAATATGTGTCCAATTTACAGGTTGGAAGAAACCCATCTGTATAGGTAGGCATGCCTTTGGTGATCAGTATCGAGCCACTGATACAGTTATCAAAGGGCCAGGAAAACTTAAAATGGTTTTTGGTAAGTAAATGTCAACATTCTAGATCATACGATTGTGCTGGTGAAGTAATTTCCCTTGAATATGGTTTTCTGCTTATCATCTATCTGTTTGTAATGCTCAGTCCCAGAAGGAGGAGATGCCCCCGTTGAACTTGATGTTTACAATTTCAAAGGGCCTGGTGTGGCCCTTTCTATGTATAATGTTGATGAGGTTTGTGTTACCACAATGGGCATCACATACCTTTTTGTGCATTTAGGCAAATGTGCTTTATAAGCAAACTCTGCTAACAAAACCTTGTTTTCTTTGGCAGTCTATTCGAGCTTTTGCTGACTCGTCAATGTCATTGGCTCTTTCCAAGAAGTGGCCACTATACTTGAGCACCAAAAACACTATTCTTAAGAAATACGATGGGAGGTAAATTACCTTTGTTGGAAGAATTAGTCCACATTCAACTATCAATTCTGTATCATTTATTTCTTATAAAGAAAGAGAATTGTTATTAGCACTCTAAAAATCTCATTCTACACTCCAAACTTTCCATATTAGGAAAGAAAAATACACTTGTGAGGAGTGTAGAATGAGATTTTTGGAGTGCCAATAACACTTCCCTAAAGAAATTATAAAAAATGTTGAGTTCTTTGACTGCCACAGGTTCAAGGACATATTTGAGGAGGTTTATGACGAGAAGTGGAAGCAGAAGTTTGAAGAAAATTCTATATGGTTTGTACTGTTTATCATAAACACTATTCATCCAATGTTGGGTCGCATATTTTGAAATTGCTAATTGAAGATTCTTTTGGCATTTAGGTATGAACATCGGCTAATAGATGACATGGTGGCTTATGCACTCAAAAGTGAGGGTGGATATGTTTGGGCTTGCAAAAATTATGATGGAGATGTCATGAGTGATTTGCTTGCTCAAGGTGCTGTTGAATTGCTCTCTCTCTCTCTCTCTCTCTCGCTGCCTCTCACCATCTCTCTTTCTCTCTCTCCCCGCCTCTCACCATCTCTCTTTCTCTATTTATCTCTCCCTTTTTTTTCTGGAGTTAAATAGTTTATTTTCCTTTTTGCAGGATTTGGCTCTTTGGGCCTCATGACTTCTGTGTTGGTACGTATCACCATTAACTTTCCTCATTTTTATGCTACAAAAGCTAACCACAGTGTGTGCAGTTGTCTTCAGATGGCAAGACAATAGAAGCTGAAGCAGCTCATGGGACAGTAACTCGTCATTTTCGGTTACATCAGAAAGGACAAGAAACAAGTACAAATAGTATTGCTTCAATATTTGCATGGACACGAGGCCTAGAACACAGGTACTGTTTGCAAGCCAAACTTCACTGTATCTTAGTATACTATGGTTACATTTCGGATTAATGAAATGCGACAATGTGCTTTCCAGGGCAAAATTAGATAAAAATGATAGGTTGCTGGATTTTGTTCGCAAGTTGGAGGCTGCATGCATTGAGACAGTGGAGGGTGGGAAAATGACCAAGGATCTCGCCCTCTTGATCCATGGCCCCAAGTAAGTAGATTCTTGGCCCTGTTTAACGAGGTTACTGACATTCGGTTGGATTGTGCAATAAAAAAGGAAGTTGAATTGCCACCGTCCAAAAGCAATGGAATAAATTAGATTTTTTCCCTTAGTTTGCTGTTTAGGACTCTGCTGTATCTGTCATCTGTTCATGGTGACTACATTAGCCCAACGGGATTGTTATTAGGGGGACTAAACTAAGATGCTTGCGTTGCCTGCAGGGTATCGAGGGAGTACTACTTGAACACCGAAGAATTCATCGACGCTGTTGCCAAGAATGTTGAGGAAAAGCTTCTGGAACCTGCAGCGGTTTAACTAGGTTGATGTGAATCTACAAGATGAGCATGTAAGATAATTGCTTCAGTGAGAATTTGTGCAGTTTTGTGGTTATGACCGTGCGGTTCATGGAAATTTTTTTCGTTATAATCAAACATTCAAATAGAGATTTAAAATTTCCGAATGGAGTAGATGCACAGAAGTATGAATTAGAATTATTAATCTTTCAAATACTTTGTATGACTGGTGATCATCAGTAGCAATAAGAGAACCTGTTCAAGAATTCTTAGTTCGTTCAATCTTTCTGGCCCTTGAAAGGGGTGAATAACCGTGGTATGCCACTAGTTGTCTCCCTTTTGAAAAAAAAAAAAAAAAAAAAAAAACTGAGTTGAATATATGTCATATTAATTTTTGCAGCTTATTTATTTTTTCAGACAAGTTATTGTTCGTAAATTTGTATGTGTGATGCATCTAGTTGACTTTAGTTTTGGTCAAATATTTTTAGGGATTGTTTTGCAATTTTATTAGTTGCTGGGCTTGATGACAAAAAATCATGGTGTATCTGCCATGTGAACATTCAACTCTCATTTTTTTTAGTTTAGGTTTGTTTCGTCTGCCGTATATGTGGCGGATTTAAAATTGTGTGCTTGTGTAATTAACTTTATACTTGTTTTTGAAAATTATCTTTAGATTATTGAATTTGTTACTGAAAAATGTACCCATGAGACAACCTTGTATTTGTTCTTGTTTGTTAATGAAATCACCATCGCTTCTTGTCAAAAAGATGAAAAAAAAAAGAAAAAAAAAAAAGGAAAACTAATGAAAAATGTGGTTTTTCGTTAAAATGAACAGTATCGTGGACTTTTCGTTAGAACTCCAAAAAAAAAAAAAAAAACTCTCATTTAGATCTAACAAGAATATTGCCAAGTTGTGTACATGAAAAACTTATTGAAATATCAATGTGACAGTATCCTGATTGCATGAAATTTCTTTTTTTGCCGACAAACATCTGGAGGGAAATTGCTTCTTTTTTTGCCGACAAACATTTGGATTTTTTGCCGACAAACATCTGGAGGGAAATTGCTGGATGAGGATTGATTTTGTGTGACACTACGCAACCCCATGAACATGACCAAGACATCGGTATAGTGATTTAAGGTAAAACTTGTCGATCTTGGGCAACAATCGACCTCAGGCGTTAGAAACGAATCTTGTGGCTCACAAACAAAAAAAAAATTAATGAAAAAGATTTAAAAACTTCAAATTTTAATCAAGATAAGTGATTTTTAGAATAAAAATATTATTTTTTATTAAAATAAACAATACCAAATACCAAAAATGTTTCGTTAAAGTTGTTTTAAAAAAAACCACTACGGCCCACAAAAACTAATAAAAAAATCGAAGACAGACGTGGCACCTCCCAAAATCATATACCTTTTTTGCCCCTTTTTATTGGTCAAGCTCCCAGCTACATATACTTGCACGTACGCTGTCTGCAATTTTTCAGACACAGAGAGAGAGAGAGCCGAGAGAAGAAAATTGTGAGGAAATTCAAAATTTTAGGGTTTGTGAATTGAGTGAGCGTTATGGAATTGACGAAGGCGAAGGAGCTCGTGTCGACCAATTCGGTCGTCGTCTTCAGGTTCTTGATTTTTCTCGTTAGAAAATTAATCGCGATTATTGATTAATTAATCTCGTGTTTAAGAAATGCTAATTGTTATATATATATGTGTGTGTGGATCTGTAATTGCAGCAAGACGTATTGCCCGTTCTGCGTGAACGTGAAGCAGCTCTTGACTCAATTGGGAGCATCCTACAAGGCATTTGAGTTGGACTCTGAAAGTCAGTTTCACTTCCCCTCTCACTATTATATCTGTATTTACATATTGTTTGTATCCAATCCATGTGTGTGTATATGTATGTATGCATACGAAAATAATCAATAGAAAAGAAAGAATCGGAATTGATCGATATATTTCTCGAAATAAACGAAAATTGATCGATATATTTCTCGAAATTATCGAAAAGGAAATGAAAGACGAAATATTGGTTAAGAATAAGAAAGAGGAATCTCATGCAAATACCATTGAATAATGTTTGATCCTATGCATGGGGATTGCGTAAAATTTCATTCCAAAAAGAGAAGGTTCGAAAGAATTAGGTATTTTCGGTATTTGATTACGGGGTGGATTTTTCTTTTGTTTGCTAATTACATGTGATATTGATAGCCAGTCAAAATTTGAAACTCGCTATCGCGTAACCCGTATTGGATGTAAAGTTTGCTTTTGAGCTTCCTCATAAATGTGTTGTTGGAAGAAGTCAAATTGTTAACTGGAAATTGGTGTTTTTATGAGTTCCATATTCTTCATGCATAATGAGACTATTCGGCACCCTCTGCACCCTATTTCCCCTTGCGTAGTTTAGACTAGATTAGAAAATCGCTCGACTGAAAAAAGCCGAGAATATTTACTATTTGGTTAGAAACAATTGACTAGCAATGTGGTGATTAGGTCAATTAGATTAGAATTTAGGCCTCAATTAGATGGTGTGCAAGATGACGTTTTTTAAGTGTCAAATTGCCGATGGCAGCACCCGTTATATTTTGTAAAATGACATAGACATCTCCCTTCTCCATCTTATGCAGTATGTGTTATTTTTCGAGTATAAATTTTGTCCGAGTTTTATGGATGCCGGTTTTGTTCTCCGGTTTGAAGGTGACGGAGCTCAGATACAATCAGCTCTGGCAGAGTGGACCGGCCAGCGGACTGTGCCCAATGTTTTCGTTGGTGGAAACCACATCGGTGGATGCGACGGTAAGATTTCGAATCCCTCAACTGCAATGGATTCTTAGATACAACCGAAGATATATCCCGATTACAGAGCAGAATCTCTCCTTAACCATGGCTATTGGAATAATACTATATGATGTCGTCGTGCAGAAACAACGGCATTGCACAAGGAAGGAAAACTGGTCCCTCTGCTAACTCAAGCCGGAGCTGTTGCCAAAACTTCTACTTAAAAGGAGTTGACAATTGGATGGATGATTAGTAGTAAAGTAGAATAATTTCAGTTATGTGCTTCAGTTTGATCTGTTAAACAATTTCCGAACGTAACGCACATTCAACTTGAATTTGTATAATCTCCGTTAGTATTTTCGTGTTTCGATTCGGATACATCTGTGCTTGAATTTTCTTGATAATGGGTCGATTCTTGGTCATCACCGGATGTGAGTTTTCGGGTACCCGGGAAGTCATCATCTGTCTTTCCGGTCACACCATACCTCGTCCTCAACATCGATAAGAGTGGGGAAACCATTTTGACAAGAGGTAATGTTTTAACTTCACGATTAGGGCAAAGATACCGTAGCAGGGAATGTGCATCAATCCCATCAAGAAGTACCTGAAATTCAGTACGTTATTAGACTAAACATGCAGTTAAGACCTAATTAACGGGGCGTAACGCCGAGTGGTATAACAATGCGTAGCGAAAACATACCACAACGGTGCATATGGCGATGACAAGTCAAGAAACGGGTACGGCCACCTGCAACAAAGTGAACTTTGACAATCTTCTTCCATGACATTAGTAATTCCAGTTCCTGAGTTGTGTACAAGGAAGGGTTAACGAACGTTACCGTACTGATACGCAAGCGTGGATGGTCCACTGGAAAATGACGAAGACACCGGTCCATAAAATGAAGTAAGATATCCGAACAAAGGGGACATGCTGCAGAAGTTTGAAAAAGTTGGAACGCGGAATAAACTTTCAGATATACAAGTGCAAAGTGAGAGAAATTGCTCATGAGAAAATACCAAGCAATTCAACATTGCATCGCCGAGGAGTAAAACAGCGTTAATTGAATGCATATCCACCGTCAGCTGAAATAAACTGAACGTTAACAAAAAATTATAAACCTTAAGCTACGAAATATGTGGTAAGAGGATGGATATGAAAATTTGTGGTACTTACGAAACTCATTTTGTAATCTATGATGGTGAAAAACGGAAATATGACGAGCCAATAGATGCAATCAGTAAGCATCACTGCCCCGGCACTCATCTGCAATTCTAAATTGAATAAAACGGAAACATAAGGGACTTAAGAGGCAAACAAAGCTTTGCATGAATTAATCGTTGAGCAAAAAGAAAATATGACCTCGAACATAGCTTCAAAGACACGACTGCATTTGGCTGCTGCTCGGGGAAGACAACTTTCGTCTTGGGGACTTGAGTCTTTCTCCTCATTTTCAAGGGGAATGTATGTTCCATTTTCTGCATCTGTCCCGACATGATCATAATCTCCTAGAGTTCCCGTGCTGCTTGTTTTCTTGCACCAGAAGCACCCGTAAACGGAGAGAAGAGATCCAAACTACAACGAAAGTGAGAAGAAAACAAACAAAATCTCAGAGCCCAGTTAATAGAGAGCTGTTAACAATTGCATCAATTATAAAATGCGTAGACACTGGAGATCTCAACGAAAACATTAAGGCGATTCAGTAGAAGGCTAAAAGAAGATCAGAGACCATACCCCGAAGTAGATGGTAACCAAGGTAAAAGTCCACCTGTTCAGCATACAGAAAAAATTTACATCCTTGAGTTCAAAGCATCATAAAAAAGAACATTTCCTAGCTATCCGGGAACCTGATGTTATGACTGAACAAATGTGTCCTACGCTGCTCAAGAAAGAGACGAATTGAGTTGCAAACCCGGTTGAGTTTTCACATTTAACTTTCGGTTGTGAAGGATCTTTAGATGACCTTAGAATTCACTACATATCACTAGATGAGCATAAACATAAGACGAGGCTTACTGAGTATAGAAGTAAAATATGCGACTGCCAGCGATAGCAATTTTAATGATCAGCGTTGCCAAAAGGAGAGAGAATGAAATAACTCGGTAAATCAGCAGCCAAACGGGATGAATTTCTTTGAGGCAGGGTCTCCACGCTTCATCGCCACAGAAATCCTGGCTTATGTCCTGCTGAGCATCTCTTCTGTCAGATTTTGAATGGTCTTTACCATCATATTTCCATATCATTAGGAACGCTATAACCATTGGCACAAACACCCAAATTGCGCATAGCAAGACTCGCCAGGTCAACCAATAGCTCAGGGTAGTAGTATCAGCAGCAGTACCCTCTAGCTGCATCCTGCTAGGACAAACGACGAGTTACTTCTAAATTTCTCGGTTGCTGCATCGTCTCGTAGTATTTTTTTCAAAAAAAGTACAATGTAAAACGAAAGAATCCACGCCCTCGACTTTGAATTGTATACAAAACCAAAAATTGCTAATAAAACATGACTGTAAAGGTGGAAACAAAAATAAAGGGCGACCCCAAGCCAACAAGGCTCTCCGCTTTGCGAGGGTCTGGAGAAGCTAAATAGTTAACATTGCTATTAATATGCATATGAAGATTAAGCGATATCGCTTAGGACCCTGACTGGAGGGATAAATGTTCTTAATCACTCGAGCTACAATTCCCTTGCGGAGATTATGCGATCTTGCATATTGAAATTAAAATCATGATGAAACATGGTCTATCTTCAAATAAAGTCACTGCTTTTTCTGATTATTTTAATAAATCAATAAGAATTACAGAAATTTAAATTAAATCAACTCATAAATCTTCACTCTCTCCTAATGTTACGTCATATATCAAGAGAAAAATACGTTGAAACAAATTTTATTGGTCAAAGCAGAAAGCACGAACTAACAACAATGTAAGAAACAGAAAATATAAGCAAGCAGCAAGCATACCTGATTAATTAGTGAGAGACGGATTAATCAACGAGCTCAAAGTTTGGTTCTCGCTTTCGGGTCGTTTCGTTTGGTTGCCGAGAGGAAGCTGAGATGCTCAAACAGCAAAATCTGCTGCAACCCAATTCAGTATTTTCCTTCAGTTTCTCGGCAACCAAACAGATATTAACACCCGGAAACTAAAAAAAACCCAAAGAAAATGCTTCTCTCTGTCTCTCTCTGCTGAAACCAAGTGTAAATACAGACACCGTTTTGGTGACGATGATGATGTTCATTGGGAATGAACGAGGACCCAAAATTCAAGTCGGTTGACTCGGTTCTATCCACTACATGCTTCGGTAAAAAGCACCAGACTTTGTCTGTTTCATGGGCTAAAACCTACAGCCCAGCCCAACAGAAGGCCCAAATTTCCCAGTCCTCCCTAAACCTACGAATCCAACCCTCTCCCCCAACGCCTTCTTCTTCCTCTCGGCTCCTTCGTTTCTTCACTGAAACTGTAAAGCAGAAACGCAGGTTCCTTCCGTCGTTTTCTTCTTCTTCCTCCTCAGTTCTTCCTGTGAACCCAGTCCTCCTTCCGCTCCGGTTCTTCTGCTTCTTCTTCTTCAGCTACTGTTTGAGGGGTTTCATATCACCATCTGCCCGATTGAAAAAAGTAAGCACATTCTACTTTTACTTCGAACTTTTTGACTATCTTCTTTCTTCTGTTATTATTTTCGACACGACGATATTCTAAACTACTTTAATTTGCGGCGTAAGAATTTGAACTTGGGTATTCTAAACTACTTTAATTTACAGCGTAGGAATTCGAACTTGGGTGCATAAGGCCAGCCACACTTTTAGTTGCTTGATAAAAGACTGCCCCTTTAGTTGTTATAATGCTAAATTTTTTAAATTTGTAATAAATTTGTTTATACTTACGAATGTCAATTTATATTTAAAATATTCAGACCAGGATTAAGGATGTTGCCTGTTAATCCGACAAAGAAGCTGTCTTTTACTCGGTCCATTAATGATGGAGATTTGGTCATTGTCTATGAGAAGTATGATACAATGAGGCTGTCAAGGTGTGTGTCGGTTCTGTGCTCGAAAACCGGTTCGGTTTGTTTAAGCATTCGGACTGGATAGGGAAGCAGTTTGGTTCCAAGGTTTTCAGCAGCAAGGGCGGATTTGTTTACTTGTTGGCTCCGACACCCGAGCTTTGGACTTTGGTTTTAAGCCACAGGACTCAGATTCTGTACATTGCGGACATTAGTTTTGTGATCATGTTCTTGGAGTTGGTTCCGGGATGTTTGGTTCTCGAGTCGGGGACTGGGAGTGGATCTTTGACTACTTCACTTGCAAGGGCTGTTGCTCCTAGAGGACATGTCTATACGTTTGATTTCCATGAACAACGTGCGGTCTCTGCTAGGTAAGAACTCGAGATGAACACCTTGTTTTCGTTGTTTCTTATGGTTTTGGTGTCTGATGGTTTCTGTTTACTTCGGTGTTTCCTTTCATGTACAAGATTTGTGTATGGTTTTGCCTTCCAGAACATGCAAACTTTTAGTTTAGAATATGAGTTGCGAAGTAAGTGGATGAATCGGGTAATATGCTAATGAATTGTGAAATAAGCGAGCGATTATTTTCCGTGTTTCTTATGAATTTGGTTTAAATTGGTTTCTATTTGATTGGGTGTCCCCTTTCGTGTACAAACTGAAGACAATTAGATCAGCTGCCCATGAAACCAGCGGGTTCTGAACTAACATTGAGCTATTTCCTCTACTTCAAGTAGATTATATCATTGTTGAAAGGCTAACAGGATGTTTTACTTTTATAGGGAGGATTTTGAGAAGACGGGATTAAGCAACGTGATCACTGTAGGAGTTAGAGATATTCAGGGGGAAGGGTTTCCGGATGAGTTTTCTGGAAGGGCAGATTCTGTCTTCCTGGACCTACCCCAACCCTGGCTGGCCATCCCTTCAGCTGCGAAAATGTTGAAGCAAGATGGGGTATTATGCTCCTTCTCCCCATGTATTGAGCAAGTGCAACGAGCGTCAGAGACTATGAGGTCAAGTTTTACGGGTAGGGCTCTTTGATGCAGTTATCTCCTTTCATGCTTTATGAAGTGGAATTTTTTGGACTTGCTTTGCTTCTTTCGGGTGTTCTCTCTCACAAATGTACTCACACTAAGATCTGTATCTTCTGCTTGTGTATAGATATAAGGACGTTTGAGATTCTTCTTCGCACATATGAAGTCCGAGAATGGAAATTGGATGACTTCCAGGGAGATGAAGCTGGTTCTGTTGGATCTCATCCACGTAAAAGGCGGCAGCGATCAAGTGAAGGAAGCAATGCGCAGGAAACTACAGGATCTCCCACTGTCATGGCCAGGCCGTGCAGTGAGACCAGAGGCCACACTGGCTATTTGACATTTGCAAGACTCAAATGCCTCTCATAAAGTATGCAACTGTAATCTAGTTATAGACACAGCCTGGTTCCAAATAGTTGGGATGAGGTTTCATTTTTGCTGTTTCTGTAACGTGAATTATTCTGCTGATTCGGAAATTTAGAAAATTTTTAATGGAGAAATGCATTGTCCATTTTTTGCGTTCGATCGTTTTCTCAACTTCAATCATGGACGTTTCTGGAGCAATTTCTTTTGATTCAGTATCTTAGTCGTTGTCAATATCTTGAAAATTAGTGTTTGGGATTTTTTCGTGTATCAGAAGGGAAAAGAAATCAGCCTCAAAATTGAAGTGCTGAAGGCCACATGTTTGCCTCAGCAAATTTGGTACACAGGATTGCAATCCATTCGTTCCACTACTAACTAAGCACCATTCAGTACTAGCTTACAAAACCCCTAAATCTCACTCGTCGGCCCTTCGATTTCTGATGCTGGTGAGGATGCGGGATCAATACCGGAAAGTTTGAGTAACCTTATACAGACTTATAAGAAGTTGGTCTACTCCCCCATAGCCGCCGTCATCCTTCAGTTTTGTATTCATGCAAAGGCTTAAAAGCCTTTAGCGGCCTGAGCTTCTTTCTCCACTTGCTTTGCTTCCCAAATTCCAAACCTTCTGGTCAAGATGCAGAGCACTGCGCTTGCTCTGGCTCCTTCCACCTCGTTTCTCAAACCTCCGTGTTGGAACTCTATCCCTAAAGCCACTAAACCTTCACCCTCGACGTCCTTGATACAAGACAGTTTGACTAAAGTTCACAGGCCTTCATGGCAAACACCTCTTCACACGTTTTCTTCTTCCAATGCTTCCTTCCTTTTCTCGAATCGCAGATATGATCATTTGAAGGTCAGGGCTGCTTCTGTGCCTGAGAGTGCTGACGAGGGCTCAAAACAGAGCGGGCTGGTTAAGACCTTTCAGCTTGGTTCAATGTTTGGAATTTGGTACCTTTTGAATATTTACTTCAACATCTACAACAAACAGGTGCGTTCACTGTCTTTATTCATCTGCCCTCCCCATATTTTTAATTGCCTTTTCTTGTTTTGAAATGCATGTTTTCGCTTCTTGTTTTCGTCGATTTTGGCCTAATAAAAGAAGCTAGAATTTGAAGGCCAGAGCTTGTTCATAGGTTCTGAAAGTCTATCCATTTCCAGCAACGGTCACAGCGTTTCAGTTCGGCTGCGGGACTGTGATGATTACCCTGATGTGGGCTCTTAACCTCTACCCCAGACCAAATCTCACTCGCTCACAGGTACCTACTTATTCCTTATAATTGCTCGAATGTCAAGTCCCATGTCCGACGAATTAGAATACTACATATAATACGTGGTTTCATTACTAATAGCACCGAGACTTTTTGTATAAACATGAACTAGTACGTGGTTAAATACGAGTTGGGATAATACTGGTGTGATTAGTAGTACACTACTACTCTGTCTCTTTGAAATCTTTCGACTTGGATGGCAGCTTGCAGCAATTCTTCCACTGGCAGTGGCACACACAATGGGGAACTTATTGACTAACGTTAGTCTTGGGAAAGTTGCTGTTTCTTTCACTCACACAATCAAAGCTATGGAGCCGTTCTTCACAGTTTTATTCTCTGCTCTTTTGCTTGCGGAGGTAAGAAACTTTCAGGTTCTTCTGTCTTCCTACTTGTGATTTAACCTTCAGAAGGCGGGTGCAAATCTGAGGTAGCGATTTGACTGTCAGTTTTTTTCATCATGCTGATTGCTTTGCACACAGATGCCGAATATTTGGGTCGTTGCTTCTCTTGTACCGATTGTAGGCGGAGTGGCATTGGCATCCTTCACCGAGGCCTCTTTTAACTGGTAAGACATCCCGGAAGACAAATTTATGCACGAATCAAATTTATATGCAGCTTCTTGGATTACAGTCTTCTAAAAGGAACAAGTTCTAAATGTATATATCTGGATATATAGCTCGTGATCACTGCCGAATTCCTCTTTTTCTTGAATTACAAATTTACAAGTGTTTAACTATTGTATGTTCTACAACAGGATTGGTTTCGGTAGTGCAATGGCGTCTAATGTTACGAACCAATCACGTAATGTACTCAGCAAGAAGTTCATGGTTAAGAAAGAGGTAAAACTAATTAACCTACAGCTGCAATTTCTTTATTTTCAGAATTCCTTCGTGAGGTTTAATAGTTTTGTTTTGTAATTAGGAATCTTTGGACAATATCAATCTCTTCTCAGTGATCACTATCATTTCCTTCATCCTATTGGTTCCTTCGGCGATTCTCTTGGAAGGCGTTAAATTTACTCCTGCATACCTGCAGTCTGCTGTGAGTAGTAATACTATTAAGACCCGTTTGGGACTACTTTTGTCGGAATTACTTATGCTTATGAGAGCTTTTCCTAGAAGTACTTCATGAAAATGCAGTTAAACGTGGTTCTTAATGCGCTAGCTTTTCTGTACGCATTATTTTCATTAATTATATATTGTATACCAGGCAAACCAAGGATTGAACATCAAAGAGTTATGCGTGAGATCACTTCTGGCTGGCTTCTGCTTCCACACTTGCCAGCAGGTGACAACATATATAGTTTCACACTCTCTCTAAATTAAACCGAAATTGAATTACGTGTTTCTTGTACTAAAACATTTAAGTAGTTACCGTGTACTAACAGCTTTGGCTTAATCACACGCTTTGGTGAAGTTTTCAATCTCTTACAGAATAACAAAATCCACTTAAACATGACTTCCCCTTTGTTAGAAATGATCAGTAATGTAGGCTATATGTGTAGCCATACCAAATGTAGGACAAATATTACTGTCCACTTCTTATATATAATTGCTTGGTTAATTTGCATAAGTTGTATGGGATGCAGGTGTCCTATATGATACTGCAGATGGTTTCACCGGTGACTCACGCGGTTGGAAACTGTGTGAAGCGTGTGGTGGTGATAGTCTCCTCAGTCATCTTCTTCCAAACACCTGTCTCACCGATAAACTCCCTCGGTGAGTACCTTGTATATTTGCATATATGACACATTCTTACACATGGCTTGCAGAGTTCCTTGACTAACAATGACGGGGGTTATATTGCAGGGACTGCTGTGGCTCTTGCTGGAGTGTTCTTGTATTCAAGAGCCAAGAGAATAAAGCCAAAGCCCAGTTAGTGTTGCATGCATGAATTTTAAATATATATTATATATATGAAGCAAAAAAGAAAATCATCTCATCAACTGTAAAGATTAGGTCTATGATCTATATATATTCTCATCATATATATTGTATGCAAAGATATATTTGCTGCCTCCAAAATAACTTTTATATTATTGATAGAGAACATTGTTAACCAGTTAAGCTATAAGCAGCTCAAGGTCTGTTGAGACTGCTTATAAAAATGCTAAAAGTGCTTTCTGTTAATTATAATTTCAACTGGGTCTTAATAGATGCGGTTCTAGCAAAGCGTTTAAGAGCACAATGATTATTACGTGAGTTACCATTGATAATTTTGAAACCCAAAACCCAGCTACAAGATCATCTTGATATAGCGGTTTCCATCAAAACATCTAGCTAGTGAGACTCCTATATGGTTCTTGTTTAGGAAATGGTTTCTGCATACTCCTCGCCATCTACTGCAAGTCTTCCTCCCCCTCCTCTTTTTAGCCACTAAATTGAAAAAAAAATAAAAAAATCAAAGGCTTGAATTAAGAGGAGGTGTGAAGAAGGTGAAAAAAGGAGTGCAGAAATCTCTTCCATTTTAAGGGTAGTGGTGTTATCCACACACCAATTTTAACCTTTCACGTATATCTTAATTTTCGACCGTCAGATCAAATGAATTAAAGGAAATAAATAACATAAATTAACAAAGAATGTGTGAGAGGTAAAAAGAGGTGTATGCATAGCATCACCCCATTTAATTTTCTATCCTTTTACCAAAGTTTGCATAATTGGCTCTATCCACAAAAAATTGAAGCGTTATACATTAAGGTTTCCACAATGGCTTAATTACTCTATTAGCGATGCGGAATCCTAGTACGACCAACATGGCATAAGCAAGATCTCCATTTATGCATATTGCTTACTTTCTAGGCACTTTACGTGACCTCAGAAATCCATCACAAGAATTTCTAGCTAAATATAAAACCTCCTACGTAGATTATGGTTAGCAAATGACTACATTTTAACATTTATAACATCAATAATAACAATTGTAACAATAGCAATCACGGCGTATATAAATGACATATCGATGACATATTCCTATTTTCTTTAAGTACAGTTATCCGCAACCTAAAAAACCTCTATAAATAAATAAATAGCAAATTTGGACAAACATGCATAAACAAAACCAAACTGAATTTAAGTTTGAAAACAACATCAACAACTGTGTTCCAGTTAAACTATCCAAATGAAAATGCTGAAAGGAAATAAAAGTCTGAACGCTTTCTAAACATGAAAGCCTAATGACGCACAAAAACTGACAAACATACGAAATAGCTAGGGGAACACCGACGACAAAGCACTTCCTGCAGCTGCACGAAAGTCGAAAGCTCACACATTTCCCTTGAAATGGAGCATCTCCATAATATCCAGCTCTTTCTTGACATGGTTATCATGTCCCTGCATAAAGTTGTTCGTCTCCAGTGGCAAAAATGGCAGTTCATACGCCATGTTGCAGCTCGGATCCTTAACCCTAGAAGTGCTGCTGCTCGCCATTCCCTGCTGCAGGTATCCACCAAGCCCATAACTTTCAAAAACATTGAACATGTTAATCTTGTCGAAATCAGAAAGATTAACACCAACACCCATGTGGTTGTTCATGTTGGACGCCTCACTGTCAATAGGTTCGGGACGATAACCCATGAGATCCCAATTCGCAGAGTTGGTCGCGTCTGGGCTCTCGACAATGTTGTTCTGATCAATGTGCATCCCAGACTGATGATCAGGTGAGACCACAGACGACAGCCCGGCTTTGTTCTCCGTTGTTCCGGTAGAGTTAGGGGAAGCAGTAGTATCGGTAGCAGTAGTACCGACCAAGCTCCTGATGTAGTCCTGCAAGATGGAGCTCTCATTGTAATTGTTAATGTTGGAGTCCTGCTTGTTGCTCTTCCTCTTTGAGTTTTGCTTCCTCTTTGTTGCATTCCAGTGGTTCTTAATTGTATTCTCCGTCCTTCCAGGCAACATCTTGGCGATTTCTGACCATCTATTCCCGATTTCCTTGTGGGCTTCGATCAGTATCTTGTCCTCTTCCTCGCTCCACATTTCTTTCTGCAAGTTTCAACACAGATTTAATTAGTTGCGTTCACGCACTCTATATAACTGTATAAGTACATACATACATACGTACATACATATATATATACGTATATGAATATATATGCTTTCTAAAAGATAATATATAAAATTCAAAAGCTGATTTGATATGGTACACAACAACTGTATTAATTTAAACCAACGTTATGCACCAGCTAGCTAGATTTGATCTGTAACTGTCAATTTTCTGTTAACACGCACGTCCAAGTAGAAAACAATGCACGTACTTCCTATGCTCATGTATGGTCCTAGGGTTTTGTTTTCCCGGTTACAATAGTCCTAGGGTTTTAAATAGGAAAACTCAAGATGCATGCATGCATCGTCTCCTTAGTTCAATACCATCAAATCAGAGAGGAAGCAATGAAAAAAGGGTGCAACAATTATTTGTTACAAATCAAAATTAACTTAATACTTTTTTTTTTCATCATGATAATAATTAACATTTATATATGTGAAAAAGTAAATTACAGAATTTAAACTTCATTATAAATGGTTTTTGATTGAAAAACTTCATTATAAATTACATAAATTCAAAAGTCACTACATATTTACAAAAGAGTAACTTATTGCAGAGTAAATTTATATAAATAATACATAATAATTCATATATTTTTATTATTTTAGTCATTTTAAATTTACTTATTTGATATAAATTCAGACTTATAATAAAAAGGTAAATAAATTTTAGGTCTTGAAATGGGTTCGACTTTCACCCGATTTTGGTCCAAATCGGATCCTAATAATTTATTGATTAAAATTGAAATGAATTTGAATTCTGATATATACGCATAAACCAAACCTGACATAGGTTGTTTCGGAAATGAATAATGTTAGAGAGACTATCTGTTTAAACCATATGACGTGTTACTGGTAATTGAATTATTACTTAAATATTTGATTAACGTACCTATTTTCTATTAGTGACACATCACATGGTTTACAAATATGATCTAAAAAGATGACCTACCAAGCATTTTCCTTCGGAAATTCATAACGTGTCATGGTTAATTATTATAGTCTAATTCAAATTCTGCAATCCAACCTAACCGCTGGTTGAAACGCATGTTAATTTTTCATTGTGAAGCAGATATTGACAAATACTGGATAGTACAACGTCAATATAAACTCCACAAAACGTATAAACGGACATATAAGGTAGTGTATGAATTTTATATATTTTATGACACGCGTCAAAATATTAGAATTACAGTATTTTCTAATAAATATATTGCCAAATATATGCAAATGCCATATATGTATTAGCTATTATCTTTGTCTACATTAACAAAATATATGTATTTGCATAAATCTTTTGTTTTTTATTTCAAGGAGAAACAAAAATTTAGTGAATGAAAATGAGCTATACGCATGCTTGTATGTAATTTATATGTTAATGAAGTTTGTGAAATAGTGAAGAATTAAGGGAGAAAAGGATGAAACCCTAATGTCAGGCCGCAGATGGTTGTGCCATCTTTCTCTACATTGCTTTCCCACTCTCCCAGTCAGCTGAGTTGCAATTTGAGACCACTTCTTGATCCCAAACCTCCCAACCAATTGCACCAAGTGTCTGCAAAGATAGATTTAACTGAGTTAATTACCAATTTTTACAGATTAAAAAAAAAAAAAAAAAAAAAGACCTCTTAATAATTTAAAAAATAAAGATAAGCATATCATATATCCTCCAAATTCTGAAAAATACATGAAGAAAATATAAATCAACACTCTGATTAACCAAATAATCGACTAAAATCAGAAAAACAAAATACCTGTCTTCCTCGGGACTCCATTGACCTTTGATTATATCAGGTTTCTTCTGAAGCATTTTAATGGCTCTTCTTGCACACAACCTTTTGTTCTTCTCATCAGCTGAGAATCTTCTCCCAAACTCAATCTCTGCGATGATAGAGTTGGATGACACATCATCCGAAGGCAAACGCATCGCCGGAACTGATGAGGACCCAAATTCACCATAATTGACCAGTTGTGGGAGCTGCACACAGCTCTCTGCCCCCATCTGCTGGTCATGAAGAATTTCTTGATGATGGGGTTGATAACCCAAAAAGCCTCTAACACCACCATGAAATCCATGCATCACCACGGATTCGCTTTCTCTACAATCGGATGTCATGAAATCATGGTGATGATGATTTGCGGTATAAGGTGAAGGCTCAAAGGGATTATTAAGGGTGTTGCATGTGGTTGAAATCTTGCTGAAAGGGTTGGATGAAGAACTGGCCTCAGTGGTGGTGAAATGATTTATCTTTGGAGTGAGATTGTACTCATGGGAATGAGAATTCCAGTTAAACCCGTGAATGGTGGAATTGGGGTGATGAAACAAAGCCTTGGGAGAATTGGGTGGTGGTGGGGAAGATCTAGAGACAGAATAAATATTCCCATTGATGGTGGTGGTTTTGGTGGTGGTGGAAGGAGGTGGATCTCTGGTTTCATCAATTTCAGAGGGTTTGAAGAATCAGAGAGAAGGGTGGAAAGGAAAGGAAAATTATCTAATTCCCTCAAGTTGGTTTCCAAGTACTCCATGCAAGCACAGGGAGAGAGTTTCAGAGCTCTAGAGAGAGAAACAAAAGCTCAAGAAGGAAGGCTGGTTTAATGTGTGCTAGCTGCTCTATTTCTTGGTTTTTTATTAGTGAGGTTTGAGGGCGAGCAAGGGCAAATGCGATGCGGACCCCACTGCTTCTCTAGCATTGTAGGGCCATCTTTACCATCCAAGGGCTCACATTTCTTCCAGTCTGTGTCCATTGAACTTCCCTACCAATAGTTTTTTCTCATTTTTTTGAAACAAAAAATTGAAATATTTTTTTTTTTAAATAAAACATAAAACATATATAAGGAATAATCATTAGGTCGTTAGACTGGTCTTGTATTTTAGGGAAATTCCAAGACAGGTTTGTGACACATGGCGGACATGTATTGTTCATGATTCTGTTTTATGACGTGACATATCATATTTAAAATAATGTGTTTCATAGTGTACTTAGTTTTTATAAAACTACAGTCGTCGATGGAAAATCCAACGGTAAATGCCAACTAGAAATACGCTCAAAATAACACCGAAAATCTAATTGTATACCTAAGAGACGAGCGCCTCCCATTAAATCACTTTTGCATAAATGACATATTTTTTTTGCATATTCCAATTAAGAAAAAACATATTTTCAGCCCCTTTTAGATAAATTGTAGCTTTAAAAGCTGCATTTTAATTATGAAAGAGTCAAGTAGCCAGCTAGGAGCCAAGGAATTATCCTTCTTCTTTTTTTTTTTTTTTAAACAAATTATGATAGTATATACTAAGGGGGATGGAGGAGTGGGCTAAGCCTCACACTGAGTTAGCCATAATAATATGGTTCAACTTCACTTTTGGCGAAAATCAAATATAAGATCTCTTACAAGGAATACTACAAGATCGTAGTACTAAGTGGCAGCCAAGGAATTATCTTAAAGACCTCCCAAATAATTTTACTATCAAATGATTTTTTTCATTCGTATCTTTTTCAAGAAATGATAAGGGGCTCTCTATGGACTCTCTGCCCCATCATGTTTTTTGTACAATATTTTATAACATAGGTACCAGAATTAACATTAAATTATGAGGTGACAGAAAGTCTATGAAGAGTCCCCTAGCATTTCTCGTCTTTTTTTTCACCTCATCTAGCTTATCTAAGTCGCACTTATCAATTGTAAATGCATATTAGGAAGGTGTTCATAACAAGTATATATGGAAAATGTGAATCACTTGCTTTGGCATAATTTTAATTGGCTTAAATATTGACCATACATGCATTTTGTAAGGCTCAAGTACTTGAATCTCATAGTAAAAAACATCCATATCCGAAACTTACCATTTAAAAAAAAAACAAATAGTTTTGTAATAATTCGACTCATAAAATAATAAGAAAAATAACTTACAAACTAAGTATTTGGGCAATGAAGTAATTTTCAGCTGGGTTTTGTAACAATATATTTATCTCAAGACATCCAATGCACTTCTTTTTTTTGTAACTGAAGTTTTGAATGCATCCTCCTAAATTGGTATGTAATTTAATGGATATATATTTATTTTTATAATATTTAAGGTATTACCAAAATTTTGCATTGGATTTTATATTTTCTACCGTTACGAAGCAATTGCCACATTGTTAAAGGCTATTCTCCAGCATAAAACTATTTGACTATGTTAGTTATTTATTTATTTTCTTGATTTATTCACTTTAAAAAAAAAATATTTCCGCTTCACACTCTATTAGAGAAATTTTTCAATGTGTCGGAAACACCGTCTGGTGCATCAAGAGTCATAATACAATTAGCTGGAATTTTTTTTTTAAATTTTCAACCAATTGTATCATTACACTTGGTATACAAAACAATGTTTCTGGTACACTGAAAAATCTCTCAATATCATTGAATTTGGGAAATTTTATTAGCATTAAAAATAAGTTGTCACTTATTACACTTCTTATCGTGAGGGCTGTGTTTTAGCAATAATTAATTATAATTTTAAAGTGCTTTATTTTTAGTAAAAATGGCATAGTAAATAAATTTAAAAAGTCAATTATATTAGCTTTATTTTTTGCTGTATTGAGCATGACAAACATGCCCCAATTCAGTACCTTTTGTCTCTTTAACCGCTGAAATAGATAAAGCAATATTTTACCTTCCACCTGAAATTTAACAAGCACTTTAGTTGCGATTTGTTTAGACTCAAAAATACTTTTCGAAACTGGGAAGCTTTAGTATTTACTAACATAAAAAGTAAACAAAAGGTGAAATATAAGAACTTTGGCCTCACCACAAAAAGGGTGACAAACATGAGTAGGAATGTCCAGCCACGTTATTTGTCGACATCTCTTAACAAAAGCAAAGCATAAGATGCCTTGTGTTTTACTTCACTTGACTCTACGCAACTTACGTAGTATCCGAACTTCACTAGTCATGCAACCTTACCAAAATTTCTCTCGTAAAGAGGACGTAATTTTTCTTAGTCTGTCGCCTTTTACTTCGCCTCAGCCCACCCTAATGGCACCGGCATAAGAACTACCAAGAGGATCCTCGCCAGATTCTCTTTGTGAGGATCTTGAGGATCCTCCAATCATATCCGTTCATCGTACATTGTGCGGTCAAAAATCATTGTAAATTTTTTTTATTTAAAATTAAATATAAACAATACCTAACAAAAACTGACCGCACGTTGTACGATGAACATATGTGCTTAAAGGATCCCCAGAATCCTCACAAAGAGGATCCGGTGAAGATTCTCTCTCTAAGAACTAAACTAGTCAAGCAACCACATAAGAAGTACATCATTTGTTCCTCTGTTGGGAGGAATCTGTGTTGGTTTAATTTCCCACATGACCAAATATGTTTCCAATTTTCAATCGAAGGTGAAGCAAATAATTCGAATTACGTAATTGCTTAATAAACCATCAATTTACCCTTAAACTTGTAGGTCACCCAAAATTTAGAAAGATTTTTTGTTGTGTTGAAACATAGCACGGTATACTACATGTCATTATAAAAATGTTTGAGTTCTTAAATAAAGATTTTCAATCACTTGTATTATAATATTTGATGAACAGACTGTATTCTGGTATACTGAAAAATTTCTCTAAAATTGAGACTTAAAAAAAGTGAATTTCCGTCCAATTTGCTCTCAAAAGAAGTCATATGCCAAATGTGTCAAAAAGTAAACAAACAATGAATTAGATTTAGATAATAACAGTGCTAATGATTACTATAATTAATTAAATTTCATAGTAACTACAAATTGATTACATGTAAAAATATTAATTAAAACCAGTAATATTACTCTGCTGCATATTTGTTCCCTTCTTTTTTTTCCAAAAATCCAGAGACCAAAAATGGAGACCAGGAGAGAGAGAGAGAGAGGAGGTTCAGCAAGGGTACATCAAAAACAAATGACAGCACCAGAGCAGATGGCGGTAGACGTGTGAAATTACTCTGGATGTATCATGCCCTCCTCAGCTTCCTCAGCACTGCGTTTACGTGGAGGCGACAACCGCTCCCTCTCCCTCTCCCGCTCCCGTTCCCGTTCCATCATTGATTTGTGGAAACTCCAACCACCAGCAGAGCCTCCACCTGTTGGCAGAGCCTTGCTAAACCTCTCAGGACTACGGCTACGGGCTCTATATCCTGACGCCTTGACAGGGCTGGGACTGCGGCCTCTGTCATACCCATTGGTTTGACCATACCTGTCACATACAAGAAAATGCATTTCCAACCATCACTTCTCAAAGTACTACCATCGCATGTTTAGCACATCTGACATAACGAGCAAGCAACGTAATTAAACAGCCTGAATTTAAATGTAATTATTTGACCATACCTGCCAGAAGAGGGAGTAAATCCATATCCTCCTCCCCTTCCACCATCCCTTCCACCATAACTTGAATCATTTCGCCCACCACGACCCCCATCACGACCACCACTGGGCCCAGAACCCCAACGTCTGAACCGGTTCATCCCGCCACCCCGGGAAGCTAGCTCACGAACCTCCGGGGGGACGCGCTGATTAGCCCCTTCCAAAACTTTGATGAGATCTGATGCATACTTAGCATCCTGATCACCGAAAAATGTGTAAGCCAGGCCAGTGGCGCCCGCCCTTCCAGTTCTCCCAATCCTGTGAACATAATCCTCTACTCCAGTAGGGAAGTCGTAGTTGATAACCACCCTGTAACAAAAATTACCATGACAAAGACAATCCTCCTATCAGAAGGGGACACCACAGAAAAATTTGCTTAAATAGATAGCCAAACAAAAACTAACTACTCGTTCTTAAAATGACCCTGACAAATACAATCCTCGTATCAGAAGGGAACACCGCAAAATAATAAGGATCCACATAATTCAATTGAATTGTTGCCTACTCTTGCCACTTGACTAAAAACCTTACATTTGAAAGAAAGACAGGTGATTCACCAAACCACAGAACCAACATATATTTCAATTCTAACAGAACAAATATGTGACAATAAGCTGGGAAGTACAAAACCTTATGTCCTTGATGTCCAATCCTCGAGCTGCAACATCAGTTGCTACAAGAATTGGAGTCCTTCCAGAGCGAAATTGATTCAACACATAATCCCTTTCACTCTGAGATTTGTCGCCATGAATTGCAGCAGCTCCAAACTGGCGGGTTAGGTTGCGAGAAAGTTGATCGCACATCTTCTTGGTTGAACAAAAGATTATTATCTTCGATCCTGGCTCTTGAGATCGCAAAAGCTGCTCCAGTCGTCTGTGCTTCTCCATTGACGTCAGTACTTCAACATACTGTAAGACAGGATATGATTTTTTGTTAAGCTGTATGCCAAGTTAAAGACTATACAAAACATAAATCATACAAAAAAATTGATAGTTAAGTCCTCCACGCTGGGTGGAGGGAACAAATATGTAAATAATTTTTATCCTCTTTAGAACTCTTAATTGATCATCGTGATCACCTAGAGTGATATCCTAACATATAAGGAAACATGCACATGATAAGCCAACATACTATGGACTAAAACATGGACAGCATTGCTGGAGTTAATGTACCTGTGTGATAGACTTATTCGCAACCAGTTCATCAACATTGCCAATGTTAACCTGAACAGGTTTGACCAGCAGATCAGCTGCAATCTTCCGAACCTCCTTCGGCCAAGTTGCTGTATACATTAGGGTCTGGCGACGAGCAGGTATCTCCTTCACAATCTTCCTTATTTGTGGTTCAAACCCCATGTCCAGCATCCGGTCAGCCTCATCCAACACTAAGTAAGAAACTTGATGGAGACTGATTCTCTTCATTTCAAGAATATCATTCAAGCGACCAGGAGTGGCAACGACAACATCTGCTCCTCGGTCAATATCTCTCAACTGTGGACCCTTTGGAGCTCCTCCATACAAACACTACACACAAAAAAAGCAAAAAAAATCATTTAATTAGATAAAAAAATATTAAATGGACCTCCTCCATTTAATTCTTAAAAAATCTCGAAGTTCAAGATGTTGGTGGAATAACATGTCTAGATTAGATTCTAAAACTAAAGAGGGGGACCAGCCGAAGCCCTTAGAAGGTCATCACTATAATCAATTATTCTAGAGCGAAACATGGCCAAAACACTCCACAATATAATATTACTTTCCCTGGGGAAAAAGCCCAAAACAAAGAAAACACAATGAACCACTTATATATTGAACAAGATTTTGTAAGGCATGTGACCGTTTAAGTTACAACTTGAAGAAGAAAGCCAATTGAGTTGATATAACCAGCAAGGTCAAGTTGGTCAATGAAGTCACTGCATGTCAACCTAGTTTCACAGTGGCCAGGTTCTACATTAGGGAGTCAGTTTGAGTAGTCCATAGTTAAGAGTCTAATAAGTTGAGTCGGGCAGCATTGGTGTTTAATAATAACCATAATTGCAACTCTCTAAATGCACATGCATGACAATATTTAACTATATGATGTATGCACACAAACGCATATGCAGCATCAAACAATACCATTCTTGAAGACATTTTTATTGTTTATCCTGGAAAAACATAAAAAGGACCAGAAGATACATACCACACAAGATATCCTTGACGATTTCCCGAACTTCACTGCCTCATCTTGAATCTGTGTTGCCAGCTCCCTAGTTGGTGATAACACCAATACAGTTGGACCCATCTGAGGGTTATTGCGGGCGCGCTTGAGATGGATAAATCCTGGAAGTAAATACCCCAAGGTCTTCCCGGAACCAGTTTTAGCAATGGCTACTATATCTCTACTCTGAAGAGCAACCGGCCAAGACTGTGCTTGAATTGGAGTTGGGGCAGAGAAACCTTCTTTTTGTACCTGGAAAAAGAAAAAATTCCAGGAACCCCCATAAGCAGAGGTACTGGCTTCAAGATTTTGATTTTTTTTTCTTTTTGGCCTTATGGAACAGTGGAATGGCAGAAGAAGCAACACCCCCATTGCAGGCGACCAAAGCTTGCAACAGCAAGCTGGAGCATGAGGAGGCCTCTTCTTTCATTCGGACCGAGTGGCAGACTGAATCACCAACAGCAGTCCCAGCCACAAACTTGGGTGATTTGGAAAGCCCTTCCCAAAAATTTGTCCACGCAAAAGGGCGCTCCAAATTAAATGCAAGCCCCCACAAAGAGGGCAGCACAGCGTACGACATTAGCTCCTCCCAGGAGCAAATATCGCACCTGCGACAAAAAGTACAGATGGCAAAATAAATAACATGAGTCTGAAACTCAACATTGGACCTCTAGCAATCACAAAACTTTGCACAAAACACTCGGGTTACTTACACTAATGGCCACCAGTATTACACAAAAGAAACACAAAAACATAAGCATAATTCAATACCTCTCTAAGAATCTCAGATGGGAAGCCAGTAGATTCAAATGAAGTAAACGGTGGAGGCACATTATCACCCTAGCAAAACAGGTAAATCAAATGACGCTGTGAGCATATCAAAAGTTGGTACAAGACAGCCAGGGACTAGAACATCACTCAAGACAAACAAAAGAAACATTTAAAAAGGCATAACAGCAACTAGCTAACAAAATCACGGATTCACCTTAGTAGCTTACTAGCCACAAAATTTAATAATAAAAGTAATAATAATACTCTCTAACGATAACAATGATAAACTAGAGAGAGAGAGAGAGAGAGAGAGAAGAGTGATGACGTAACTCCATTGAAGACTCCTAAAACAATCAGCTGATCACATTCACGTATGAGAAGCATCTCTCACTGTGCAAGACCAGTGCATTTTGCACCATAAATCTTTAATTGAAGATTCAAACCATGACTCTATAAAACCACAACTACAACAATACACACATACAAATTATGCACAACCCCAAGAGAAATTCTTAATGCAACAAAATGATCAGGCTAACCTAACCAATCCCAATGCAAAAGTGTGCGGGCAGAAGATATAAAGATTTAAACCAGACCCTACGGAGAAAAGATAGACGGTAAAAGAAACTAAACAGAATGACCAAGTAAAATATACAAACAAGAAAAAAAAAACAATATGAACACTATGATATCAAGCTTGTATAAGAAACTTGTTAATACTCACAACAACAGATATTTCATGTCGGCGACTATAAGCCTCAGCAGACAAACCGCTTCCAATGTCTGATCCATTTCCTTTCACAGAAGATCCTCCATGTGCACTTAGTGTCCCACTCGGGGTATTATGAGAAGACACTGTTGCACTTCTTGCAGTCTAATGCACAACCAAGAAAACCATATCAGTTCCCATAAGAAAATGTTTACCAAGCAGGTTGCAGGGAGCTGCAACTGTGTAAGAAGTCACCCAAGTAGCAAGCTTACTTACCTGCTGATTTCTTGATCCTGTGTCAAACTTGGACACACCATTGCTGCCTCTGCCATACCTATCATCTCCCTCATCAGGGCGACGTTGTCCTTGTGAAGATTGATGAACGTGAACTGAAGAGCTTATAGACTGTGCTGAAGAAGGCTTTGATGGAGCAACTGAACCCGTCGGCCTATCATATTGGGTGACATTGGTCTCGGGGTTCCAGAAGTAAAGATACCCAGTTTTACCATCAACTAGTCCTCTCCATGGTTTGGGAAGAGTTGGGTCCTCCGGTGCATATCGAGGACCAGCGGCAGTTGCAGCGGCAGCCATGGGAAGAGTGCACTACCCTATAACATTTTTTAAAAAAAGGAGAAAATGCATCTATAAGTAACAAATTGAGATCAATATAAAACCAATCAATGAATATGTCAAGCAAATCACATGCTTATGGGAAAAGTATTTCGAAAAACATGAAAAACGTAAGCTGCATGATACAAAATTAAAGCCCAAAAGTCTGACAGAAAAAATAAATAAATAAATGAGATTACATGTATGGGTTTTACACCGACCAAGTGTCAAATAAGCTTATCTCCCGTTTGGCTCCCGAGAAAATAACAAAAACGAAGGAATACAAAAGCAAAAACCAACAAAAGCAAGCAATTATCAATCATTCTACAAAATCAAGCACAGCATGCAATTAAAGGTCACAACTTTCTCTCCCTATCCTTTTCGGACATGCAAAAGACCCTAGAACCAACTCAATCGAATCACGAATTTGAATTGACCTAACAGTACGAAAATGCAAAGTTCAGATCTAAGAGATCTACAGAGACGGGAGGTAGAGGGTTAACGACGGAGAGAATCGGACCTGACGGCGACGTCTTGGAGAGCAGAAGGAACGAGAAAAGCTCCGATGGGATCTGATGGTGGAACCCCCTGGCTGCGAGAAAGTGAGACACTACGCTTCCGAAGGGGGAGAAGCGTAGAGAAGAAGAGAGAGAGACAAGGGAAGGATCCGATAGGTTATTTATAGAAATGTCGGCCGTATACTTGGGTTTTGGTGCGTTTATTTTTTTATTATTTATTTTTAATTTTGGCGGAATTAGGTGGGTGAGTTCGTTTTAATTTGACCATTTTGTTTTTTTTTTTTTTTATATTCTCTCAACAAAATATAGGTTGGTTGGTACCTGGAAATTTCTTTAGGAGTACAACTCGGACGGTTTGGGAAGTCAATTCAAGTCTAGTTTGAACTTTTACAATTTGAACTTAGGTCGGTCTGATGGCAATAATTAGTATATTTTTGTTCGTGTTGGGTTAGGTCATCTAGAATTCGGGTTACGTAGCATTTTGATATCTTTTTAAAGTTTTCTTTTCCAACAGATATGTCAAATTAAATTATTATTTTATTAATTTATAAAATAAATTATTAAACTAATTAAAATTTAATAAATGACATTTCAAGTTTAATCAGTAAACTGTTCATCTTCCTTGATTGAAAAGAAGAAAAAAAGATAAGAATGCATCGATCAACTAAACATTAATTATAATAAATGATTAAACTAATTTAAAATTAACAAAATACATTTAATAATTAATAAATATACATTTGAAGCTGCTGTCAAATTTGACAGCAAACTCTTTTGCTACCAATTCATGTCATCGTCACATAGGATTTGGCACTTTGGTTGGAAAATATTAGTATGATCTTTTTTTACTGTTATAGCTGATATGTACATTTTGACATCTCATTTGGAGACGCTCTTGTTATGCTAATAGCAGTGAAAAGCAATTTTTTTTTTTTTGTTGCCAAAGAAATTCGTCCAAACACACCCCTTGTATAATAAAGGCCAGGACCAATATGTAATTAAAAGGAAATTACTGGTTTGGAACTCGAATTCTTATTTGTTCTAATCAACTGAACAAATGCAAATTTGACCCGAAACAAAGAAAAAGAAATGAATTAAGACCATCAGTTAACATGGAGTTCGATCCATTAGGTTCTTCAACTTGTTCGGAAAAGAAACGAGAGACAAGAATGAGCACTAACTAAAACCTCATTTATAAGCAGGTTCGAAACTCCAATTAGTACAATTGTTTGTTCCTCGTGAACAAAAGTCAAAACTTTTGCACAGGGGGATTAAATAGAATCGGATTACCACAAGTAACCAGCCGACCGCACTTAGTGGGATAAGACTTGGTTGTTGTTTATTACCACAAGTAACCAGGAAATTGAATCGAATCAATTGTTTCTTCCCATCATGCTCTTAACTAAGTCCAATATCCGGAAGTAGTCGTAAAAAAGGGAAGACTCCTTACCCTCCAGTCCATCACGATGGTGCCGGTTGCTGCCTGCTAGATTGTTGCATGGACTCCCACCAACCACCAGATCAAATCCACCGAACTCGCTCATGTACTGCTCAAGGCAATCACCATTCAGCTGCTGCACGTCAACAAGGTGCTGCAACCTCCCCTTCTGGTTGGTTTGCTCCCACCAACTGCTCACAACGTTTCTGTTCACTTCTGAGATCTCTACGGAGACAACGTTCTTCAGAGGGACACCAAGCCGGTGAAGGGCCACTTCAGCTCCACCAATGCCAGAAAAGAGGGAGAGGACGTTGATGCCACTGGGAAACATATCCTTGAGCACAGACAGATGATATGCCACAGTGTCAACCTGCAACAAGTTCAAATCATAAGTAAAATGCTAATGAAACTTATGACACTTTTGAGAGAGATTAAAATGCTAATGAAACGTAGAAGTAATTCATTACCTGGAAGGAGTTCCCAAGTGACTTGTATCTGTCAGTCCGGCTTATTCCCCTTGTATGGTTCTTTGGGAATCCCAAAAGCATCTCCACCTCATCAGGCTCGAGTGGGGCGACCTTGTTTCTCCCTACCCACACCAGATTCCACTTGCGGCATTCATCAAGGACATACTTCTGGACTCGCTCTGGTGGTTCCCCATCATATTGCTCAAGAGCCTTCCTGATCCTCTCAGTCAACTTGGCACTCGCAATACACGTTTGCAAGCAGTTTAGCTTTTCTCGCTTGTCCCAAGAAGGCCACCATTTCCTTGTCAAGGGAAATGCCTTGGATATGGCGTCTGGGGGCTGTGGCATGAGAGGAAACCTGTTCTGGATTGGGAGATTGTGAACATAACCTCTCTTCCTTGCAGCAGCACAAAAGTACTTTGAGTCCACAAACTCCGGCTGCACATCATACAGGAAGCGGGAGATGGTGGTCCAAACCCCTTTAGGAGCTAGTGCGACATTCTCATAGTAGAAGTATGGAGGTCCTACAGCTGCCTCTGGAAGAGTCCTATGTGTCAGCACATATGGATCACTTGGGGTGCCAAACCCAACCATTGGATTTGGGAGATGAACTGTCTCATCATCATCCCCTTGGTTTCCACCAAGCCGCATCTGCTTCTTTTTCTTCTTTAGCATCTCAAACTCAAGAAGTTTCCTCTTCTTGTCTAGATGTGATCTAGGCTGTAAAAATGAAACAACAATCACGATCTATAAAAGTGATTATGTAAGAAAAAACAGAAAACGGTTATCATATTCTATATCAGCAAATACCTTCTCTTCAACCGCAAAAAAGACATCTTCTGTCCGTGCCATTTGAGCAGCACATATAAAATCAGTCAACTCAGCAACAGTGGAGTCTGTACCTGCAATGTTGAAGGGAGAAATAGAGCTAAGGAAGGAGAAACAGGCAATCAAAATTCTACTAGAACTGAGAAGGAAACTTGAGAAAGTGTGGCACAGGCTTAACTAGCAGAAAGTGGTTTACTGCCCAGAATCCTAGCAGGGCATATAGCTAGGAGGATGTTTCTTTGGCCCCCAGATCATATATAAAAGACATTCTAGTCAACGTAATCCAAGAAATTCTTCTGACTATGCATTTGGTTCGTGATAAAATTATACCAAAAGTAAATAAACAACATTTTACAGGATATCAACTTAATCATCCAAATCAAAGCAAAAGTAGCTAACTGGAGATGTGGACATGCATTTGTGGGCACACAACTATGATCCCGGCTACCCACAAGGGAAGCAATACATTTTTCAAATATTGAAGGTGAGATGATAGACACTAAAAGAATGTACTTTTATCTATTTTTCTGGAGTCTAAAGTTATACCAGAAGTAAATAAGTAGCATTTTCCAGGATTTCAACATAATCATCCAAAAAGAACCAAAGCATAACTAACTGGAGATGTGGACAGGAAAATGATAAAAGCAACACAAATCAACATTATGCATATATATAAAACTAAACGTATACCACATCTTTCAATTGCTATTAAGGCCTCCTCCCTTGTGTAACCCATATTGACCAAGGTCTGTATCTTCCCTTTCTCCGATGTAGGATTTATAATTTCCTGCAAAATAGGTAAATGAAATTTCTATGAGATACACACATGTGTGACATGTCTTTGACTCTTTGTCACGAACCCACTATCCTGTGTGTATTGGCATATTAGCACATAAATAGTACGAGACACGATTTAATGATATTGGAAAGCGATGTAATGTTTTTGTTGCTTGAAGGATTGGGGAAACAGAAAATGAAAAGCTTGGCAAAAAAGGGAAAAACCAATATAACATACAACTTGTTAGTAAGGCCAATGACCTACCTCGGTATCAGAAAAGCCATCCAAGTCTGAAAAATCATCCAGAAAGCTCTCATCATAATCATCGAGAGAGAAGCCATCAGAATCAACTTCATGTGGTTCTACTTCCTGTGGTGTTTCTACTTCCTGCAGTGTTTCTACTTCCTGCGGCGTTTCTACTTCCTGCTGTTCTTCAGGGGAACTCTCAAGAGCCTGCAAAAATTATTATCAAGAAAACTCTCAGGGCAGGAAAACTTGTGTTCGTAAGATATGTGACCCATTCATCTTGATAATTTCTTATAGGATCGCATGTAATTTTGATTTAACAGAACTCACTTAATACTAGTCAAGATAATACAATAAGTAAGGAATCCAGTCTTACAGCCATATTCGGCAAACAATAAATGTAAATCCTTTAGTGCATGGACTAGTATTAAGTGCTGTTATACCAAACTCACAAACCCAAATAATCAATATCGTAAAAATAAGTATCTAAAGCAGAAATCTTGACTCACTGAATATGTGAGGAGGGTTTCCAGAATTGAATCTGTGTTTTCTTCTCCTGGATATTCCATCAGAGTGGTGTTAGCATTCATATCAAAAATTTTACTGAAATGAAATGATACGATGATCTAACCATGTTCCTGAATTGCTTTGACAACCATCTTTTCAGAAAATCCCATCCCCACAAAGTGATTAAGAACTTTGGTATTGGAGGGACCGGCAGATGAGCTCCCCTTCAAGAAGAAAGAGGAATTGTGTGTTAATTATGTAACAATATTAATATCCCATTTAAATAATCATCAGTTATCCTTAAATGTTTGCAAACTCATCGAAAGTGATAAAAGTATAAAGAAGTAAATTCAGAAATTTTCAATGGAGAAATGCCTAAATATCACTAAGAGGCATCATGTGCAGTTAATTACATACACAACAGGAGTATTTCATCTATGCCCCAGATGACACTATGAGTGTATAGATTGTTTTAGCCATCTCCAAAAACATATTCAAATCAAAGAAGACATTTTAGAACTAATGCACAAAGGTTACCTCCCCAGATATCACAATAGCTTCTCCACCAACTGTCAAACTTGAAGTAGACAACGTAAAGTTCTCAATTTCCAGCTCATCATCAGTATTCCAGTCAAAATCATTACTGTATTCACCATCCTGCACAAGTTTATATTATACACGTAAACAATTAAAAGAAGTAAAAGGCCTCTTTTTATATATAGAAGAAAGGACCGTTTTAGTCAACAAGGGGTCACTCAAACACTACAACCATAGTTCACCAACAATACAACTCTAAACTAGCCAAACAGTCCAAATCATAAAACCAAAAAATCAGCTGCTGAATTCCCACATGTTTGGAATAAAAAAAAGGGTCAGTCAAGCCCAACAAATTGAGTAAATTAAAAATGAAGAGTGACTAAACATTAGCAAAGGACTAAATGAAATGAATGAATAAAAACTTAGTCAGAAAACAAATACCATTTCTCTGTAAGCTGTGTTTGGCCCACGCAGCGATTTCCAAGCTGTCCAAGTAATACACAGAAAGAATAAGTGCCAAACAACTGCAAATTTTGACTATAAAAGCCAATAAATATATTAATTACCCAACTTCTGCAAGAGGCTTTATAGTAGACAATTGAGATTGCATATTCATGACTACGATGTATCGTGTAGAGTTAGAATTGGAGTTGACTAGTACTTGACACGATACAGCAAGAACACGATACGATGAACAGTGCCCTTTTCAAAATAAATTCAAGAATCCCGAAACGGCGCAGCATACATTTCGAAGAGTACAGCATCCACTACGGTACAAGTTCAAAATATCCCTCAGCATGCTAAATACACTCAGATTTTGATTAGATTCTTTAAGCACGGCCAAACCTGTTTGAATAGACCCAACCACATCCCCCCTTCCACTCCCCCCCCCCCCCCCCCCCCACAAAAAAAAAAAAAAAACATACTTCCTAATTTCAGGATTTGAAAGACACCATAACATCCACAAAACCCTAAAGCACCCATCTTTCTGCAATACCAAACACAATAGAAAACAATCTTTACTCTCTAGAAATGTAAGCCGTAAAACCCCATTTTGTTTATTTACACAAATTGAGGCAAATGCAGAAGAAAATATTTCACAATTTCTCCTCCCTTCAAATAATGAAAGAAAAACAAAAATTCTAAAACCACTGTTCCATCCCTTCATGTCCTACTTTTCTTGGCAACCAAACAGTGTATTTCATCAGTGGCATAGAGAAAATTCCCAATCTTTCACATAAACACAAAATAAAAACCCTAACCAACGACAAAAACAACACCACCAGTAAATACCCACAACTCAAAATTGCGATTAAAAATAAAAAAAAGGAAACAGCTTTGGTCAAAGAAAGCTTACCTCCGCGGGAGGGGCCTCTCTGATAAGCTCTCCTCGCAAATACCGGCAATGCACTTCGCCTCCGTCAAAGCCTCCCCTTGCGGCCTTGCACGGAGAATGCGAAGAAAGCTCCGCCGCTGATATAAGAACCCGCAGAAGAAACTCGCCGCGAAACGATAAAAGCTCGGTGGAGGGAAATCTAGAGAGAGAAAGTCTATGAGTCTAGAGAGAGCCGTTGCAGGTCAAATCACAGAATTGCGTAGACAGTCCGTGGACATATTTCGTAACGCGAACCAGAGCGCCGATGAGGAAGGAAGATGGGGCGCCCGGTGCGCGCTTGGAACCACGCACAACGACACGCCGTTGGGTGATATTCTTTCAAATACTCCGCGGTTTATTTTTTAATATTTTCTTTTTACGAAAATTTATAAATTAGTCCACAAAAATTAGCTTCCGGTCCTCTCAAAATTGTTTTTTAAAGTTTCTGACGTTATGTTTTGGAGTGTAAATAGCGTCTCTCTTTTATGTAATCGATTAATATATGTTAGTGGGAAAAGCAAAAGTGGGGTCCATTTTATGGAATTCCTGCTTTTGCTTTTGTTAGGTGAGGTGGTAAAATGTGGTGAAATAAGAAAGTAAGTTAATTTCATACTCTCGAGAGTATGAAATTAAAGATTCTTGTTGCTCCCTAGTGGATGGTGACATAAGCAAAAACTGAGAGAAATAAATATTCTATCAGAACAGTTCTTATCTCAACCACTTTTTTACCTATAATTCATCACGTGACGAGAGAAACAAATATATACAATTCTTATCTCAACCACTTTTTTATCTTTAACTCATCTAATCACGTGACGGGAGAATCCATAACTAACCTAATCATGTGACAAGAAAAAAGACTTGAACTTGTAAACACACAGACACCGAATAATCTTTCCATGTCAAGAGATTTAACATTTCACTTCTTACTTTTAACTTTTATGTAATTAATCAAGAAACTATAAGAAGTTAATTTGCAAGATTACCAAATTTTAGTAAACAGAAGCAATGTAGCTTTAACAAGAATCATAATATTTTTGCGATGTTTACATTCACAGAGTGCAAATAATTGTTCCTAATTTGGACTGTAAAATTGCTCAGTTCATTATTTATTTTCCTTTCGAACATGTTTTCGTTGGTATTTTTGTGGTCTTTTCTTCCAAAAATCAGCCATCATGGCTAGCAAATATTGGCCGACGGTGGCAACAGTCCATCACCACCGTCGGCTCTAGCAGCGATCAAATCAACCCACCTGAGTTATCAAATTTGGAGAGAGAGAGAGAGAGAGAGAGAGAGAGAGATTCTATTAATTAAGTCGATAAACTTAGTACATACATGATCCATTCACTCTTCAGAGTCTTAGTAGTGTAATGTGCCGGATCGAAAAACCATAAATACAGCGAAGGAGGTGCATTACAATGGTACGGTTGATACACACGGATTTGTCTTGGCGAGGGTTATCTAGGTACCTAGAAAGGCACATTGCTTTCGGGCATGCTCGGGTACCAGTTTGGACAGAAGCTCGAGAGTTGCTCCTTTCAGCTCTGCATAATCGATCATCATTTGAAGCACGCAATATCAGCAGCATGTTATGTACATGGACAGGCATATGCAATCACAGAAACGAAGAACAAACCTTGGGGCTTGAAGTTGAAGAGCGGAGGCAAAGGGCGTCCATTAGGAAGACGAGTACTAGGATCACGGAGTTGGTCAAAAAATGGGTGGACAAGGACCTCGAGCTGCCAAAATAAACAATTACAGTTGATACTTTGTTATTTAAAACAGACATAAAATAGTTCATTACACGGAGACAACGTGATTTGCATTTCTTATTAATAGAAATGGAGGTCCACCGTAACTTTCTTGATTATGATTCTCTGAAGTTACTATATTATAGACCCACAAGAATTGAAGTTCAAGGGAACAAAAAGTTGAACATTCAGTATCCGTTCAGATAGGATGGGGTGAAGGGAAAGAGAAGATATGTGAAGAACTAAATCCTCGCTCCTCATACTTTTACAGTTTGCGCATGACGACTTTGAAAGAAAATGGCTACTTACAGCAGTGAATCTTAGGCTTGGAGAATATTGAAGCAGTCTTGACACAAGATCTACTGCTTCTGGAGGCATGCGCTTGTGGAATATCTGCACGCAAAGAAGATAATAAGAACGAAAATAGCATGCAAAAGTATCACAGAAGAAATGCAAAATTCTCTCAACTAGGAACTAGAAACTCACTTTGTGCCAAGGGTGAGCCTTGATTTGTGGGAATTTGAATTCTGTATAATTCGGGTTCATACATTTGATTTCCTCACGAGTTGGTGTGCCCAGTACCTAATTACATAGAAGCAATGCTAATTCAGTTCATATTGCATAAGGTAATTGATCAAGATTTTGAGTTGATCACATGATAGATACATACTTTCCACCGTGCACAAGGTCACAAGAACTTTACCTTAATAATCTCAACAAGCTGATCAACTCCACTTTCACCTGGGAAGAGAGGCTACAGCATCGAGGATCGCCATTAACAAAGAGGGCAAAAAACAACCAAATGTGAATTCATCTTTGGCTAAAAACTAAGAGAATAGGTAGAACTTTTTATACAGTATAGACTACCTGTCCAAGAAGCAGTTCAGCGAGAACACAACCGACAGACCATATGTCAATGGCAGTACTGTATTCAGTTGCTCCAAATATGAGTTCAGGTGCTCGATAATAACGAGAGCAAATATATGATATGTTTGGTTCGCCTTTGACCTGTCATGGATAATGATAGAAATGGGTCAACGACACTTAGCGTCATCTGCATAAGCATGAAAAAGAAAACAAGTACAGTAATGCATTCAAATTTGTATTGGGGATGGGGATTTATGAAATCATATATGCGTTGTATATTGCTCTGAAACTAACAAATGTCTATGCTAAGATATAAGACTCTAGAAGAAGAGAATACCAGGACTTTTGCACTTCCAAAATCACAGAGCTTAACTTGATGAGTATGGGGATTAACCTGAAACAACAAATTGTAGCGGAAATACAATTAAGCATAAAAGAAGTAATATAAAAAAAGGTAAAAAAAGAATAGAGATTCAGGTACGAACCAAGAGATTCTGCGGCTTAATGTCTCTGTGGCATACTCCAATGCCTCCATGAATATATGCCAGAGCTCGACAAATCTGACAAAAATGAAAATCGAGCAAAGTAAAATTACCAAAAGAACTTTTAATCGTTGACTCTAAGACTTATTGATATTTCCAGAAAACCCCAACAGCTTTGTCATACATGTTTACTCCTAGAATAACTTTTGCACTAAAAATATTTTTCTATTTGGTTTCTGACCTTTCAAATGAAGTTTTCTTCAAGTGAGGACTACAAATTGAATAATTAGAAGAAGACTAAGATAAAGGTGGATTACAATAAAACTACAGCCATTACTACAGATAGTCCAAAGAAGAGCAACTACCTGGTAAGTATACAGTTTCACATATAGCATAGGCATCCTCTGATTGGCCTTGCTATAGTGTTTTGACACACGATAAACAGTCTCGGGTACATACTCAAGCACGAGATTTAGATAGAGCTCATCCTTATCCGTTGTAGAAAAGAAACAATGTTTGAGTGACACAACATTAGGATGGTCAAGAAGACGCATTGTTTGCAATTCTCTGTTCTTGTATCTCTTGTCTTGCAAAACCTTCTTGATTGCAACAGTTTCTCCAGTTTCTAGGCATTTAGCCTACAAAGTGATATGTGAAATTCAAGACGGGTTAGCCTTCCTATTATAAAAGTTTCTTTCTCTTCATAATAACTAGCTTAGAAACTGTAATGCAGACATTACCTGAAATACAATACCAAATGAGCCTTGTCCAACAACACGCTCTGCCATGTAACTTATGGTCTGCACAATGAATCAGAGAGGATTTAATACTACGAGCTTCGACATGTCAGATATGAGTTTGAGATACTTTAACTTAAATATATAACCGACACTATTAAATATATCAAGTTTCTAGCATGATGTAGTATTTTAACTTGTAAGGACACAAAAATTGAAACACTCCTGTTTGAGGTTAAACAAATACTGAGTTGTGAGACCTTCTATGCCTTTTGGTTTTAACTTAAATTCATCTGTTTGTTGAAACTTAGATATTCTGCGCTGACCATGGCGAGCCAAAATGAATGTCTAACTGGCAGTTTATGAGCACATGGTTTCTGTATATATCACATCAGTAACAGAAGTTGAGGTTCCAGCCCAAAACCAATTGGAAACGTGGGAGTGGCATCTCCTTATAAGCCTATGCAAGGTTCCCTCAGCATTCCCATGTGCGACAACTCTTCACCTCCACACATGGCCCTCACGTGTGGCTACACTGTAAGCCAAACACATGGAAAACACATATTGGGTGACCTGCTTTAATACCTCTGAGGAAGTTGAGGTTCCACCCCGAAACCAAATGGCAACGGGTGGAGGAGCCCAACTCCTTATAAGCCTATGAAAGGTTCCTTAACTTTCCGTCCTGAGACAACTCTTCACATCCTCAAAAACAACATATGCTACGAGTTCAACAGCTAAAATATCCAAAATAGTCCTAAAATTACTCCCCGCGATAAAAGCAAAGAACATCCTTGAATTCATGTCATAAAGTAATGCAATTTAACCATTCCTTAGTTCTACATCTTAACCAGAAGCAATTCAACTACGATTACAAAACTCAGCACAATGCACCTGCTTCGGCTGACCATTTCGACCACCGATCGTAGTCACAATAATGTGCCCCGTTTCAGTTCCATTCCCATTCACCACAGCTGCTTCTATTTCCTAACAAAAAAGAAACAAACTTTCAACACCAAAATAAAATCACAAACAAATATACATACATATATATATATAGAAAAATACAGAAAAACAATAATTCAACAATAAATAACCAACCTTTTCATCTTTGATCTTCATGTCATTAATCTCCTCCGGCAACTTATCAGCAAACATCGCGCTGCCGCCCCGATTTTTAACCGCCGAAGCAGCAGGTGCCGTACCAGCTGAAGCCATATGTATCTTCTACTCTGTAAACCAAAAGGCTCACGCGTTCAACGTCTACGGGAGCTACTGAACTTTATAATCTGAAATCTCGAAGAACAAAACAGAAATCAGAACCTGTTTGGTTCCCGAGAAAATTAAAGCTGAAGCCTGAAACCAAACCTTTCGAGCTGCAAGTCGCTCGCATTCTGCATTCGCAAGCTCGCCGATCCGAACAACTCGAAGACTGAGGAGCTGGGCGAGAGAGAAACCCTAGAGATTTTAGAGAGAGAGAGAGAGAGATTGGTGTTCGCAGTTTCAGAGACGTTTTCTTTGCGAGTGTTGACTGAGGGAGACCCCTTTGGATCCTCTGTGCTTTTCTGATTTCTGAACAAACAGTGGCGGGACCCAACCGGTTTTATCAAATCTAGTTATGAGTTAGTTGATGTCCATTGCTTTAAGAACTGAATTTAACACGTGGCGGTGAGCTGGACGATTTGCTGACTTGGTGTGTGCGCGTGTACACTAGTGTAGTCTTGGGGAAGGATTTTGAGAGGTCATGAGCAAAGGAGATAGAGCCTTCTAACCCAAATACACGGACGGTTAGATTTTGATCCAACTGCTATAATTATTATAATTTTTAGATGGATTCCTTATTTGTAGCCGTTGGATCAAAATCCAACAACCCGTGTGTTTGGGTCAGGAGGATCTGTCTCCCTTGGTTAGGAGAGGATCCAAATTTCAATGGCACAGATTCTCTGATTTGATCCCTTGCTTAGGAGAGGATCCAAATTTCAATGGCACAGATTTCCTAATTTGGTGGATTAAGAGGAATAGATCCGGATTATAACTTTTAGATAACCCGTGTGTTTGGGTTAGGAGGATCCGCCTCCCTTACTTAGGAGAGGATCCAAATTTAAATGGCACAGATCGGAGAGGATTTTCATCCATATTGTTTCTTTGGTCCATGTACGAACACATGAACATTGATATGTTAATCTTTTATTTTTTTTATATTTTTAAGGACAACTAGTGGCAAACCACGGTTATCCACCATTTTCGGAACCCGGGAAGACTCGCAGCGGTATTTTAGCCTCATCCTGGCCCCAAGTTTGGTACCATCAGTGGGTTTCGAACCCAAGACCTCCAGTTTTTAATTTAAATGAAGCCTCGTAATCTGCCATTTACCACTGAGCCACCAGCTCGTGGTTAAGTTAATCTTTTTTTTTTTGGTAATATTGAGGGTTGGATGCATCTAGGCCTGACAAAAGGGTTGTGTTTGTTGTATTCATATTATTTTCATGTCATACTCATTATCTTCATGGATCGTGTCGTGTTAAACTCGTTATCTTAACGAATTCTTAATAGATGACTCGATAACGACACGACTCGTCAATATATCGTATTGTTTCGTGTCAGGTTAACAGGTCATGCAAGAAATTGTTATGCCTAATGTATAAACTTGGAAAACGATATCTTATTAGGTTCTTAATGGGTGATCCAATAATAAACTGACTCGTTAATGAATTTTTAATAAATTGACTCGAAATCTATTATTTTCATATCATACATATTAATTAATAGATCGTGTAAAAAGTTATCGACATTAGGCTCAAGAAATTTTTGGGTGCAGTTCTGGTTGCATAAGTTTAAGATTTAGCAACAACCATTGAGATTGATCTAACGGCTATACTACTGATGTGTAAATAACGTGTGCTTATTGGAATGTGCACTAGAGACCCGTTGTCGTTGTTTGAATACGGGCTCAGCAACATGCTACTGCAAGCCCACTAATTCCCCGTCCAACTAGCCCAATACTAATATATAAAGCCCAAATGCTATCCTGTTTCTTTTATCACTGTTTGATATTTTTGGTCGAATATCATTGTTTGATTGTTTGATTTTTTTTTTTTTAAAGGAAAACTAATGAAATGAGCTTAAAAATTTTCAATAATAAGAAAAAAACAAAGGGTAAAGTGAATAGTACTATGATTGACTTTTTAGTGTAAAAATGTGATTTTTCGTTAAAATAAACAGTACCGTGAACTTTTCATTAAAACTCCTTTTTTTTTTTTGGTCATGTGCATGGTTTGCATAGGACTCGAAAGGGATTCGAACACCGTAAATGATGATATTCAATCGTGTTAACAATGTCCATATTCAACGGATATTTTTTTGATATGTTGTTGATATTGCGTCAATATTATTAATATGTATGTTGTTAATATTCGGTATAAATTTGTCATCTATTTTGTCTAAGTTGCTCTTTCTGATTCTGCACAACCCATGCGCACGACCCACATTTTATCAAAATTCTGATAAATAAACTGTCATCGAAAATGACATTGCCCCTCTTGAAGGGGGTCATTATTTTTCCATAAAAAATTATTATAAATATTCATTTAATTCACTGCTCAAACTCGAGTTTATAGAAGCAAGAGAAAGAAAACATTGAATTTGTAATTCAAAAGCAACTAATTGTATATAATATATCACAGATTTTGTATCTTGTAAATTACAACTCCTTGTAACCATCATTGAGCCTGATAATTTATTGCATGACCAATTAATTTGATAAGAATATGACTCGTTATCGGGTTCTATTAAGCATTCCATTAACAAAATTGATACGACATGATTGATCATTAAGATAATGAATATGACAAGAAAACGATACGAACACGATAAACATGATTCCTTTGTTAGGCCTAATCAACACCCTATAGTCTTACTCTGCTTATCATAAACAAATTATTAAAAACATAATTAAGCTTATGAGACGGCGTGATCAGTGTAACCTTGATGCCATTCGTGCACGAGCAAGCAATTTAGCTAGAGTAGGCTGTTTTCAATTCAAACATTGCGTCTTCTACCAGCAAAGTTTAATATTTACTAATTTTATATTGCTGATGAAGTGACCTTAAGCAGCCACAATGTACACTTTCATCACGGAATTAAGGAGCAAAATCGTAATTTCAGGTATGGGAACCAAGACAGTTTATGAATCTTAGATATGCTATGAGTCGTATTTCGGTGATTTCGTAACACCGTCACAAGCATCATTTTACTATACGCTCATGTTATAACACGTGACCTATTATCTGAAGTCCTTATTAAAAATTCTTAATTATGCGATATAAAATGACTTGAAGTCCTTATTAAAAGAAGCATTTTTATTATGTTTCTTTCATGAAATATTTTAAGTATTTTTTAAAGAAGCACTTGCATGTTTACTAAAATTTTATATATGTTTTAATTGAAGAATCAAGATTTCATCATAAAATCAATTTGAAAATGTTTGACTTAGAAAGTTAAAAGTTCTTAATTATGCGGTATAAAATGACTTGAAGTCCTTCTTAAAAGAAACACTTTCAGTGTATTTCTTTCATGAAACACTTTAAGTGTTTTCCAAGAAGTGTTTGCACGTTTACTAAATTTTTTGATATGTTTCTAATTAAAGAAAATCGAGGTTCTATCATAAAATCAATTAGCAATATGGTGAGTAGTCCACCTATTTACATGCACATGCAAGGTCTCTTCCCTGATGTGGGATTGAACGCTCAACACCTTCTCTCACGTGTGATTAATTTTCAAGCATAACATGTCGCCAACACAAATCGGATGACATAAAGCACGTGTGACCTTTGAGCTTCACACGCGAGACAACCTACTCTAATACTATAAAGAAGTTAAGATTGCACCATAAAACTAATTGGCAATGCAGAAAGTAGCCTAACTACTCATAAGCAAATAAAAAATGCCTTTTTTTTTTTTTTTTTTTCCAAGCGATAGCGTTAGTAGGTTAAAATGTTAAATATTAAGAGGAGAAGAACGAGGAGATCGAACCATTCAAAGTGCATAAGCATTACTGCTTTCCGCTCTGCATAAGCCTTTACTGAAAACGTCTTATGAGCAAAAACTGTTATTTAAAGAAGCGGAACCAAAAGACCCAGTACCTATACTAACCCGTCTAGTGAAATCGGTTTTACTTGTGATCAATAGGGTTGGCTCAAAAAAAGGAACCAAGTCGCAGGGAAAGGCATGAACATATGATGATGAAGTTTACCACGTAGTGTTGTGTTGATATAGATATACCAATCCCAAAAGCAATGACATGATACCTGGTGCAACTGATTCAACGGTTTTGTCATGAACGATAATATCATTCACATGCATGCATGATTGATGATGCAACGCACGTCACCTTCGCCCCCAGATTTTTCTAGAACTTTAGCATATTACAATTAATCCGTGTTTTTCTGTATTTATGAAAATTACAACCACTATTAGGCCAAAGAAAAAATAAAATAAAATTCACAAGTCAATAATTGTGCCATGTCCTCTGCCGCTTTTATTGGCTTCCAAGAGAATTTTAATGCGTTCTGTGATACCATGCATGCATGTCAGAAATTTTATTTTCTAAAAAGAAGATTAATTATAACTTCGTCACGAGAATTTATTATTTAAAAGATTTAAAAGACTTGCAAAGACATGTTAGAATTTTCGAGTCCACAAGGGCTTAAATCTGGTTTTTCCACTCTGCTTAAGTCTAATTTTGATATGAAAAGATATCATGCGGTAGATTGATGGTGATATAATGTTATACGATGATGCTACATGACAGTTGTGATCTGGAATTTCTTTGATACGTGCCATTCCAAATCGAAATCCTAAATCCTGATTAGCTGTTTGATACGATTGGGTATTATTTATTTATTAAGAGGAAGTTGTAGCATCCCACATCTCCCAGGGGAGTGATCCTTATATGTATATTCCCATCCCTACCTAGCACGAGGCCTTTTGGGAGCTCACTGGCTTCGGGTTCCATGGGAACTCCGAAGTTAAGCGAGTAGCGCGCGAGAGCATTCCCAGGATGGGTGACCCATCGGGAAGTTCTCGTGTGAGTTCCCAAAAAAACAAAACCGTGAGGGCGTAGTCGGGGCCCAAAGCGGACAATATCGTGCTACGGTGGTGGAGCGGGCCCGGGAAGTGGTCCACCCCGGGCGGGGATGTGACAATTTGGTATCAGAGCCTAACCCTAGTTGCGTGTGTGCCGACGAGGACGTCGGGCCCCTAAGGGGGGTGGATTGTAGCATCCCACATCGCCCAGGGGAGTGATCCTTATATGTATATTCCCATCCCTACCTAGCACGAGGCCTTTTGGGAGCTCACTGGCTTCGGGTTCCATGGGAACTCCGAAGTTAAGCGAGTAGCGCGCGAGAGCATTCCCAGGATGGGTGACCCATCGGGAAGTTCTCGTGTGAGTTCCCAAAAACAAAACCGTGAGGGCGTAGTCGGGGCCCAAAGCGGACAATATCGTGCTACGGTGGTGGAGCGGGCCCGGGAAGTGGTCCACCCCGGGCGGGGATGTGACAAAGTCGTAGTGCTGCAAATTTTGTTTAAATTACTTTTTCTAAAACTCAACCCTAGAATATCCACAAAGTTCATGAGAAACTATGAACACGTTTCTAACTTAAATAATCCACTCATGTTCTTATCGATTCCAATTCAATGTATATGTCTGCATATATTCCACCAAGGTTCATGACTATTAATTCATTTCAATTTAACTAATTATTGAGAGATTCGATCACAGAAAAATAAGAAACATAAAGAAACTAAACGTTTACATAATAGACAATTTCACATTGTCATTACACATTATTATGTGTCCACATGTCATAATTTTATAGGTAGTTATAAGTGACATATAAGAATTGATAGTAAAAACACTAATTTGTTTGCCCTTGAATTTGATAGAATAGTGGACGGAATCTAACTACAAGGAGTTAATTGGCACATTTCAAATAGTTCAGGAGGTTAATTTATCAAAAAAAAAAAAAAAAAAGTCCAGGAGGTCAATTTCAACTAAAGTAATAGTTTAGGGGGTCAAATGGCAGTTTACCCTTACATTTATGTGCAACTTCATTTTCTTTTCTGGGTAAAAGAAGAAAACTTTCAAGCCAAACAGTGAAAATCAGCCATGTAGTATTGTTTACCCTTGTATTGTGTGTGTGTGTGCGCGGGGGGTGTGTACAAGGCTATTGACATGAGTCAACATGCTCGCTCAAAAGCTGTTGGCATATGTTGGTCGATAGCCCTGCAATAAGACTTAGCAACTAACCTCATGTCTAACAAGACTCAATGAAATATTAATATGCACACTATTTATTCGTCCAAAAAATTTTGCTTTACCGACCTTCCAATCCTTTAAATCCGTCATTGCTGTATGTAGGTAGTAAAATGGCGAACATAATTTTTTTTTAATTTCTTTTTATACAAGCAAATACTACAGAAACATAGAGCCATAACTTCGGATGGAAGAATGAATGTTCTTGATCAATAGAACTAGTATACGTTGCGATAACAAAAAAAAATAATATTTAAATAATATAAGATCATGAGTGCAAAGATGTGGCATCCTCCCAGCTATGCTGCCATGCTTAATTCAAACGACAAAGTTAGGAAAAGATGAGAGCAATTTAAATTAATTTTTTAAAGGAATAATTGCTAGAAATATAATGTTCAAGCTGTTTGACATGAAATGTTAGGTCAGCGTATATTCGATCTGGTGGACCGGCCTCCTCTTGCTGTTTGAGTATGTTTTGTTGTTAGGGTAAAGCTAAAGCATGTCGTGTGAGTTCTCCGGCTGATTTAACTAGAAAAGAATTTGATGGGGGAGTTAATGACAATAATAATCCAAAAATCCGAATAAGATTATATTGAGAATATGAATCTAACATCGGAAAAAAAGAATCTTATATGTGCATATATGTAATTGAGCTACTTCTAATATATTGTCGATTGGTTTTATAGTGGAACCTTAACTTTTTCATAGTACCAGAGTATATTGTCTTATGTGTAAAGTTCAACAACTACACATGTTCTACATCATTCGATTTTTGTTGTCCACGTGTTAAATTTAAAAGCTTATCATGCGTAACGTGTCGAGAGATTACTTCATGAGGTTTCTGACCTGGCACATAAATAAATTTTTTGAATGCATTCGGAAGGTATAACCTCGTCGTTTTTTAACTGTACACTCATGTGACTGCACAGTGCAATGAGCCCTCGACTATAAATACAGAAACTTAAACTTCAAATCCTCATCTTTCTCGAATAAGTCAGAGGTTAATATTATGAGGACATTTAACCTAAAAACCCTCTTGTTATTTGTTCTCATTGCGTTTATTATCTCGTTTTCGAGTTTTTTCGAACTATGTGATGCTCGAGAAGGAGGCAATAAGCAGCACTGGAGGAAGAAACTAAGGGGTTATGGTGGTGATCATCGCCGCGCTGCTTCAAGGGGAGAGAGTTACATCACACCGGAGGAAACTGCGGTGACACTTGGAAAAAAGAGAGGCGGGGGTTCGAACGTGTTTAATGTGTTGGACTATGGTGCTAAAGGTGATGGAAAAGCTGATGACACCAAGGTGAATTTGAAAATTACATCTCGTTTTTTATGAAATTAATGCTGTAATTTTGTAACACAAATACTACTGGATGTTATTGTTGACTGGTTTCTTGCATTGCAAGGCAGGCATTCGAGGCGGCGTGGGCAGCAGCTTGCAAAGTGCAGGCATCAACTATAAGTGTTCCATCCGGGTCCGTATTCCTTGTCAAACCAATCTCTTTCTCTGGCCCTAACTGCGAAGCAAATATCGTGTTTCAGGTGAGTTTCAAATCTTAAATTGTCACCAGTTCATCTGTTAGAATTTTGCTGATATATATTGGTCGATTTTTAACGCAGTTAGATGGTAAAATCATAGCTCCAACAAGCTCAGGCGATTGGGGTTCAGGTCTTTTACAATGGATTGAATTCACAAAACTAAAAGGGATTTCGATCAAAGGCACCGGCGTCATTGATGGACAAGGCTCGGTTTGGTGGAATGATTCGCCGAAAGACAATCCTGCTAACGAAACAACGGATAGCAGTCTCGATGATTCGGTAACTAACCGTCCCTCCATATGCATCTTTCGAAATAGTCAAGTTAGGTAAAGCAGTGTACCCTTGCACCAGTCCGAACCCTTCCTATAGTTTGAATTAGAGTAATTAGAATATTGGTCGGGTGAAAAGAAAACAAAAACTGTCCATCCGTACCTTATGTCAAAGCCAAAACACAGCCGGCCAAATGCTTTTATTCAGCTTAAAAAAATCATCATGTTCACTTGTGTTAATTTATAGTGAAACTAATCGAGCATGCGTGCTTTTCTCATGTCAACTTCATCAGCAGGCCACAGAAAGCTACAGTGGGAAAATGCCAAGCACCAAACCAACGGTAACAATCTCTTCATTACCTTTCAACTCGATCTTTGCGATTAATTTTATCATCATGGTGCGCTAATACATTTTGATGTGCAGGCTCTTAGGTTCTATGGAAGCGACCTCGTTAGTGTCACTGGCATAACACTTCAAAACAGCCCTCAGGCGCACCTCAAGTTCGACGCCTGCACAAATGTTCAGGTTTCCGGTATAAGTATTTCATCCCCGGGCAACAGCCCCAACACGGATGGAATCCACCTCCAAAACTCCCAAAATGCCGTCATTTCCGCCAGCAGTATCGCTTGTGGTAATTTTTCAGAATCCGGTCTTCGGCAAGGGCAACCTTGTCCAAAAACCTGGGTGAAAAAACTGACAGAAGTTGTAAATCATAACATAAAATTAACTACGTAACCTGCGTATAGCAGAAGTTACTTCTTTAACAAGTAAGAAAGAAAGTTGACACAAAATCGACAACAATATAATGAACTGCAACATATAATGACTGCAGGAGATGACTGTGTATCGATACAAACTGGATGCTTGAACGTATACATACACAACGTAAATTGTGGACCTGGACATGGAGTCAGCATTGGAGGGCTAGGGAAGGACAACACGAAAGCTTGCGTTTCGAACGTCACTGTCCGAGACGTTAAAATGCACAGTACACTCACGGGTGTCAGAATAAAGACCTGGCAGGTACGTACTGCTACAGACAAAAACATACGGACCAAATCATTTTAAATCTCAGACAGAACCAAATTGTAAATGTTTTTCTAATTTGTAATGTAGGGAGGATCGGGGTCTGTCCAAAACATAATGTTCTCAAACATTCAACTAACAGAAGTTGAAACGCCGATCATGATTGACCAGTTCTACTGCGACAAGAGCAAGTGCCAAAATCAGAGCTCCGCTGTGGCGATTTCGGGTGTGAATTACGTAAACATACAAGGAACCTACACGTCGAAGGCCGTGCATTTCGCATGCAGTGACAGCTCTCCGTGCACCGGTGTGTCTCTGGATACCATAGAGTTGAAATCAGTTGATGAAGGGAAGCACCTGTACGACCCTTTCTGTTGGCAGGCGTACGGAGTGCTCAAAACAAGCACCTGTTCCTCGAATCGACTGCTTGAAGAAGGGGAAGCCAAGCACAATAACTCAATCCGGAAGTAGTGGTTCTTCGTGCTAAACTTAGCTTAGCCTAGGGGGTTGATTGATTAGTTACATTAGTATAGTCGCGTAGATACCTCAGAGTTTGCAGGGCATGTCTCCGAAGCCTTTCTTCTCGACCCTATACCGCCATGGAACAACGACGTTTGTAGTTAGAACGGCGTTTTCATGAATGTGTTGCGTGTTGCTTTCCCTGCTACAAGTTAAGCTTTTGTTAAATGGATTCTATTTGGCCTGCTGAATATAATTAATCAGATTGGGATTTGGACTGTTTTGGGTTGAACTCAGATAAATATTAATCAAGAATTATTATGGAGTGCCTAATTATAATTAAGCAAGAACCTGCAAATGTATAGTTTGTATGAACAATAAAATCATAAATTACAACACTGGGATTTCATATCTATAAGCTCTTTAAGTGTTTGTGGGAGCCTACACTAATTGTGATTTTCCAAAACCAGTAGCAGCCTTCATCCTTCTGCGGGTTTCAACCCTTTCAGGGCTCGGGAGTCCTGTCCTATCCTCGTACTTCTTTTCTAACGCCTTTTACCATAAGATGACAATCAGCAAATTAATACTAACACGGATTGAGTATCAGTATAAACAAACTAATTTGAAGGTTAACAATTACAAAATTCAAAAGCAAAAGAAAGACTATCAGCATTCCTACATACTAACCTGTAGCTGTGCACAAATGGTTTCAAGAACTCCTTCACTCATTCTATCGAAAAAGAGAACTCCCTGCGGATGAATGAGCCATATAAGACGGAGAGAAGGGAGCAACCATACAAATTTTAGTAACTAGGATCTGTTTCCGGATTTAGACTATAAAACTTTAAATAACGACAAAGCTTAAACAATCCAACAAATAGCACCATATCATAGATTTTTAACCTCAAGTCTCCGAAATAAGAATGATACGGTAGATGCCTTGAGGCAATTTATTGGTTTACCCAAAACACATTGGCATGTACTTGTATGAATTTTATCAAGTCTCTTGCCACACTTAGTACGCATTTACTACCCTAAGAATCTACTTTCAAATGTTAAATACTTGTCGCCATTCGTGGTTTCTATTGATACAATAATCTTGCAAAAAGTTGCGACATTCCATACTTGATTCATGTCAAATACACTTCACGAAGTGATACTCAAAGATAACATGAAAATAGCTCCCCACCTTCCTGAACATTTTTTGCCCATTTGAACTAAGCTAATCAATCGCTATTTTGGGATTTTTTTATTAAGTTCTACGTAACCTCATCATAAGTGGAATTTCCACAACTAATCCTAATCTGCATAGCACAGGGATCGGCAGTGGCAAAACGTTTATGCAAACTATAAGTTGATCAAATCCAATGAAATCTAGCACCTAACTGTGTAAGGTGTGCTTCCCCTAACTGACAGTAGCTTGAATAATAGTTGAATAAAGAACCTGCAAATGGTCGAATTCATGCTGGAACACCCGTGCTGGAAGACCTGATAAGCTGACTGTAAACCTCGCACCCTTGATGTCCCGTGCATCTATTTTCACAGTTTCTGGTCTCTGCAAACACAAAAATTAGAGGCACCAACAAAAGCGTAACTACACACACATAGTAAGCCGTTTAAGCTTGTTGTATGGCATGAAAGTAGTATGCAATGAACTGCACATCTAACAACTATTGCTGTTATACTAAGATTTATTTTCTTGCACATTTTTGTAGTCATTTGAAAACCAATTGGAAATTAAAAACAGGGTCAAAGCAGAAGACTTAGAAACCAGCATATACAAGAACAGCACTCACTACAACATCAGCATAAATCCCCGGGAAGGATAAGCAACCCTCATTAAAGGGTCGCGTTTTCTGAGAATATCTGGTAACCCTTGGATTCACAAGCACAATTTCCTCCCCTTCACCACGCTCACCAACCGGATTAAAAACCATGAGCTGCACATTGATCCCTACTTGTGGCGCTGAGAGCCCTATTCCATCAGTTCTGTGTAAAAACCAAGCCAACAACTCCTGTGAATAACAAGCATTTCACAAAAATCATAATTTGCATTTTGGCACCTAGCAAATAATTAACGATTCTTTATTTTCTCAAACGAGCAATGTTCTACTTTGAACTAATTTAAAATGGCGGAGAATCGGTGCATAGAGGAACACATATGCTCAACATAACAATTAACGAGTCATGGAACTCACTTGTACATTACATCAAACATTTCATCTACCAAATTCTTCAAATTATCGTCGAAAGAATCGATTCGCTTGTTCTTCGCTCTCAGAATCGGATCCGGGTATTCCACAATTTTCAGAGGGATTTCAAATTCCACATCCGCAGCTATACATTCATCATGCAATTCATTGCAAAATCAATAGTTACGAACGAACTGAGCATGTAGAGATTAAAAAGTTTCGTTCTTTGTTTCTGTTTCAATGGAGTTTTGGCTTACCGGAGGCCACTTCGTCTTCTTTGAGTGAGAACCCTCGCTTGGCCTGCGCCCGGACCGGGCTCAACCGGTTCATGGTGGATACTAGGCGGCTGGTTGAGGAGAAACTCTTGAGCCGGTGGAAGATGGCGGGAATCGTCGACTGGCGGCAGAGAGGTGGAAAGAGAGAGCGGGAGGAAGAAGACAGTGGGTGGAGCGAAGCAACACAAGCCATGACCACACAGTAAGCGTCAAACGACTGCGGAGAGAGCGCAGAGAAGAAGATATATGTGTCTTGTGGTCTGTTTGCATCTGTAACAACTTCGCCGCAAAATCGCTTTTGAAATAAGTGCTTTCTTACTTGTTAGCAACATGTTCAAAATTTTGGGCTCATTCGAAATAAGTGCTTACATTAAATAAGTCTTTTTTTAATAAAACACTAGCATTTGCCTACACAAACTTTGTGCGTATGAATACATTTTTTTAAAAAATGAGAAAGAGAGAGAGAGAACTGGGGACTACCAGAATTTTGTTTTTGGTTTTTTTTTTTTTAAATATTGTAGATATTTTAACATCATCTGTAGATGAGGTTTCAATTAAAAAACAGTAAATTTGGACCTGTGAATTTACATTATTGCCCATCATTTTTTTGTGTGATATAAGACTAAGTTATTTTTTCACCCTCTTTTGGTTGACAAAGAGAGTTTGATTAATTAGTAGAGATATAATTACTTATAACAATTAAAAGTGATTTCAAAATAACAAGTGCTTTTTAGAATCTATTTTGACTGTTTTTAGAATGACTAGACATGATTGTTTTGATAACTTAAAACACTTTTGATGACGTTTGAAATAAAAGATTAATCGTGTTTATAAGTTGTAAAAGCGCTTTCTAAATGATAATTGTTATTAGCACTTCAAATTTTATATAATTAGAAAGAAAATACCCTTATGAGGAGTGTAAAATGAGATTTTTTGAGTGCTAATAATAGTTATCTCCTGAATAAGCATATAAATGTTTTTTCTCCTTTTCAAAAAACGCTTTTAAGTACTTTTCCAACATGTACTATAATTTTTAAATAAAAAATTTCACATAATTGTGATAAAAGGACTTCAGGCATATAAGGTCCTCTCTAATCGAAGGAGGGGCTAAAGGGTCATAGGCTAAATATAGTCATTTGACAAAAAATTATCTCTAACCGAGAGGACCAAAGAGTCATATTTTGAGTGTCACTTGTCGCTAAACAAATAAGCCTCTGGATTTCTTATCTTTATATAATTTCAATAATTTTTTGGACAAAATTTTGAGTGACATGTGTTGCTAGCGTGAGTAACTCTCTAGATTCTCATTTTTATGTAATCTTAATAAATTTTTGGATAGGATTTCGAATTACACATGTTGCTAAAATGAGTAACGCTAAAGTGAAAAGTATGTGAGAAATGGTGTAAGAATGACTTAGGTATTTATAGGAAAAAAATTAGAATTTTTTTTATTCGTCCAAAAAAAATCAAACGGTAGCATGACATCAGCTAGTCGTTGCTAACTGGTGTCATGCTGACGCCAGGTAGCCGTTGTCATTTAAATGGGCTGAGGTGGAGGGCTGGCAAAATGTCAAGCTTAACATTTTGGCGCTAAAGGGATGGGCTAGAAGGCAGGCTAGTTGGAAATGGCCAACCTGCTAGCCTGATTTGGGGGTTTTGGCCCAGTGAGCTCTTTGGCCTAACTCTCGGTTGAAAATGATTTTCGTATCATTCCGAGTTATTTTTAGCTATATAATTATTTGGCCGGATCAGCTTGAGATGGCCTAAGTGCATCACATAAAATCCAATCAAAACCAGTCAAAAACACTTTCGGTTGTCAAAGCGCTTTGACAGCACTTTTATCCCTTCTATAAACAATCCAAATCCAAACAGGCCATTGTATTATTTGGAACTTCAGTTAAACGACAGCGTTCTGAATCTAACCGCGGTAGTTAATAACTGACCAGGGTCCAGGAGAGAGAAAAGGCAATACCAATAAAAATCGAGCCCTTCGTCCGTTGCCTCCTCTCATTTTGCTCCTTCCTCGTTCCTCCAGGTCAGTCTCTCTCTCTCCCCCTCTCTCTCTCTAGAATTTCTTCGTCCTAAATTCAAATTCTCCGTTACCAGATTTGAATCGTAGATCGACAGTTGCATAATCGATCTTTGATCTCCATGTAAATTGAAGCCCCTTTTCGTTGTTTTTCAATTCATCAAACGGATCTGATTGAATTTTGCAGTGCGATATGATTCATACGAATGAAAGTTGGATTGGTTTTTGCTTGATGTTGTTGTAAATTGAAATCAAATTCGCTAATTTTGATTTAACCCTCGATGATGTGTGATTGGTTGTGTGTGGCAGGTGAATTCGATTGAAAAAATGGGGCTTACGTTCACGAAGCTCTTCAGCCGGCTCTTTGCCAAGAAGGAGATGCGAATTCTGATGGTGGGTCTCGATGCAGCCGGTAAGACCACCATCTTGTACAAACTCAAGCTCGGAGAAATCGTCACCACCATCCCCACCATTGGTAAGAGCTTTGATTACCTAACATTCTTGTTATAGTTCCATCGGTTTCCATATTTCATTTGAAACGCTCCAATTTCGACCCGAATTTTGGATCAATTTCCCTTTTCGGGTGCAATTTGTTTTACGCTTATGAAGAATTCAATTGTATGTTGGTTTTGGTATCGTTGGTGCTTTTTTATCCTCGTGATCTGTTGCGGTTAAGATGAGGATTGTTTCAATTCTCTGATTTCTTGTGGATAAAAGTGTCGTAATTTGCATTTTCATTACAAGAGTGGTTTTTTTCTTTTTTGCAGGATTTAATGTGGAGACCGTGGAATACAAGAACATCAGCTTCACTGTTTGGGATGTCGGGGGTCAAGACAAAGTAATTCTCTTTCTATCTTTTGTATTTCCGCATGCTTGCTTAGATACGCACTTCGAATGTGTTGTTGATTGTGCAACAAGTCATTGTGGTTCTTCTTCTACCAAGGGAGTGAGATCCGCGGAGGCGGAATGCAAAAACATTTTATGTGATCTCTTTTTTTGGAATATATAGAGAATTGGATGGTATATCTACTTTAATGTTTACTTGTGTCCAACGAGGACATCTTTCTGAAGTTCTAATTATACATATCCAATGACTGATCTGGTTTCTTCCATTTGTAGATCCGTCCATTGTGGAGGCACTACTTCCAGAACACACAAGGTCTTATCTTTGTGGTTGATAGCAATGACAGGGATCGAGTTGTTGAGGCAAGGGATGAATTGCACAGGATGTTGAATGAGGTAGTTACTGACTCCCTTATATTTTCATTCCGCTTGTTTATGTTGCGATTTCTAATGTTCCTGTTGTAAATGGAGATGAGGAGGTTGTATGCCCTCCGAATTTTGTTTTGTTATTCCATTTTCTTCTGTACTTGAATTTGTGGATTCTATTAAAGTTCTTTTAATTATGATCCTTTTTGCCTTTGTTGCTTTGTTTCTTTATGTAGGATTCTACATCATTTGTACTGAGATAAAACTCTGTTTTTGTTCCCTGTAAATGATCAGAACCGTGTTTAGGATACAACAATGGTACATATTGTTGACGTATACTTGGAACTAGGGTTTGAAGTTAATATTATTAATTGCTTTCAGGATGAACTAAGGGATGCTGTTCTGCTTGTATTTGCCAACAAACAAGATCTTCCTAATGCAATGAATGCCGCCGAGATAACTGATAAGCTTGGTCTTCATTCTCTCCGTCAACGTCACTGGTAAGTTATTTTGGTAATTTTCACCCTGCAATAGTTAGTCCATATGTGAACCCTGTAATTTTCCTCCTATGGTTGAACATGCTGAGACTGAAATAATGGAGTCATTGATTTATGGTGTGAATCTACTTATTAGTAGTCTTCTCTCTTGAGCTGGATATGGATGGTTCAAGTTAAACAAATGAGTTCTTGAATATCAATGCTGAGATCTTCGGCAAAAGTTGAATACTGGATGTGATTGTTGTTCTTTTTCCAGGTACATCCAGAGCACATGTGCAACCTCTGGAGAGGGTCTGTACGAGGGGTTGGACTGGCTTTCCAACAACATTGCTAGCAAGGCAAGTTTAAATAAATTTTTTTTTTTTTTTTTTTTTGTATCAGTTCACGGTATTAATTTTTGGAATCTTTAACCACGAAGCCTTCATAAAACATGGTGGATTAGATTTGTTTATTAGCAAGATACCATCCATATTTGAATTCTATGTTTCTTACAGTCCCCTCTCTTTCTTTACAGGCATGAGAGAATTGAGGCCAATGAGTTTGGTTTCTTGCCTTGGAGATTCTGGGGGAGGATAGTTTTCTTTATTTCGATGAATGTTGTAATACCAGAATGTTTTGCCGAGACTTTCTCTGAATTCGTGTGTATTTGCTACTTTAGCTACACTGTTTAGCTGTAAACAAAGTTTCTATGTTGTTACGATTGTTTTGACACATGAGCCAAGGTTATATTTTATTGTGTTTGCTTCGTTAATCCGTGTTTGCACTAAAAATTTCTGTATGGTAGAAGATTTTTTTTACAGATTGACAGATCATGTGTTTTTTCTTCCCTCTCTTCTTGGGTAAAAGCAATGATCTGTTCTTTGATTTTTACCACAGAATTGGATTTGAGAACTTGTTAGATTCAAGGCTAGTTCTAACAAGGCTAGTTGAAATGAAAAATGAGGATGAACATTTAAATTTAACGTTTGGGCCCCAAATGGACCTTTGAGTTTGAAACCCAACGTGAAGTCTGTTGTCAAACCCAATTGGAGTGTCACGGCCCACGAGGGTTCTACTTCTACTTCTATATTACCAGAAGAAAAGGAAAATAAACTGAGAGACATTGCTATTTAGTACTACGGTCTAGTGGTATTCATCTTCATTTGTAAGTGAGAGATCTTAGGTTTGATTCTCTCCAAAGGAGAATTTGAACCATATTATTGCTAACCCATTGTGAGGCTATGCCCACCCCCTCACTCTCCCCCTTAATGTAGATAATATCATTTAATATCGTTTGTTAAAAAAAAAAAACAATATTAAACTTCAACAATATCCCAAACTACTTTCTAATTCTAATTTGTGTCCAAATTTATAGCCTATAATATTAAGGAACCTCTACAATCTTTATAATTTACAAATGTGGTCATCTAAAATACTTTTAAACCTGTATGAGTCTTGTAACTCAGTTGATTAAAAACATTTTCCCATTCACCTAAAGTTTTGAGTTCAAATCTCCTCTAATCTTGCTTGTGTCAACCAAAAAAAAAAAACTCCTAAACGTACATATAAATACGTAATACTATTATAATTACATGTATTAGCATAATTTTATATTAAGTTGATGATTATAACGGAGATACATAGACTTATAACAACAAAATATGTAAATAATTCAATATAATGTTGAAACACAAATGAAATTATGTTGATGATTATATCGAAGGTGGATTCATGCCTACACACTTTTGCAACCCTCCATCTCCGAATCTTTGAAGCGTCTCCTTCCTAGCTGCGAGAGTATTATTCTTCATGAACTTTTTCTTCGGGTTTTAAGCTTCAGCCCACAATCCAGAAAAAACAAAACCATTGCAGTTGAACAAAACTAAGTGGAAATTTAACAAATCAGATGAAGATTTCAACTTTTTGGATTTTCAAATAAAGTGCAATCCGCGTTTTGAGCTGAACCCATTATAAAGGCAATAACATGTAGATGTCGGTGAGTTTGTTATAAGTCAAATGACCTAAATCAAGATCTAATATCACACCCGAATTTGGACTCGTTTGGACACACAAAATTAATACACTTGTTGACACAAAACTCTTTAATAGGGGCTTACACTATTATCGTATATGAAATTTGAAGTAAGTTGAGGTTTCACCTATAAAACAAAAATCAACAATATGGGGAGTAGACTAGTCTCTTATAAGCCCTTGTAAGGTTTATCCTTTCACCAATGTGAGACTCTTTTATCTTCACATCCTCATACGCTCCCACACGTATGGTGAATTTTCAAGTCAAACACTTGGTCAACACAAATTGGATGACGTGGAGCACGTGTGGCCATTAGGCTTTATACGTAGGCCAACATGCTCTGATACCATGAAGAAAGTTAAGGTTCACCATACAACCAATTGGCAATATCAGGAATAGTCCAACCTCTTATAAACCCTTGCAAGATTTCTCCTTTTGCCGATTTATGTTAGGACTGAATCTTGATGAGATGAGGGACTTCGCATGAGCTTATAAGCAAGTTGGGCAATTCCTCATATTGCTAATTGGTTTTATAGTGAAACCTCAATTTTCTTCATGATATTAGAGCGTGTTGTCCCACCTGTAAAGCTCAATGGCCACACATGCTCCACGTCACCCGATTTGTGTTGTCCACATGCTATACTTGAAATTTCGTCACACGTGAAGGGGTGTGTTGAGACTGAATCCTATGCTGATGAGAGAAGATATTTTTCATGAGCTTACAAGCAAGTTTGGCTACTCCCCATATTGTCAATTCGTTTTATGGTGGAACCTCAACTTTCTTGAAAACAACCTTGTATTAGAGATAAATAATGTTTGCAAACTATGTCAATTTTGTGCATCTAAATAGCATCCCCTCAATTTTTTTTGTCAAGAATCTAAGCAAACCCTTATCCTTAATTAATGTCCACACCTGCACAAGATTTGGCCACGAAAGCGATCTTACTCGCACCATGTTACCACTTAATTGGTATGTCACAAGTCATTACTCTGTTAACATACATGAAGAAAACAATGCTTTCATCTAAACCCAATTAATTAAAATGACGAAAAAAAATCTATGAAATCCCATCAAATCTTGCTGTAACACCTAATTACTTAATCGATAGTGTTCAGATTTGCAATTGGACAAGCACCATCTTATCCGTAATGTGAGTTTGTCTTGTTCCTTTTTAGGGTGAGGATACAGCTTGCAGATTAGTCTATGATCTCAGCCACAAAATAGAAAAGCATCAGTTTTCTTGGCTGTGATTGTCTAGATTTCATTTTTTTTAACTCCGTGGTACATTCCGTGGCAAATTTCGTGGCCATAAAGTGTGATTGTTAGCTGTGATCACATGTCGTGGCCTAAATCAAGGGACCATGGTGGTGCTCATACAACTTCCTAGCCACTAAGGCCTCATCCTCTTTTCTTTGAGCACTTGATTCTGTCCAAACTATCTCTGATTCATAAGCAAAAGCATGCGTTCGTATATCACTTAACCCTATAGCGCACAGCTATGGATGGATATAGACATAATTTGCTTATCCAGTTGATATGTATATATCGTATTTATTAGGATGGGGCAAGTCCGGTTAAATTTAATACTTTCGTCAATGCAATGCAACAATTGATCAACATGAAATCATAGTGCACACAACTATTGATAACCGTTAATTGATGTGGATCATGCGAGTTTAGCAGTAAACAAAGAATTGTTTGTGTGATAAAAAGACTATACGCATCTTGGATTGTAGTTGGTTACTTAATTAAAATAGTCATTTTCTTAAGCTTAGCTAATTTAGACCCACAATGCACGGCAGGAGTAAGATTCTATCCCCTCTTATTTCCATCCTTTTCCTTCTCTCATCTCACACATTGTTTTTTATCTTATTATCTTTATAAAAGAATCAATATAAGATGTTAACGTAATTTAACTGTAACCGTTCAAATAGAAGGGAATGGAAAGAGAGAGAATCATCCTCCCTCGCGGCAATATGGGTTTCTAAAACGAGTATACTTCCAAATGACTTCGGGGAAGAGGACTTTCTTATTTAGTCATGTAATGAGTGGCTAATACGGCATTAGTTAGGTATTTAACTTAAAGATTTTTAAGTCACCTTCTGTACTTGTAATAAATGCCAACTTGTCCTCTTATGGCTTTCTACGAATCTACATTAATTAACATGTACGAATCGAACAAACATAGCTTTGATTTCCTTGCAGTAACAACAAAATATGGTAGTGCTATTTACACATTTATTTTTACTTCTCATACTCTCTTAATTTTCAGTTGTTGGATTGAATGAATAGAAGAACATCTATGGCTAAACAATAACAAGGTTTTTCAGTATCCACAAAATATTTGAATGAAGATGATAAAAATAATGTTATTGATTGCATTTGTATATTTTGAGTTTATATATATTGTTTCTGAGGATTTTTATATGATTTTTATGAGATTATAAGAGTATGTTAAGCACTTTTGACTTTTGCTTAAATAAGCACTTTTGATTTTTGCTTAAACAAGGACTTTTTATAGGTAGAACTTAAAAAGAAAAAGAAAGAAAAATCAACCAAAGACTGTTGTTGGATTTGGATAGAAAATCCGTCTATTAGGTGATTTGCAGCTTAAAAGAAGACCCAACAAAAGAAGAAAAGATGTTGAGAGTTAATCCACATCAGAAAAAGCAGGGAGTTTATAAGAGATTGGATTAGTCACCCCACCACAGTCAATTGATTTTATGGTAGAACCTTAACTTTTTTCACGGTAAAAGTTGGACTACGTGTCATTGGCTACACGTGTGCTATGTCACTCAGTTTGTGTTGTCTTCGTCACACGTGAAGATGGTGTGTTGAGAAGTAAATCTCATATTAGGGGATATAAGGAAGCTTGCGTGTGCTTATACAAAATTGAACTACTCTTTACGTGACCAATTAATTTTATGATAAAACCTTAACTTTATTAAAAAAACAATACTACAAACTCAAGAGCCCAATCCCTAACACAGGGATGGGAACGCGAAGAAATTAACTACAGACTTATAGTTTGGAACCGTATATATTTGTGTGTGTATAAGTTGTGCGTGCATGTAAAATGGAGAAACAGAAGTTGGATACTCAAAGAAACAGTGGAATCGACGATCGGTATCATGTCGTCAGCTTCTGGCTTCGCCAGAGAATTTCCAACTGTGCCGCACATGCATGCATTATGTTGACTGATACACACATCAGCAAAAGGTTTGACAGATGGCTTACCCGTCAGCTAAGGTTCTTAGGATTGTTGTTAGACTGTTAAAAGGATAAGAAAGTTAGTTAGCTGTTAGTAGTTTAATTGAGAAGCTAAGATTGTAGCCTATATAACAGAAATCCTTGTAGTCTCAATCAATTCATTCAATACAACAGTTCATTCACTCTCTCTCTCTACATTCTTCTGCAATATTTCTTCTTTGCTTTTCTTCTTCGATACTGAGTGTAGTGTTAATACATTATCCACACAGTAATACGTACTACTCCACATATAATTACTTTTGCGTGCTATTTAACGCAATAATCAAATTAATTAGGGAGTAAAAACATAGCACAATTTGCATATAGATGACGATGAACAAGCATCCGGCACACAAACATGTGTGTGTATATAACTGATATACTGATATAGTGATATGTGTAACTCTGATGTTCTTTTTGTTGGAAATAAATCAAATGTTTTAGAAATTGTCAAAAATGATATATAGTGGGTTTTCCCGTACACATGCAACGGTGGAAAGGATGAAAAAGATAACAAAAATAATACTTTACCATATATTTTGTACAAACTCTCCAATAAAGATGAGACCCACGTATGTTGATAGACTCTATCTCTATGGAAGAGATGAGACAAATGTGGTATGAAAATTGTGATAAGTGCAGCATTACTCAAATGATAATGCACATGTACCCATGCATCAAACTATATTAATTTCTAGAGCAACGAGTTAAGGACACACTTCATTTCGTTTAAGTGGCATAGTTATATATACAGGAAAATGCTACAGGAATACCATGTTTTAAAATCATATTTTGTAAACCACATGATGTGCCGATTGATGGTTGAATACTTTCTTTAATGATTTAAACAAAGAATCTAACAATCAACTATCACATCATGTGGTCTACACAATATGATTTAAGTAGATGACCTCTATAACATCACTAATATATATTGACCTGCATTACAATTTATTAGTAAATAATCTCTCTAGCATCACCAATATATATGGACATGCATTACGGTTTATTCTCGGGTTTCGAGAGTCCGAAGAATGAACCCTAAACTTTAAGTTCGACCGGAACAACGTTGAATTAATTACCTTCAAATCAATAAATTCATATGGAATCTGTTGTGATTGAGGACCATGAGTCTCTGAACACCTAATGCTTAGTTTTCGAATACTCATCGAACCACACTCTATATATATATAGAGTATATGCATATATATATATATATATATGATTATATGTATGTATATCTGTGTGTACGTATATATGGTCCTTTCAATTTGATTTTTTCTAAAAATTGAATATCTCTAAGACCTAAACTTACGCATGCACATGTTTCTGGATACATTATGCTTACGTAGGAGGGCATGTGTTTATGTTCGCGGATACATGGAAATTTTTGTATACAGATTTTATTCTACCCGAACCAATCGAAAGTCATGCATGCAAATAAGTACGTGTCATGGACAATAATATACATCCTTGTATAATTGATTGAACGAGTTAATATTAAAAGCTCTCGACTAATGCTGATTAACTCAGTAATATTGCTGTGAAAAAATATTTTGCTCTCCCTCTATAAGAACCCCCAGCTACCCATTATCTCTTATTATCTTGCCCAACTGACTCTCTCTCTCTCTCTCTCTCTCTCTCTCTCTCTCTCTCTCTCTCTCCAAAACGCACAAACATAGAAACCAAATGGATAAAAATCCATGCAATAGTTCATCCCAGGATGTTGAAGTGAGAAAAGGGCCATGGACCATGGAAGAAGATCTGATTCTCATCAACTACATTGCAAATCATGGTGAAGGTGTATGGAACTCCCTAGCCAAAGCTGCTGGTAATTAATTAATTAACATGTTTGATCCCTAGCTATTTATGTATATATCAAACCCCAGCTAGAACAATTCAATAATTTAGAACTACATGTCCACATATTATATAATATGTCACTAGGTTTATATTATGTTACTAGGTCTCAAACGTACTGGGAAGAGCTGCCGACTCCGGTGGCTGAATTATCTGCGGCCTGATGTTCGGAGAGGCAATATCACTCCTGAGGAACAACTTTTGATTATGGAACTGCATGCAAAGTGGGGTAACAGGTGATCATTCCTATTTTTATTTTTATTCACATATAAAACATTAAGGTAAGTATGTAAGTACGCTGATAATTTAACGACAAGGACAGGTATATACATATGATTTGATAAGTTGCAAGTCTTATGACCAACTATTCTACTTCTCCTCGTTACCTTCTTAATTTGGATGGCTAAGTAGCTAGGTTTCTTCTTTTTGATTCATCGGGCTTTGATCACTTGTCAGCCGCCCTATTTGAATAGTTTTGAACCTAACCGAGAGAGAGAGAGGTAATTGTGTATGAAGAAGTAGGGTTTAATTGCTATTTTCCAACAAAATTTTGACAGCAAAAATCCTGAGAAAGATCTGTTTCTTTGTATTTAGGGCTACAAAACTCCCAATTCAATTCTTGTCCTTCATTTTGATTCTGCATACATATTTTTCTATTACAGCAATTTCATCCATCCGGAAGATTGCAAAATCTTTGCTACATTTTTCAGCCTCAACCGTTCTCTGTGTCTCTGTTATCTTTTTGGGGGTAACAATAGAGAGTTTCGAATCCTAGATATAACCTACTCTTACTCATCACCGAGCATTGTCCCTCGATCTCTCATAGGTATGTTATAAGGTATATGGATTTCTGGAGGCTTGTGACAAATCATTGCAGTGGACGTATCCTTTAACTATTACCAATTATACCAGATTGTTGGATCTGTGTCAAGGGCAACATCATAATTATTGCTTACAACCCTTTTTTATTCTCCAAAATAATTTTAGATATCTCCAGGCCAGCTAATTTACTGAGAAGGACAAGTAATTGATCATTTTTTTTCTTTTATTTAAAAAAATTGAAATGTGGTACTTATCCATAATTGGTGTACCATCTTCAACAGTCGTTGGTTGAGTGGGTTTACATGTATTGGAATCCACCAAATCAACAGCTTAAAGCTCTCCCACGTGTGTTGCAGGACAACTCTGTGTAGCATAGCTTCTCTATATATATGTAATTCTCTTGTGTTGGATGGACCCATGAAATTGTTTTTTTTTTAGTGGGGGGGTGGCGTGTTTTTGTTTTTTTCAAAGTTCCGCTCTTATGACTTGTTCCAATATATATCGAGATGAACTGAAATAAAAAAATCATCGTGATGAAATGTCAAAAAAATTATCGAGATAAATCATTGAGATCAACCCAGTGGTAAGAATAGATGATGTAATGAGTAGAACAGTACGAGTAGGGTAGAAATTCAGAGAAACTATCATTTGTGACCAAATTAAAAGAATATATATGTTGAGGATGAATTTTTTGATATGAGAAGACGAAACGAGCTGTTATAACTGGTAACAAAATTAAAAATAATTAGAATGCTCTTTCGTGTTATTAATAAATCATAATCATTAATGATAAAGTCCAAATTACAGATTTGGAAACTGTTTGTCTATGTGGGAAGAAAAATACCTCAAACTAGATGTGGTGGTGGACTGGACTTTGTGATATATATTAAGAGGCACTTTGGTGAAGTCGACCCAAAAAAGTATTTGGAGCAATAGAAACCTTCCATTCATAGGTAAACCCCTGTCAGTTTCTCACATGCCAACCCTAGCTCTCACTTTGAAGTAAAGGACAAAACCTTTTACTTTGGTTGAAACCGACGTGAACCATACTGTTTTGGATGCTTGTATTCTTTTGATCGTACTAATAATATGCATGGAGGCAGCGCTCGCAACGAGAGCTTTCTGCTAAGAAATTAATCATAATTTAACTGCTAATCAAAGAGTTTAAAAATCTCAAATGATAGTTACTAATTCTAGGAACATGGTTAGGTAGGACACTAAATTATGATCAATATTAATGTGCGTTAAATGGAATGTACTATCTTGAAGAATTTTTCTCCTGCATTTAGCCCAGTTTTCTGCCAAATCAGGATAGTTTTTTTCGACCCCTTCACCTGATAAATATTCATGGACAAAAGGGCACCATATATACATATATATAAGTATGATATTATCCATAAGAAAGAATAATGGGATTAGTAATATCAATCAGAATACCTTATATATATAAAAAGATTCTGAGCTATCCCTTTGAAGCTCAAGGTATAAGTAAATGGGGGTTTGAACATGGAAACTTGGAGATCGAATGAACTGGAGGAGTTTGTAAGATCTGTGTATATAATATGAATATACACGTATGGAAAGTAAATGTTTCTGTGTTTATGTAAATGACGAAGTCTCTGTGTCCTGGTCTGCCTTATATATAAATAAAAGGAGTCCAGCTCCTGGTCTGCCTAATATATAAATAAAAGAAGTCCAGCGGGGACTTGTAGGATTTTCAATCTCACCCATGGAACATGCATGACTTGGAATTTTTACAAATAGTTAATTGCTATAAAGTTTTATTTCACACACACACACACACACACACACACACATATATTCAGTTCCACCCAAAGCACAACCATGGTCAAGTTGCAGGTATAATTTAAGGTTAGGGTTTATTGCTGTTAATTGGTTGTGTTTATAGCAGCTTTTCTCATGTTGTTCTAGTGAGTGTGCTTTCTAATTAAGACAGCTTTTTTCTTCTGGGATTTTTTAGCTAGCAACTACTATACCAGTACAAGTACTTGTCCAATCATTTATTAACTTTGGCCCATTGCAAATTTTTTTTTTTTTTTTTTTTTGACAGTGTTTCTTGCAATACTCAGGTGGTCGAAAATCGCAAAACATCTACCGGGAAGGACTGATAACGAAATCAAGAACTATTGGAGGACTAGAATTCAAAAGCACATTAAGCAAGCTGAGAATATTACACCAGGACAAAGCTCTGAGGTCAATGATCAAGCAAGCACAAGTCAAGTGTCAATCTCTAAAACTCTAGACACAATGGATATTTCCCACTCCGCACCAACACACCAAGCAAATATGGATGCTTATCCTCCTCCTTTACCTGCTGATCAATCTAATGATAACTACTGGAGCATGGAGGATCTCTGGTCTATGCAACTGCTAAATGGAGAGTAATTAAACAACCGATTTCATATGAAAACTTACGTTTGTCCATATGAAAACTTAGTATATAAATACATATATGTATGTGTGTTTTTCTTAAATATGTAAATATATGGTCTTTATATATACGTAATTTTAATTAGTTTGTAATAGGAAATTAAGCTTTTCAATTTTCTCCCTTATATGGCATAAACAAGAGTACCGGGAATAATGTGCAATCAATGTCAATGATTAAATTTTAGAACGAGCTGAAAAAGTTCGACATTAACCATTTAAATTAGTTGCACAGAACGAGCTGAAAAAAGTAGAAGTACGACAATGGCTAATTGAGGGAGTAAATCTTACATATCAGTAGCTAATAAGTTACTAGTCATTGAAGTTTTTTACTCACCTCATTATGTGCAATCAATGTCAATGATTAAATGTCAGATTTTTTTTTGTAGTATCGAGATTGAATATAATTATTGAGATAGACGCTTATATTGATCGTTCTTATATATTAATAAGCTTCACGATTTAGTTGAGTTGATCACACAGCTTTTATTTAGGATGAGTTTGCACATGAAAATTGGAAGTGGTGATGCCCATGAAGATTCGAAGAAAGAAGGATGAAGATACCCATGCCGTGATACAATTGATACAGCAAAAATGAACCGCTGGGAAATCGACACGCGGAAAGCTAATATGGCTATTCTTGTCAGATTTGGTCTCGGCTTTCCAGAGTTGTGCATGGCCATGCAAAACTGATGTTCGACGTGAACCTAACTTGCACCCACCGCAAGCAAGTTTTCACATGCTTCTTATTATACTCCATACTTTATTTTCCCTACAAATTTATACTTCTAATTTCTTATATTTTTATGGTATCTACTAGTCCAACGTGCTAACACATGGCAATTCTCATCGCACATATATTTTATAATTAATGTATCGTAATTAATCTGTTTTTATTGTTTTTGTTGAAGATATACAAAGTAATTAAACTGTTTGAGATTTTAATTAGTATAAATAGTCTTGAATCTTGATTCATAGTTTGCTTTCTTTATAATTTTCAAGATCTAAATCAATAATCTGGGCTCTGTATTTTTTTGCTCAACATGTTTAGGTTTCATCATAATTATATTTTCGTTTTTTTAATGATTTGATGACTTTAATTAAGGAACTATAAGCATGTTTATGTTCTATTATTTTTTTTATTTTATCCACTCGGCATGACTTGAGCCGATTTTAACAGGTTAATTAGTTCTTTTTGGATATTTTGATAGCTTTATATGATTAGTCAACGTACTTCTTCAAGGGAGATCGTATTAGTGCGATATTAGTTTAATCCATTCTTTAATTAACAACTTCTATGTTTTATGCCTTACAATAACAGTTGAGTTATAAGAAACAAACAAAATTAGGTTGTCCTGGATAGCAGATCGGACGAGAATTTTAATGAACCTTAAACTTTAGCATCCAACCTTTATCGAAAGAAACAGCTCAGAAAAGAACCTCAAGGGACCATTTCGTCGACTTTGCATTGCCAAATATGGCAAAATATGATCGAATACAGATCTTTGGCTGTTGCAAAAGGCAATAGGAAAAGCAATTTCGTCTCTCAGCCATTCGTTCTTTTCAGTCACATGTTTTATATGCTCAATTGAAATTGATCGCAAAGCACAAACGATAAAGATCACGTGGAAGATGGGAAAAATTCACATGTTGGGTCGGCCATGAATGTAGAAAACTTGTACATGGGTTCATGTTGATAACAAAATATCCTTGCTAGCTAAGTCCGTGAAATCGTAATCTAGTTTTAGTTAATTAATTGACTATCGGGCCTTTTTGGGGTTCACTAGATCTTCTCTAATTCAAATAAAGTTTTCAATTAAAGTGCCATTAGTTTATCGGTGGCCTGCAAATTAAGGACCATGGTTCCAAAGTCAATGTATGAATTAATGGATTTGGATATTGATGAGCCAAATATCGACTACAATATTTGTTATTTGTGAATTATGGAGTGATGAAGGTGTTATGACACTCTAAAATATGTCATTCAAGTGAGAATTCTTGCTAGATTTTTGTAAAGTAGTATGTAATAGGACAATTTTAGAGCGTCAACAGCTCCAATGTGAAATGGTAATGAAAGTCAATGGTGCAGACAAGGGTTTTGAATGGCATGCTATTGAAAAGTTATGTGATTCCATGATGACTACTAGTTGACAGGTTAGAGAGGGATGGTGAAGTTGCACACCCGAACTAAAATATAGCCGACAATATTTATGATCTGTGAATTTTGGAGCTATGAAGTTGTTGTAAAACTCTACAGCATGTCATGATGCACTCGTTCAAATGTAATTTCTCTCTAAATTTTTATAACATATTTTTGAAGTATCAACAACAGCACCAGTGTGAAATGGTAATAAAAGTTAGTGGTGTCGAAAAAGAATATAGATTTCATGCATTACAAAAGTTATGTGATTCCATGATGATCACTAGTGAACATGCGAGGGAGGGATGATGAAGTTGCAAACCTCAATATCGACTACTGTATTTGTGATTTGTGAATTATTGAGTGATTAAATTGTCATAATGGAGATGTTCAAGTGCAATTTCTCACTAAATGGTAACAGAAGTCAGTGGTGCCGACAAAGAATATATATGTCATGCTTTAGATAAGTTATGTGATTCCATGATGATCACTCGTGAAGATGTGAGGGATTGATGGTGACAAATCGTAGGAAATTGGATGAAAGCGAAAGTTCTTGTTCATCAAGGAAGAAGGTCGACATTGAATAGGTGATGAAAATATATGCAACCGAGATGTTTTCCCAATTGGAGGTTAAACTTTCGTCTTCTATTAATTGCATATGCAACAACCAATCCTTCTATTTATTTCTTATACATCACATATCAGGAAAACTGGACTTACCAACATCTCTAAAACGTTATATTGTCGGATTATTAATCTGAACTATGACCATTAAGATTGTTCCAAAGCTTTATCTTGGCAAATAAGTTGGCATATCAGTGGTTAGATTATAACTTCATGAAATTTTGATGGAAAACAATATTGTCTAAATTTATAGTCGAACAATATTATAGTTCACGCTTCTAATATATCGTAAAAAAAAGTAGGGTTCAAATAAGTTAAATAACCATGTCAACTATTTTAGTGATAGTTGATACCTTCGTCTTACCGTCCAATACCTTTTCAATTCGACTTAAAACTTAATTAAATCGACGCTTACCAAGACAATTGGATTCCAATTAGAGGACCCATTAAAAACGTGATCCATGCTTGAAAAACTTTGTTTAATTCCTCTCCTTTTATTTATTTACTAGACTTTGTTTAATTCCTCTCCTTTTATTTATTTGTGTCCAGAGCAGTCAGATTCAAAAAATTTGGACAACTCAACTTAAATCATGCGGTCCTCAATTGCTCTACGGGCTCATCTCACGAAAAATGAAATTTTTGAATGGTCATAATAACTTTTCTTGAACAGCTCAATTTTTTAGTCTAGCTGCTTCAAACACAGAGATCCGAAGAGAATCTCAACTCCACCTTTTTCACTTTTTTGAAGACTTGAAATTACCAAGAGAAAATAATGTGTTTAAAATTACTTATAATATTTGTTCAAAAAAAATTTTTATAAATATTCAATCGGATTTGGTGATCGATTTTGATGGCCCATAAGATACAACTGGACCCTGGTTTGGAGCTACCAAATGGACAAGATATAAGGCCCATAGCTAAAGTTTGACAACTTGCTTCCTTGGAAGGTTGTTGGGCCAGGTTTATGCCTTATACGAGGTTTCGAGTTTCGGCCCAAAGAAAAAGTAATTACACCAAAGAAAATAACAGTGTTTACCGGCATGCTGCGAAAATAAGCGCTTTGAAGGGAAGGATGGTATGGCCTGCTTCTGCTTTTAGCTGCCAGTGACTCGCAATTTTGAAAAAAAGAAAAAAACAACTTCTTTCCTTTTTATCAAACACAATTCAGATCTCAACTTTTTTTTTGTAAGGAAAACTAATGAAAAACTGTTTGAAAACTTTGATTTTTAATCAAAAAGACAAAAATGTGTTGTAAGTGAATAATACCAAGAGTGATTTTTTAGAGTAAAAAAATTATTTCCGTTAAAAATGAACGATACCAAAAATGTTTCATTAAAACTCCATTTTTTGTAATCTACTTTAAAAAAAATCACCTTAACCCCAAAACAGCCCTATAAACCTTAAACTAGGATTCAAACCCTCACACATTACACGAATCATGTCAATTAATGCAATCAAAATTAAAAAAAAAAAAATTAGTAGAAGTAAAATTTTCGTAAAGGCAAAGCATTATCTACTAAGAAGATATACTAGCCTTTATAAAAGTAAGACATATCAATTATATTTTAATTTTTTTATAACACATAAAATAATACGATATGTGAATTGCATTTATTGATATTAGTAAAATTTTCTAAAAACGTATAATATTGAAGAGATGGAGGAGAGGATAGTTCAAAGAAGGGAACGTGTGGCGGAAACACTAACCTACCTAATCCACGATTCTGTTGGCTCATAATTTTCATATCATCTCACTTCCATCCAACCTCATATTCCTCAAACTATTTCCAAAATTCCTAGTACCAACAAATTCTTATATTATCCACTCCAATCGTGTCCGTTCATCATATATCGTGCGGTTAGTTTTCATCAAGTACTATTCATATTTAATTTAAATAAAAATATTTAAAATGATTTCTGACCGCACGATATACGATGAATGAATATGATTTGAGGATCTCTAAGATCCTCACAAACAAGATCTGAAAAGGATCCTCATTCTTATCCACCACCACATGGCATGATAGCCGCCTTACACGTGTCACCACATCACTCGCTGGCCCGACCTCATAAAAACAAAAGAAAGATCCTCACGATCAAGTCGCAGGTCCCATAGATAATCCTCATTTGGAAAGATTTTTTAACGTATTGAAATACGGCCTGCCACATCAAATGTTATTATATAAATGACTAAATATTTAAAAATAATAATTTCTAACCATTTAAATTATAACATTTATTGTACCGAATCATCTTTCCGCATGTGGAAAAATTTCTCCATCCAACGGTATCCAGATGCAAATCCAATGAAGGGTAGATGGTAAAAGGAGGCAGCTCTGTCTCTCTCTCTCTCTCTCTCGATGATATCCTGTCTGACTTCACATTCAGCATTTGTTCATCTTCCTCGGGAGAGCATTTCTTCAAAGGAAAGCTCTCCCAACCAGAAAATCATAGAAATTAAATATACATATAATTCAATCTCTTCTTCCACACTCCAGTGAAAGAAGAAAAAAAAATAAAAAATAAAAAATAAAGGAGGGAGGGACAAGAGGGAAAATAAGGAGAGATGGGAAGGGCATTTGTTTATGTTATTCTGGGAGGAGGGGTGGCTGCTGGGTATGCAGCTCTTGAATTCACCAAGAGAGGCATCTCCCATGGTGAGCTCTGCATCATTTCTGAAGAATCAGTGAGTTCTTTTTTCTACATGAATTCAATTATTCATAGCTGATAATTCATTTGTTTTATCATGAAATAATATATATATATATATATATTAATAGGTGTGCAATTTGCAATTTGCAAGCTTTAGTTTTGTGTTTTTATTTTATGATAAAACAGGAAAAGATACATGATTCTTATATTATTTCAAATTCTAGGATTTGGGTTTGTATTGAAACATTGTTTAGTGTGTGAGGATGTGGAGAGTTGTCCTGCATGAGAAAGTTAAGCAAACTTTGCATTGCCAATTGGTTGTGGGATTGGAAAATGGACTTGAATTTTTTTAGCTGATTGGACTGAACAATGTAAACCGTTGGACCTACGATTATGAACCCTCTCACATAAGTGGTATGGAATAGTATTGCTTTGAGTAATTTTCGAAAACAAGAGTGAAACACTTTGAGGGTGAGGCCTTGGCACAATGGAAATGTAGCTCCTTTGTGACCAAAAGGTCACTAGTTCGAGTTGTGGGAATAGCCTATTTGCAAAGCAAGGGTAAGGCTAGTCTACTATAGACGTTCCCCCCAACCCTCGCAAAGCTTGGTTGGTTTGGGGTCGCCATTTTCATGAACCAACTTGTAACATAAGTGATCAATTCTGTGAAAGTAAATTCCATGATTCGGGAGATTCAACGGTTGCGATTATATCATTTTCAGGTTCCACCTTATGAGAGACCTGCTTTAAGCAAAGGCTTTCTACTTCCAGAAGGTATATAATGTTTCTATATCACAGACATTAGACATCAATGTTTGGCCGCCGTATTAGATACATGCCTTCAGCAAATGCTTTCTCATCATTGATGGTAGTTACTTCACACATATCTCTTTCTGAAATTCTGCATTGACTTGATTCTTGCAAATTGTGTTCATGTGCAGCGCCTGCACGCCTTCCATCATTTCATACTTGTGTCGGTGCTAATGAGGAAAGGTTAACTCCAAAATGGTATAAGGAGCATGGTAAGTATCTATGACGTCTTGCTTCTTTGACTTTATATGTTAATAGGAATCATAGGGGGTGGTATTTTTTTTGTTTGTGCTTTCCGTAATCACTTTTGGTAAAAACCGTGGTGCTTTATCAATAAAATCGAAGTAGATAAACTGAAATATAATTTGTATCTTCTTCTTTATAGGGATCGAATTAGTTATAGGAACTCGAGTCAAGTCTGTTGATGTGAGACGCAAGACACTACTGACAGAATCTGGAGAGACTATAAGTTACAAAGTTCTCATCATTGCAACAGGTGCTCGGGTATTGAAACTGATCTTATTTTACTTTTTGCTTTTCTTGCTGTATATGTTCTGTCATTGCTAAAAGAAGTATAATGGAAAGTTTCAAATACAATATAAGCAATATTGATGTACCACGAATTCAAGTAAACGAGTAACAAAACCTGATTGAGGAGTTAAAATGTTGTAGTAGACCTATAAAGTGCTAATTACCTTTTCTACAGCTGTGTTAATGTGGTTGCATCGGACATTATTTTCAGAGTATAGAACGCTATTAGTTTAAGGGGTATTTCCGAAGTATAGGATGCTAAGGAAAATTCATTTTCTCCATTTAATGGATATGTGTTTGTGTGTCGAAAATAGGCACTGAAGCTGGAAGAATTTGGAGTCAAAGGATCAGATTCTGAAAATGTGTGTTATTTACAAGATTTGGCTGATGCCAATAGACTAGTAAACTTGATGGAATCTTCCTCTGGTGGGAATGCTATTGTCATTGGTGGTGGCTACATTGGAATGGAGTGTGCTGCATCATTAGTGATCAATAGGATGAATGTAACGATGGTTTTTCCAGAAGAACATTGCAGTAAGTACTTTTATTCTGATGCAGACCAAACGTTGTTGCATCTTTTTTTCTGTGTTGGGGCCTGGGGGGCATCTGTTCAATTTGTGGTGAAAGAGTTCTTGTAAGCAAATGGATCAATGCTTTTGGTTTTTGCAGTGGCCCGATTATTCACACCCAAGATCGCAAGTTTTTATGAAGAATTTTACAAATCCAAAGGAGTGAAGTTTGTTAAAGGAACCGTTTTGTCCTCGTTTGACATTGACTCGGACGGGAAGGTAGATGTTAAATTCTTCTGGAATAACATGAACTTTGAGTGGTTATTGAGATGCTTTCGTCAAAACAAATTCTGTACTTTCTTAAATAGAGAAAACATTGGTTCCATAGTTATATGTATACATTTTCTTTGAATTTGATGCGATTGAAATGCTAAATTTTTCTGCTCAATCCTTGTACAGGTGACTGCTGTTAATCTTAGAGATGGAAGTAGTCTTCCTGCAGACGTGGTTGTTGTGGGAATAGGAATCCGTCCAAACGTGAGCCTGTTTGAAGGTCAACTAACGCTGGAGAAAGGTGGGATCAAAGTGAATGGAAAGATGCAGTCAAGTAATAGCTCAGTCTATGCAGTGGGAGATGTTGCCACATTTCCAGTAAAAGTATTTGGTGAGTCCAGAAGGCTCGAACACGTTGACTCAGCAAGAAAATCCGCAAGACACGTTGTTACTGCAATAATGGAACAAAACCAAGTTGATGAATTCGACTATCTACCATTCTTTTACTCGAGAATCTTCACCCTGTCTTGGCAGTTTTACGGGGACAATGCAGGAGATGTAGTCCATTTCGGAGATTTCTCAGGAGGCACATTCGGGGCTTATTGGGTAAGAAAAGGTCAACTTGTCGGGTCTTTTCTCGAAGGCGGAACCAAGGAAGAGTATAAAGCTATAGCCAAGGCCACCAAGCTGAAGCCAGAGGTTGAGGACCTAGCTGAGTTGGAAAGGCAAGGTTTGGGTTTCGCATTGACAATTGGGCAGAAACCACTGCCATCATCACCACCCCATGGTGTTACCAGTTCTGGCATCGTTCAGGAGAGGCCAATGTACGCTTTTCATGCAACTGCCGGCGTTGTTGTGGCTGCATCGATAGCAGCGTTTGCGTATTGGTACGGAAGGAAGCGCCGGAGGTGGTGAGCAGATGTTTGGGGACTGTACTATAACCGTGTTGTGTGTGGCATTGAAAGGTGTAGGAGATTGAGAGATGCCTCAAATATTTGATCAAATATATTGAGGAAGCAAAACTGTCGTTGTAAATAATTAATGAAATACAAAGAATTATATGCATCCGTGTACCAAAATCTCTGGAATATGGGCTTTGGGCTTAAAACTATTAAGTTGGGCTGCCATTTCAAATATCTGGATAGTTGATGTGGGCTTTGGTTGGTCTGCCATATCAAATATCTGGATAGTTGATGTGGGCGTTTTCGTTGTAAATTTTTTTGTGCTGAGCAATATTTGGGTCGAGCGCATAAATTTATGAGGTGTTGTTTACTTATTAAGAACGAGTATTTGAGTTACTCAAATTTCGGAAAAATATGCTGCTCACGATTACAATTTTGTAATCCAATATAAGAACACAACCGAGAATTAGATTGATTAGGAAGGATAGTTTATCTTGTTTCATCCAATCTCTTCTCAATTTTTGTTTTTCCTCATTTGAAGTGCTTTATCGTACTTTTTTTTACAAAGTGATATTTTAAATTGCTCTGTTGTTTATGCAAAAGGACAATCACACCGGTATAACCAATTAGCCTGACCAATGTATGGACATTGTAGTTGCACTTTAACATAATCTAATATGTTCTCCACATTGCTAGTGAAAGGTGTTGGTAAGAAACCAACCAATTTAGACCACAGAGAGAAGGCCTTGAATAAGAGAGATTTTTCAATATGCCTTAAATACGGGACGGTACGCCACATGTCATTATACAATTGGAGAGACACTTGAAGAAAAACTTTCATCTAATTGTATAATAACATACGGTGTTGTGCCCCGTCTAACTACATGATTTGAAATAATAATCAAGTCATAAATTTAAGTTCATAAGTGGGCATTTGGTCTAGTGGTATGATTCTCGCTTTGGGTGCGAGAGGTCCCGAGTTCGATTCTCGGAATGCCCCTGTCGTCGGCCTTTCTGTTTTTTAGGCCTTTTCAAAATGCTATTCACATACCTTTTGTACCCCTGAAGAACGACGGAACTACCGTGCACTTTGCAGGAAAATTATAACATTTCATAAGGGTAAAATCGTCAACCAAATAAAACCCAGCAGCTTCATCCGATATCACCCATTGACATTTTAGCTCCACAATTCCTTATCCTATCATCTTCCCACTCTCCATTTCTCTCTCGCTCTCCCTCTCTCTCTCTCAGACCTCAAAAATCCACAACAATGGCTGCCACTCTCTCCACACTCACATTGGGCACTCCCTCCTACCCCGCCACAACCTCCGCTTCCTCCTTCCCTTCTCACTCCCCCAAGCCCACCCTCCAATTCCCCTTCAACCCCCAAAACCCTACCCTCACCCACCGCGCCACCCACATACGCCCCCTCGCCGCCGTCGGAGCCCCAGAAAAGATCGAGAAGCTCGGCACTGACATCTCCAGCCTCACGCTCGAGGAGGCCCGCATCCTCGTCGACTACCTCCAGGACAAGCTCGGTGTCTCCGCCGCGGCTCTTGCCCCAGCCGCCGCAGTTGCTGTGGCGCCAGGAGCAGCCGATGGCCCCGCCGTCGTGGAGGAGAAGACGGAGTTTGATGTCGTCATCGAGGACGTGCCGAGCAACGCGAGAATCGCGGTGATTAAGGCGGTGAGGGCGTTGACGAGCCTGGCGCTGAAGGAAGCGAAGGAGTTGATTGAGGGTTTGCCGAAGAAGTTCCGGGAAGGAATTTCGAAAGACGAGGCGGAGGAGGCGAAGAAGCAGCTGGAAGCCGCCGGGGCGAAGATTAACATTGTTTAATCATGAATTAGCGCTTAATTAATCCGGTTCGGGCGTTTTAGCAAATGAGCTTTGTTTTTGTGTACTTTTTATTTGGAATTGTAGGTGTTTAGCGATATGTCATTGCTCTCTTGCTTCAATTTTCTCAATGCAGTTGGAATTGTAATTTTATGCTGAAAAATATATTTGATTGCTTTGGTTTTTGTAGTTTTATTTGGAATTGTAGGTGTTTAGCGATATGTGTTTTCACTAACATGTTGTCTACTAATGTTATGAGCGGTATATGTATCGATGATGTCGATGTTTGTTAGTATAAAAAAACAAGAGAATGTGTGATTTCATGAACTAGTTACTTCAATAATTGGGTGCATGTCATACATAAGAGCATTGTAAGGTTTTCGTAAAATTAGTGCATGGTTATGTTGGGCGAGCTCTAGCTCATTGGAAAGAATGCCTTTTTGTGATCAAAATGTCGCATAGCAAAGATGGGATTGCGTGCAATAAACGTTCCTCCCGATACTTCCAAAGCAAAAAGTCTTTTGACTTGGGTCGCCCTAGTGCTTGATTATGCTGTTTGATTGTTTAGCTAGTGGAGCTAGAAGTATACTTTGCTTGGCTTAGAGATGGTAAATGTGGGCACTTCTTATCACTTAAGAACGTTAATCTAGCTTTTTTGTTTAGTCCAATTTCCATCATATGCGATTGGGTGGTGCACATTATTTCCTCATCCATTTCGTTGCTTCATGTACATGTAGGAAGAGATCAACCTGCCCGAAAAGCCCATATTCTTTTCTGTCTTTGGTATCGGCATGTTGATAACTGCTTTGCCTTTTTAGAGCATCTATAAAGGAAATGTAAAATTTTAAGCATCAAAATGATAGTTGATAGCTTAAGTGGCAATTTGACATTTTGTACAATATTTTGCTCCATCCGATATGTTAAATAATAATGTCATTTAATAAATTTTTATCTTTTTGTGGAGTCCAATGATTAAGGTAACCAAACAAATATTTCAAAAATAATGTTATTTAATAAATTTGTATCTTTTTGTGGAGTCCAATGATTAAGTCAACCAATCAAATATTTCAAAAACATAACAACATTTATTATATATAATATTAATCTATTAAAATATTATTTAATAAATTTGACATCTGCTGGATTTGCCTTCAAATGACTCAGTGCCACCTAAGAAATTGAAGGCTCGGTTGGAGAGAATTTGCTGCCATTTTTTACTGTTGTATGCCTACATATCAATTTTAACATCTCATTTGGAGATGCTCTTATTGGGTCGAATATGTGCGAGTTCATCCTTAAGAAAGCAAAGCGAACCCCTTCTAGTTTGAGACAAAAATTATGAGCAAAATTCTCTTTTGACTAGATAAAAGTACAATTGAAATTAGGAATCGTATATTCTTTTGAACTTTCAAGGTGGGGGAATGAATAAATTCTTAGACGAATAAATTATGTTTGTCTTTTTCTATCATATGAAATGTATCTATACATATATTATGACACGTGAAATAGATAGAAGTGTTCCGAGCTGAAAAATTTATCTAAGAAAAGTCTCAAAACCTATTACACCATAAAACGATGTCGTTGTAAGCAGATGTTGGCTGGGATCACCAATCAGCAATTCAGCATCGCCTTTATGAGGGGATATGTTTAACCAAATCGAAACCAGAGGCTGAGTCTCCTGAGCAAAGGATCTGAGCCGTTGAAATTTGATCCAAATGCTACAAATAGGGGGGACCCTCTAAAAGTTAAAATAATTACAGTCCTTAGATCAAATTTTAACGGTCCGTGTGATGTGCTCAGTAGGGGATCCGGTTCCAACCAAATCCACAACAGACACGTGGCGATCATCCACATCAAATCCGCGGCTTTTCATTTAACGTCAAAACATAATAGCTTTTCAGCCGTTTGATATCCCCAATGCCGCATCGAACCTGCGATCATGATTACTCCTCTTCGAAATCCCTACAGTAACAACCACATGGCCCCATAGCACAGCGAGTACGCTCCCATTCCATACTCTCGCGTCTACGCACCTCACCAACCCAAATGTCAGCTGGGCGGGCACAAAACGTGGAGATGGCCGCTCTGCCAGAAAACGACAACAAGAGCGAGATAGCCGCTTCTTCTCAACTCCCACTCTCTCCTTCTCTACTCTCTCAGCTCTTCCCACCACCGCCACCACCGCCTTACGCCAATTTCTCGCCCGCTATCTGCGATATTTTCCCCCCGCCATCCACCATTTCTTTCTCTCCCTCTCACAATTCGAATTCGAATTCGGATTTTCTCTACAGAATACGATTCAGGGAATCCGTATTTATTTGATATCGGAGTTTTTCTCAATCATTTGCAGAGCTTGCAGGTTTTGTTGACCAGCAAAAGAAAAAAGCTTCAAGCTTTGAAGCTTTTGGTTTCTTCGGGTATATAATTTCCCTGTTCTCTTTATTTTTCGGTTATTATATATATATATATATATTATTGTATGTATGCATTTGTCCTCGTTTGTTAGTGCACTGCGCAATTAGATATTAATATAATTATATTATTCCAGTTTTCAAGCTCTTTTGGACATAAACCTAAACCCTAGAAAGTACTGATTTTTACATATTTTTGCATAATTTTGTGTTTTTGTTTTTGGGTTTTGGTTTTGTTTGTGATTGGATTCAGCTGTGAAATCAAGGTTTGAGCTTGAGCTTGATTTTTTTTCAGGAAATGGGGATGGTAGGGACGCGATCTACTACATCCCTGGAGGAGGGTTTGGGTTCTGCACCTGAACCGGAGAAGCATGAAGTTCCGGAGGAGAAGACGATCAGGGAAGTTGTGACCGACTCGGGAGGGTCCGGTCGGGGAGGTTCTGGCGGTGGAAGGAGTTTTGGGAACCTGAGTGTTGATGTCTCGGATGCTGAGGAGGGTTTGGTGAAGCTGAGAGGGAAAGGGAGAGTTGAGAAGTTGGAGTCTGTTTCGAGTAACGAGAAGAAGGCGGTGAGCGGCGGTGCTGAGGTTGATCATGGTGAGAACGGAGGAGGGGTTGGAGAAGATGGGAGTTCTTTGGATGGAATTGGAGAAGGCCCGGATGGGACTGAGATTACTGAGACCGGGACCGATGTGAACGGAGGGTTTGAAGAGAATGGGAGCTGTTTGGATGGGACTGGAGAAGACCCCGATGAGAAAACTGATGAGATTAGTGAGGACATGGATGATGAGGGACATGAGTTTCTTGTTGGTGATTTTGTGTGGGGAAAGATTAAGAGCCATCCGTGGTGGCCTGCACAAATTTGTGATCCTTTGGACGCTTCGGAGTATGCCCTGAAATTGAAGGCCAAAGACAGACTCCTGGTGGCGTATTTTGGGGACGGAACATTTGCTTGGTGCAATTCATTGCAGCTGAAACCGTTTGAGGAGAACTTTAGGGAGATGTCGGGGCAGAGTAGCTCGAAGGCGTTTGTTAATGCTGTGCAGCAGGCTGTGGATGAGGTTGGAAGGATTGTGATGTTGAAGATGAGTTGTGGGTGTGTAAAGGAAGAGTCCCTGAGTGAGGTTGGTCGGCCGTTGGCAGTAAATGCCGGAATTAAGGAAGGAGTTCTTGTGCCAGAAGGCAGGGTTGGGAAGCTTTTGGATCGTCTGTCTGACCCGGCAGAGCTTCTTGCTGAGTTGAAACATGTTGCAGAAGTTATGTCCTCGTCTAGTGAGCTTCAGCTGAATGCTTTGAAGAGTTGGTTGTCGGCATATTATTGTTCAAAAGGGGGCTATCATTTGCCTGTTTTCGTCGAAGCGCAGCCAGTTGCTGGTCTTGAGGATGATTGGAGGGCGGTGGATGTCCCGCTCCAAGGGCCATTTGAAGACTGGCTTTCTTCTCCTAGAAAATCAGGTCAAATTGATCAACCTTTACACGAAAATTCGGCTCAAGGTTTAGAGAATAGGCAATACCAAAGAAGGAAGCAGAAGAGCATTGCTGATATAATGGGAGAGGATGATGATATTCAGGCGGAAACAAAGGAAGGAGCAACATCAGAGAAAGCAGGGGTATCATCTGGGCCAAAGAAGCGGAAAGTTGGCGAGAATCATAGTGAGAGTAATTTGACTTCTGAATCCGGAAAGAGAAGGGCCAAGCTTTCAAAGACACCAACGAGCACGCAGATGAAAAAACTATCATGTGCTGAAAATGGTTCTAGTGACCGTAAGGAAGAAACTAAGAAGGGTGCCTTAACAAGGAGCAGGAAGAAGGCTGAAGGTACTGGAATTGAAAGCAATGGTGGCGAGACCAAAGAAGAAGCCGGTGATAGTCCTATTCTGCGCAGTGGCGGTTCACAAACTGACATGAAAGACCAAATTGATCACCCCTTTTCCACAAGAGAGAGGAAAAGGAGCAAGTACTTGTCCCCTCCCTTCATAAATCTAAGCACTGGAAAAAGGAGTCTAGACATAGAAGTGGAATCTCCGAAAGTTTATAATGAGAACCTAGTTGGGTCCCCGAAGATGCTGAATCCTTGCACGGAGACGTTACAGAAGAAAGACTCTACAGAACTTGGTCTTGGGAATGAGATATCTGGTGGCTCGAGTTCGAAAAAACCATCAGCAGATGAGAAGAAGAGCATTGATGAGATGAAAGCTAATGTATCTAATCGTAACGTGCTATCTGGAGTCCGCTCTGCAGCTGTTAATCCATCATCTCCAATCAAAAAGAAATCCTTTGAGATTGTTAAGGATTTTCTGTCCATATTCAGAGACTCGATTTATCGCAATGGATCCTACTACGACATATACAAGAAGAAGCAACCTGATAAGAAGAGAAAGAAGTTAGAATCTGAACCTGGCTCAATGGGGAAAGACCGAAATCAGACTGCAGAAAACCTGCCTGAAACTGAATCTGGGAAGAAGAGAATCAAGAAGAGCAGTGAGACATGGTCTGCTAAGCCTACACAAAAGCAAGCTACTGAGACACCAGGTTCAGAGCCTGGTAGTAAGCGAAAATCGAAGCATGCTTCTGGAACTCCGGATTTGAAGAAAAGGCGTAGAAAGACCGACGAAATAGCTTCACCTGCATCCCTTTTTGTGACATTTGGCCCTGGGTCCAATCTCCCCACAAAAGCTGATCTTATCAAGATTTATAGTAAGTTCGGAGAGCTGAACGAAATGGAAACTGAGATGTTCTACACCAATTTCTGCGCTCGTGTTTCCTTTGCAAGGCTAGCTGATGCAGAAGAAGCCTTCAACCATTCGCAAAATGACAGTCCGTTTGGAGCTTCCAACGTCAATTTCCGGCTTCATAATCTGGCAGCTGCTTCGAAGGTTCGTGAACTGAGTGAAATATCCAATTCTGCTCCTGCTAAGAAGTCCAGGGGCAAGACCAAAACCCAGGCATTAGCTTCACAGGCACCCGCTGCTGCTGGTGAGGCGTCGCAGATCGACTTAATCAAGCAGAAACTGGAGAAGATGACCTCAATGCTGGATGATTCAAATGGCCAAGTTTCGGATGTCACGAAATCGAAACTGGAGAGCGAGATAAAAGAGCTGTTGGGGACGGTAAGCACGATGGTCTAATCGTCGTCGTAGATCAGCTTCCCTGCTAGGATATAGCTAGTGAGCGAATATGTAGGTTTAGGGAGAGATCTAAATACTTTCTTTTGGGATGCTTGTGGATGAAGTTAATACATCTACATGTAACAACTCTCGATATTTTGATTTCAATTTCAGCAGTTAATTCGATGTACATTTCAGTTTTCTTCGAGTCCCGACCGGAACGATACGCAAACTTTTGGGGAGATGCAGAAGCATCCTCGAAACATCAAATCTCCATTTGACAAAAGCAACAAATATGGAAAAGAGAGAGTATTAAGCTGAATGTAAGATGATGAACAAGAAAGCCCGAAAACGAGCCCCCAAACTAATTGCAATACAACGCAAAATATTCAAGTTTCATCGTACAATTAGTGTAATTCCCCCTGCATACGATTTGAAAGAACTAAAATTCACACGACAGAAGGGATACATGTAATTTATTCCCAGTTGGTATTTAGGTACAAGGGTCTGGTGCCGGGAAGTGTACTGACGGAATCAAAGAAACAAAACATACACATTCCGGTAGCATTCAGTCATCGACAGGATCCTGGGGTGTTTCCTCTGCACTGCGCTTGATTGTGATGACGGGACACTCAGCATGCTTCACGCAAAACTCGCTCACGGTCCCAACAAAAATCCTGCACAGCACAGAAAAAGGACGTCAGCAATCTAAGAAGACTAAGAACTGTGGATATCAGGCATGTCTGTGAAAGGTAAGGACTTAGAGATACCTCTGGAAAGGACCAAGACCCCGACAGCCCACCACCAGAAGGTCTGGCTGCACACGCCTCACCTCACGGCAGATTACTTCCTTGGCATCCCCTCTTTTGATCCATGCTTCACAAGCAACCTACGAGATTCCAATATGTAGGTGTTATCTTAAAATAGAGTATTCTTCAGATGCAATCAATTAAAGTCGCCCCCCAACACAAGTCAGTACCCCGATTGCATGACATCTGTCAACAAAGAACTCCAGCAGATGAAGCCCTCTAGCTCGGTCTCTGTTCTTCAAGTTTTTAAAATCCTCCGGCGATGCATAGACACTGTCCATGTCATCAAAACCTATTATAGAAAGAGGGAACATATTATTTTCAGTAACAATTAGTTTCCAGTTAATACATAGCAACGAAGATCAGTTAACATCACATCATTAATAAGAAGGATAAAGAATCAGACAGTTTTCAAGGCAACCAAAACGAAGCACTAAGCATGCTTAAATCAACAAGAATATACAGAAGCTCGACTATTGGACTATAAGTATAGTGATTGACATTGTCCACAGTTCATACAACAATGAATTCAGATCAATTCATGATCACAATTTCACTACGCTATGATGACCGTTGATACTAGAGGACCGCATCAACAATAATTATGATCATGATCATGATGTTCGGGTAACACAATGCCTTTTGAAACAACGAGAAATTACATGAAGTCACGATATCAAAGCCAACTTTGAGACACAATCATAAACAAACTTGAACAGAAAATAGTCCGATCTTGTAACGGATCAAACTCGAAATTGAACTTCAAATAATAAACAATATTCACCGCTTAAACGAACTAAAAAATTGAAAGGAATGATCAGAGTACTTAAGAATTTATCAAGCACCTTCATACTCAATGGCCTCCCGTTTGGTACCAAAACCTTAGCGATTATTAAACACAACGCCGATTAGGTCAAATCGACAATCATCACCTATGTAATTTCAATTTACAAACCAAATGACACTAACAAATTACTCAATTGCAAAGCCAATTTAGTACTCTCACACAGTCTGCGATCCCCTAACACTCCTTGATCAAATTATTTCACTATCTTCCAGCACAAATTTACAGTTACGGTTTCGATTTCCCTATCCTTTCATTTTCTCTTCAAATTCCTCCGTTTTCTCAGCAACCAAACAGAGCACAAGCGCAATTATAACAAGCAAAAACATAAAGGTAAAAGCAGAAAGAGAGAGTGATAGTGAGAGAGATGACCGTCTTCGTCGGGGACTTGGACGTGAAGGAACTGGAGCTTGAAGCCACTGGTGTTGGAGCGCACGATCTTCTGGAGCGTCCACTCGAACGCCTTCCTGCTGCTGATCGAGGCGTGCGGGTAGCCCTTGATGGTCGACTCGTTCACTCCCAGCATTATCCGAGTTGGCTCATTCGCCATCTTCGCTTCGCTCAACGAGTCGACTCGGAACTTTCTCGAACCTCACTCGCACTCTCTCTGATGAAGTCGGTAGATGAAGCAAGAATCGTTTCGTTTGTATGGGTTCGCAGCCGTAAGCCCGATTAGGCACAGCGCGCATCTAGGTGCAGGATAGCGTATATCCAATAGAAAGGTACTAACCTACGCCGTTCAGTTACCGACATGTGCCACGCGGCAGTATATAAAAGCGTGCGTCATAACATATGCCATGGTTTGCCAAAAATTTGGCGGGGTCTCCTTTTCTATTATGAAAAAGTAGATTTGAACGCAAACTTTTAAGCGTACGAGATAATGTTCTTAATCGACGGAATAATAAGCTATTTGCATTCTTCAATTTTCTTTACATTATCAAGTATAAGAATAACTTTATCATGACATGTTGTTTATATTAAAAAATCATTTCATAATTATTTATATGTTTCTAAGTATAAGTTTTTATGTCAAGTAACTGATGATGTGACATCGACTTATTGAAAGGCTACGCAATGGCGTCTTCCATCAACCGACACCCACCCCCATTGTACGACCCAGATCGAAGACGAGCTCACCAAAAAATGATCGCTGAAACGAAGAAGAAAATCAATGGCAAACCAAATAGAAGATTGAAGGCCAAATTGAAGAAGAACAATCTGCATGCATGCCGATGAAGAAGAAGATTGCAAGACTTGTAAATCATGTATGAGGATGGGTTACATAACACGCCCTATTTTCCTATTTCGATTTATGAATCCAGTTTGTGTTACAATTTTTTCATCAAACTTAAGTTGAGTTACAAATCCAAATTAAATATAAATAACAGATCCCGTTCAACTCACCAAACATGACCTTCACTGTCGTTGATGCTTCCGGCATCGGTTGTTCAGAGGTAGGATTCTCTCCTCTCTTTTTTTCCTCCCTTCTCTCCCTTCCTAGTTGAACTGGTCACGGTTAAGCTACGTGAACATATTATATTAATTTTGTATGAAAAAGAAAGAAAAAAAATAGAAAATATAAGAGAAGAAGATAAAAGAAGATGAAAATAAGAGAGAACAGAATCCTAGTCTCGGTTGTTCATTTCTCAACATAACTTTTCATGATTTCAAAATATGACTGAGCGTGAGTTCACAGGTGATACTGATAGCAACACCTAGCAGCAAACAAAATAAGTAAATATGAAAATCAAAGTAATTAAAAGGCTGGTTATTATTTTTATTTTTCTTGAAAAAGGTAACCAACTCCCAGTTTTCCCTTGGCCTCATGCTGCCTCCTGTCACTCTCCCACTGCCACAAACTCACGTTTCCTGTCTCTCGATCTCTGTCTCCGTCTCCAAAACTACTCCATTTCTTGTGATTTATAACCCCTCCATTTGGAGGCAAATATGATACTTTAATGGCAAATATTATCGTTATTTTCATAAATTTACATATTAAACTTTTTACCGTTATACAAGAAGAAATGAGTCGTGAATCGCTTCTCTTCCGTATACAGTACAAACAATAAAACAGAAAGCAAATTGAACTGCACTAACCCCAAGTGTATACAAATTAAATTAAATTACACAAACAATTAATTTACATTCCCTAATTGCCCCTTATTTCCAAGAGACTGAATACCAGTAAAGGAAACTCTCCCGAAACCCAGATGTCCAATCTGGTACAATTCTAACCACACCCTCTCCGCCTCCTGCCTGGCACCGTCGCACTCCATTTCCTCCTCGCCGCCCCCACCCCGCCATGAAATCTCGGGAACTTTCCCCTCCTCCTCCCCTCTCTCCACCACCCACTCGATCCCACGTTTACTACTCCTACCCCCCTTGCATTTCCTCCTTTTTTCCCGCTTTTGCCCCTTCTTTTTCCCCAATCCCAAGCACTTCCTCCCCACCATCCATGGCACTTTTACGAACGCTAGGGTCAAAAAGTTCACCAGCGCGCAGGGGCAGCAGCAGAGCGCCACGCAGTCCGCGATCAACGCGCCGCTGCACGACTTGCAGAACCTTCCTGTGCATTCAATCCGGTCCCCCGCGCCGTCGTCGACGGCGTACCCGTACCGGCTCTTCCGCGCGGGTGTCGTGGTGGGTCCCGCGGATGACGTGTGACTTTCTCCGCGATGGTCGGACGACCCGGACGATGATGACGACGACGACGACGAACTCCCGTGGTGGTTACGTGACGCCCGAGGCGGCTTATTCTCGTCCATTGGATTTCACCTGACCTGCAAAAGATGAGAGGTTTTATAAATTTCAACGGTGATGCGGAAGGAGCGTAGATTTTGATCCCAAGTTTCTAGGGAGGGGTCTTTCCTACTTGCTTATGCTTTATACTGGTACGTGGGAGGAGAGACGTGAAGAGATTATTCTTTTTCATGCATTTTTAACTTGTTAATTATAGGAGGGCAAAATGGTCCATAAAATTGTTTTGAAAGAGAGTTACATAAGCCCATCTCCAACTAGCCCGACCAAAGGACTGAATGACACAAAAATCGTCTCCAACTGATGATTAGGCCAAATACTTGTAGGCCCATCGGGCCAAAACTCTCAAATCATATCAACGGGCTGCCCATTTTCAGCCAACTAAACTAGAAGCCCATCAAGAGAGTAACTTACATAAACGATTTTTATTGACTCATACTATAACATCGTCAATAACATATCTTCATATGAAAATCAGTCGGGAGTTTAAATGTTGAGTCTAGTGGGTCACGTGAGTTTAATTCTTATAATAGAGCATGTTTATTAAACTTGCACTATTAGAACGATAGGTGTTATTGAGTCTTTTATAGTGGGTCGGAAAATTTGAGTTGGATACTATAAACAACAAACTCACATAGTAAATCATAATATTTGAGTCAATATGAGTGAGTGTGATTCCTAATTACAATATTTAGCACTCATGAGTTTGAATATTCTTATAAATTTCAACTCCCACAAATATTAAACTCACGCCATTGAAAAATATTGCTATAGGAGTTAAACTCATATGATCTAATTTCTTTATATAAGAATTAAACTCATAAAACCGACATCAGAAACAAAATCAAACTCAGGCAACTCGAATCCTATAAAGCACATCAGTAAGAATTAGGGTTTTGGGTTGAATGAACAGAGAGATTTTTTAGTGTGCCAAGTACACGGTGGATATACCACGTATCCTAATACAATTTATTATAAATTTTTATTATAACACTTAGTGTATTTAATCGTGTTTCTGACACATTAAAAAAATTATCGAATGAATGAATTAATGAATGAAAAAGGTTAAAAGGTGAGGTAGAAAATGGAATGGGAAGGAGGACGAGACAGAGACACGTCAGGCAGAGTCAGGGAGGGAGGCCCGAGTTTATGAATAAGTTTCCCTCAATGTGTTTTCGTGAGACGAATGATCACTCCATGTCTCATGCCTAATTCAGCTCTCGAACAATTTCTGCTCTGTCGTCCTATGATCCTATCCCATCCCTTCACTCACCTTCCACCAATCGATTGAACTTTTGACCAAAAAATAATAACTTCACCACACAAACGTTTACATCAAATTGTCTATACTTTACAAAGATAAGATATAAATAAAGATTTTTATAGTGCAATAAACAAAATAGCGTCATATCAGTGTTGTATGTAAAATTTGGTGAGAATAATGTACATCCTTATGCATTTAAGTTTGAATTATCGTTATATAGGTAAGCTAAACTAGTTTACAATACCACTTGTATAAAAAAAGAAACATACAAATGGTCTTGGAATTACCATCCTAGTCCCATTGTGCATCCACTCCTGAGCAAATCGGGAGACTTTTTATTGAAAAAACAACGATATTTACTAATAAAACTTTAAAAATACATCTAAGACGTGCACAAGAAATAACTGAACATTTACTCTAACATTTTTTTTGTGAAATGCACTTTGATATTTTGGTTGAGAACACATGCAAATGTTGGAAGGGAAACACACATGCCAAAAGCCATGTGAAAAAGCAAAAGTGGTCGGTCGCTTTACCCCAAAAAGACAATTGGATATTGAATAATTTTTGTTAGGGTGCAATTCGATTGGAAATGTTACCATAAAAGTGTGACAAATGCAAAGGTGGTGACATGCTACCAAATTTCTATCTGATGAAAGTTGTACTTCATTTTCTTAATGCACTGTCAAAATCAACACACATCAATTATCCATATTGTAGATTTGGGAAAAAAAAGTATCACCTACTTTGAAAGCATTATTAAATCTCGTGTTCTAATAAAATATTGTCAATTTGGTCCTAATTTTTAAGTTATAATCTATGGAAGTCACATGGGCCCTAAATTATGACCATGATTGAAAAAATAAAAATAATATAAACACTCAAAACTGATTATATTACTACCACATTAATATAGAGTTTTTCTTTAAAGAAAAGGGATCAGCTGGTGGCTGAGCATAGCAGTCCACTCTTCTGAGAGTCGAGAAGACTTATAGAGGTATTTCAGTCCTCCTCATGACAACTACTGTGTGATTTACATGCGCTAGGCTCTTTATGCCCACCCTCGTGCGATTCACGAGCGCTAGGAATCGAAGCTAGGGTGTGTCGTGTGAAATATGAGTTTGAAATTTGTCCCAAATCATTGGGCCACTTTGAAATGATTTTACATTTAATCGAGAAAAATCCTAATGCATCATTTATATGAGGTTCATTTTATTAAAGAATGTATCAGCAATGTCCGAAATAGTTTCATCCTTCCCAATTGCCAAGTCTAGAAAGCAGAAAGAATCATTTTGTAGCAAACAACGTTATTTGGGAGAGAATCTAATGTGAAAACCAAAAACGATGAGATGGGAATTTGTAGTTTTGTGGTGTTGAATGAGGGAAAAGTGGATTAAGAAAAAATTAATAATTAATTAAAACATGGAAAAGAACATTGGGAAGAAAGTAAAAAGTCATTAATCAAATTTAGAAAAAGATAGTATCACAATCATACAAATATAGTATATAGATATCCTAGTCATTATTAGCCAAATTAAAAACTTTTTAACCATTTGATTACTCTCAAAATCATTCCATTATTATCGATAATATTTTGTTAACGATGTATTAACTTATTAACTGATTAGCAATTTAACAATATCATGTATATGTGTGTAAAATTGAATAGTAGTGTAAAAAAAAAAAAAAAAAAAAAAAAAAGCCCCTCCTCTCAAAATTCAAACAGAAAGTCAAGACTTTCTTCACAAGCAGATGGACTTGCAATAAATAGGTTAGACATGAGTGGGACCGATCCGCAGTAAATCAGCCAATCACCAATTAGTAATTATAAAAGGTAATTAGATTGAGTGAAAGAAATCACTCACTAAGAAGCATTAGCAAATCATATGTCACATCACACTACTGGCTTGCAATTGCATGAATCGTCTAGCAATATCTAATCTACATTCCACAGTTTTTCTCCTTACCCGAGGTCGAGCGATAATCTAATCTAATCTAAATAATACTAAGAGGTTCAAACAGACATTCGTAATCTTAACTACAAGAAAATGGATGAATGAAATGAGCAATGCAAATGTATATTAAGGAAGTGAAAGAAAGAACTGACCTGGAGAAGCGGGGATCAAATCAAAGGTTGAGATTTAAGTCAAAGCTCGTGATCTTGGGTTGACTTTGGATGATTAAAAAGCTCGATCGTTGAAATACAATGTGGAGTGTGAATAATGAAAGATGAACAAGTTGGAAGTTCGATCTGATCTCAAACGCCCAGATTTTATATATAACCATCGCTTGCATATGTAACATCTGCAAGCAGAAGAAATAGGATCACACACACACACACTCTCTCTCTCTCTCTCTCTCTCTCTCTATTTTACAGTTTTACTCTCTTTCTCTCTCTAGCTCTCTCAGTCTCAGAGTCTGTGCTACTTTTAATCTATTTGTGAACTGACTTGTAAAACTTTGTTAACGGGAGCTGGCTTTTTGGCCTCCCATTTTTCATACATTTTTATCTATTTTTATTTGTGTGATCACAGTTAAATCATGTCAACATTTTATATTACTGTTGTCAGAAAAGTCAGCTCCTTGTTAACGAAAGCAGAAGATTTTCTTCTATATAAAACTCTGAGCAAAGCAGAATAAAAAAAAGAGGTAAAAAACGGTGCTCATGCATCACTCTTGAGAGAGAAAGATGTGTGAGAGGGAGAGATGGGGTAGAGAAGAGAAATTTTTAGTTGTGACGGGAATATAAGTGGTACACCACTTGTTTTAATAAGAATGGTAAGAAATTTTATTTTTTAAATTATTAACTTTTTAGCATACATATCTCACTATTTGTACACGTAGTATACTACCTCCGTCTACCAATCACATTCAAAAATATCTCGGAGAGAGGAGAGAGAGTGAGGGCTTCGGCATTGGTTTTCATGAGTACCGATGACAGCAAATATAGGGAACTGTTCCTCATCTACCCTGCTCTCTGCTGCCCTAAACATCTCCGTTTATTCCTCCATTACGGTCAGTTTGGGATTACCTTCCTAAAAAAAAAACTTTTACTCATAAGCGATTATATTATAAGTGTTTTTTTTTTTTTTTGGTCAAAAGCACGTCAAATCTAGTTGCTTCTTGCATCCAAAAACGTTTTCAAATTTTTTGTCCTAAATGTTGTTAGGGATTGTTCGAAACTGCTTCTTCTAAAAACGTATATTTCAGAATTCTAGCCTTTTGAATGCTTTAATCTTCTCCCATCTCAGAAGAATTTATAAGGGATAAAAATACAATAAACTTAGTACCCAAGACAAGTGAATCTTAAGCAAAATACTTACAAAATAATCAAGACCTTAAGAAAATAAAATAAATTTCCTAATTCAGCAATCTCGTAATAATTTTCTTTTTCGATTTTTCAACACTCCCTCAAACTCACGATGCATCATCATGAATGAATTTTCCAAATATAAGACGGGCTAATCTTAGAAATAGTAATTAAACAAATCGCTAATTTTAACAAATTTTGTGAAAAGTGCATTTGCTAGAAGTGATTTAAAATTTGATCATGTAAATTTGTTACTTTTGTGTGAAACTCATGATTCTTTATGTTTCAAACTCCCAACTTGATTAATTAAATAAATTCAAAAAAGTGAACTGTTATGACGAAATTACCATCTGAACACTTTTTTACAAAAAAAACGAAAAAAATTAAACAAATTTGAATTACTAATATGTTTGACCGGCATACGGCTGTCAATTTTCAAGCAAGGCCTTGTTAGCTGTCACACGACCCACCAGCTACATATAGATTGATAAATTGGTACTCAAAATTATTAACCAAATAATAATCTTTGTTTTTTTGTTGTTAAAATAAATAAATAAATAAATAGTAATCATGATCACCACAATGCATGTCGACAATATGGTCATCTCTCCCATATCCGGTTGGGTTGACTCACGAGTAGTCATGGGCCCTTTGTTAAAATTGTGCTCTACTTTATAAATTAATTAACATTTAACAACCATATCTGAACTACAACTGATGACTCAGTGATTGGAACGAATTTCAAATTTGTATTATACACAATGAGTCTTCATGTGCCCTAAAAAGGTGAACTATCACCACTAGGATTTTTTTTTTGGGGGGGAGGGGGGGGGTGAGGGTCACAATTTTTTTTGACAGTATAACATGAAAAGTAGCATTTCATCGAGCTTTGGTAAACTTGAGGTTATTTGTCAAATCATATTGCATGCATGGCGACATATGTGAACAACTTTCGAATGAGCATGTTGATTAATGTCAATAGCTTTTGAGCAAGAATACAGATCGAAAGATGCTTATAGCAAAAGCATACAAATGCATGAGGCTAGTAGCTGCCCTACTTAGTGCCTATAAAGGCAATAGGTGAATAATTGGAGAGTAGCTTTTAAGGGTACCTCAGATTTTCAAATGGCAGTACCCAGTTCTTCCACAGAAAATCTTTGAGTTTGAAAAGCCAATTGACCCACCTTGTCCCAAAGTGAATTCGCATCTGACTACCGTGTCTTCGCCTCTTCGCCACCCGTTAACCTCCTAAAAAAGCAACCATATCTGCTTCTGTACTGTCCTTAATCTAAGAAAATGCTGCCGGCGTTCAGCGGCCTCAAATTAGAAAAAAAAGGAATGGGTGGCAAAAAGCTGCATGAAAAGCATTCATGGAAGGGCTCATCGTTGGTAATTTGTATAAGAGGAGACAAGGCAAAAGCTCTCGAGGGGTTAGTAGTAGTATACCACTTTTTACCTGTACGTACGTGCATCATGTGCAACGGTAAAGATATTGGAACATGGGAGTCCACGCATGTTAATTACATCGAGAGAAATAAATCAGTTGCTAAACTCTCCTTGGAGATTGCTTGACTACTAAACAATTGAGAAAATCTCTTCCTAGACCCCTCATATTTTATTTTATTTTAAAAGAGAACAGTTGGTGGCAAGTGATAGTTATCCATCCATTCCGGTAGCCGGAAGATTCATAGAGACATTTCAACCTCCTTCTGGTCACAAATCTGGCTTCTACACCAGTAGCGGGTTTCGTACCACTCACTAACCGGAGCAATCATTTAAATATCTGTTTCCATTCATTCCTCTCACTTACAAGTGATGATCACTAGATCGTAGTACTAAGTGATACTCGTTTGTTAATTTAGCAAGGAAGCATAGGCCCATAGAAAATGGGCTGAATTTACTAATCCAGTAGGGATTTTTAACGCCAATTGTGGTCTCACCTAAGTGTTAACCCTAAAGGCCCAAAAAGAAAAACTTATAAAACGCCGCAACCAATGACATCTCAAACACATTCCGAAAACCCTAACCTCACTCTTTTATTTCTTGCTCGCAGCTTTTTTTCTTCTGGGTTTTGCTTCTTCTCTCGGTTTTGGTTTTTGAGTGGTCAAATTTAATATATTTTTGGTGTTGTGGTAATATGTTTGTGTTTGTGTGTGTGTGTGTGTGTGTATGTGGTGTGTGTGTTGATACGGCAAAGATGAAGAGTGCTTTAAATTTCTGACACCTCTTGTATGAGAAGTGCCTGTAAAAGGGCTTTTCGCTGAGCACTGTTAGCAACTCTCTGAGCCTCCCTCTTCCCCCTGTCTCTTTTTTTTTTTTTTTTTTTTTTTTTTCATTTATAAATTTTCTTTTATCAATTTGCCCAAAATTTATCTGAAAACATGTTATTTAGTTTAGTTTCGTTCAATATTGTGTTCTCTGAAAATCTGTATAAAATCCAGAATTTGGGTCCTAATTCTTCAATGTTGAAGTAATTGACTTTATAGAAACAATAGTTTTGGGCATAATACTTGTACGGAGGCTTTTAAGGGAAGTGAGATTCCCATTTTGTTTCAAAATAGAGACGACCACATTGAACTTTGACGATCAAAACCGTCTATTTTTCATTTTTCAATTTGCATCTCTTGGATATTCTTGCAAAATATTAATCAAATTGAAAATATTTAATTGATTCTACAATTATAAAAAGTAATAAATTTTAATGTAATAATTAAATAGACAAATAATTTTGAATTAAATTGAACTTTTGTAATAATGATTTATAAATTAAATAGTTTGAATTGTTGAAACTGTAGGATGAGCTCCATATCGAATCCCACTTTTGTCCCTGTAATTTTCTGTTAATTTTTCCTTTGCACTTGTATTTTTGTCTTTTTTTTAACAATTTAGTATAACAACGGGACGAATTCTAATTGAAATGCCGAATTTGTTTATGAATTGTAACAGCAATGTACTCTTCCCGTCAAAAGATTTGTAAGCTTCTTGTTCGACAATTCGAATCGATTCTGGACAACGTTAGAGCCGCCGTTGCCCAGAATCTTGTTCTTCGACATGCCCGTCTCCTCCGCTAACTTCTCGGCCTCCTCTTCTTCGTCAATGACTCGATCGAACCAGATGTATCTGCCAAACGCTGACATTGCCTCAAACACGCCTACATGTGCCTCTGCCAGTCTTGTTATATCCACTGTGGCTAGCACTCCGCTTTGGTACATTTCTTGCGCTCCTGTGTTTACACAACCAAAATTAGTAAAAATTACAAGGGAACAAGTGGATTTTGACTCATAACAAAATTGTGAGATAGGATCCTCGTCGGATTCTCTTTGTGAGAATCTCGAGATTTTTTAATCTTGTCCGTTTATCGTACATCGTACGGTCAGTTTTCGTTAGGTATTGTTTGTGTTTAATTTTAAATAATATAATTTAAAATAATTTCTGATCGTAAGATGTACGATGAAATGACAAAATTAAAGGATTTCCAGAATCCTCACAAAGAAGATATGGTAAGGATCCTATCTCCAAAATTTTAACACACTTGGGCGGGTTTGAGCATCGCTTGAGGAGGTGGTGCTCAATGGGGCCATAGCGCTCGAGTGGAGCAGAGAGCCCCATGGGCTTGCTTCTTCTTATAGTGGCATTACGATCTGGTGACATTTCTTCACTTATAATTTGGATATTGTTAGACCCATTTGATTTGACTTACCATGTATAACGAGTTTGATATCAAATTTTTAGAAAACAAAAAAGGTGGGAACGAATAAATACCTTTGAGATATGAAAGAGTTGCGGTTGGATTTTTAGTGGAAATTTCAGGGCCGGTAATGAGGGCCGGGCAGATGGTGGTCAACTTCAATCCCTTTTCCTCAGCTATTTTCCATGCAGCTTTCTCTGCCCTCAGCTTGCCCAATGCATACCAGAGCTACCATTTCCAAATCAAACTTTAAAAAAAATTACTAATGATAATCATCCTTGTGATTAGCATAGAAATGTTATTGTGTAATTACTATTGTTCTAAAAATTCCTGCTTAAGCGCTAGATGATTGGCCACCATCACGATTAATTTCTAGGTATTTAAAAAACAAGAAAGGTTACCTAAACCTGTCTAGGCGCTTGTCTAGACTCTGCCTAGATGCCTACTGCCTTGCTACTCGGCTATCGCCTTTTAAAACCTTGGTAATTACCAGTAAAATAACTGTAAATAGTATTTTTTTTTATTAATGCAAAGTGACTCACTGTCTTACCACTCGGCTAGCACCTTTTAAAAATTAAAACCTTAGTAATTTCAGTAAAATAACTGTAAAAAGTACCTTTTTATCTATGCAGAGTGACTCACTGCTCCAGTGGTTATGGTTAATTACGGGGGAGAAGTTCAAATTCTGGTAGCTGTCTTGCCAAACGCAGGCTAAAAGGGAAGAAGTCAGCACACATTTTCTCACAGATGGCGTCATTACACATGCCTTCATCACATTCTCACTTGCCTTCACTTCTATCTCAGCCATGGATTTCTAATCACATCATTCAAATCCAACGGTCAGTCGCCATTTAAACGACACAAATAAATAGAATTGTGCATGAGCAACAAAATCAAAGGAATATGTGAAACTATTTAGTTTTACTTTTTCATGACGAACATGATAGACACAAAATTATATGCAATGCATGACGTACATGTAGAAGTCAGTCGGATGAGCTGATCATAGCACTAATTATTCGATTTTAAGCAATTTTGGTAAAATGTATGTACATTATCAATAAGAAAAGTGAATGTTTTCCACACACTCTATTTATTCTCCTCTAGACCTTCGTTGATAATCAAAGCACAAAAGAAGGACATAAATAAATACAAATATCCAATGGTCGCAGTAGAACAAGTACATGCAAAAAGAGTAAAAAGGGTATGCAAAAATCACTTCCTCAAAATGAAATCTAGTGTCTTGCGATAAGAAAAAAATAAATAAATCTAGAGTCCGAACGACCACATGGGACAACCGGCACAATAGACTTAGACCACGTAGCATCAAAATAATGCAGATGTGACTCTTTGTCAGAAGTCCAATGACCAGACAATCTGGGCTGTTTAAAATTGAATCTGACGGTCCTCATTAACTCGTTACCGTTGGTCCATCTCGCACAAATCTAGAGTTTCGATCTCTCTTCACAAACCAAGAGACCGAATTCTCTGATTCTTATTGTAACATCCCACATCATCCAGGGGTGTGGATTCTCTAAGCCTTATATGTATATTCTCATCTCTACCTAGCAGAGGCCTTTTGCGAGCTCACTGACTTCGGGTTCCGTAGGAACTCCGAAGTTAAACGAGTTCTCGCGACAAGCAATCTCAGGATAGATGACCTCCTGAAAGTTCTTGTGTGAGTTCCTAGAAACAAAACTATTAGGACAGTGATCAAGGCATAAAGCGGACAATATCATGCATAAAGTCGAACTCGGAAATAGTGAAGGCCTGGACCGAAATATTACACTTCGACATTGAACACAAAAGTTAGGAGAGGATCGAAATTCCTTTGTGTGCAGTTGGTTGCATGCCACGTAGAAGTTTTTTCAAGTTGGAGAAGAGTAAGACAAATGAAAAGGGTAAAGTAACTCACAGTGTAACCAGAGAGGCCAGCGGGGTCGACAAATGCAGAAGTGTGGAAAACGCCACGACAGCCATGGAACGCGTGTGACAAACTTTCAACAACAGTCGGTGTCAGTTAGCTTCGCAATAAATGCAGATATGCGATCACTGGTGGCGCCTCTTGTCCTCATCTCCCTCAATATTTCTACATCTTCTGGAATATACGTTTCGTGGGGACACGACAACACATTAATTCCGGATGTAATTAAACAAATTTCACACGACATTTTCTTTATGGGTACAAGTAAAGGAATAATATTCATATATCGCATTAAGATAAATCAATATTCAACCTAATCACATGCGCAATTAAGTTGATCAAAACAATATTTTAGTCCGACATGAACTCATTTTACTACGCTAGCATTACATGGGATGCGGTATAGATCTGTTCCGTCTGCTGTCTTTGTGGTAGATTTGAACCAACAATGCTTGTGCTAGTGAGTGTGCGGTTGTTGTTGCCAATTAGAGGGTTATATCCATGTGGCAACTCTTGTAATTGTCGTGATTTTTTGTAATTGTAATTCAATAATGAAATTTTACTATCGTTTCTTGTATAAAAAAAAAAAAAAAAAGGTAATCTAGACTACGTTAAAGAAGAGAAAAGATTTTTGTACCCTCTGTCTCTCTCCTTTCACTCTAGTTATTTATGCCCTTTGAATTAGATGGAAATTCATTGACAAGTCACAAAATGCATAAGAAGAAAATGAATGTACAAAAATTATGCTTAATTACAATTAAACTCATAAATTAATAGTCTTGAGACCAAAGAAAATCTATTAATTTAGAGAATATTAAATAATGGATAAATTTGATTAACTAATAGCTAATTAATTTATCAATATTTTCTTAAATATTGTACATTGTATTTAGTTTCTTGCCTTACAAACTAATAATTCTGTGTATTTGGTTAACAATGTAAAATTCATGAATATACTTTTTTTTTTTTTTTAAATATATTGTACATTGTTCAATGCATTAATATTATTTCATTTATGAACATTTAACCAGAAAAATTCTATTTAAATAACAAAAGTCATATTACCACAATACAGACAACAATGGTTTCTCACCTCAAAGGTGTAAAAATCAACAATGACGGATAAAATGTGCAAAGCATTGTGCGAGTACAATAAAAATAAACTAGATAACACTAAAAACAATTGCAATATTAAATTTATTCGATCATATTTAATTTATATATTACGTGAAATCTATATGACTTTTTTATAATGTATTATCTTAAAAGTTGGGACTCTAAAAAAATATTATTCAATCGAGATTATTAATTTATCGGGTATCAATTCCTAGAGGTTCTACTATAACTAAAATAGCGCTCGAATAAAGGAAAATGTTGCAATGAAAATGCAATTAAACAAGCGTCCTAGGTCCGATTCACGACGTCAGTGAATCGCACGATTGTGATCAAGAGAAGATTGAAATGTCTTGGTCAATTTCATCTCCCAAAATAATGGACTGTCCTAACGAAGTCAACAACTGTTCCTTTTTCAAATAAAAAGACAAACAATGAAAGAAATAGGGATAAAGGAAGAAACTTTCTATTGTCATTGTGCAACTTCATTGTGGAAGAGAATAGAAGACTTGGAAACTTAATTGAAGTCCAGAAAAATGTTTAAATTGTATAAATTGGAAATTCCAAATTCTCACCAAAATTGCTTGAACTTTTATAAATAACTTTCAAATAATAAAAACATCAGAAAATTTTAAAAGTATTTATTAATTATATAAAAGAGTTTCTTTAGTGCTTTTATGGAGAAGTGATTTTTCTCAAGATGTAATTTTAAGTGCTTTTCGGATTTTTATTAGGCTTCTGAAACAATCACTTTCAGTAAAAGCAAGCCGATTCAAATACGGTCACAAAGAAGTAGACATAGCTTTAACCAACTGAGTTAGAATCCAAATTGGAACTTGGATGGATAAAGCATTAACTAATGATGATTTAGAGTAATGGATAATTAACGATTACCTTGTTTGTCAACGATGAGGCGGACGGAGTAGCCACGGTGGAGGAGACGGTCGACGAGGGCAAGGCCGAAGAAGGAAACGCCGCTAGTGACACACACCAACATGTCTTGTTCATAATCACCCCTCGAGTCGAAACGCTTGTGGTCGGGTTGCTGGTGGTCGTCTTTTCTGCGGTGGAGGCCGGCGGAGGCCACCAACGTACTGCAGAACTCCTGCACCTCGATATTTACCCTCTCTTCCAAACCCACAATCCCCATTTCGACCGTGTTTGGGTGACACAAAAATGGCACAGAAAAAAAAGAAAAAGGTTTTGTTCGGAAGCTTAGTTTTCTCTTGGACAGAGATGGAGTGACACAACTAGAGAGACGAAGACATGAGTTTATGTAAATATTGAATTGTTGGTCTGTTGGCGTCTACGGCCAGTTGGAAGTCATGCAATGCTCCATTTAACACGTCTCTCTAAAGCCCATCAATAAATACGGATCTCATCTCTATTAGAAAATAATATTTTTCGCAGAAAAACTGCTAGCAGTTGCCTACCTAGCTAGGTCGGCAATAGGCTTGGCTTGTTTTGGTTTTGCACTTCAATTTTCATCCTATGTTTCGAGATGAATTTTCTGGCAAATGCGATTGTGAACGTAAGAGCAACTTTAGCGTTGCAAAGTAGGTAACTTATTATTAAATTCATCGAGTGAACAGTAATTATCTTTTGTATTTTACTTCTTAACTGAATAGTCATGGTAATAGACAATAAAATATTAATATTTTTTCCTCACCCAATCCATCAGACACCCCATCACCCTTTCCATTTTTTCTCTCATTTGACCCGTTCTCTCTTCAACAAATCAAGCTCAAAAATAATATTTTTGAAATCCCTGGAACTCAAGGAACCCAACCATGCTGGCATCGGTGCATGGTGCGAGGTCCTACCATTGAAGCTGAGAGCTTGAGCTCTCAATCTCGAAGCCAAGAGATGTTTCTATCACTATCTTGTGTTCTTAAGCTTTAAATCCTGTTGTGTTGCAATTCTTGTGGTTTAATTCGAGGGCTTAATTCCCTGCATGCATCCCATTCTTTTTTCTAGATTCCGACAAAGGAAAACAGACGAATTCAAGCCGGGTCACCCTGACATCAACCACACATCACACATCACATAGCCCTCAGGCTCTTAGGCCCACCAATTCGAGTCGGACCTCTCGCTCGGGCACCTCCCTCAGCCCACACGCCTACATGGGCTGGAGCTTACAGCTGGGGCTATTGGGATAGGGAAGTCGACGGTCCATTGGGCTAATGTTCCCGGTGGAGTTGCTCTAAAATGTACTAGATAAGAGTCTCGGTTTAGCTCTATCATCCTTCCATGGAGGCAAACTCGGGTTGGCAAATGGACTCTCGAATAAATAAATTCGATTTGATAATAAACCATGTTTCTTGTTGCTTATAGCTTGAGAATGACGTTACAATAAGTCACTTCTTGATAATTTATACGCCAAAAAAATCAGATATTTTGATATGGTACGAAATTATTACCAAATAGCACTGCAGAATGAGAACCTATTCATGTTACAGGTTGCTCAAATCTTTCGAGTAAGTTGTACTCTAAAATTTAGCTTATTTCAATCCGATTGAGATCGGTTTTTATCGATTTTACACTTATCTGATGCAGAAAATGGTAAATCCGCTTCCAAATGTCTTCTAAAATTTTCTTTATGCGCGCTGAGGCTAGCTCAAGAACACGACTATGATATTAACAGTAGACGAAGACGAGAGAAATTGAACCAAAATAAATTATATTTACAATATCAGTTCAACAAATTACATGTTGCACAACGGGACTCAAAGGAATTGCGTTCTCAAAATTTGAATGTCTGCACTAACACACATTCACACATATGATACACTAGGAAGACACCAGAAAAAATTTTGCTCCTGCGATTCAGCATTAACCGGCAGACGCCACGTACCATCAGAGCACCAGCAACAACGTCCGCCGGTGGCCACAGCACCGCCACCATGGTTCATCTGCTTTCTGTAGCATTTTCTATTTTCCGGTCAAAGCAATTATTCGACTGTCAGCGGTGGACATGACATTGCCTTCATGCATCACTTCGATTTCTAGCATTTTCGTCTTTGTTGGCCATACCTTTCAATTGCCTTTCTAACTGCAAACCAAAGGGAGATCTTTTAATTACTCGGAATTGGAAGAAACATTTTGATTAACAGATGGTTAATCTGAAAACATATTTCTTTTCTCCGCGGAACATAAAAACTCAAACAAAACCATTCAAGACAAATACACGAACCTGGGCATTTTTCAGCTTGTGTCTTTGCAATTGTTCGACAAGATTCCCAACACTGACATTATAGACAGATTATAAGTAGAATGTTTATATGCAGATCAGATTCACATCATCAAAAAGCGTTTAATTACTCAAATACCTCTGTTGCAGATTAATCACCAGAGACTGCAATTCTCTCTCCCGAGAGGAAGCCAGAGCCATCTGCATCAGTTTGACATAAAGCATAGTCAAGATCTAGTTCAAGCTTACAGTCCATAAGCGCAAATTATTATCATAAGTCGGACGTATCTTAAACTACATGTCCAAGACAATTTTGAACGTTATATACAAGTGAAATAATAGATTATATTACTGTTAAAGGTATGAATTACTTCAACCACGAAACAATATATACAGTAATTAAACCCAGGTTTTACCTGCAAAAGGTCACCGGTGCTTGCGTCAGTGGACTCCCCTTGTGTCTGTTCCACGTATTTGATCAATTTAACTATTTCGTCCTGTCACATGAAGAAAGAAAGTTGAGACACACTCTCTCTACAAAATGGGTTCAAAAACTGGCACATACTCTTTGTGAGGTGTTTTGCTGCAGAATGCATTGTAGTGAAGGGAGAACAGTGGTAGCTGCAAGATTTGCAGTCGCTGGACCAGTTGAACTTCCAGAAGGACCAAACAAGCAGTTTGAAGGACCCTGGAAAAGAGATAGGAACGGTAATGGTTATTAATGCCTAAAGGATATCCTGCTAAGTTGCACCCCTTCTTTATGATGTTAAACATCATAAACACATGACGTAGACATAAAACCCCGACGGGTACTGAGAACAAATCTGATGGAAAAACTGAAACCAATAGGTGCCTCAAATATGAAGCAATGCAATTCTATTGTAAATAGTCAATAACACTCCAGAATATATCAGTTATTAAATATATGTACCATGGGACTGAGGTCCGCTGAAGTAACCTTGAAGCGCCCCTTGCGTTGGACAACTGCTCCTTCAGAAACATCCTCAGCTGCATAAACAGATGCATAAATGATGTAATAGATTTTTAAAACGCACAAACAGGTGGAAGATATCAGACATAGGGAATAAATGATGAAAGCACATAGCGACAAGAGACAAACCAGAAGCATGGCCGATGGAATCTCTCTTCTGGCGATACAACAATGGACCACTGTAGCTCCGCTCAGGTTGATGTTTTGATTGCAAATGATCCCTTCAAAACATATAATATTTTCAACTCATAGCTAGTAGAACCACATTTTTACACGCAATTACACAAAATTACAATGATTGACAGATGAGGATACCAAAAGAATCATACCGTAAAAAAGCAAGACGACAATGACAATCAGGGTGCTTTTACACTGTAGTCTATTACCATCAAAACCATATTCATTATTGTTTCCTGAACTTTCACCGGGCAAGGCTCTAGGTGATAAAACCATGATTATCATGACAATTTCGACAGTGAAGAAATTTAATTACAATTTAGTTCAACAAAGGAAGGTTCCTCAGTACTCCACATATACAATATTATCATATGATAGTTTCAACGTAAAAAATAAAAAATACAGTGTGATTCCAACAAAGGATGACTCATAACAATACTAGGCAACAAGAATGTGCGTTGCGCAATTGTTGTGAGGAGCTCTAAGTAGGTATTATACTAAGCCAACAAGCAACCACATATGGAATTCAAAGAGCGTTTTATTCAGCCAGAGATAATGAGCATGCAAACAATGCTTGATGCAGGAAAGTGAAAAGGGGGAAGCTCACTTTCTTCTGATTGAGAAAAGTGGAAAACAAATAGAGCATTCTATCGATGATGTTATTCTAGAAAAAGCACATTAAACAACCCAATCAACTTCATCATAAGAACACTTACCTTTCACCGTTGCCAATAACCTTTTTGGGAGAAAGCACATAATCTGGTAACAGCGAACCACTCAAAAACTTTTTAGGCTCGGGATTAACATGACGTGGTAAAGAACTACATTGCCTTGAAGTCTCACCTTCACTTCTTCCATTTTCTTGAGCAATGTTTCTAGGACTAGATGCACTCACATCATCCTCACAAACATCAAAACAGCCTCTGCATCAGAGAAAACAATTTGGTAGTAAGATAAAAGAAATGAAAAAAAATTGCATTCAAAACGCTTAGCAAACATAGAAAAAAAAAACTTTTAAATCAAGACACAAGGTTTCTACAAGAAAGGAACAATTACAACCGCAATGAAGTTAATAAACACACAAAATATCTCAATAATTTTGGGAAAATCCATAATGAAAGTAATTACTAGGATGCTACATAAAATGGATAAAATGCAATAACTTGCAGAAAATAGTTAAGATATTGAATAATAATAATTTGGAGGACTGCATTAACAATCTGTTTGCTGACAAATCAGTTAAAGTTATAAGGGCTGAAGTTATTAATATGAGTGGATGATACGATTCCAGAAAAGGAAAGCATTCATACTTAAGCGCTTGAAGAGGTTTGATAGGAAATGCAGCAAGTGAGTTGTCCAAATCATGCAGATTGTTGAAGCCATCCTAAGCAGGCAGACACCGAATAAATAAAACAATAATTAGAACTTAAAAAACTGAACATCTGAGACAAGGGTGATGAGTTTAAAGAAGTAGTTCCTGTACCTCCTGATCAGGCACAGCATTTGATTGGATTTCCATCTCAGTGGCTTCCCTCTTCGTTGGAAAACTAACATCCTCGTCCTTGTCAATTTGCTTCTCACTTGATGCATTGGGCATGCCATCCTCTTCAATCTGCAGGCAACAGTATGTCAGTAATAATGTAAATTAACAAAATAAATGATTAATAATGTTAAATGAAGGCGTCGTGCATGAATCAGACCAACGGTTAGTTGATTAGGACTAAAATAAGTACACATAGGCTAGAAATTGATAAACTTACAAGGGCAGCCTCATTTTTTAAATCCTCAAGGTTGAAATTCCAGGCACTGATTCCTCGGATATACTCTTGCTGCAAGTAAGAATATATATTCAGGATGGTGTTGATAATAACTTAACCGAAACCTAGGAATTAGATTCTCAAATATTAAAGCAGAAAGTTTGATTACACAGTATATTAATTTATAGCACATGCACACAGACAAATTCAAAGAGTGAAAGCGGAAAGAGAAACCTTAAATGCTGATGCCTAAAGACCACTCAAGACTACAACTAAACACGCAACTACTTTTGTTTAAGGGTTAGCTATATTTACACCCTTGAGGTCTGAAATAGACCATGAGGTTTAAATTTTCTTCACCCTTAAGTTTTGAAATTGTATCGCCTTACACCTTTTCCCTCTTTGAATATCTAATCCTCCATTAAATTGATGAGTATTTTTGTCAATGTAATGCCAATTTGGCTTACATGTTTGCCCATATAAGGATCTCACACTCACTATATCATCAATTTAATAAAGGGTCAAACAATCAATCTGACCAAAGGCATAAATTGTTACAATTTTAATACCTTCATGGCCCAATTTGAAAATCACCCCACACCTCAAGGGTGTAAAATGTAGTTAGCTCTTTATTTAACTTTGAACAACTCTCACCTGTGATAAATGTTCATCCCCATAGAGAGCCTTATTCTGCACAAGAAGATCAGCTTCTTTTGCCTAAAACACACAAAAAAAAAAAAGGTAAAAATGTAGCGGAAATCATGACACATACCACAACTGAATAATAAAGTACACAAGAGAATCTGGGAGTAGCAAGAGACCTTCAGCATCCTGAAACGTTCACCCAATGGAGAAAGACCCTCAAGAATGGTACGGGACAGATATTCAACAGGTCGTGCATGTTTGAAAAAATGGTGCTTCAAAAGCTTCTCTGAAGATGGACGCTTCTTTGGATCCTTCACTAAGCAAGCACCTACCATCTCTTTGAAAGACTGGAAAATGTAGCACTTCATGAATTAAATTTGGGAATGGAAGATGTGAGTTTCAACTGGCCAACACAAACCTTTGAAAATCTTTTGTCTCTTTCATAGTCAAGGCCGGGGGGTGCATTTTGTAAAGTCATAAGCAAAACCTGCAAGAAAAAGAGTAGAAATAATTTGTAAACTCACCCAATAAGCACCGGTGAAACACTTCTACTAGGAAGAGCCCATATAAATATGAAAAATTCAAGAAAATTACTTTCATGGGCGGATACTTAGAAAATGGGGCATGACCATGAGCAAGCTCAAGCGCTGTTATTCCAAATGACCAGATGTCTGCTCTGTAAATGAAGAAAAAGGTAAAAATACAACATAAGAAAACTTCAGCCAAACATAAAGCAGCAGAGAAACCACGGATACAGAGAGAACATAGAAAGTCAGAGATTGGCTAGTAATCCACTCACTTGAAGTCATATCCATGTAACTGCTGCATAACTTCAGGAGCCATCCTGAGGAGAAAGGGACAAAATCAGAGTATTTTAGGGTGTATAATCTGTTGATGACTCTTACTTGTTCGGAGGAATCTATTCGTTTCTTACTACAATACCTTGTTTTGACTCGTTTGGATGTGTTTTAAAATGACTGAAAGCGCTTTTAGAGAAAATGTTTTTGGGTTCAAAATACACTTAAAAGTGTTTTCTGCAAGAAGCACCAGTTATATGCTTCTTCCAGGAAGCACTTTAAGTGCTTTTCCAGGGTTTACTTGCATCTTTACTAAAAATTGGTTCTAAAAGCATTTTCACCAAAAGTGCTTTCAGTTATTTTAAAAGCACATCCAAACGAGCTCTATGTATAAAATTTCTACAGCCTTAAGCCAATTAAAAATGGAAAAATGATTTTGATATTACACCATCATACATAAGGCAGACGGAAAAGATTAAAAAACAAATACCAGCATGGAGTTCCAACAAACGTATTTCTGGAACGTTGTCTATCACCAGCATCAAACATGCATGCGGACACTCCAAAGTCTGCTAACTTGACGGCACCATTAGAGTCAATTAAAATATTCCCAGCCTGAATTTGAAGGTTAAGAACATAAATAAGAATACCAGTGCATCATCCTTCAACATGAACAGGCATAGATAACAGTATGCTAAGAAATTTGACACAATTTGTACACAAGCTTGTCATATACCCAGGACACAAACATATCGGCTAGTTATTCACATGTAAGAAGTTTTGAATAGAGACGTAAACATTATATCATTGAGCGCAGAATTAATGTTTTCAAAAAAAAAAAAAAATCGCATGCCATGGAAAGTAACTATCGTCAGAATATATTGGTTCCAAGGATACTAGTTTTCTGCATATTGCAACCAATAATGTGCCTATTTCATAATGAAGAATACAAAAAGTTATTGGTAAATCACCTGGCCTGAATGAAGTATACAAAAAATTATTGGTAAATAATAAGAGAGTGGAGCGTGGTACCTTCACATCTCTATGGATGTCGCCCTGAGCATGAAGATACACGAGAGCTTTGAGAACTTCGTGCAATAAAGTTGCAATAACAGGCTCTTCAAACCCTTCAGGATAAGAAGATTTCATTATATGCAGGCAGGACCCTCCAGCCATATATGGCATCACGACCCAAAGGCTATGGCCAGCAGTGAATGAACAATGTGCTCGTACTAAATTTTGGTGTTTAATCAAAGTCATTGTATTAACCTCCCGTCGGATACCATCCTGCAAAATTTGACAGAAAAATAGAACTGTAGATGATACTTCACATACCATTTATACTCTTATATCAACCAATTGACAGCTTAAAGACAAAAAACCAGTCAATTTCGACAGACAATATTCTTCGAGACTATGATGGCTTAAAAGCATTGCTAACACAGAAACTAAACTTCTTTCCAGACAAATCCTTTCTACAAATGCCTTGTAGTTGCGCCCAAACGTTCACCCTAGGTTTGGATGAGGGATTGGCAAGCATATAGGATTAAGCTACATAAGTTAGAAATGCACCACAAAGATTAGAGGGAGGGATTTGAATTGACCAGATACAATGCATTATTGCATTGGGATGGATTTTGCAAATGATTACTTGAAAGGAGTAATTTGTAAATCCTTTTTGTTTATGTCATTGTAAAGATCATGCAGTGCATTTCAAATTCCATTATACAATGTTTTGTGGTTCAGTTTTAACTAATCTATCCTAAAACCCTTGCAAATCCCCCATCCAAACATAGGGTTAGAAAACAAATTCACCACAAAAATAATGAAGTATAAGTCTTCTGTAAGATACTGAAGCCATGATGTGATAGGATTGCTTCTCAAAAGATTATGCAATATGTATGCATAAGTTCAGTTAGTCCATGCATGTTAGACATAGAACCCAAGTGAACGAGATAAGGCAAATATAAACATCACTTAGACACAAATTCAATGAAGTATAAATAAAATAAACATATGAGCTGCATACAAGAGTAAGCTTCATACCAGGTCATTGTTACACTTTTCCAGATCAAGAACCTTGATAGCAACTATCTCATTAAGTGGTATACAGAGTGCCCTGTACACGGAAGCACTGACACCTTCACCAACTTCTTCGTATAACTTATAATCTTTTGCATCCAAAGGAAATCGTTTATTTGATTCATACTCCATGGTTTCTTCTTATATCACACGGTTTAAATACTCTCTAATTCTAGATATCCCAACGAACAAGATTAAGGTGTACCCCAAGGAGATAAGCATCAAATCAGTACGGGGTTTCCAATTTGATAGCATTTTCCCTTTGTTCAACACAAAATTGCAGATACATCCAGTTTATAGCCTGATTAATTTCAGGAATCCGTAACTAATTATAAAACATTGATATCTCCAAATAGGCAACACTATGGTTTCATCCACTACCAAAAATTGTTGATAAAACTTGCTGAACTAGTACGTAGAAAATCAGCATTGAGAGCATATAGCCATATCTAGTAAATTAGGCAATAAGTGCAGAATAACGCTTCGCGAATTTGAACTGCCCACTATTCTCACAAGACCAACTTGAATGTTATCCTATGGCGTGCATGCGGAAGGCAATGATTGATGCCTTACGAATACATAAGAAAATAATCCTACAAAATCAAAGAGGTAGTAGTTAGCCTTAGCGAAAAAAGGAAAACAAGAAATGACTACTTGAGTGACCCAATATGAGGTATATCAAACACATACCAATGACATTGATCGTAACAATTCCAATAAACAAAATTTAACCCATCAATGGTTAAACGGATACGAAACAAAATCCAAACACGAACTGTAATTCAGTAATGGGTGACCAAATTCTGGATCCTAAAGCACCAACTTTGTTGGAAATTAGGAATCTACTAAAAATTGTATCCGAAAAACTAACAATCTTACGAAATATCTCGTTTGATCATTTCTATACAATCCTCCCTCCCAGAAAAGCAAAAGACTTCAACTTTCTGTAAATTCATGCTTCTATTCAACAATTTACTCATAATTTAAAGACAAAAATAAAAATAAAACTTAATTTGCAATCTACCATTCCAAATTTCCACATTTTCCCAATCAAATTCCAAAAAAAGGCATCTCAGAAACCATGTGAAATCATCCAAACCAAAATCCCAGTCGCCCATTTGCCAACCCAGCAAATCCAAAGCATCAGATTCTCATCACAATCATTAAGAAATCAAATAAATAACCAAAAAGAAAACTTTTAAATTGCTGCTAAGTAAAGTCGTAAACTTGATTAGAAAAATTCAACTCCTTTAAGAGGACGGAGGAACCTGAAGAATTACCAGCGAAAGTACCGAATCCGCAGGTGTGTCGTTTCGTATCGGTTTCGCTGCGTTCCGACGTGAAAGCGGACGAACCAGAAAGCGCAGAACTGAATCGGAGTTTGCTTCTGACAAAGATTGGGACAGATAAATGAGAGAACCCTCTTCTGCCCCCTATCCCCGACAAAAACGACGTCGATTCAGCTCAATTTGCTCGTCGATTGAAATCTCCCTATTCTCTCTCCTATTCTCTCTCTGTTTCTCTCTCTATATCCAACTGTCGCTGAGGCTTAGGTCCTCAGATCGAATCTCTCACCGTTTTTTTCGTTTTCTTTTTTTTTTTTTTTTTTAAGTAAAATTAAAATATATAATACAGCAAGACAGATAAAAGGGAAGCGTTTTTTGTGCCTTCAGTTTTGGTCTCAGTCTGCAAAAATTATTTGGTGGGAAAAATAAAATATTGGTGGGAAAAAATCCAGCGGATCTTTTTGTGAGGATTCTGGGAATTCTTCAATCATATCCGTTTATTGCACATCGTGGGGTCATAAATCATTATAAATTTTTTATTTAAAATTGAATATAAATAGTACCTGATAAAAATTGATCGCACAATGTACGATAAATAGATGTGATCGGAACAAATAATATAATTAGTCATTTATTTGTGGGGAAATTTCTTAATTAAATATAATTTTTCTAGAATTATATAGCTTGCATATGGAGGCCAAAAGTGACTGCAAAGGGATAGAGTTGGTCAATGCATTAGGGATGTTGCCATTATCTCTCCGCATCCATCTCCAGTTGAGAGTAGGATTTTTTCCCCTCCTGACACGAAAATATTTGGCACGTAAAAGAAGGCGGCCTAACGCATTCAAAACAATGTGGTCCCATATGCATAGGTCGACCATTGTTGCTCGCACCAAGCATTGGTGTCAGAGGTGGAGCATATATAAGTCTTTATCAATATAGGGTAGGGTTTAGTTTTAATCTCATGGGTCAACCATTGTTTCCCGTACAAACCAATTGTGAGATCAACGCACGAAAAAAAAAAAAGTGGTTCATGCATGCAAAACGAGGTGAGATCAACGCACAAAAATACTTGGCACACAAAACGAGGCAACCTAACGCATGCAAAACAATGCGATCCCAAGTGCATAGGTCAACCATTGTTGCTCGCACGAAGCATTGGTGTCAGAGGTGGAGCATATATAAGTCGCTATCAATATAGGGTAAGGTTTATTTTTAATCTTACGGGTCAACCATTGTTTCCCATACGAACCAATCGTGTTGGGGGTAGGGCATTTATAGGGGTAATGAGGTATGGTTTAGTTTTAATCCCACAAGTAAGCCATGGTTTGTCGTACAAACCATAGGTGTCGGGGTAGGGCATTTATAGGGGATAGGTTTAGTTTTAATCCCATGGCTCGACCGTTGTTACCTGCATGAAGCATTGGTGTCGAAGGTGGGCATTTATAGGTCCTTATTAATAGGGAGTAGGGTTTAGTTTTAATCTCAAGGGTCAACCATGATTGGCGGGATGAAGTATGATTGCCGAGGTTGGGGCATTTATAAGCTGCTATCAACCATGATAAAATTCGCACTAAAGTCGTAACTTTTAATTCAGTAACCCCTTATTTGAAAAAAAACATTTCTCTGCCACGTTGCTGCGAGGGAAAAGAATTCAAGTGCGCTGGGCACTAAAACGCGTTGTGAACTCAGGGTGTTATTATTCACACGCCCCTAAACAATCGAACTCAAGGTGTTACTATTCACACGCCGCTAAACCCCAGACCTCATGGGCCTCCACTGCTTTTGCTGCACCTTAGGTCTTTCTGAGGGCATGAGTTTGCGCTTGGGTGTGAGTTTGAGTTGCGTCTCCCTGCGCCTAAACCATTAATTTTATTTTTTTAATTTTTTAAAGTTTTTGCTTTTCCCATACCACAAGACCAAACTATCATCTTCATGTTCTACAAAATGTGTTTTCGATGAAAATTTTCTTATAATCCATGTAAAAACAATCTGAAAACAAGGATATAAATCTTAATCTAAAGGAATTTCAATCTAAATAAAGTCGCTAGTATGTTCAAATTTAGTTGCTACCTTCATACTGATCCACCCATTTTCATTTTTTTTCTTTTTCAGTTTTTTTTTCTTTTATTTCTCTAACCATAACAACAAACTATAACTTTCATGTTCTTCAAAATATATTTTTTGTACAAAATCTATTATAATTCATATTTAAACACTTGAAATCAACTATTTAAAACCTAAATTTAAAGATATTTTTGTAACTTTCCACTTTAAGAATCAATAAAAAATAGTTTTGAGACCTAATAAATTGTAGGATCACGTCCAAAGATCTTGCAATATTTTCCTTAACTCCAAGACGAAATATTTGCTACAGCTAAAAATTTCAATTTTTTCCTTAACAGTTTTCCAATTGATTTTGAGAACTTTTACAACATTCGTTGTAAGCAAAAGTTAGAGTTATCTACTCGCACCACATATTTCCTAAAATTAATTTAGGACATTGCCAAGATTTCAGGCACCTACAAATCTCTTTTGGGGCCCCGCTATTAGTTTTCATTATTTTTTTTTCTATTTTTGAACTTTAAAAATTAATAAAAAATAATTTCAAGACCTAATAAAGGATAAAATCACATCCAAAGGTCTTGCAACATTTTTATTAATTCCCATACAAACTATTTCCTAAAACTAAAAATTTCATTATTTTGACCAAAACTGTGAGTAACCCATGTTTTCAATTGATTTTGAGAAATTCTACAAAATTAATTGTAAGCCAAAATTTAACTCATTCTAAGTTTTGAATAGAAACAGAGCGTGAAGTGTGCAAAAAATTTCAGTATATTCATTCGGTCATTTGTCAAACACTTAGTGGGCTTGTTATCGTGAGCCGAACCAGGTTGTGCATCGAACAAACAGATATCGACATATGGGGAAACAATTTGATGAATCTTATTGAGAGGATTTGTTAAGTATTCTCAACATAACTTACTGAATGCTGGCGATATATGCCTAGCAAACATTACATGAAACATTTGGTGGGCACAAAAGTTCCAGGAAAAACTAGAAATGATGTCCCATGAAAAATATATCGATAAAGATTGGAATTGAATTGAATCGGAATTGTCGTTTGGAATCTAATTGAACCGGAGTCGGCGATTTGATTTGAATCAAACTAGAGCCGGCGATTTAAATTGAATTGAACTGGATCCGTCGATTTGATTTGAATTGAACTAAATCAGAGTCGGCGATTTGAATTGAATTTTTGATGAATTTAACGATATCATGGGGATCAATTAGACTCTGAAGCTGGAGTTTAGAGGGAGGGAGAGATGCAAATCGAGGCCGAGGGTGTTGTCGTCGATGTGGTGGGGTGGTTGAGGTGGTTGGTTGCACCGGTTACTCAGGAATCTAACACTCCTCATGTATTTTGGGGAATTTCTTTTCGTCTAAACTCACAATAATCTTTATTAATTAAGTAATGAAATCCTTTTTGTCAATAAAAATTTTCTTATAATTCATGTCAAAAAATCTGAAAACAAGGATATAAATCTTAATCTAAAGGAATTTCAATCTAAATAAAGTAATGTAGGAAGAAAAAATATTCAATGGAAAAATAAAAAAAGGAGAAAAAAATAGAAAAGCATACGATCGGTACTTTGATACTGATCCTCATCAATGGTAGTTGCTAGTACGTTAGCAACTACACTTAATAGCAGTTGCTAGTACGTTAGCTACTATGCTCAGATTCAGTCGCTAGCTACATACCGATCCACCCATTTTCATTTTTTTATTTTTTTATTTTTTCTTACCATAACAACAAACTATAATTTTTATGTTCTTCAATATGTATTTTTCCATCCAAAACCTATTATAATTCATATTTAAATACTTGAAATCAACTATTTAAAACCTAAATTTAAAGATATTTTTGTAATTTTCAACTTTAAGAATCAATATAAACTAGTTTTGAGACCTAATAAATGGTAGGATCACGTCCAAAGATCTTGCAATATTTTCCTTAACTCCGAGACAAAATATTTGCTAAAGCTAAAAATTTCAATTTTTTCCGTAGCAGTTTTCCAATTGATTTTGAGAACTTTTACAACATTCGTTGTAATCCAAAGTTAGAGTTATCTACTCGCACCACATATTTCCTAAAATTAGGGGGGTATAGTCAAACTAAGATTTTAAAGGATTTTAAAAGTGATAGATTTAATAGGATTTAAGAGGATTAAAGACCTACAAATTCATATGGATTTTAAAGAATTTGAAAGAATTGTGGTGGATTGTGGTGGAAGGATTTGAAATCCTAGGGGGTGAGGTTGGATTCTTTTTACTCTTAGTTATATATACTTTTTACTCTCAAATCCCACAAAATCCACAACTTGTTGAAATCCTCCAAAATCTTAATTTTTTTAATACACTTAGATTTGGATGGATTTTAAAATACTTTAAAATCTTTTAATTGACTACACCTAAATTTGAATGGATTCTAAAATCTTTTAATTGACTACACCTAGATTTGAATGGATTTTAAAATCCTTTAATTGACTACACTAGGATTTTAAAGTCTTTTAAAATCTTCTCAAATCCGAATTTGACTACACCCCCTTAATTTAGGACATTCCCAAGATTTCAGACACCTATAAATCTCTTTTGGGGCCCTGCTATTAGTTTTCATTATTATTATTTTTTATTTTTGAACTTTTAATGAAATTTTTTTTGTCAACTAAAAGAGGATGAAAAAACTACTTATTAATTAATTAATGAAATCTTTTTTGTCAATTAAAAGATGATGAAAAGACTACTTATTAATTAATTAATGAAATCCTTTTTATCAACCAAAAGAGAACGAAAAGACTACTTAATTTTCTATCACACAAAAAAAATGATGGGTAATAATGTAATTTCACAAGTTCAAATTTTACTGTTTTTTATTGAAGCCTCACTTACAGGTGATATTAAAATACCTTCAATATTAAAAAGAAAAAAAAAATTAAAAAAAAAACAAAACAAAAACCTCCCACTCCCCCCAGGTTCTCTCTCTCCCTCTCTCCTTCTCATTTTCTAAAAAAATGTGTTCATACACACAAAGTGTGTAGGCAAATGCTAGTACAACTTAACAGAAGTAAACTTATGTTAAAGTGGATGACACGTGTCAAATAAATAAAAAGGAGACATAAAAGGAGAAACCATTTTAGGGACAGCAGATCTTTGGCCATTTGTCACTTGTCATATCAAAATATCAGCATACACGTGTCATGAAATTTGTTTTTTTTATAAATTAGGGAACCCAACAGTATTTTGCCACTTGTACGAGCTTTGTGTATTTTGGCAATGATGAAAAGATGTACAATAATTTAGGTTTGTCGATGAGTATGGCCCAACATAAAAATTGGACATACGATGTGAATTGAATTTTTCACAATTAAGGCATGACAAGTGGCAATGGCGATGGCCGCATGATGTGCATCAATTGCGCATGCCTCCTGATTTATTATCATCAACAATTCCACCAAGAGGTAGATAATTTTTTTTATTGTGCTCGAAGTACGGCATGCACAACACGTATTTTTACATAAATAAAGGAAAATTTTATTTTAAGTTGTTAATCTTTTTGACACAAGTATCTCACTAGAGTAATGTTATTCATACTATATTTTTGTACCACATTTTCATAACACCTTAGGTGGCATTTTATGTAGATAGCCACATTCTTTGAATTAATCAGATTTTTAAATTTAGTTCATTGTTTAAAAAACTAATAATTAAGAAAAAATAGTTCATTAAATGATGATTGTGGTATACGAGAAGTATTTCGTATTCCTTTTCTTGGGTTTTGCAAAATTTTCAAATGATGTGGCTGTCCACATCAGATACCACCTAAGATGGTATGGAAATGTGGTATAAAAACATGTTATGAATAGCATTACTCATTGCATTATTTATAAAGTGAGTACCACCCATAAATACGTTGAAAAATCTCACTAAGAGGTGGGAGGTAGGCCCAACATCAACATGGAATGGAGGGAAAATGATCCCCTCCGGATCCTCTTTATGGAGATTCTACAGATCCTCACATCCTAAATGTTCATCATACATCGTGCTGCCAATTTTCATCAGGTATTATTGGTGTTTAATTTAAAATAAAAAAATTCAAATGATTTTTAACCAAACAATGTACAATAAATGACTAAGATGTGAGGATTCTTACTATTTGACTCTGTATGAGATCCATATCAGGAATGGAGACCTATCGTAATTACACATGGCACAGTTCGTGTGTTCCATTTTTACCTTCAAAATTTGTGCGTCCTAACACCTAAGCATGTGACTCTTTATGTCGGCCGGACGAGGACTTACTAGGGTCGACTATACCAAGGTAACTCCTGAACCGCCATTATTGCTTCAAGAAACTTGAAATTTAAGTTTAGAATTTATTTATTACATATGTAACGTTAGTGAGTTAGATAAATAGTTGAATTTCAATTACCCATCAAATGCACTTTATATTTCATCATTATAAAAAGACAAGATTTACAGCTTGTCGCATACTCAAACTGATTAAATTTTTAACCGGTAATTTTGTAGCATTGTTATAACACTTATATCTAGATTGAGTATGTTATGGAACATTGCCAATTAGTTTTTAAGGTATACCTGGTGGAGTTGCTCACATTCCAACGTTGAAGAGTAATGTTATCAAAACCGCTAATAACAACGTTGGCAAAAATATAAAAGCATCTCCAATGGGAACCCTAAATGGAGTTCCTACAACAGTATAGTCCTTACATTTAGAGACAAAAGGCTACCAATGGGTCATAATAGAAGTCTTCAAAGTATCTCAATATATGAACTCGACTGATACCTTAAAGAAATCCTCAAATGCGAGGACTGTATGTATAGACTCAAAGAGTAGGCCCATTGTTGATTTCAAGTGGGAAACAACCCCACCCACATGAGAATGCCTTATCTTTTCGGAATTTTTCTCTTTTTAAGAATGCTATACAATAGCTTATCTTTTTAGTTTTTATGTTTTTTTTTTTTTCTGTAGTTTTTCTCTTCCAAACATAGATATAGCTTTTTAGTTTTTATCAACCACCACAATACTCCAACGGAATATTTCCTCAAAGTTATCCAGAAGCTAGAAGACAAAGGTGATGACTATGCACGGTTCTAACTTTCTAACTTTTGTTTAACCAAGGGAAGAAGGGACTCATGAAAGCAGAATCACAATCAGCCATGTGTGTGGGCAAAGATGGGGTGCACAAAAATTTGGCGCGTAAGATGAGGCAGGCTCGACGCATGAAAACGAGACGTGTTTCATGCATGCAAAATGAGGTGAGATCAACGCACGAAAATACTTCGTACATAAAACAACGTGGCCTAACGCATTCAAAACAATGCAATCCCCCAAGTGCATAGGTCAACCATTGTTGCTCGCACAAAGCATTGGTGTCAGAGGTAGAGCATATATAAGTCATTATCAATATAGGGTAGGGTTTAGTTTTAATTTCACGGGCCAACCATTGTTTCCTGTACAAACCAATTGTGAGATTAACACACAAAAAACAAGACGTGCTTTGTGCATGCCAAACGAGGTGAGTTCAACGTACAAAAATACTTGGCACACAAAACGAGGCAGCCTAATGCATGCAAAACAATGCGATCCTAGGTGCATAGGTCAACCATTGTTGCTCGCACGAAGCATTGATGTCAGAGGTGGAGCATATATAAGTCGCTATCAATATAGGGTAGGGTTTATTTTTAATCTCACAAGTCAACTATTGTTTCCTGTACAAACCAATTATGTTGGGGGTAGGGCATTTATAGAGGTAATGAGGTATGGTTTAGTTTTAATCCCACAAGTAAGCCATGGTTTGTCGTACGAACCATAGGTGTTGGGGTAGGGCATTTATAGGGGATAGGTTTAGTTTTAATCCCATGGCTCGACCGTTGTTACCCGCATAAAGCATTGGTGTTGATGGTGGGCATTTATAGGTCATTATTAATAGGGAGTAGGGTTTAGTTTTAATCTCAATGGTCAACCATGGTTGGCGGGATGAAGTATGATTGCCGGGGTTAGGGCATTTATAAGCTGCTATCAAACATGATAGAATTCACACTAAAATCGTAACTTTTAATTCAGTAACCCTTTCTTAAAAAAAAAAAAAAAAACATTTCTCCACCACGTTGCTACGAGGGAATAGAATTCAAGTGCGCTAGGCACTAAAATGTGTTGTGAACTCATGGTGTTATTATTCACACGCCCCTAAACAATTGAACTCAAGGTGTTACTATTCACACGCCACTAAACCCCAAACCTCATGGGCCTCCACTGCTTTCGTTGTGCCTTAGGCCTTCCTGAGGGCATGAGTTTGGGTGCTTTTGCTATGCCTTAGGCCTTCCCGAGGGCATGAGTTTAGGCTACGTCTCCCTGTGCCTAAACCATTATTTTTATTTTTTTTTTTTAATCTTTTAAGTTTTTGCTTTTCCCATACCAAAACACCAAAATATTATCTTCATGTTCTACAAAATGTGTTTTCGATGAAAATTTTCTTACAATCCATGTCAAAAAATCTGAAAACAAGGATATAAATCTTAATCTAAAGGAATTTCAATCTAAATAAAGTAATGTAGGAATAAAAAAAATATTCAATGGAAAAAGAAAAAAGGAGGGGAGAAAAAAGAAAAGCATACGATCGGTACTTTCCTACTGATCCTCCCCAGTAATAGTCGCTAGTATATGCAAATTAAGTCGCTAGTTCCATACCGATCCACCCATTTTCATTTTTTTTCTTTTTCAGTTTTTTTTTCTTTTTTAATTTTTCTTTTATTTCTTTAACAACAAACTATAATTTTCACGTTCTTCAAAATATATTTTCCATACAAAACCTATTATAATTCATATTTAAACACTTGAAATCAACGATTTAAATGTCACATCCTGACCCGGGGCGGATCACTTCCTGGGCCCGCTCCACCACCGTAGCACTATATTGTCCGCTTTGGGCTTACCATTCCCTCACGGTTTTGTTTTTGGGAACTCACGAGCAACTTCCCAGTGGGTCACCCATCATGGGATTGCTCTCGTGCGCTACTCGCTTAACTTCGGAGTTCCCATGGAACCCGAAGCTAGTGAGCTCCCAAAAGGCCTCGTGCTAGGTAGGGATGGGAATATACATTTAAGGATCACTCCCCTGGGCGATGTGGGATGTCACAATCCACCCCCCTTAGGGGCCCGACGTCCTCGTCGGCACACCACTGCCAGGGTTAGGCTCTGATACCAAATTGTCACATCCCGACCCGGGCGGAACCATTTCCCTGGGCGATGTGGGATGTCACAATCGGGCCCCACCAAATGTCACATCCCGACCCGGGGCGGAACCACTTCCCGGGCCCGCTCCACTACCGTAGCACGATATTGTCCGCTTTGGGCTTACCATTCCCTCACGGTTTTGTTTTTGGGAATTCACGAGCAACTTCCCAGTGGGTCACCCATCATGGGATTGCTCAAGCCTCCTTCTCGCTTAACTTCGGATTTCCTACGGAACCCGAAGCCAGTGAGCTCCCAAAAGGCCTCGTGCTAGGTAGGGACAGAAATATACATTTAAGGATCACTCCCCTGGGCGATGTGGGATGTTACAATCCACCTCCCTTAGGGGCCCGACGTCCTCGTCGGCACACCACGACCAGGGTTAGGCTCTGATACCAAATTGTCACATCCCGACCCAGGGCGGATCACTTCCCGGGCCCGCTCCACCACCGTAGCACGATATTGTCCGATTTGGGCTTACCATTCCCTCACGGTTTTGTTTTTGGGAACTCACGAGCAACTTCCCAGTGGGTCACCCATCATGGGATTGCTCTCGTGCGCTACTCGCTTAACTTCGGAGTTCCCATGGAACCCGACGCCAGTGAGCTCCCAAAAGGCCTCGTGCTAGGTAGAGATGGGAATATACATTTAAGGATCACTCCCCTGGGCGATGTGGGTTTACCATTCCCTCACGGTTTTGTTTTTGGGAACTCACGAGCAACTTCTCAGTAGGGTCACCCATCATGGGATTGCTCTCGTGCGCTACTCGCTTAACTTCGGAGTTCCCATGGAACCCGAAGCCAGTGAGCTCCCAAAAGGCCTCGTGCTAGGTAGGGATGGGAATATACATTTAAGGATCACTCCCCTGGGCGATGTGGGATGTCACATTAAAACCTAAATTTAAAGATATTTTTGTAATTTTCCACATTAAGAATCAATAAAAAATAGTTTTGAGACCTAATAAACAGTATAATCACGTCCAAAGATCTTGTAATATTTTCCTTAACTCCAAGACAAAATATTTGCTAAAGCAAAAAATTTCAATTTTTTCCTTAACCGTTTTCCAATCGATTTTGAGAACTTTTACAATATTTGTTGTAAGCCAAAGTTAGAGTTATCTACTCGCACCAAATATTTCCTAAAATTAATTTAGGACATTCCCAAGATTTTAGACACCTACAAATCTCTTTTGGGGCCCCGCTATTAGGTTTCATTATTTCTTTTCTATTTTTGAACTTTAAAATTTAATAAAAAATAATTTCGGGACCTAATAAAGGATAAAATCACATCCAAATGTCTTGCAACATTTTTATTAATTCCATTACAAACTATTTCCTAAAACTAAAAATTTCATTATTTTGACCAAAACTATGAGTAACCCACGTTTTCAATTGATTTTGATAAATTTTACAAAATTAATTGTAAGCCAAAATTTGAGTCATTCTAAGTTTTGAATAGAAACAGAGCGTGAAGCGTGCAAAAAATTTCAGTATATTCATTCAGTCATTTGTCAAACACTTAGTGGGCTTGTTATCGTAAGTTGAACCAAGTTGTGCATCTAACAAACAGATATCAACATATGGCAAAACAATTTGATGAATGTTATCGAGAGAATTTGTTAAGTATTCTCAACATAACATACTGAATGCTGGCAAGATATGCCTAGAAGACATTACCTGAAACATTTGGTGGGCACAAAAAAAATTCATATCAAACATTCAAAGAGTTTTCGGAAGACATTCACATATATATTATTTGGCTTCCGGATGGTCTGGGAATTACTTAATCCTAATGTGCATTTGTCACGGCCAAGGATTTGTTGTCCTGTCGAAGCGACTGAGACTGTCTATTTCCCTAACGACTTCATCTTCATTCCTTTCCCCACCCCCCCCCCCCGCCCCAAAAAAAAATAGTTGCCATAATTCTCATTGATGGTGTCCACTCTAAAACTGATCATGTTCCAGAAAAAACTGGAAACGATGTTCCATGAAAAATATATTAATACAGATTGGAATTGAATTGAATCAGAATTGTCCTTTGGAATCTAATTGAATTGGAGCGCGCAATTTGATTTAAGTCGAACTAGAGCCGGTGATTTAAATTAAATTAAACTGGATCCGTCGATTTGATTTGAATCGAACTAAATCGGAGCCGGCAGTTTAAATTGAATTTCTGATGAATTGGGAGATAACGATATCGTGGTGATTAGTTAGACTCTGAAGCGGGAGTTTAGAGGGAGAGGGAGGAGGGAGAGATACAAATCGAGGTTGAGGGTGTTGTCGTCAGTAAGGTGGGGTGGTTGAGGTGGTTGGCTGACGACACCAGTTGCTTGGGAATCTGATACTCCTCATTTTTATTGTGACAGAAACACGAGTAGTACACCACGTGTTTTTATGTAAGTGGTGGAAAATTTTATTTTTTAAGTTATTAACTTTTTGACACACATATCCCACCAATTATACAAATGTACAACCTCATATGCCGATCACACTAAAAAATCTCTCGTAGTTTGGGGAATTTCTTTCCGTCCGAACACACAATAATCTTTATTAATTAATGAAACATTCTTTGTCAACCAAAAGAGGGTGAAAATATTACTTAGTCTTCTATCACACAAAAAAAAATGATGGGCAATAATGTAATTTCACATGTCCAAATTTTACTATTTTTTATTAAAGCCTCATCTACAGGTGATGTTATGGGCAATAATGTAATTTCACAAGTCCAAATTTTACTGTTTTTTATTGAAGCCTCACCTACATGTGATATTAAAATACCTCCAATATTTAAAAAAAAAAAAAACAACAAAAACCTCAAACTCCCCCATGTTCTTTCTCTCTCCCTCTCTCTTTCTCATTTTCTAAAAAAATGTGTTCATACACACAAGATGTGTAGGCAAATGCTAGTACAACTTAACATAACTTATGTTAAAGTGGATGACATGTGTCAAATAAATAGAAAGGAGACATAGAATGGGACACCATTTTAGGGATAGCAGATCCTTGGCCATTTGTCACTCGCCATATCAAAATATCAGCATACACGTGTCATGAAATTTGTTTTTTTATAAATTAGGGAACCTAACAGTATTTTGACACCTGTACAAGCTTGCGTATTTGGCAATGATGAAAGATGTACAATAATTTAGGGTTGTTGATGAGTATGGCCCAACATAAAAATTAGACATACGATGTGAATTGAATTTTGCACAATTAAGGCGTGACAAGTGGCAATGGCGACGGCCGCATGATGTGTAGCAATTGTGCATGCCTCATGATTTATTATCATCAACAATTCCACCAAGAGGTGGATAAATTTTTTATTGTGTTCGAAATAGAAATACGGCTAGTACATCACGTGTTTTTGTATAAGCAAAGAGAAGTTTTAATTTTAAGTTGTTAATCTTGAAGTATCTCACTATTTATAGAGTGAGTACCATCCCATGTTCTAAATACACTGAAAAATCTCACTAAGAGGTGGAACGTGAGCCCAACATTGACATGGAATTGAGGGAAGAGGATCTTCTCCGGATCCTCTTTATGGAGATCTTATGAATTCTCACATTCTAACTGTTCATCGTACATCGTGCAGCCAGTTTTCATCAGGCACTATTTGTATTTAATTTTAAATTAAAAAAAATTCAAATGATTTCTGACTGCATGATATACAATAAATGATTAAGATGTGAGAATCCCTAAAATCCCTAATAGTTGAATCTGGATGAGATCCAGATCCGGAATGAGACCTATTGTAATTGCACATGGCACAATTTGTGTGTTCCATTTTTACCTTCAGAATTTGTGCGTCCTAACACCTAAGCATGTGACTCTTTTTGCCGGCTGGACGATGACTCACTAGGCTCGACTGTACCAAGGTGACTCCTGAACCGCCATTATTGCTTCAAGAAACTTGAAATTTAAGTTTAGAATTTATTTATTACATATGTAACGTTAGTGAGTTAGATAAATAGTTGAATTTTAATTAACCATCAAATGCGTTTTACATTTCATCGTTATAAGAAGACAAGAGTTTACAGCTCGTCGCATACTCAAACTGACCAAATTTTTAACTCGTAATTTTGTAGCATTGTTATAACACTTGTATCTGGATTGAGTATGTTATGGAACATTGCCAATTAGTTTTTAGGGTACACCCGGTATAGTTGCTCACATTCTAACGTCAAAGAGTAGTGTTATCAAAACCGCTAATAACAATGTTGGCAAAAATATAAAAGCATCTCCAATGGGAACCCTAAATGGAGTTCCTACAACAGTATAGTCCTTACATTTAGAGACAAAAGGCTACCAATGGGTCAAAATAGAAGTCTTCAAAATATCTCAATATATGAACTCGACGGATACCTTAAAGAAATCCTCAAATGCGAGGACTGTATGTATAGACTCAAAGAGTAGGCCCACTGTTGATTTCAAGTGGGAAACAACCCCACCCACATGAGAATGCCTTATCTTTTCGGAATTTTTCTTTTTTGAGAATGCTATACAATAGCTTCTTTATTTATTTATTTATTTTTTTGGTAGTTTTTCTCTACCAAACATAGAAATAACTTTTTGGTTTTTATCAACGACCATAATACTCCAATGAAATATTTTCTCGAAGTTATCCAAAAGCTAGAAGACAAAGGTGATGACTATGCCCGGTTCTAACTTTCTAACTTTTGCTTGATCAAAGGAAGAAGGGACACAAGAAAGTAGAATCACAGTCGGCCACGTGTGCGGGCAAAGATTGTGACCAATCTTCATGTAACCTTACGTTGCCTTCATTCCTTACATGCTCAAACCACATCGAAAACAAACGCCAAAGGGAGTCCCGATAATGACATCAATTTATATCGTATTGGTACACCATTATTCTAGTTTATCCGAATTGAAAGGGATCATTTCTTGATCCCTTCCACCAAATCCACAAAGACCACAAATCCGGGTTTTTGAACTTTGATTCAATCGCCAGGGACGAAGCTAGAGATTTTTATGAGCGGGGGCATCCTCAAAAACAACAAAGTCACAATTAAAAATATCAAGAATTTATTGAACAAAACACTAATATATTAATCCATAAAGTTTTTCATACAATATATTACATTATTCCTCAAATCGTTTTCATGTTTTAAAAGCGTTGCATAACAATATCATCACCAATACCATTAAATATCTCTTTATATAAAAATAATCATGTTATTATTCATCCATTGATCTCTAAATTAGAAAACTAAATTCTAAATTGAAATGCCAAAAACAAATTAATAAAGTAAAGTCGTATAAAATACCTTGTGGAGTAAAATTCTTGTGTTGAATTTTGATAATTGATTACTTGAACTCCAATTGTCTATAACACTCCAAATTCAATTGAGTTTTGGTTAAATGAAACGGGAGGAAAAATCTAGAGAAGTTGAGGATTGGAATTGCTTTGCCGTACGTGGTGGGATGAGTTTTGTATGGATTAACGACCTAGGGTTAGGAAAACGAGGAGGCACAATTAAATTAATTGTTAATTAAATTGTCATCAAGTAGGCATTTGGGATCCAAAACGGTAGACTAGTTTAGCTGCCTACCAATATTTTTAATTGTAGTTTAATTAGGGCTGGTTATTGAGAATTGGAACGCAACCATACATTTTTTTTAAAATGAGTGGGAGCATCCGCCCCCTAGGCCTACACTAGCTCCGTCTTTGCCAACTGCTACAAACATGGGTTCACTTTAAAAGTTATAATAACTTTAGTCGTTGGATCAAATTTCAAAGACCCGGATTTGTGGCCTTAGTGGATTTGGTAGAAGGGATATGGATAGGATCCCTTTCCTACAAAGTTAACTTATTATTTTTGTTATCTCACACTCTCTCTCTCCACTCTCTTTCTCTCTCTAGATTTTGAGCTGCAAAACCAAACAAGCAGCCACAAGCATGAGATCTCCGCAGAGGCTGCAATGGAAGTAAGAAATTCTCTGAAACACAACTTCTAGGGTTTTCTGAAATTCCACACACCTAGTTTTCTAGCTGTATACAAAGTTTGCCGTTTTTGCTCCAATTTATATCAACCTTTTTCTTGTTTTATTTTCATTTTTATTATATATATATATATATAAAGGTAAAATTCAATATATATTTTAATAAAAAAGCAATAATATTTGAAATAAATAAACTTTTAAAAAACAAAAAATAACAGTAAAACAGTGAAAAGAGCCAAATGCCACACGGAAGAGGCTTGCTTTATGAAACAAATAATCAGTGGGATAAATCTGGAGTTTAAATATGCAAACTTTTGCACCCACTTTGTTGCTCTGGGTAAGCAAGGCACTCAATCAATGTTCCTATGTGTGGCTCAAGTTTCGATCTTTTAGCTCCTCCTCCAATGGGGTTTTGTCAATTTCGGGTAGATTTCTGTCAATTGTCTGACACTCCGTTGGCGTAGAAATTGATGCAAAATTTCACTTTCATAGGTGATATCGCCTGCTTAGTTTTGGGAAGTTGGTGCGACTTGTTTGGTTGTTTTGTTAGTGATTTTCCCGGGAATTGAAGGGGAAATGTGGGTGGAAATTTGAGTGAGGAGTGAGGAAGGAAAAATAGTCACTCACCTGTGAAGTAAGGGTAAGACGTACGATAGACGACATCTCCGATCCTCGCAAAGCAGGAGCCTTGTTGGCTTGAGGTCACCTGAGAAAATGCCGGAAGGGCGAAGGAGGAGGGGAGGGATCCAGTTTAGCAAGCTGTACTCGTTTTCGTGTTTTCGCTCTCCTCTCCCTGAAAGTCATCCCCAAATCGGGGAAAGAGGGTACTCGAGGGTGGTGCATTGCAATGATCCGGATCATCCGGAGGCACTTGAGTTGAGATACAGGGGAAATTATGTTTCGACTACCAAGTACACGGCGGCGAACTTCATTCCAAAGTCTTTGTTTGAGCAGTTTAGGAGGGTTGCAAATATATATTTTCTTGTTGTAGCTTGTGTTTCGTTCAGTCCGTTGGCGCCCTTTAGAGCTGTTAGTGTAGCTGTGCCGTTGATAGTGGTGATCGGAGCTACTATGGCTAAGGAAGCCGTTGAAGATTGGCGGCGAAGAAAGCAGGTGAGCATTTTTGCGGTATTGGTATTACTAGTTATTTGAAGTTGTATAGTCAATGTTTGAATTAGGGCTTGATTAGGAACTGCTTTTAAATGACTGAAAGCGCTTTTACAGATTATCTGTAAAGAATATAGAGTGTAGTTGCATTTGAATTGTGCTATAGCTTAAGCTTATTCGTTAACGATATGCAGGGAAGGTTTAGAATATGTAGTCATTTTGGTTGTTGTAGGAGCAATGCTATTAGGAAGTAGCTCGAAATTAATATTTTGGTTGGCTTTTTTTATTTGCTTCTCCTAATTGAATTGGCTATAAATTCGAAACTGTTTCAGGATATTGAGGCAAACAGTCGAAAGGTTAGAGTTTATGGTAGGAATTGTACATTCTACAAGACCAGATGGAAGAAACTCCGGGTTGGTGATGTTGTGAAGGTGCACAAGGATGAGTACTTTCCTGCGGATCTGCTTTTGCTTTCGTCAAGCTATGAGGATGGGATTTGCTATGTTGATACTATGAACCTTGATGGAGAAACTAATTTAAAATTGAAGCATGCATTGGAGGTGACATCCCATCTTCAAGATGAAGATTCCTTGGAAAAATTTAAAGCGGTGATCAAGTGTGAGGACCCAAATGAAAATCTGTATTCATTTGTTGGGACATTGTTCTACGATGGAAAGACTTACTCGCTTTCCTTACAACAGATGCTCTTAAGAGATTCTAAGCTGAAAAACACTGAATATGTCTATGGTGTTGTTGTCTTTACTGGTCACGAAACAAAAGTGATGCAGAATGCAACAGATCCTCCTTCAAAGAGAAGTAAAATTGAGAGGAAAATGGATAAGATAATCTACATTCTTTTCAGTTCTCTGGTCGTGATAGCCTTTACTGGCTCTCTCTTTTTTGGAATCAACACTAGACGGGATATAAGTGGTGGAAATATAAGAAGGTGGTATCTTCGTCCAGATCATTCAACCGTGTTTTATGACCCCAAAAGACCAGCACTTGCGGCTTTTTTCCATTTCTTGACAGCGCTTATGTTGTATGGATATTTAATACCAATATCTTTATATGTATCCATTGAGATTGTGAAGGTATTACAGAGTATTTTCATTAACCAAGATCGGGATATGTATTATGAGGAAATGGATAGGGCGGCTCATGCACGCACATCTAACCTGAATGAGGAACTTGGACAGGTTGATATGATACTTTCTGACAAAACAGGTACACTGACATGTAATTCCATGGAGTTCATTAAATGTTCGATAGCAGGCACTGCTTATGGCCATGGTGTGACAGAAGTGGAGAGGGCGTTGGCAAAGAGAAAGGACGGAGTCAATGGACTGCCTGAAACTGGTGATATATTAGATCATGCTAGTTATAATGTTGACTCTGGAAAGTCAATAAAGGGTTTCAACTTTAGAGACATACGCATCATGAATGGGCAGTGGGTCAATGAACCTCATTCGGATATCATACAGAAATTCCTTCGGGTTTTAGCAATCTGTCATACAGCCATTCCAGTTGTGGATAAAGCATCAGGAGAAATAACCTATGAAGCTGAGTCACCGGATGAAGCAGCTTTTGTCATAGCTGCCAGGGAGCTTGGGTTTGAGTTTTTTGAAAGGACACAAATAAGCATATCATTGCATGAGTTGGATTCTGAAAGTGGGAGAAAGGTTGATAGGTGAGTTCCATTCGTACTTTGACCTGTTTATTTTTACATTCAGTCTCCTTATATTGCTTACGTGGCTGGGAAGCCATAACGGTTACTGCTGATAGTTTCTGACACATATATTTATCCCAGGGAATACGAGCTTCTTCACGTCTTGGAGTTCAGCAGTTCTCGCAAAAGAATGTCAGTAATTGTAAGGAGCCCGGAAAATAAATTACTGCTCCTTTGCAAGGGTGCAGACAGGTTAGACTCTTGAGTGGGCATGCTTAAGGTCCATGTTTGAAGGTGCAAGTTGGGTTTTTGTAATTCCATGATTTTCATTTATCTGTACATATTCAGTGCAATTTTGGAAAGGCTTGCAAAAGATGGGTGGCAGTTTGAGGATCAGACCAAGGAGCACATTCATAGATATGCTGAAGCAGGTTTACGAACCTTGGTGATTGCATGCCGTGAGCTTGGTGTAGAAGAATTTGAAATGTGGGAAAAGGAGTTTGTGAAGGCCAAAGCTTCTGTCACCGAAAGTCGAGATGTACTGGTGGACGGAGTTGCTGACAAGATTGAAAGGGACTTATTTCTACTTGGTGTGACAGCTGTTGAAGACAAACTGCAAAAGGGGGTGAGTATTAAATTTTGATGGTTTTTTGTTACAAGTCCTTTCACTTGAATTAGGTTATTGGGGATTACTGTTATTTCGTCCTCCCTTGAATTTGGAGACTTGTACAATTTGATAATTATGTGAAATGGAAGTTCATATCAAGAAACAAAAAACTAGAGCACAATTTTTATTGAGAAGGGTTTGTTTGTGTTCATGGAAAATTAATTCTGTACAGATATTGTTCTCGGGATGCAGGTTCCTGAATGTATTAGGAAGCTTGCCCAAGCTGGGATTAAGATATGGGTATTGACGGGGGATAAAATGGAAACTGCAGTTAACATTGGGTATGCTAGCAGTTTTTTTGCCTTGATTATATTTTTCTAGTACTTCAATTTTTACGCTTGGATTATATTTTTCTGCAAGTTACAGATTACAAGTATTGTAAATTTTACAGGTATGCTTGCAGTCTACTTAGACAAGATATGAAACAGATTGTCATCAGTCTCGATTCGCCTGACATAAATGCTTTGGAGAAACAAGGGGATAAAGAGGCAGTTGAAAAGGTACAGAATCCTAAAGCAAAAAACCAAGACATTGTTTTTTCCTTGCTTTTTTCTTTTTCTGTGATGTAGTTTCTGAAACCTTGATTTTTTTAAGGCTTCTCTTGCAAGCATAAGGAAGCAAATTGGAGAAGGTATTTCGCAAATTAATGAAGCTAAAGAAAGTTCAAACCAAGCTAAATCGTTTGGCTTGATAATTGATGGGAAGTCCTTGGAATTTTGTCTCAAGAAGGATGTCGAAAAATCGTTCTTGGAGCTTGCAATTACTTGTGCTTCTGTTATATGCTGCCGCTCTACGCCCAAACAGAAAGCTCTTGTAAGTATCTCGATCATGCTCATGAGCATATCCATTCAAATTATCTAAAGGTTTTTCATAAGGCCAGTTGCCGACATCAAGTAATCTGATAGACCTACGAAATATGTGCAGGTTACGAGATTGGTAAAACTCGGAACAGGTAAAATAACACTTTCTGTTGGTGACGGTGCAAATGACGTTGGCATGCTTCAAGAAGCTGATATTGGAGTTGGCATTAGTGGTGTTGAAGGGATGCAGGTAACTTTATTTTCTCTTTGTGATGATCTGATTATTACGGGGTTTTTACGAATTTCAAGATACAAACTCGGAATATTGGCACTCCTGAAAGTGAGATAGTGAACGTGTTTGTCTATAACAGTATTTACCAAATCAGTGTACTTTTGAAAGTGAGAATAGAGCATGCATTTGTCTACAACACTATTTACCAGCAATTGTTTGTTTTCGGTGACCAATTGCTCTCAGACATATAACTTGCATATTTTATACTTAAGACCCTTGTGATTCCGTTTAATTTGTGAATGCAGGCGGTGATGGCAAGTGATTTTGCAATAGCTCAATTTCGTTTTCTGGAGCGTCTCTTGCTTGTTCATGGGCACTGGTGTTATAGGCGCATATCAATGATGGTAAAATATGTCTCTTATAATTGTCACAAAAAAGAAAAAAAAATATTTGAAAAGGAAAGCAAGCAAGAGATTTCATACCCAGTTGACATTTGGTTGATGCAGATATGTTACTTCTTCTACAAGAACATTACATTTGGGTTTACTCTGTTTTGGTTTGAGGCCCATGCTTCTTTCTCTGGTCAACCTGCTTACAACGATTGGTACATGTCATTCTACAATGTCTTCTTCACATCGCTTCCCGTAATTGCTCTTGGCATTTTTGATCAGGATGTTTCAGCACGGCTATGCCTCAAGGTATACAATATTTCTCTTTTGTAGAGCTTATATAGGATGTGAGGCCTCGGCTTTGGTATGTCGTCATTCCATCTTAAATGATGTTCAATTGGTAAACTTCAACTCTAGTAGCATGTGCTTTAATCGATCAGTAAGAACCAAAAGGCATATACTTATCTTTTTGGCTCGTCACAATTCTTGTTTATTTCCGTCTTTTTGGAATGGATTCTTACCGTTCATGCTCTTGTTCTGTTGACAGTATCCCTCTTTATATCTAGAGGGAGTGGAGAATATCCTCTTCAGTTGGACCCGGATACTTGGTTGGATGCTTAACGGTGTTTTGAGCTCCATAATTATCTACTTCTTCACCACCAATTCCATGATTGGCCAAGCACTCCGAAGAGATGGTAAAGTAGTAGACTATGAAGTCCTCGGGGTCACAATGTACTCGTGCGTAGTTTGGGTTGTTAATTGCCAAATGGCACTCTCCATCAACTACTTCACTTGGATCCAACACTTCTTCATCTGGGGCAGTATCGCCTTCTGGTATGTATTCTTAGTGATCTACGGCTCTGTCTCACCGAGTGTATCCACAACCGCACACAAAGTTCTCGTTGAAGCCTGTGCCCCAGTCCTCTGTATTGGATGGTCACCCTTCTCGTTACCATGTGCACTTTGATGCCATATTTCTCGTACAGGGCTTTCCAGACACGGTTCAAACCAATGCGTCACGATGTAATACAACAGAAACGATTAAATGGCTCAGACAAGGAGACTTCCGGCGAATTGCCTCTGAGAGTCAGTAGCAAACTGCAGCACCTGAAGCAGAGATTGAGGGAAAGAGAGCTGTGAAGCGCGGTCCCGGGATCGGACTTGTGTACGTGTAATCAGGGGATGGTTTGGTTTTGTGAATATGTTGTAGATTCAGGACTTTGTAGGTTTTAGCCATGTAAAGCTGATACGTATATCATCAAATTATCAAACAAAAAGGAAAATCCCAGTGTGGCAAAAGCTTAAAGTGAATGGAATGAAAATTATGAGTTGAATTTCAATTATGGAGTATATTAAAGTAACGGGCGACGTAAAATAAGAAATTAAATTTATGACTTCCTACTTACTGGAGAAACAAACCTTCAACTTATAACGCGTTTTAATAATCAAATTGGTTTTCATTATGATTCAGGTGAATTAGTAACTGTAGACATCGAAATTTCAGTGAAATAAATGTTAACCAATGTATTAAAATTACAACATTTATTTATTTCACCTACATCACACACTCATTTCACCTACAACTTCCATTTACTTCACCAACCTCACACACTTACTTCACCCTACCAACTCCATTTACTTCACCCTACCAACTCCATTTACTTCACCTACAACATCCACTTACTTCACCCACCAACTCCATTTACTTCACCCACCAACTCCATTTACTTCACCCTACCAACTCCATTTACTTCACCTTACCAACTCCATTTACTTCACCCTACCAACTCCATTTACTTCACCAACCTCACACACTTACTTCACCCTACCAACTCCATTTACTTCACCAACCTCACACACTTACTTCACCCTACAACATCCATTTACTTCACCCTACCAACTCCATTTACTTCACCTACAACATCCACTCACTTCACCAAAAAAATGGATGGTGGTGATTCACTCTCAAAGCCTATAAATAGGCTTATCCATCAAGAGGAAAGGACACCAATTCACAAATACATTTCTCTACTCCCAAATTGGAAGAGAACACACCAAAACCTTGAAGCCTTAAAGTTCTAAAGCTCTCAAGCTCTCAAGAAAATCCCGAATGATCAAGAAAGCACTCTTGGTTCTTCGTCAAATCCTCCTTCAAGATCAAGCCCCAATGGCCCTTGAAAAATTTCAACCAACTCAAGATCAAGCCTCGACGGGCCTTGAAGAAAGTGTTCATCATTCATCATCCGTTCATCCTAAGATCAAGCCCCAACGGCCCTTTGGATCAACAACCTCAACAAACCCACAGACACACAAAAGACCAATTCACAAAGACACCAATTCACAAATACATTTCTCTACTCCCAAAATGGAAGAGAATACTTCCCACACATCCAAAATCCTTGAAGCTTTGAAACTCTAAAGCTCTTAAGCATCCAACCCCCAAATTCCCAAGAATCCCGAAGAATGGAGAAAGCACTCTTCATTCTTCATCAAATCCTTGAGGCAATCGTTCATCCAAGATCAAGCCCCAATGGCCCTTGAAGAACTTCAACCATTACTCAAGATCAAGCCCCGATGGCCCTTGAAGAAAGTGTTCATCGTTCATCATCCGTTCATCCTAAGATCAAGCCCCAACGGCCCTTTGGATCAACAACCTCAACAAATCCACACATCCAATCGTTCTTCAAGATTAAGCCCTTGAAGATCCGCTCATCCATCAACCTTCAAGATCAAGCCCAAAAGCCCTTGAAGAAGTCCACACAACCATTATTCAAGATCAAGCCCCGACGGCCCTTGAAGAAAGTGTTCATCGTTCATCAACTGTTCATCCTAAGATCAAGCCCCAACGGCCCTTTGGATCAACAACATCAACAAATACACACACCAAAACCTTGAAGCCTTAAAGTTCTAAAGCTCTCAAGAAAATCCCGAAGGATCAAGAAAGCACTCTTCGTTCTTCGTCAAATCCTCCTTCAAGATCAAGCCCAACGACCCTTGAAAAACTCCCACCAATTCAAGATCAAGCCCCGACGGCCCCTTGAAGAAAGTGTTCATCGTTCATCATCCGTTCATCCTAAGATCAAGCCCTAACGGCCCTTTGGATTAACAACCTCAACAAACCCATACACTCATTCTTCAAGATCAAGCCCAAAAGCCCCCTTGAAGATCCGTTCATCCAAGATCAAGCCCCGACGGCCCTTGGATCAACAAACAAATCCACACATCTATTCTTCAAGATCAAGCTCAAAAGCCCTTGAAGAAAACCAACTGTTCATTCAAGATCAAGCCTCGACGGCCCTTGAAGAAAACCAACCGTTCTTCAAGATCAAGCCCAAAAGCCCTTGAAGATCCCCTTATCCATCAACATTCAAGATCAAGCCCTGAAGGCCCTTGAAGAAACTTCCATCAACCTTCAAGATCAAAGCCACGAAGGCCCTTGAAGAAACAAACAACTGTTCATCCAAGATCAAGCCTCGACGGCCCTTGGATCAACAAATCTACATCTTACGGAGATCGAATCAGAGGACCAAATTTGAGAGATCGTAACCCCAAAAATCATAAACACAAAAATATTATTTTGTGCACGTATTCTTGTTTCTTGTTTCAGAAATTTTTCGTGTTCACAGTAACAACTTATGAACTACTGTCATTTATATTTCGATTTTCATTACGATTCAGATTCCAACTCCTCGCCAATTTAATTTCTTCAATTTTGGTTGTGAATTAGTAAACATGTCAAAGATGTCTTTTTAGACTTTTTAGCAACAACATTTTGCACGGCGAACATGAGGAGCTTTATCATCATGCTACAACGAGTGAAAGCGGAGGAATTTTTCGATATTAAGATATAAGGGAACGTTCTTCGTTTCAGGCATCAATCAATCACGTGCCACTCTGTCATTGTCTGATTTTTTTGTTAGAACTTTGAACATCGTCACCGGCGCCAATAGTTGCAGCCATTAAAAGTAGATTAAAGCCAGCAATCGCAGCCCATGGAGTGGAATATTGCAATATGAATTAATAAATAATAATACCATAACTAAAATGACAGCCGTTATGCATATATAAATATTTGATTAAAATGCATGGTGATTACTGCAAATCTTATCCCACTAATTTAACCACCCACTAGTTTGTTTTGTAGATCAGCATCAACAGTAAGAAGAGAAGAGATTCTCCGGATCTCTTTCATCAAGGTCACCGGATCAAGTGATTTGGGTTTTTGAAATTTTATCCAACGGTCCACCTGTTTTGACCTCTTAAAAGCTATAATAATTTTTGACCGTTTGATGAAATTTCAAAAACCCGGATCACTTGATCTAGTGACCTTGGTGAAAGAGATCCAAAGAATATCTATTCTCCATTAAGAAATAAAGATATTGATTAAGCAGAGGTAAAAGTTTAATCCACGTGGATAAATTACATTATATATTAGTTTAAGGATTAACACTAATCCCTGCTTAAGCGCAACTCATTAAGACGTATGGCAAATTGGCATGCTTCTAATCTGCCTGGCTGGGATGGCTTTGCATTGTTTATTGAGATGCCCCAAAGTGCTAGTCTGGCAAAGGAGAAGTCAATGTGCTTTTGCTGTTGCCATGTACTTTTTAAATAAGCACTTTTCACGAACTGAACACAATCTCTTTTTTCTATACATATTTGGCAAATGGGTTGTTGCGGCCGCACTCGGAGGATCTTTCTAGAACGTTATTTTAACCGATTTTATGATTATTTTTGGGATCTCGTGGGAAGCTGCATTTTTTCTTTAAAAGACTGAGGAGACTTTGACATTCAAACGTTTTTTATGCGTGCCTGGAAGCAAATACAATATTTATATGTCATTTAGTATTACGGTTTAGTACTACTCATTTTCACTTGTAAGTGATAATCACAACATATACATCAATTTTGTTTTTGTGCAAGTAATCATAGTTGACGTATAGTATGTAAGTTTGTCATTTATAGGTAAGGATAAATGGATTCTTAATTATAGAGTAGAGCTTTGTAAGTGCAAAAACATGTTCGTTGTATGTGGAGCTCGCTTTTTGGGATAAGGGGATGAGGAGCTAGGACCCTAAAACCCGGGAAGAGATCCTCTCCGGATCTTTCCCACCAAACCCATAAAGTCCACTCACCTGGGAAGAGATCCTTTGTTACGACTTCTTTTTTTTCAAATTTTCAAAATAATAAGATTTAGTGGATTTCTCGCCACGTAATCTTTCATTTGTATAATACTTGCTCGAACTGGATGATGATGTCATATAATAGCAAAGGATCTTTGTGATCGGTGTGTATAGGCCGTTCACACACCAGAGACGTATGCACAAACGTATATATACATGATATATAGTGTGCTGGCGTATGTATGTACGTATGTTTGGGATGCTTAATTCATTGAATTGATAGAAAAATTACTTAATTAAACAAATAATTTATATATAAACCCTCAAAAGTACAACTACTGGTTGGCATTTTCGTCCTACACACACACACACATATATATATATACACACTGATATATAGTGTGCTGGCGTATGTATATACGTATGTTTGGGATGCTTAATTAATTGAATTGATAGAAAAATTACTTAATTAAACAAATAATTTATATATAAACCCTCAGAAGTACAACTACTGGTTGGCATTTTCGTCTTATACATACACACACACACACACACACATATATATATATATAAATCACGTAACTCGCACTTGGCATGGTTTTGTGGCTTCTTGTGCTCCATGGGAAAGGAGGATATTTATTTTCCTGGATTTAGGCCAAATTGCATAACAATAATAATAATTGAATATTGCTTCTAGAACAAGCTTAACTATCCCATTACTTAATTGGCATCTCTGTCAATTATCTACGGCCACGCTGTTTTTCCTTCTAGAAGTCCACGTGCCCCCAAGAGGGTGGCATCTGAGATTCGTATTTGAGTAATGTTATTCATACCATGTTTTTATATCATATTTCTATACCACCTTAGATGATATCTGATGTGGACAGTCGCATTATTTGAAAAATTTACAAAACCCAAGAAAAAAAAGGAGAAAATTTTTTCGTATACCACAATCATCATTTAATTAACTAGTTTTTCTTAATCATTAGTTTATTAAATAATGAACTAAATTTAAAAATCTGATTAATTTAAATGATGTGGCTATCCACATCAAATGCCACCTAAGGTGGTATGAAAATATGGTACAAAAACATAGTATGAATAACATTACTCTTCGTATTTTATATTCTAAAGCACCAAAATAAGACATCAAACTCAAGTGTATAAAAAGAAGAGAAATGTTAAAGAGACAACTTTCTCAATACACTCTCTGCAACCTTTTTGGCATATGTTTTATAATGTCATCACAAAAATTCGTATTAAATCATGAATAGTAGAGAATTCATGTCGAGCCTTAATTTGAGAGAATTTCCTTTAAATAATTCTACATTTCTATTCAAAGTAAAAAAATTGTCAAAATAAAATCTCAAGTTAAATGAAAATTTTACAAACATCTCATGAAAATTTATTTGATTAAAATTTTTTTTTGTGCGATTAAAAGTAAAATTAAAATCTCACGGAAAATATCAAGTTTGTAATAAGTTTACTATTTCTTTTTAGGAAAACTAATGAAAAGAGTTTGAAAAATTTAAATTTTAACGATAAGGACAAAATAAATGAAGAAGTGAATAGTATTAGGATTGACTTTTTAGTATAAAAATATGATTTTTCATGAAAGTGAACAGTACTGGAAGCTTTTCGTTAAAGTTTCTTTTTTTTTTTTGTTCGGTTAAGCATTCCGAATCACCAACCTAATTGTGGTGATTTCTTTCCATTTGTTTTTTTTTTTGTGTTCGGATGCTGTGGAGAAATTTTTTAGTGTGACCATTACTCGGGATGGTACACGACGTGTTATTATACAAATGGTGGGATATATGTGTTAAAAAGTTAATAACTTAAAAAATAAAAATTTTCACCACTTATATAAAAACACGTTGTGTACCCTCCGTGTTCCGGTTATAATGAAAAATTTATGGACCCGACTTCTCTGCCCTCACAGTTCTCATACACTTTCATCCCCTCCTATTTTGTGTAGTCACGATTAAGTCACATCATTATTTTATATTGATTTTTTTATAGAGATAATAAGATAAAAAGTAATAATAATATAAAATGTTGACATAACTTAACCGTGATCCAAGAAATAGGAGAGGATGAGAGTGTAGGAGAACTGAGAGGAAGGAAAAGCCAGGTCCAAAATTTATCGATGCTGTGCCTTTTGCTGCTCCATCTTGCCACCGCGTTCAGACACGCGTACACGTGCAGGAAGCTCACATGCTGACGTGGGTGTAATTAAGAATGTGAACAAGGAAAGTTAACAAAAGTATCTCCTGCCTTTTAACTCAACACGCTCTCAACTCAAATTACCGTTACACACTTAGGTGATAAATTATTTTACGTGTTGTAATACAAATAAATAATTAATAAGTATATTTAACGTTTAAACTTTCAATACATAAAATAGGCCTAAACATATTAGGTTGGGAGTATGCTATTTACATATCTCATTTTACTTCTCACACACTCTTGATCATTTCTATTCGTTGATCTTCTTCAATTCATCCGATTCGACGGTCGAAAATTAAAAAAATATGTGTGAGAAGTAAAATGAGGTGTGTGGATATCACACCCCATTAGGTTTACCAAAAGCAAAACTATTTTTATTAGCAGAATCGCTAGTAGACGTAGATTTTATTATTACGAATAGAATAGATGGAACATGACAGGTTGATGACATTCACGCTGGAAAACTTTCCTTCTAAGCTTCCACCAATAATATCACACCTTCATTAATTAATAATTAAGTATGGCAAACTTGCTTTTTATATCTTTCAACTTAACACGGTCCTATATAAAAGCTTAGTGCCATAGAGGGAAACCCAATCGCCACAACCGCTAATCCTCAAACGCACCAAAAACGTCCAGAAACAAAATCCTACGACGAGAAGATATGCAAAACGAAGACGATTTCGAACAGGAATTCGTCTCTCCCAGCTTCAACAGCTACTCCACCGACAAACTAGCGGATGTCGCCGCCAAGGTCTGTCGGGAATTCGACCACCTGAATTTGCTCGAAGAATCGAAGTCCGATCAATTAGGGGACCATAAAAACGACAATGAATCCGCCGCCGACGAGGAGGAGGAGGAGGAGTTCGAATTCGTGTCGTTTCAGAAATCAGCCGACCAGGTTTTCTTCGACGAACACCAGATCGGCCCCGTTTTCCCCGTATTTAACCGCGACCTCCTGTCGGATAAAGGTCAACGCGATCCCCTCGCCGGCGGTCGGGATAATAAAAAGGTGGAGGAGGACGATGATGGTCTGCCGTCGTCGTCCTCATCCGACGTGGACGAGCTGGAGGAGGTCCCACCGGGGAATTACTGCGTGTGGATGCCGAAAGCCGCGTCGGGAGAAGCGCGTGGGAAGTGCAAGAAGAGCAAATCCACCGGGACTTCGTCATCAAGGCGGTGGAGCCTCCGGGATTTGCTGCGGCGGAGCAACAGCGAAGGCGGCAAGGAGTTGGTTTTCTTGACGCCTTTGTCGTCCAGCTCCAAAAAAGTAGAATACAACAAGGAAACCAAAAAGAGCTCCGGGTCCGGAACCGGGGCGGCGTCCGCGTCTGATGTGCCCAGGAAAAAGCCCAGTAAAGGTCCAAACGCGGTGTCGATGGCTCACGAGGCGTTCTATGTGAGGAACAAGACAGTGGCGAAGGACGGGTATAATAAGCGGCGGTCTTATCTTCCGTACAGGCAGGACCTGGTGGGGTTCTTTGCTAGTGTGAACGCCATGGGCAGAAGCTTTCCCCCTGCTCTCTGAAAATCTAATAGGAATTTAACTATTATTTAACTAAATTTTGTTTTTGTTCAAGCAAATCCTAGTTAGTTTGAGGGTTATGCCTAATTATTTACACAATTTTTCGTTTTAATTTTGTATACAGGTTGATTAGTGCACTGAAAAAGTGTGTGTGAGTTTCAGATTAAAAAACCTATGATGTATGATTTGAGCGATTATTAACTGTTGATGTATATATATTCACATTTGTTCTTTTATTTTCTCGTATAAGACGTCATCTTTTTAGTGTGCCTAGTTTAGAAGTCAATTTAATCAGGTTTCATATCATTTTCTACCCAATAATGTTGATGTCTGGATCAATTTAATTAGGTTTCATGTCATTTTCTTTCAAAATACTTTCAAACAAGTGTTAAATTACCCAAAAATATATGATTCCTCAGAGAATAATTTACATTGTATGAGTCCCGTCAGTACGCCTTATGTTATTTTTGGAAGTATTTTTGCTCATCACCATTTAGTGAATAAGATGGTAAATATACACCACTTTAAATGATGATGAGCAAAAATGCACTCGTTTTTTTTTTTTGTAAACCAATACGAGTCCTTTTCGTCCAGTTCATGGTTAAAAATCAGAAGGTGAAGGATCTTTTCGGTTTTTTAATTTGAAAAAAGAAAAAGAAAAAAAGAGCACATTTGTCCAACTATGCTGCTGTTATTTTCCAATGGAAAAGCATTGTCTCCGAATCTTCTTTGTGGGAATTAAGAGATCAATTAATTATATTCATTCATTATATATTGTGTGATATGTTTTCGTTAGATATTATTTATATTCAATTTAAAATTAAAATAATTTTTAATTGTACAATTTACGATGAATACACATAATTTATTGATTCCCGAATTTTCATAAAAAGGAGCCGAAAAAAATCCTTATCCTTTTCCTGTTGCACCACTTTCTTGCCCAAAATTTGGAAAAATACGAGAAAGTAAAAGTAGGAATCGTTCAGACTCAAATCCTGGAAATTTTGTGGCAGTGGGAACAGATGGAAGTTGACACATTCTGATCAGTCCAAATCTGCCAGGTGCTGAGCTCAAGCCTCAAACTGAAAGCCGCCTTATGCCTGCCTCACTTAAAGAAAATTTTCAGTGTGTATTCGAAAACACAATTCGATACAAATATCATAATATCATTGATTGAAAATTTTATTTTGTAAGTTTTTAATTAATTGTACTACATTAGGTATGATGAATCGTGTTGTTACCATATTGAAAAATCTCTTTTGAATCATCATCAATAATTGTTGAGATCATCATAATTATAATCATGCTGAAAAATCTCTCTTGAATCATCATCAATAATTATTGAGATCATCATAATTACCAAGATTAAATGGTTGGTAGTGTTTGGCTTCATAACAAAGTGGGTGTCTCCATCGGGCGTTGAGTGAGGGAAAAGTGAAGCGACTGTCTCACAAAGCTTTTAGCCCTTTGATTATCTATTTTTTTGATAAAATTTTCGGTAGATCTGCTTTATTAAGACACCTTTACTAAAACACAAGCACATACTTACTTTTTACTTTTATGTATTATACAAATGATGTGATGGAAATTTTCATATTCAAGTTCTTCTCCTTCGTGAATTACTGGTTGCCAATCTTCTTGAAATTCAATCATTTTTTTAAATGATTGAAAGTTTTTTTAGGTAAATTGTTTTTGAGTTTTAAAAGCACTCGAAGTGCTTCTTGTAATAAGCACTAATTCTATGTTTTTTTGTATGAAGTACTTCAAGTGTTTTTTTTTTTAAGGTTTCACGCTTTTTTTACTAAAATTTGATCATAAAAATAATTTCACCGGCCATACTTTTAATCATTTTAAAATACCTTTCAAACGAATCGATGGTTTCAAAATATCCTTCAATAAATCAAAACATGGACTCCTTTCGATGTGAGTTGCTAGATGGATAGATAGATGTGAACTTGATGACATAAAGAAGAAATAACAAATGTGAGTACAAAATTAGTTGGGAGTGTGGGTCAAGCTGACTTTATTTCAGAAACTTCCGAGTACCAAATAATAAAAAGTGTTATTTTTGTGATCAATCCGAGGAAAGAAATCAGGATCATGCTTCGATAGAGGAGTTTGAACGAAAAGACTATGATACTGTTCACTTTAATGAAAAATCATATTTTTACACTAAAAAGTCAATCATGTTACTATTCACTTTACCCTTTATTTTGTCCTTATCATTAAAACTTCAAGTTTTCAAGGCATTTTCATTAGTTTTCCTTTAATTTATATGCTCTGAAACCCTTTGATTTAATGTTGATCAATTCTAACATACATACACATAAATTTGTTCCACTCATTATTTGGTGGGAGATATTTTTCAGCGTGTCCTGAACACGAGACAGAATATTACATTTTATTAACAATTAGAAGAATATTTTTTTTAAGTGTTCTTCAATTGTATAATAACATGGGATGTTCGGCTCTTTTATTACAGTTACAGTAAAAAATTTCTCATTTGGTGGTGGTGGTGATGTCATGAATTGTTTCTTTATTAAATAAGTTCTTCATCAACTATCTTCTAAACCAAGTAGACGTATACGGAAAGAGATCCTCTCTAATCTCTTTCCCCAAAGTCATCAAATCAAGTGATCCGGACTTTTAAATTTTGATCCAACAATAAAAAATTATTATAGTTTTTAAAAGTTTTTACTAACTTATCTGTTTTTAGCCTTTGGATCAAATTTCAAAGCCCATATTACTTGATTTAGTGACTTTAGAGGAAGAATACCTTTATGTGTTGAGTGTAAAAAACCTTCTTATGACATTCTGAAGGGGTGTTAGCATCTGTTGTGCGTGTTACGATAACTTGTTCATCTCAATTGATTTTAAAATAAAACTTTAACTTTTTTTAACGAAAATAGCGCTCATGTCAAAGAAAAAATAATCTCATATTCTCAAGAATCCGTGTTTTTAAACTCTCAACCCTATTCTCCTAGATCTCAAGATCTAAAAAATTATAATTATTTCCTGTTCAATCTTACTTCAACGATAAATGATCATTTAATTCTTTTTCTTACTTTCTTTTTACCATTAAATAAATATGAAACGGTGAAAACCACGATACTCAGAGATCCCGGAGTTTAGGGCACGAGACCATATAAACCCTAAGCTTAATTTGACGCCGCCGATATTCGTGGCTATTATCGCGGGAACAGAAAAAAATAAAAAACGAATAAAAATCTCGCGGGAGCACGTACCCTGCTTCTCCTAACTACTTCATACTAAAATTACAGAACTACCCTTCCAGCGGTCAACGTCATACCTTTCACGGGCACCGATGGGTCCAAACTTTCTTCACACTCATCCACGTGGCACTCCAGATTGTATGATGAGCTGGCACGCTCGTGACTGCCCACGCTTCAGAGAGTTCACTGGAACTGGATAGAGAGAGAGAGAGAGAGAGAGAGAGAGAGAGAGAGAGAGAGAGAGAGAGAGAGAGAGAGAAGCTTCTCGCTCCAGCACAATCTCGGCAACAAATTCTAACGGTTTGAATTTCCTCAACGGGAATAACCGTCACCGATTCCTCGGGAAGAAGAAGATGGCGACTCTGCAACTTCCGGGTTGCAGAGCTATCGATCGCTCTTCGCCTCCGCCGTTGATCAACGACTCTTGCTCTTCCTCCGCGTTTTGGGGACGACACGTGGCTTTCATCACCGCCCGTCGTTCCTCGACAGAGAAGCTCCGGTCCTACGGCGGAGCGTTTAGGATCGTGGCGAAGTCGAGCGGTTCGACTGCGTCGTCGTTCAAGATGAACTTGAACGAGTACATGGTCACTCTCGACAAACCGCTCGGGATTCGGTTCGCGCTCTCCGTCGACGGCAGAATCTTCGTCCACGCCATCAAGAAAGGGGTATTTCCGTCATTTCGTCTTCATCCCTCTCTCCATTTCTCTCTCTTGAACAAAAGTTCAGAGCTTTTCATTGATTGATCGATCGATCGATTTAATTTTTATTGAATTTGATATTGCAGGGGAATGCGGAGAAGTCCAGGATAGTAATGGTGGGCGACACATTGAAAAAGGCCGGGGATTTGTCCGCCGGCCGGCTCGTTGAGGCCACCGATTTTGGTGATACACAGTGCGTATGTCTTTTTTTTTTTTTTTTTTAATTTTAACGAAAAACTGTCATTTTAACGAAAAATCATATTTTTACACTAAAAAATCAATCCTGATACTATTCACTTTACATTTTATTTTGTTATTTTTGTTAAAACTCAAAGTTTTCAAGTATTTTTCATTAGTTTTTTTTTTCCTTTCATACAAACTATATTCTACTTTAATTTAAATGAATATAAGACTACGGGCTTGGGTGCATAGATGTACATCTGCTATGACTAATGTGATTACGCCCACGTCTGCACGCACGTAGTATGTCAATAGCATTTTTCATCCCGATTGCATAAAATTGAAAAAGAAGTGTGCCCAAATTTCGAAATTGGTTCATGAATGTGTGTTCATTTTTGTTGTTTATTTTTTATTTTTTTCAGTCTTTGGTTTCTCCAGGAAGATGCTGAAGGAGAAAACAGGATCTGTTAGCCTGGTTCTTGAGAGACCCTTCTCTCCTTTTCCAATTCAGCAACTGCTTCTTATGAATGATCTCGATAATCTGTTCAACAGAGGTAGAGTTTCTTTTGCAACTTGGAACAAGGCTGTGCTGGCTTCAAGTTTGCAGTCATCTCCGGGAACCGGTGGGAACTCTGGCTTTGTTACGTTCTCCTCGAAGTTTCTGAAACCACGAGGATGGAATTATTTGAGTGACCAAAATTGTCATATTCAATCACAAATGCAGAAGAATACTCTTGCCCAACCCCTGAGCCAGCTTGCTTGTATTTACGCTGAAGAGGAGTCCGGAGATGGAGAATGGACTCATGGGAACTTCCCACTGGATGAATATGTTAAGGCACTGGATCGCTCTAAAGGCAAGCTATACTATAATCACGCTCTTGGTATGCGCTACAGTAAGGTGTGATGTTCATCAAATTCTTCGACTATAAACGTGCATTGAAAACTGGAGAGTGGATAAGATATGTTCGTTTGATAGTTCATATGAGTTACAGATAAATGCTCATTTGTTATGTTCATATGTCAGATTACTGAACAAATATATGTTGGATCATGCATACAAACAGAAGATGATGTGGCGGTGTTGGCGAATGTGGCAGTGAGTTACTGCTATACTATATACACATTGTATCAACTTCTTTTCTGTGTCTCTCTTTAACTGCTATGAAATTCTTCGTGCAGGGAGTTACTGCTATACTGAATTTCCAAAGTGGATTTGAGACAGAAAATTGGGGAATAAATTCCAACGCAATAAATGAGTCATGCCAAAAGTTCGATATTCTGATGATCAACTATCCTATAAGGTAACGAAACAATCTGTGCGCTATTCTATATCGATGAACAAAATTTATCTTTCTTTTGAAGTCACTTCAAATCATGGAGGTTGTGCATTGAGTTTCAGAAATGGAAATGAGTTTCTGAAAGTGTCAAAATGTAATGCTTTAAACAGCTCACTAACGAGGCCTCATAAAACTTCTGAACCTTTTCTTTTGCAGGGATGGAGATTCTTTTGATTTGAGGAAGAAACTGCCATTCTGTGTGGGGTTATTATTACGCTTATTAAAGAAGAATCATCGTGTGTTTGTTACTTGTACAACTGGTTTTGATCGGTCTCCTGCTTGTGTAATAGCATACCTACACTGGATGACTGATACTTCCCTTCACGCAGCTTATAATTTTGTCACCGGGTTGCATTTATGTAAGCCTGACAGGTTAGCATCTCAACCATCCTCTTTTCTTTTGAGTTTTATACATTATGAAAAGGAACATGTTAGCATGAAAAAGTCATTTATTGTGAGGGGATCGCAAATCCTCGCTGTGACTGTGACTTGTTAAAAAAAAAAGAGACTTTGTCTGTAAATAATGAAAGATAACCTTGAAATTTCAATGCAGACCGGCAATTGCTTGGGCGACATGGGATCTTATAGTCATGGTGGAAAATGGGAAACATGATGGACCTCCAACACATGCTGTGACATTTGTATGGAATGGACAAGAGGTAGTTGACAATTTCAGTTTCAACTTCAATTTGCTACGTATACTTAGCAGTGATATTGATCATTGTATAAATCTGAAGGGACAATGCAAGAAATTTCTTTCTTGATGCCTTACTTGGCATAGGACTAGATCTGTAAATAGTTTTAAGAACGTAGTCTTTAAGGCATTATACCGCTCTGTTGTTGAGCAGTAATAGAACTTATTCTGTTTCTGTTTGTGCTTCCTGATTCAGTCTATCTTGTTTTACAGGGGGAGGATGTAACCTTAGTTGGAGATTTCACTGCAAACTGGAAAGAACCAATTCGGGCAACTCATAAAGGTGGAACCCGATGGGAAGCAGAAGTCAGACTTTCACAAGGAAAGTAAGTAAAAGTCATTGTGTTATTTTGTTTATTATGATTAGAATCAAAATATGAGATCTAATGCCTTCGATGAACTTGTAGTATTGAATATTCTATCAAGCTAATGCGTTGCTGCTTGTTAATCTTTTCAACTTCTCATAGACTAGCTAATCTTGAAAAATGTCGCATGATGAGTTTATCTAAATTCATTTTAAGCAGTGATATGATGATCGTCTGCAGGTATTACTACAAGTTCATTGTTAATGGGAATTGGCGGCATTCAACATTGTCCCCATCTGAAAGGGATGGAAGTGGGAATGTCAACAATATAATCATTATTGGCGATACTGCCAGCGTGAGACCTTCTGTTCAACACCCGCAAAAGGTCAGTGCACTAATATGCATTTCTTTTTTTGTCGATTGTGTTCTTTTCTTACGAATTTGAGCAAGTAGATTAGACCATTGAACTTGTTTTCTCTTCCGGTAAGCAAAAAATTGGACTTGTATGCTTTTCCCCCTAAATGACACTGATGGATGATGGTTGTTTTGACATTTTGCTGTTTTAGGATGTGAATATTGTGAAGGTGATTGAGAGGCCATTGACAGAAAACGAGCGCTTCATGCTGGCAAAAGCTGCTCGTTGCATTTCATTCTCAATATGCCCGATTAGACTAGCTCCAAAGTAGGTTGGCAAGTACACCATACCGCGATCTGACGATTTTTCGAGGCTAGAACATACAGATCATGCAAATTAGTTTCTGCTGAGTCCCTAAAATAAAGACATTTTCATAAATGTAGCATGATGCAATTCTTGAGGTTGGTCTGTTATCGATGCCTTTCATGGGCCTATATGTTACTGATATCAATAAATTTGTTTTACAGAACTTGCACACTATCCTTGGAAGGCTTATGTACAAACAACCCACGTGATGGATGAAGAAAAAAGCCACAATGGTTGGCGACGCCAAAAAGGCGGTATTCTAAAATAATCACCCGATGTTAAGTAGATAAGTTAAGACATGACGATGCGTGATAGGCTTTTCATAACAATATGATTTCATTGCTTGATTTACAAGTATATATGTGAGATACAAGGAGATTACTTGCAAGGAAAATATTATCCCAAAGATAAGATTACACAAAATAATTAGGCTTTGCAAGAAATTAGGGGTTGATCAGATTTGTCAGGATTTCGTCTATCAACTGATTACATTGAGAAACTTTTCAGTGTACCCGAAACAATACACCACAAGTCATTATATAAGTGGAGAGGATTTTTATTTTTCAAGTGTCCCTCCACTTATAATAACAGTATAGTGTATCATCTTGCGACTCAGACATATTGAAAAATCTCTCACCACCACATTGGCTGGGAAGCGGGGGCCAACGTCAGCATATGCCATCTAATCTAAAGTATGCCGGAAATATGACACAAGGATGTCGACACATTGTTAATTAGGAAATGTCGACACAGTGTTTGGTTAGAAAATGTCGACATGTGTCATAACGCAATCGGTTTAAGTCACCGACAGAGCTTTTATAAGAGTTTGCATCAACTTATCAGACACTCCCACCCTTCTCTCCCACTTCTCGAGAGGAGCTTACATGCAACTGAGATGCTAAGGTGATGGTATTCCAAACCAATTATGCTATGTCATGTTGAAAAGTTGAAACATACTACGATCTGTGATGGGCTTGAAATGCCAACACCATCGCATCTCATGTTCCACGTAATTACTCTCCACTCTCCCTTATGGTGCTCTACCAACTGCGCAAGGCTGCATTGTCCCCATTTCAGTTGAACAATCATGGGACATGAAGGTACGATCTTTTAGTTTTCATTTAATTTCTCTGCTTCGAAAAATAGAAGAAACTAGGATTAATGAACGAAGATTAGAGTGATCTATATTTAAAGCCCACAACAAAGATTAGAGAGTCATAAGTCATAATATATTGGACGGAGAAATTTTTCAGTATATACAGAACGCAGGATGCAACACTACATATTATTATACAATTGAAGGAAGTTATTTTTTCAAGTGTTCCTCCAATTATATGATGACATGTAGTATACTACCCCGTGTTTTGGATATAGTAAAAAATCTCTCATTCGAGAGACTCTGTCTTGTCATCAAGTGTAGACACTTATGTTTATACATTGCTCATCTCGTTACTACCATGATAGTATGATACCCAGCTAGAATATATGGCATGGCATAGAAAAGTGAGAAATCAGACTGCAGGTTATATAGTGGCTATAGAATCCACAGGAGCCATATGTTTTAAGGATAGGAGTAGGACCTTATCTGTGTAATCCATCACCCACGCATGTCCACCATTAATTCCATGTCAACCAGGATATTAGAGATGCCCAGAACCAGAAGCTAGCATGTCTTCTTCAATCCTTACATTTTTATTTTTTATTTTTTTATTCTTTTGGATTTCACATTTTGGCTTTGTGGTATATATATATATGTTATCTCTATCTACATTGTCTGCCATGCATGAAAGACTGAAAATGATATATAAAGATATATTTTTGCTCACAACTCTCAAGTGATGGTGATGCTCATCATCCTATTTATTACCATTAGATGAGTTTAAATTTTGAGATCTGTGTAATAGATAGACATAAATCCTAAAATTTAAACTTATCAAACAATAATAAATATGATGGTGAGTATTACCACCACTCGAGGATGGTAAGCAAAATTGCACTCAATATATATGGGGAGTCTATACATTGACATTGGATATTCGAGACTGAATGTGTAAAGACGAAGAGTCTTTCTATTATATAACAGTGTATAACATATACTCCACATGCAACGATATTTAATCTTCTAAACCTTAAAAGAGAAACGAACTCGTGACATGTAATGGTTTAAAACGCTGATTCAAGAAATACTTAATAAAAGGAGAAATGTGGGTTACCTTTATGAACAATTTGATATATATTATGTAACTCAATCAGAATTTAGAAGCAATTCATTTGAGAGGGACCTGCAGGTTGACCCTATGAATGGGATGGTCGGTTTCATTAAATTGTATATATTTTCCTTGTTCATCAGTCACCAAAGTAGATAGCTAGCTAGGAGATTAGGAATTGGGAATGAAATTATTTAAATTTGTGACACATCATTTAGTTTGTAAATTTTGTGTCAAATTTAGTCTCCCTAACATTACCCATAAATTAATATGTATGTAGTTCAACAAGGCGAAAACACAAATGGCGCAGCGGCAGGTGGCAAACAAGTAAATTTTTGGTTTAGAACACTATAATTATGTAGTGTTATTATTATGTTCAAATTGTTATGTGCATATGTCTTTTATTAACATATCTTAATATGTAGAATGATAACACTAAACGGCAGTATTTTCGGTACACAAAATAATATTTGTGACAAACAGGCAATGCATGAAAGTAGCTTTTTACGAAGACGATGAAGGAAAAATTAAGAGTAGCACTATTGTGTATGACTAGGGCAGATAGAAGGTGTAGCGATGCATGATGGCTATGCAATGCAAATGGCGAGTGGTAGTGAAAGGAGATAGAGAGATTGGGTTCATCTCCGACGTCCAAACCTCATCCATGCAGATTAGAAGCTCTCGTTGACTGAGCTTTCACTTTCACTATTTCACTATTTGAATATAGGATGGGTTCAACGGTGAAGTGTATAAAGCCAGGCAGTTCAAGAGTTCTTTGGGCACCATGTCTTCAGCTTCGTTAGTTAAGAGCTTCAACCTCACCTCCTCCGCGTCCTCCGCCCTCTCTCCTGCTAGCAGCAGGAAACCTAGTTGTATTTCTGCCAGGATCAGCACTTCTTCTTCTTCTAGATCTCCTCCTCCAAACCTTATCCAAAACAAGCCTGTTAACTCCGTTCCTGCTATCACTCGGGTACACTCTCTCACTCTCTCTATATCCTTCAACTCATCATGTGTACATTAGTTTCAAGTAGTGTATATGACAATGTGACTGCCCTAGGCTCTGCACTTCGACATCGAAAACCTGACGATAGTCACTGACACTATCAGTTTCAAAGGGCGGGATGTGTAAAAGGTCTACTAGCTGGTTGCATGTAAATATGACGATACAACCACTATTAGGCCTTTTACCTATCCCATCCTGTGCCACCAAGTGCCCGTGATTATTGTCAGTTTTTCTTGCAGCGGCTGCGGTTGTCTGAAAATATATGTATTGCAGCTTCATAAATATTTACGGCCCTGGTAGCTCTTTGGTTCACGTGGTGAAACCGGGACAGGTAGAGAACTCTACTGGTGTACAATACCAGACTTGAACACGTTTGATTATACATGTTCATTGTGATCTATGATTAATCAGTGTTCTTATCACACGACCAATCCTCTGCTTATCGGATGACGTGCACGCTGTTCATGGATTCAACATCCTTTAAAAATGACACATGTATGGTTTGAATCCAAGTAAATAAAAAAGAAAAATGACACATGTATGGTACTAATTTTCCCTAATCGATATTTAGGTGAAATAAAAAGGTATAAAGGAAGAAGTACATGTTAACAAATTAAATGTTAACATATTATTTGCGTGCGTGAAAAATAATTAGAAAGAAGAAATGGCAAAGGAGTACGAAGAGGCCATTGCATCTCTGCAGAAACTTCTCAGTGAGAAGGAGGAGCTGAGAGCTGAAGCGGCTGCGAAGGTGGAGCAGGTTACAGCCGAGCTGGCGACAGCTGAGGCCGGCGGCGCCACCAAGCCTTATGACGCCGCTGAGAGGCTCAAGAGCGGCTACATTCACTTCAAGAAGGAGAAATACGAGTATGCTCTCTTTTTACTAAATAGAGGATTAAACGAGATTAGCTTCCGACTGACAGTCATATATGTATGTGTGTGTGTGTGTGTATATATTAAGTTGCAGACAAATTAACTATAACCATTTTGTTCCTTAATTTAACAGCAAGAATCCAGCTCTGTACGGTGAACTTGCCAAGGGACAATGGCCCAAGTTTATGCTGTTTGCTTGCTCGGATTCTCGAGTTTGCCCATCACATGTTCTGGATATGCAGCCAGGAGAGGCTTTTGTTGTCCGCACAGTTGCTAACTTGGTCCCACCGTATGATAAGGTTTACATATTTCCTCAGACTTTTTATGTGTTCTGCCGCAACAAAACGTGGCTTTTTGTGTGTCCCTGTATATATAATATTGAACGGGATTTTAATTTAATTTTCTCTGTACGTGTTAATAGGTTAAATACGCTGGAACTGGGGCGGCCGTTGAGTATGCTGTCTTGCATCTCAAGGTAATTAATCCATGCATTTTAGTTTAGTTTCTTGGTTTTGTAATAATTAATCGTATTTAGCCAAATGCTGTTTTCATTAGTAATATTAATCTTGTGTATGTAATATATGTATTTATAGGTTTCATACATAGTGGTGATTGGGCACAGCGCCTGTGGAGGAATCAAGGCACTCCTGTCTATTCCAGAAGATGGGTCGACCCTCGGCACGTAAGCAAGCAACCCACTATTATCAGCTTGTTTGGAAGTGTTTTTAAAATGACTGAAAACGTTTTTGGTGAAAATCTGTTTGAAACTAATTTCTAATAAAAATTCAAGTAGATCCTGGATTAGCACTTTAAGTGCTTCATGCAAAAAGCACACATATGGTACTTCTTCCAAAAAGCACTTAAAAGTGCTTTTGAAACCCAAAAAAAATCTCATCAAAAACATTTTTAATCATTTTAATACACTTTCAAACAAGCTCGAATTGTTTTTGTTAGAAGTACTTTAAGTTTAAACAAGTCAAAATTTTCATTTAAAGTCTAAGTGCGTTCAGTTTTTCTTTCAGAAAGCGCTTCTACGAGCCATAAACATCTTTAACATTTGCTGCCAAAAGAACTCAACTGTTTTAGGTTGTTAGAAAGTACTTCTAGCTCTTCCAGAAGCAACCCCAAACAAATTAACATTACACTTATTTATTATCTTAATTGCGAAATGATGAATGGCTGCATGATGAATGGATGGTGCAGTGACTTCATAGAAGACTGGATTGGTATCGGATCGCCGGCAGCGAAGAAGGTGAAGGCAGATCGCGGTGCTGATAGTCCTTTCCCTGAACTATGCGGTCATTGCGAAAAGGTTTGTACCGATACATGAATCCACGTATTTACTGGTTAGCACCGTATTAACTTACTAACTGACTGAAACGAGTGCAGGAGGCGGTGAATGTATCGATCGGAAACCTGCTGAGCTATCCGTTTGTAAGAGAGGGTTTGCTGAAGAAAACCCTAGCAATCAAGGGAGGATACTATGACTTTGTCAATGGACATTTTGAGCTCTGGGATGTTGATTTCAGCCTCAACCCCACCTTCTCCGTATGATCGTAATCACATAATTCCCATGCAACTCAATTGCTTCCTAATTAATTATCGTTAAGTACTTCTAATTTCTTTCTTAATTTCATCTGCAATGTCCTCGGAAGCACGTCTGCAAATGTAATCGATATTTCGCAGCAATAATTATAATTTCCTCGAGTTTGTAATTACCTGGTTTGCGAATAAATAAAGGGAATGGTTTTGCTCACTTCTTTCAAGTGGTTGTGATGCTCACCATCCTATTTATCACCATTGGATTGTGTTTAAATTTTTAAATTTGTGTAGTGGATGAGATCCACGTTGACTCCTTTTGTTTTCTTTAAAATTTTATTGAATCGTAATTACTATTTTTTTATAGTTGAAATTTGTTTCCGTTGAGAGTACTGCAATTTTCGTGTTTTGTTTGTTTTAGGTTAAGGAGGTGGCTACCGTACTGCACTGGAAGCTCTAGGGCATTTGAGAGAGACAAGTGATGATTACGTACAAATTTAAGCCACTAATTTCGTTTCAAGAGTTGAATGTTATAATCTTCATCCATATCCCAAGTTCTCCATAATATTTCTACCTAGCTTTTGGGTTATTCTATTTACATCAAGGCAGTGTGACCGTCTCATTACACTTACTTCACATCATCGTACTTGTACATTAAAATAGTTTGAAATATCGCTACAATTGCACAACAATTATCCATTCATCATCGTCAACATATCAAATCCCAAAGCACGCCAGTCTTATCCACGAGAGATTTTTCAGTGTGCCTTATACACATACGTCATATGTCATTATATAACCAGGAATTTGATGCTTTTACTAGTGCAACCTCATACCCGAATATAAATAAACCCGACCCATATACACATACAAAAATAGTCCTGCATCATAAACATGGATGATTCAACTACAATATATCGACGGATAATTGTGTTAATTACAATAGTTTATGTACAGCAAGATCCTTCCTTCTAAAACTATCAATACATAAAAAATGGCGAGATGTTCCCTTTTTCGGTTAACTGAGAACTCATTAGATCAAAGGCGATTCGTTCCCAATCTATATATAGGTACTGCATTTTAAATACGTATGCTGAACCATTCAACTGGTCAATGTGGTCATGTCTCGTCGGCCTTTGGTTCAAGCACAACAGGGATTTTCTCCTTCTGATCACCGCGCAACACTTCCACAATCACCTGAGTTCGGAAGATCATAATGTTGAAATATTAAAAATGCTTGAGAACAAATTTACCTTAGTTTGGCCGAAGGGAGAAAAGTGCGTTTGTGTTAGAATGCTTCCAAACAAGGGACGGTCTGATGTGATAAGAGAACATACCTGATCGCCCACTTTACACTGATCGAGAATTCTATACAAGTCGCTGCCATTGCTGACCTTTTTTGCATTCACAGATGTTATAATGTCACCCAATATGAGTCTACCATAGGCGTCGCGCTTGGTTGGTACCAGTCCCTGCAAAATGGAGGTTCATCAGCTCCAGTTTTGTCATTTTATCCAACAAAACGAAATGAGTTTCTGTAGCACATGAAACTTGGATTAGAAAAATAGGAAAGGAGAGAATACCGCTTTGCCAGCTGGACCGTTAGCTGGTGCGTCTAAGACAAGCACACCACTTAACCCCAACTGTTCAACAGATTGATCAGGTGCAAACTTAATCCCTAAAATAGGTCTCGTGACCTTCCCAAATTTGACCAATTGGTCAACAATACCATTTACCTGAACAGGTTAAGAATTTAAAATACAAGTCAGAAGGTTTATATCGAAGCATGTTAAAGAAGGAATGTCAATGGAATGAAATTCATTTGATGTGTACTCACCGTGTCAACTGGAATTGAAAATCCAACACCGGATGATGCACCGTTTGGAGAATATATGGCTGTGTTTATCCCGATAAGGCTTCCAGTACTATCTAGAAGTGGCCCCCCACTATTACCAGGATTAATGGCAGCATCTATCTGTATAACATCTTGAATTGGACGGCCAGTAGCAGCAGAACTAATTTCTCTACGAAGCCCACTATAAATAGCAGAAAGAGTGCATCAGTGAAAGAGTGCAGAATGAGAATGAATGGAAAACAAGACCATTGTTGCCAATTCAGGCATGTCAATATCGAGTCCATGGAATTCGTACCTGATAACGCCAGTGGTAAGAGTATGATCAAGCCCAAACTGCAAAGTTAGATAAAACAGAAATCAAATTGTCAGTTAGTTTAACCATATGCTTAAAGCCATAACGAAACCCTTCACACAATAGTGAGTGAATGATCATCCAATTATAAGCCCTGTTGCAAGAAAGAGATGTTCCTTCATAACCAAAAACAAAGGTCATTAAATGTACTAAAACTTGTTAAGCTTACGTAAGCACAATCACGTTGATAGATGTGTAAAATTACTGCACCTAACCCATTATCTATCGATAATTGAACTAAGTGAGTATAGTGATACATAACGCTATCTCCATTGTATTTCAAAGAAAAGATAAGCATAATGCAGAAAATATATTGAAAGTAAAGTAATACTTACAGGATTGCCGATAGCAAACACTTTCTGACCAACAAGCAAGTCTGCAGATTGACCAATTGGTATAGGCCTTAGTTTCTCTTTGGGCGCATCAACATGTAGAACAGCAACATCCTTGTCTTGGTCAAATCCAACAACCTTGGCATTAAAAGTTGACTGATCACCAAGCGTGACCCTGTAAATAAGTAGCAGTTTTTTAGAATGCAAACCATGAGGAAAAGTACCATTAGCTGAATTTGCAACCAAAAGTTGTCCAATGCACGACTGGAGAAAAGCAAGTATACTGAAGACCGGCCCTTAAAAAGAGTGAAATGATCGCTATATGGAAAAGCAAATCAATTAATCAGACATACAGTGGACAAGATTCCATTGATGGCAAAAGTAGTTTCAACATAAATATGAAGGATTCAGAACGCAATGAACTAAAAGGGTCTCAAAAGTTCAAATGCAATCCATTACATCTTTCTAATCCCGGACTCTCCAAACCCCGTAATCTGGTAACATGATGCTTATGTTATGGGCTATCAAAGATACAACCCATAACGGGAACTAAGCTGCAAACTTCAGCAAAATTACAACGAGCTTATCAAAGCTGAAGTAGGTCCAACAAGCTTATCAAACTTCGGTTAGCAATACATTTGATGCTTAGGCAAAGCAGAACCACATTAAAGCATCACATTGTTCTGATAATACAACCAAAGTAACAATTCCGAACCAAAACTTGATGCCACAAAGCAGCAAATGCATTTCAACAAAGAAAGAATCAGAAACCAACTGACCTGAGATCAGAAGCGCCGCGAATCACGTGGTAATTGGTGACAACGTTGCCGTTTTTATCCCACACGAAGCCTGACCCAGACCCCTGCGGCACCTCAAACACGTCCAAAGTAAACGCATCCTGCCTAAAACCCACAAACACCAATCACTCCAAAAATCCCAAAAATCACAAATTAAGCCGAAATAAAAAATGCAGACATGGCGGCTAGAGCTATGTGCTCTCTATGCACCCGAGTGCGAATCCCGCTCTCGCAGTATAGATTTATTTAAAGTAGGATATAGGTTGTATACAAAAACTAATAGAACTTGAAATTTTCCAAAAGTGGTCCAATTTTCAGCAAAATCCAAAAGGTTCAAACTTCAACAGTACCTGGCTGCAAGATTGGTGATGTAAACAACAGAGGGAGTGTTCTCCTGAAAGAGCTGAACCGTGGCGAGCTCATCGGACTGCAGCTTCCTCGGCGGAGTGACGACGAAAGCGGAGGCGGGATCCACATCGGCGATGAACAGGGAAAGCGACAGAGCCGCCGAAGCGCAAAGAATGAGCAGAGATTCGAGACCCGAGAAGAAGGGGTTCTTGGTGGCGAGCAGAAGCTTGTGGAGGCACGGGGGACAGTAGGACTTGTACGGCGGGATCAGAGACCGCTTCTCGGATTTGCGGTGGAGGGAGAGGATGGGGGAGGTTGAGGATGCGGGTTTGTGGAGGGAAAAGGATTTGGAGAGAGGGAAAGGAAGGAACTTTCTGTTTGGGGAGCGAGAAAGTGGTGAGAAAGTTGGGGAGCAAGAGTGGAAGTGTGTGGAAATCAGCGAAGAAGCAGCCATCTGGTTATTTTCTCTTGGACAGCTGCTCCGGGAGGAGTGTCCAGTTCGCGTCCTATTGTTATTTATATCCAAGCAAATTGTATAACGAACATTATGGATTGTCTTGTGGTGAGAGTTAGTTGGGACTCAATGGAAGACTGATTGTTCGTGTGAGAAGAATGACTTACGTGAAACGAGTTATCACCATCGTAATGTTTAGATTCAATAATAAAATACTGAAAAGTTACTCAGTACTACTGTTTGGTAGTAGTTCTTTTCACTTTGAAGTGAGAAGTTTTAAGTTCGAATCTCGCAAATGACGAATTCGATACTAAATTAGACTGCTCATTGTGTAATTTTGTCGAACTTCTCCTTTTCTTAGTATAAAAATATTAATGTGCTAAAAATATATATATACACTGAAAAATATTCAAGTATTTTCACATAATGTTACATTATTGAACTAAAATGTCTTGTAATCCTAAACCTATTTCATGCAGGTTAGTCTCCTGTTTACAAATGCTTCTAGACCAGCTAATAACGGTTTCTTACAATAAAAAATACTTGATCATATTTTGCAAAAATAAAATAAAATGTTTACAGACCTTAGTGCTTATGTAGAAGCAGTTGCCAGAAAAGCATTTGAACTTTTGATAAAAAAAATATTTATAATAAAAACGCTTGTAACAAAAGTGTGTAAGACTATCTCCAATAGTTGGGCTAAAAGCTAAATTTTTTAACCCGGAAAATTTATCTTTTAGCCCAGAAACAGTTTTTCTGCTCCAACTGTTTTAACCTAAAATTTTAGCCTGGAATTATTAAAAAATGAACTTAGGCTATTTTTTTTGTTAAATTAAATTTGTTTTAAAAAATAAATATGTAGACTATCGTAAATTAATTTTATGAACATTTTAATCTAAAAAATTTAAAATTTGATAAATATTGAATGGAGTCCACTTCGATTTTTGGGCTAAATTTTGAGGGGATTTGGCATTGGTTTAGCATTTAACATTTAGCCCAAAATTTCCCTTTGGGTTGGAGTAGGTTTGAGAGGAAATTTTGGAGGGTAATTTGGCTTTTAGCCCACCATTGGAGTTGATCTAAGAGTATAAGTGTTTTTTACGTAAACAATCTCGAATGACTGCGGACACAATTGTAAACACCTTGTTTATGTACAACAATATTAGAAATTTAGTTATCTGCTGCATCTATTTTAACAAACTTTCACACCATTTTCTTAACAAACAACTAGGACGTTTAAAATCCAATTCAATCCCAATCAATCAATCTAATTACAGCGAATTTCTATGACTTCAACGGATTAGATTGAATCTCGAATTCAAAATCCAACATGATAACATATGATTAGTGTAAACCCCTGAATTATGAACGCAATTACGGAACTAAAAACAATTGATTAGATTAGTCTCCTAGGGCTAGGAGTACGCATATTCACAAGACGCATGAATCCGACCTCCTACTTTATTTTCTTATAAACCCCCAAAGACAACGAAAATTAAAGCCGCCTCTTCTACGAAAAATGCAGACGAGCTTCGACTCGAAGATTTTGAATGCTCGTATAAGCATTGATCAGTTCTTGAAAGGGAAAAAGGTCAGAGAGAGGATGCGTTACAAGATCTTCCCCAGGGGTCTTAGTTCCTTTGGAATGCCGTCAAAATTTCCGGCATTTATATCTGACTGCAGCATCGGTCTTTTCCCTGCTTTCCAAACAATGCCTTCTGCCAGGTGCTCCTTGTTCGGTGTCAACATGACGAAATTTGGATCAGCTCTTTGATAACTGCAAAATGGTTAAAACGATGCATTCTGCGTGAGACGAGTTCATACATCTTCAGGATGAAATGACCATTGACCATGTATACATGATTTAGAATATGAGAGCTCATCTAACTACGGAAAATAAAAAGTAAAGGCTGAAACAAATGAATGAACCTGGCTTGTCTAAGATTCTCCACGCGAAGGCCAAAACCATAACCTGTCTCCCCAACAATGTGATTTCTCGTAGCTGCAAAACACAAACGTATCAGTTTGTTGTACTCCATCCAATATTTCGACACACTCGCACTCAAATGCAAAGCAAGATTTAACAAAATCAAAGCAATGCTACTGTCATTCAGGCCGAAATCCAAGACGACAGATAGAAATACAGGTTTAATGATCCTTCATATTGCAGAAGGGATCTAGTTACACATGTAGCATATGTTTTAATGAGCCATTTGTTGAAAGTTCAAATAAAAACTTGATGTCACTGTTTATGTGCTGCTAGATGTCAATGTTTCTGTACTGGCCAAAAGCAGAGTGTGACAGCCTTCTGTAATGGCCGAAAGCAGTGCGTGTGTGCAAAAGTCTAAAGGTGTGTGTGAAAGTCTAAAGGTGTGTGTTAAAGTCTAAAGATGTGTGTGAAAATCTAAAGGTGTGTGCGTAAAGACTTTTGAACACTTATGTTTTACGTTGTCTTGTAAAATCTCTATAATAGAGATAGGTGCATGTCCATTCAATTCCATTCCCAATTTCGGCAATAGAGTTGAAACTTTTTTATATATCAAGTGCATGTTTTGTCAAGAAACTTGCTGCTTCCTTCTTTTCTTTTGTCTAACTTCGTAAAGAGAGTGAAAGTGAGAGGTGTGATAAAGTTAGAAAACTTATCACCCACATATTTTGGTATTGAGTTGGTAAACTTTGAATACCAACACCATTCAGTTAAGTTTATAATTAGGTCAGAACAGTTAGTCTGATGCAGACTCATGAAAATCTACCAATTAGAGATACCTGAAACGCTGAATGTGAAAGAAGGTTTCCACCAGGATTTAAATGCCAATGCTATCGATGAGCTGAGAGGGCCCACCTTTCCCTGCATGGATAAAGAATAAGTGTTCCATGAACATGATATGATCCGATATTGCAAGTACAAGATTGCATCAAATGCGCTACCTTGAGCATGAAGTTCTTATTGGCTTGCCAGGATGCAGCTACTTGAAAGGTGGAATCTTGGACATTAGGTCCATTGCTCGATTTAGGTACATCGCTTGATTCTGGAACATCGTTTGATTCTGGTACATCGCTTGATGATTTGATATCACCAACCCTAAAATAGCATCACAGTATAATCAGTTATCACCAAACTTGTTGCATATTACATAAGTTTAATTATTTACCTTGTCTGCAATTCAAAGCCAAAATCTATATAATTCGTAATTCCAACTACTTCATTTTCTTCGAGGGGGTTTTTCACCTGTTCAGTTGAAGCAGTTCAATGCTTATTAGTAAGGAAAACTAATTCAAAAATAAAAAATAATTTAAAAGAAATTTTCTGTATCATATAACAAACTGGGGATAGACAATACCCGTCTTTGGACCACCACGTGTTGATAGAATGAGGCAATGAACTGCAGTACAAAAGTTCATGTTTGAGATCCACAACAAGTTGTATAACATTCTATCAAGTATCCAGCACTGGGAGACAACCATGCATAGATAAACTAATTTACTTCAACAATTATAGGTAATCGAAAAACTATTGAATGTCAGATAAAACACTCGAGACTTGGAATCAATTAAACTTCACAAATTTTACCAAAACTAAACGAAACAAACCTGAGAACTTCTTGATAACTCCAGACCAAAATTGAATGATGGACTCAAAGGGCTGCTCGATCCCACTCCATAACCAATTGCAGCACTCCAATTCTTTAAATTTTTGTAGTTTTGAGTATCTTTACTCCCATCTAAAAACAATTAAAACAAGATAATAATTTGAAATAAAATTGTACCAAGATCCTAATCTGAATTTATAGAGAACAGCTCATACCAATGTAAACAAGAACTACAAACTAGAAAGTAACAAGGGAAATTGGTTCTTTAAGTATCTTGCACTATAGATGATGACATTCTTGAGTGAAATTTTTCTACTCCGTGGAAAAAAAAACATCTCTCAGTCTGAAGAACCACATTCAGTCCAGTAATGTTAAGGCATCTGAGTGACTTACATTCAGGCTCATACTGCACCCCAGCTGTTAGTCTTCCCATCTTGCTCACCAACCATGCCCTTCTTGGACAATCATCTTTCACTGCACAAACAGATAATTACATTAAATGCGCCTTGTAAGTTCAGGTAGAAAGATGACCCCAAAGTTATTTTCCCTTCCAATATTCAAATCATTCAAAAGGGCAATCTTAAGTTACAGATCAGCCAAACATGAGTTTATCCGGCAACATTTCAAAAAAAAAAAAAAAAAAAAAAATCCCAGTTTATATTGGGGGCGTTGATAACTTACGAGATAAGTTCACTAGCTGTGGCATGATATAGATATAAATAAACTGAATGTTCAGGTCCACAACATAGGTATCAGTTATGTATGACTCATATAGCAAGAATACTGAAGGAACTGAAATCGAGGTTACATACAGGAGAAGGGCATGACAGTGGCTCCAATTGACAAGTTTGACGAGCCATATCTCAATCCCATAACACCAAAGTCTTCAGAAGTTATTCTGCAAGAGTAACGAGCTCTGTCAACATTTTACATTTCATGTGTACACGCACCAACTATTTCTACGGAGGTTTTGGTTTTCCATACGACACACCTTTTTTTCAGCAACATTGGGAAAATTCCAAACGCTCCCAGTCCATATCTAGGGTAGTAAGCACAGGCCCTCATCTGCAAAACCCTGAAGTGAGAGAAAATATGTGAATAGGCTTACAAATATAGTCATGTTTCTGAACACAAAAACATGACAAAACTAAGAGAAAAAGACAACAAACTCTTTTGATTCAGAGAGATGTCCTTACGGATCAGTGTTCGATACAAAGAGGTCCATGAATGTGTGAGGATCATCAACATCACTGCTCAATCAAACAAAAACAAAGAAATTGTCATCGTTACCACATTTACGTCCAAGATATCGCGCATAAAACACAATTCATGTACAAGTACAATGGGAATCTGAATCTACTTCAACGTACCTTTGCCAGCGAAAAAATGCATTTCCAACTATATTCTCCTCGGGTTTGTGATCGAGCGGTCCTGAAACCTAAACATATTAAGGAAACAAAAAAGCGAAGATATTTCCCCGCGCCATCAAATCATCAACTTTCTAAAAATCAAGATGATGAAGGATACGGTTGCAACCAAATCGACGTGAGGATCGTCGATGGGCTTCAGCATGATCATTGTGCTGAAATGACAAGCTTGTTCAAAGTAATCGTCAAACAGACATTTCAGAGCAAGTTTCCCAAACAACAAGTCATACGACGACTCCAACATCCTGCATCAAAATTATTCACAAAAATTCCAAACAAAAAGAAAAATAATCAATAAAATAATCAAATACAAGCATTCAACGACGATTTGATTGCTGCAGATAATCAAACGCTGGCCAATTTTAACAAGGAGTGGCAGCACGATCACAGTAAGCAGTGACGACCTCAAACGTTACAGCATTCAGAGAAATAGAGTAAAAAATTGAGCGAACAATAATGCGATGGGGAGAGGACCGTAGGGAGGCGGGAGTTAAGGCAAACCTGGTGCGGGCGGCGAGCGGGGGGTAGTCGAAAAGCGGCGGGACGAGCACCATGGGCGGCGGTGGTTCCTTGTCCAGCAAGTTCCCCATCTCTGCGTCCTCCGGCAGCTGCCGATGTTAAAAATAAAAAGAAATAAAAATAAAAATAAGAAACCGCGCCCGCGTAAATCTGCACTCCAGACTGCAGAGGCCTAGGCCCAAATGTCGATGACCGGTTCAACGCTACTGATTGCGTGGCAGGTCCAGGTGGCACGCTCAACTCTCAAGTGGGCCAATCACTTGAAAGCCCAATGCTCACTTTTCCATTTGTTTGGGCTCTAATGAAAGCCCAGACTCTAAAACTAAATATAAAAAAAAAAGAGAAATTAGAGTAATGACCTTGAATTATTACTGAACTGTAACTTTGGTTTCTGAATTAAATATTCATTGGATTTGGTTCTCGAATTTTCCATGAAATTTTTGTTAACATGCTTACATGTCAAACACATGGAACACGCAATTGTATCATTGACTTCCGCATGGCTTAAAAACCCAAAAAATAAAAAATCAAACATAAAAGAGTACAAAGGAAAAATACTTTAAAAAATGAAGAGAAACTCGAACTTAAATGCATAAAAACGACACAATGCTCTCACAAACTAATTTAAACTTACGTACACATGTCAACATAAATGAGAAGACCCCACCCACCCAATTGGGTATTTTGCACTTTTTTCAAGATTATGCTCTAGTAAGAGAAACTCGAACTTAAATGCATTAAAACGATACAGTGCTCTCACAAACCGACTTAACTCACATACATATGTCAACATAAATGAGAAGACCCCACCCACCCAATTGGGTATTTTGCACTTTTTTCAAGATTATGCTCTAGTAAGAGAAACTTGAACTTAAATGTATAAAAAATGATACAATAATCTCACAAACTGACTTAACTCACATACACATGTCAACGTAAACGAGAAGACCTCACCCACCCAATTGGGTATTTTGCACTTTTTTCAAGAATATGCTCTAGCGACTCAAAATTCTCATGAATTTACCAAGAACCTCTCTTCTTTCCTAAATGCCCTTTTGACTAAACCTTAGGCCTCAAGTTGACCAACTGGCTCCTCAGTTTTTTTAGTGAAAAATAATTTCCGTACACTCAAAATTTGTTTACTTAACTACAACGAGAGAACGGAAATTCATATAACTTAAAAATAAAAGTAAAAAAAACGTAAGCAAAACAATTGAACATTCGTAAAATCACTTAGAACTACGGTTTAATATTATCTTCTTTACTTGTAATTGAGATGTCATAGGTCTGAATATGGTACATGGCATATGAACTTATGAAGTGATATTTGAACTCAAGTACAAAGAGGCGAACACATTTCATAACAATCCGGCCTAGCCTATAATTACAATTTTGGTCGAAACTTATAATAAAATTAAGATAAAATTATACACATAACTTCACGAATGAAGTAATTATTCTTAACCACTTAACCTACAACGCTTTATGATTAATTGTGTATGCTAGGAATCACCTAACTCTAACAGTTAATAAGAGGACAAAAAACAATTAACAGTCGAGGACAAAAAAACAAAAAAATAGTAGAAAAAAGGAGAGGCGTAAGGAAAGTATGGCGCGAAGTTCCACGATGCTTCTCTAGCTGCAAAAAAATAAATAAAGCTTCAACCTTTGGGCACGGCGGTCGTCTACCGAATGTCGGGATTCTTTCCACTTTCTTTCTTCCAAATTTCCGTTCGCCAAAATCTCATATATGTTTGCTTTACACACACACACACACACACACACACACACACACACATATATATTTCTCTCCTCTCCTCATTGGGTTTATAGGTTCATCCATTGAAAACCAGCAACGCCCAGAATCAGAAACGAGTGGCTGAAATACTTGGTCAGAACAATCTCTGTAAGTATGCAGCTCAACTGTTTGATTCAATGCCTTCAATGGGTTCTTCAATTTTCGGTGGATTTATTTTTTTATGAAATTTTAAACTTTTTGGTGGGTTTTTGAATTTGGGTTTTGTTATGTTTTCAGTTACTTGTGCATAATCCATATGTTTTGTTTCTTTTCTTTTATTGCACTTCGTTTTTCTACTTGTTTTTGGATAGATACCAAATGGGATGTAAAAAGTTTCAACCTTGGTGATGTTCTGTTATTCTCTTTTAAATCTTTTCTGATGAATCTGTAGATTTTCGTGTGTTGAAAAGTTAAAAAACATCGCAAGGGCTTATAAGGAGTTGGGTCATTCTCCCAATGGCGAATTGGTTTTGAGATTGGAATCTCATTTTCGTAACTTCGGGCATCTATGATAATCAGAACGTGTCATTGTGTTGTGTGTGATTTTTCTTGTATTCATTAATTCAACAGCATGCAGATTCCTAGTTAAGATTGCTAATATGGTTTTCGTCCCTTAATCTAGTAAACCCACAGGAGGATTGCAATGGCAACTTGTATACCCGCCGGAAGTGGCAGACTTCACTGTAGAGCGAGAGACATCAAGGGACAAGGTTGTAGAAGGACTTCTTGGATTGCCAGTGTTGCATTTAGTGGATGCAAACATAAAGACTTTTCATGGTAATTTGGTTACTGCCTTGATCCTCTTTATAATCTATATATAAGTCTTTTGCTTCACTTTGAAGTTGTTGGAACTGCTCTTCCGCCATCTAGATTTTGGTTGTCTAATGCCATGCTTACACTTTTGTACACATTTTTCCAGGTCACACGGGGTGTCAAAGTTCTTGCAGATCCAAAGATGTAACTTTTCCCCATCTCCAAGTAACGAGAACTCAAAGACCTTAAGAACGGTCACTTCATCGAGCTTGAGAGATGACTCCACCAAGTTTTTTGATTTTGCTGTCATTGGTAGTGGAGTTGCTGGGCTCCGCTATGCCCTTGAAGTGGCAAAACATGGATCTGTAGCCGTGATTACCAAGGCTGAACCTCATGAGAGCAACACAAACTACGCTCAAGGTGGTGTTAGTGCTGTTCTTTCCCTATTAGATTCTGTGGAGAGTCATGTCCAGGACACCATTATAGCAGGGGCTTATCTCTGTGACGAGGAGACTGTCAGAGTATGTTATAGAACTAATAAGTTTTAGATAATAATTGATTGTTGTCAATAGGTGTGTGTATGTACTTGTTCGTGCTTTTTTCTTAGGTTTGATATTTTGTCCAGGTTGTGTGTACAGAAGGACCTGAAAGAATTAGAGAATTAATTGCAATGGGGGCATCCTTTGATCACGGGGAGGATGGAAACTTGCACCTAGCAAGAGAGGGAGGTCACTCTCATCACAGGATTGTTCATGCTGCTGATACGACTGGAAGGGAGATTGAAAGGGCACTGTTGGAGGCCGTTCTTAAGGATCCTAAGATCTTCATGTTTGAACACCATCTTGCGATAGATTTGCTAACTTTTCAGGTTTACTTTTTTCTAATGTTTTGTTTGTATGAAAGTCTGATTGGATATTGGTTAACTAATTGATGGAATTCTGTGAATGCTTCTCCCTTTTTGCTAACAGAAAGATGATTTCTGGCAATGCAGGAGGGTTCTGATACAGTTTGTCTTGGCGTTGACACTTTAAATTCAGAAACACTAGAGGTGATTATAATTCACCACATACTAGTTTTAGAGGGCAATCGTTTGCTAAAAGATATCTATGCAATCATCATCATCTCATCTTCCTTGCCTTTTTCGCTAATGGAAACATATTTCCTTATTTAAGTTCTAACTTGCCTTATTTTGTACCTTCAGGTGATACGGTTTATCTCAAAGGTGACTTTACTTGCGTCAGGTGGGGCTGGACAAATCTATCCGACAACTACAAATCCTCCGGTACGGCTGTACCTCATGTTTTGAAGTGCCCCTGTAATTGTTGTTTCCTTATATCGTACAATAAGATGCAATTGCTTATCTAAGTATTAAGAGATGGAAAATTATGGTCAGAGAGTTATGACCTCTTTTAACATAAGTATAATGGTCGGTCTGATTGTTCTTGATTATATCTTGTAGGTAGCCACAGGGGATGGAATTGCTATGGCCCATCGAGCTCAAGCTGTGATTTCCAACATGGAGTAAGTAAACATCTATCACTTCTTTGAAATATTTTTGGGAGAAAATACTGTATTGCTTCAAATTTTGAGTAATCAATGAGTAGTACTAATATGGGTATAATGATCATGTGAGACAATCGAAAGGTCATTCCGAAGATTTGAATAAGACCTTTACGCCTTGATTTCACAACATTTCACCTGACAAGGTTTTCTTCCACAATTGACTAAACATAACGCTGTGCCGTCGCCCAGATTGGAAATTAGTTTTCGAATGGTCTTCCACTGGCGAAAGCAATGTTTAAGCTACATGGTTGTTAAGTGTTAAGTTATAGACTTTTGAGATTATTAGCTAACACCCGTTTTATGGTTTTATGGTTCTGGTTTTCTCTACAGATTTGTTCAGTTCCATCCAACGGCCTTAGCTGACGAGGGCCTTCCCGTCCAACCTACCAAGGCTCGAGAAAATGCATTTCTCATTACTGAAGCTGTCAGGGGTGATGGAGGCATACTGTACAATTTAGACATGGAAAGGTTCATGCCACTCTATGATGAACGAGCAGAACTTGCTCCGAGGGATGTGGTGGCAAGGTGCATAGATGACCAGCTTAAAAAGCGAAATGAGAAGTACGTGCTACTTGACATAAGTCACAAGCCCAGAGAAAAAATTCTCTCACACTTCCCCAACATAGCAGCCGAGTGCCTTAAGTATGGCTTGGACATAACTCGCCAGCCAATTCCCGTTGTTCCTGCTGCTCACTATATGTGTGGGGGAGTCCGTGCTGGACTCCAGGGAGAGACAAATGTGCAGGGCCTGTACGTGGCAGGCGAAGTTGCTTGCACAGGATTGCATGGAGCCAACCGTCTTGCTAGTAACTCATTGCTTGAAGCACTAGTTTTCGCACGAAGAGCAGTCCAACCCTCAATTGAACACATGAGGTGCTCTAGCCCCGACTTCAGCACTTCAAATTGGTGGGCCAGACCAATCGTGCCTGTCTCACTCGAGAGCAATGCCATCGAAAAAATTTTGGCAATGACAAGGGAAGTAAGAAAAGAAGTGCAATCGATCATGTGGAAGTATGTTGGAATTGTACGTTCTACAAGGAGGCTTGAAACAGCAAAGCAAAAGATTTGTGTTCTGGAGGATAAATGGGAGGACTACTTATTTCAGATGGGATGGGAACCCACAATGGTGGGGCTCGAGGCTTGCGAAATGAGAAACTTCTTCTGTTGTGCAAAACTGGTGGTGAGCAGCGCCCTTGATAGGCATGAGAGCCGCGGACTTCACTATACCATCGATTTTCCTGATCTTGAGGAGAGCAAGAGGCTTCCAACAGTTATACTCCCTTCATCCGTGCGAAGTTCATGGAGTTCGCGTCAACTACACAAGCTGCCATTGTGTTAGGAAGTGCAACTTTTTTGGCATCTGTTGAAATCATAGGGTTCTCAAGTTTTAGCTTCCCTTCCAGAACCGTTTTGGCTAGGATTGAAGCATCCGAAATTCGAGCAGCATCTGTGAAAGCCGCACCAGGTTGCACCATTTTAGCTTTTGGTTTCTGATTCCTTTTTACCTTCTATACTAAGATTCTTTGTTTCAAATAAAAGAAAGAAAACTTCATCAAAATATTAATGAAATAGTTTACAATTCAATTTGAATGTATATTTGCTGATCGATGAACAGTAAAAATGTAAATTTATCAACTGCAATCAGCATTCAGCTGAGAAAGTCAACTTTTTGTTTCAAATTTTTTCCGAAGTTTCCATTTTTTTCCCTCTGAACTTCTTCCCTCCAAATCCTTCAGAGAGAGAGAGAGGGCCAAAAACAAAAAGGAAATGTTTAGAGAAATGTTATTTAGCACTCAAAAATTAGCATTTTGCAACTCGACTCATTCGAGTGAAATATAGAGTGAAACGAGTGTGTACCACATGATGAACATATGAACTTGAATGGTTATGAATAAATATTCTTATTCACTTACATTCAAAATTGATTTTTTTAGCAAAAATGGTTCATAATATTGACATAACTCATTTATTTGGTATTTGAAAAAGAAAATCGATCGAAGTGATCTTTGGGTAGGGACGGCCCAGGTCTAGTGCGGGTAGGGCGACCGTCCAGAGCTCAAAAAAATTAAAGGCACCAAAATTATTAGGATGATATATTTACTTATGTTTTTATAAGAGTATAAATTTATAAAATTTGGTTTAGTGACAAAAAAATTTCAATTTTCGAAAAAAGCGTCTAGTCGGCCGCCTGGGCGCTAGGGCTGCCGCCGCGATTTTACCATAAACGTTCACTAAATTGGCAAGGGAATTAGGCAGTGTCTAGGCGCCCGACTCGGCGGGCTAGGCGGCCTTGACGGCAAGCTTGGCAGGTCTGTGAAAAAAACTATATACATCTCGCAGCTTCACTCATTGCGTAAAAGAGAACGCGACGACAAAAAATTTGGAGAAAGATAGAGCGATGGAGCGAGAGAGCGAGAGAGACGTTTAGAAGCAATTAGAAAAACAGATCTGCAATTGCAGGAAAAGAATGAGAAATTGACATGGACAGGACACTTGGGAAGTTGGGATTTCTTCTATGCGCCCGAGGAATTCGACCTGCCACAACCAGGTTTTGAGAAATTATACAGAGGAAGAAGAAGATAAGGAACTAGGCGGAGCAATCGAAGAAGGGGAGGAAAAGAAACAGAGAGAATCCAGAATAAAGGTCTTCATGGTTTCCAAGGCGTCAATGACCATCCCCTCTATTTGACCAGTTTCCACCACTTTCCCCTATTAATTATCCACTCCCCACTGTTATAAATTATAATCACCCACTACTCACTTATAATTTATAATAAAAGAAAATAAAAAATAATTACTCACTCTTCACTATTAAATAAATATGTTATATAATATATTAGGAATAGTATTTTATTATATTTGGTATTTCTAAGACCATCATATTATTATACTTAAAACTCCTACATTACATATATATACTTTTAAAAATAATGTATTATTTAATGTTTATGTATATATTACATAGAAAATTTATATGAAATGTTTATGTATTATTATATTTGGACTTAGATACTCTTTTTACATTTTATCATTCTTTTATTATTTTATCTATGAATTTCATACAAGTATAATTTTTTTGTAAGTGTCAATATGCACTTATTTACAAAATATACAAGAAATTTACCTAAATTCGCCTAGCCTGCCTGGACCCCTAGGCGGCTAGGCGCTAGCCCGCCACCCAACTAGCGCTTAGCTTTTTTTAGAACCTTGAGAAATTTAACTAGAACGGGTTGTTTTGTTGTTTAAAATCAATGAAGAGGTCTTATGTTCAAAACACCATGTGTGCTTATTTACATTCCAATTTTAACAAATTTCTTTTTCATAACAGCATAAATTTATAAAAATTGGCTAAATGTTCAAGAAGTTTAATTAGAAGCCATGGTTTTTGTTGTTTAAAATTAACAAGAGATCCAAAGTTCGAAATGCTATGTGCATGTTTATTGTTTTCAATTTTTACAAATTTTTGTTTGGTTGTTAATTTATTTACTAGCTAGTAACTATGTGGGTTGCTATTTTTAAATATCTGTTCCAATTTAAGTCTAATTTTCAACAAAGAGTAACATGTAGACTAAATTTTTAGACCAAATTTGCAAATAATATTACGTGTCATCAAAATGTTTAATTTAGTGTTCATTCATCACTTATACATATCCTTAAAGACTCGAAAAACATTATTATTTTTTTAGTCTTATATTGACGAGGTTAGTAAATAAGAAAAAATAGATCACGATTTATACAAAAACACTTTAAAAGTTCAGATGGAAAACAAAACTCATAATCTATCTACTTGTAAGCCCGAAGTTTTTTGGTTTCCTTCTCTCGATACAAAATAAATTAGTTATTCCGTGTTTCTAAATTATTGAGTTTGAATTGTTTTTCTAAATATAATTTTATCGATGTTTTACTTGTGAAAACAAATAATTTTTTTATATGAAGTGAGTGCACATTTTTTTACGTTGACCGGGCCTCAAAAATCTTTGGACCAGCCATGTCTCTAAGTTTGTCTATCATAAATCATTTTGGTCATTTCATGGAAAATTTGTCAATATCCTCATTAAGTGAAGGAATTGGTTTGACAAAAATACTCTTATGGTCGTTCACGTAATAGTTTAACGAGGATATTGGTAAATTTCACATGAATTGACCAAAATGATTTTACGGTAGACAAATTTAGAACCACTTATATTGATTTTCATTGTCAAAATTCAAAATTAAAAGTTATGTCAATCTCGATAACCATTTTGGCTTGAAAAATCCTAAACATCCTTGCTAGAAAGAAAAATTACATTACCCATCCACATGTGGACAAATTCAATCTAAATAGTGATAAATATGGTGCACCATGACGTCACTCTTATCTTCCTTTCGTAGAAAACCAACTTTATGGCAAGAGGTTCCAACTTGCTACAAACAAACATGTTTTGGTCCGTCCATGAAGAATATCTTCCATGCAATCCAATCCGATGACATAATTTCACGCGTAAAAGCTAAAAATTATGTCAAATGATTAATTGGGATATCGTTATAATGATATTTAAATAATTAAAAGCTAAAAACTATAACGGAGGATGATAAATTTTTTCTTTTGATACAACGAGATATTTACACTAAAGGATGAGATATTTGGATTAAGTCACACAACCAATCAACTATAAAAAAATTGGTATCGAACTCGCAAATTCAAACCTAAGACATTTTCACTCATAAGTGGATAGGTCTAGCACTAGATCATATTACTATATGAATATGGTTATCATACATTCAAAAGATAATGATATTTACGAGTAGTACTAAAGGCTCCAAGCCTCCAAACTATTGTCAAAACAATAATGCTATTTTGACGTTCAAAACTAACATACTTGCTGACTTTCTATAATGGAGGTGGGCCCTACCAGTATAGGTGGGATCTACTTGACTTAAAAAGTATCAGTGTCAGTTTTGGTATATATAAATCACATTACTCGATACTAACTAATATACTAACTAATATTATAGTATATCGTTAATTCTCTTGTGCGTCTTTCTATAGCTCATGTATTTGTTTTTGACTTCAATAGTTAAGCTTATCAAATAATTCGATTTTTAAAATAATCTTCACCGTTTGAAGTTTAAAGTCAATTTTCTTCATTCCTTTGCTAAACTACTTAGGACTCCAAGACTATTGAAAAAAATAAAATACATTTATTTTATCATATCATGTGTCACATCAGTTAGAATAAGTGTGGTTTACACTCTCCGGCATTTGAGATCAGACTTGGGTGGCACGTCGAAATTACTTTTGGTTTTTTGCTTACATTTACTAGTTGCACGAATGTAAATAGTACGAGTATCGTTAGCCGCCGCTGCATACATTTCGCTGAAATCTTGTATCTTGACATCTTGACAGACAAGTTTCGAGTTTCCTTTTGGTAATCGATATACGTATGCTCTTACGCCATCAATGGACTACCAAGCCGTATGCTCTTACGCGATCACTTCACCACCGCGCCAACTCTGTTGTTTATATATATATGATATAAGCTTAGCTTACTTATCAGTTCAGTTAATCTGCTTACACAAATGGCAGGAGGAGCAGGAATAGTGAAGAGGATGAAGTTGGGTTCACAAGGCCTCGAGGTGTCGGCTCAAGGCCTTGGCTGCATGGGCATGTCCGCCTTCTACGGCGCTCCAAAGCCCGACCATGACATGATCAGTCTCATCCACCATGCCATCAACAGCGGCGTCACCTTCCTTGATACCTCTGACATCTACGGTCCCTTCACCAACGAAATCCTTCTTGGCAAGGTAGGTAGCCCATATTGTTGGTTATGATTTGCGTTTACTTTAAATTGTAATCCATCTTAACTCGTATTGTATTAATAGATTTTCCGGTTTGTTTGGATTAAATGTTGAATTGGTGATGAACTCAAGTAGGTTTGATTGGTCTACATCCTGTTTTGATGTTACCAAATCAAGCACTAGCACTGAGAGAGGCAATACTCTATATAACTGCCTTCTGGGTTTTGTTTTGATTAATGTTGAATGGAATGAACTGATGACGAAGTGAATTTGGGATCTTCACTTCTGTAGTCTTGTTCCTGTATTTAATTGAATTAACTGAATGGAACACAGGCACTGAGTGAATTTGGTTAATTGGTTTGCTTGGGAGGGCTAAACGTGCTTTCTGGTAGCCAAAATAATTTATGAATGCGTAGCCAAAAGATTATGTGACTGCGTTTTGGCGAAACAATTTAAAAAGTGCTTATGGCTCATTTAAGTGTTTTCAGGAGAAGCGCATGTCAGATGCTTCTTTAGGAAGCAATTCCAAGTGCTTTTCTAGGAGACACTTGAATTTTTTAATAAGAATTTTGACTTCTTTATAGTAAAAGACATTACGGAAAAAGAAAAAAAAAATGCTTGTGAGCAGAAGTGCTTCTTATAGAAGCAACCCCAAATGAGATTGTTGCTTTGTTGTATTGAGTTCGCTGATGATAACATGAATTGGGTTTATGTTCACTGTATTGTTGCATTAATTTAACTGAATTTACTGAACCATGAACATGGTATTTGGGTTTTGTTTTGGATTAATGTCGAATTAAGTAAACTGGTTATGAAATGAACTGGCTTTTGTGGGATTGATGAGGAGCAGGCTCTCAAGGGAGGGGTACGAGACAAGGTTGAATTGGCCACCAAGTTTGGTCTCAGATTTGTGGAGAACAAGATGGAGGTGCACGGTGACCCTGCTTCTGCGAAAGCTACGATGAAGGTGCAAGGTGACCCAGCTTATGTGAGAGCTGCTCTCGAGAGTAGCTTGAAGCGCCTTGGTGTTGATTCTATTGATCTCTATTATCAGCATCGCATTGACAACTCCGTCCCCATTGAAGTCACGGTTTGTCTTCTTCCCTCTTGAATTTTGATCTCCTTTTAATTACAAACATAGAACAATATGCATCTGCGTCTGCGATTCTACGGGCCTGGTAAAGTTATGGTTATTTCACTGACTCACAGCATCCGGTATCCCTTTGTTAAGTCTCATATTTTATCCTCAATTTCGTTTCATTTCTTAGTGTCCATATGTATTTTTCTCGTTTGTAATGGCATGCATCATGGTTCACTTATTTTGCTGAATGCTTGCCGTCCCTTAAATTCCTTTATTATGTCTTATACAAGGTTGGGGAACTGAAGAAATTAGTTGAAGAGGGTAAGGTAAAGTACATCGGTCTATCCGAGGCCTCAGCTTCAACGATAAGAAGAGCCCATGCTGTTCATCCTATAACAGCTGTGCAGTTGGAGTGGTCCTTGTGGTCAAGAGATGTCGAGCAAGAAATAATTCCTACTTGTCGGTGAGGTTCACTGAAACAACGTAACTTGTTTACCAAAGTCCGAAGTAATTGTTAATTCTGATCTTAGTTTCCTAAACTTGCCAGGGAGCTTGGCATTGGTATTGTTGCGTATAGTCCTTTAGGAAGAGGATTCTTCGCATCAGGTGCTAAGTTTGTTGAAAACCTTGCCCACGATGATTCCCGAAAGGTTTGTCAATGTCACAAAAATTTTCATTCTAAAGTTAAAAGTGCTTCTCGGTCATAGAAGCATTTTTTGAAATAATGAACATGCCAGATGCTTCTTCAGGAAGCAAGCACTTGAATTTTTAATAAAAATTATTAACGTCTTTGTAATGAAAGCGTTTAACGGCAGAAGCACTTAAGAGCTGAAGTGCTTTCTTTCATTGGCTGCAGAATCTACCGAGGTTCCAACCCGAAAATGTAGAGCACAACAAAACACTATTCGAGCGAGTTAGTGATCTTGCAGCAAGGAAAGGGTGCACACCATCTCAGCTAGCATTGGCCTGGGTTCATCACCAAGGGAATGATGTGTGTCCTATCCCCGGAACCACCAAGATTGCAAATTTTGACCAGAATATCGCAGCTCTGTCTGTTAAACTGACACCGGAAGAGTTGGCTGAGCTCGAATCTTATGCTTCAGCAGATGCCGTTAAAGGTGATAGATATCCGAACTACTATAGCACTTGGTCGAACACCGAAACTCCGCCACTGTCTTCGTCAAACTTTTAAAATACAAGGCGAGCGATGAGCAGCAGTATTGCACCTAGTATTCTAGGCAGGGGCCTAGTCGAGTTTTTCTTGTCTTAATTAAATATATCATATAACAATAAAAACATTACTCACATGGTTCTACTTAATATATATATATATATATATATATATATATATATATATACATATAAATGTTATAAATAGGATTTATTACGTGGTTGTTCACATTCTGGATCAATATGTAATATTTCGATAGTTGAACACTTTTCTACATAAATCATACGCCTACAAATAGGCAAGCTAATAAGAAGGAAACATATCTTGATTCTCCTCCACTTTCTCTTGTGTCTCACTATTCTCTATTTTCTCTAATTTTATTTCTAACATGTTATCAGCACGCGTTTATTATATTTATTTTGAGCTAGAGTCATAATGTGATTTAGAATTTCTTATACTCAACCATTGGACTTCACCATGCTCTAAGTTGTTAGTTCTTTTTCTACAAATATTAATCGAGCGTTGAATTTATTTTGGTACGAATTAATTTGGAATGCTCGCGATTGTTTATTATCCCACCTGGTTATATGTGTGCGTGTTGGTAAAACTTGGAAGATATTGCTGTTTGTCTTTCTCCACCAAGCCTTGCAACACACGATCAACATGAATCTATAGCATGTATATCTTATTTCTTTGCTTTTTATTATTCCATGAATTATGTCAATGCAAAGGCTCTTAATATTTTCTTTAACCGGTTATGCATCAATACATGACATAAACATTTTTTTCTAATAAACAATATTATCTACATTAAGAATGAGGGATGAGTTTAGCTTTACAATGAGCTAGCAATAATATAGTTTAAATTCGCCTTTGGTGAGAATCGAACCTAAAACCTTTCATTTACAAATAAAAATGAATATCATTAAACCACAATACTAGGTGGCATGACATAAACATTTTTTTTTTTTTTTAAAGAGACAACTAGTGGTAAGCCACGATTATTCACCAATTTCAAGGGTTGGGAAGACTTACAAAGGCATTTTAGCCTCCCCTGGCCACAAGTCTAGCTTCTACAGCAGCAGCGGGTTTCGAATTCGAGACCTCCAATTTTTAGTTTTAAGGAAGCCTCGTACTATTCGCTTTAGTTATAAGCAAATATATATATATACAAATAATGTCCAATTAAGATATTTTATTACAAAAACAAGAATAATTTGAATACATCGATATTTTTACACTAAGAGGAGGGGGAGTTCAGCTAAATCACATAATGAGCAGCCTACCTCTCACTTCTAATTAAAAAGGAATACCATCAGATGGTAGTATTGAGTGTCAACAAGAAAGATATTTTGAATTATGTTATTCGTGGTTTTCCGAGAAGGAACACAAACCCTAAAATTTTGGAAAGCTTTGCGTAAAGAACTTGGACAATAGGATCTCTCCTATTTTGGGGATTTGGATCCAATCCCTACCACGTGTCCCAAATAAATTAAGAATTGTGTTAGCCATGTACCTATCTTTACTTCTCAATTTTTTTTTTAAATTTTTTTGTGGACGAATCAAATGAATTGAAGGAGATTAATGATTAAAAATTAACAAAAGTGTGTAAATGTAAGAATGAATGTGTGAATAACAATGATTTTCTGAAAACAAAACAGAAAAGTAAGTACCTCTCACTTCTCCTCCAATCTTCCTCCTCAACGTCTCAGTCACATGCACTGACTCATCATCTCTGCTTCCAAACCCAAGCCTCACTCAGTCTCTCCCTCTCCCTTGTAAATTTTGCTTTGGCATTTTGTTGGCCATATACAACTCTGGGGACTCAAACTCTGACACTGGGGCTATCTCAGCTGCCATATCCGAAGTTCCTCCTCCTAATGGTGAAACCTTCTTTGGAAAACCATCCGGGCGCTTGTCTGATCGCCGTCTTATAATCGACTTTATAGGTAATTTAATTAAGGGTATCTTTGATAATCATTTCGTTTTTAGTTTTTAGTTTTTATTTTTAATTTTTTTTTTGGTCGAATAATGTTTATCTGTTTCTAAACTTTGTGCAGCTGAGAAATTGCAGATACCATATCTTAGTCCATATCTGCACTCATTTGGGACTAATTTCCGGCATGGTGTGAATTTCGCAACCGGTGGTTCATCGATTAGGTCAGGCGGTTATAGTCCATTTCATCTTGGCATTCAAAAATTCTCATTTTGCAAGTCGACTCAGTCGAGTGAAATATAGAGTGAAATGAGCGAGTACCACTTGATGAACACATGAACTCGAATGGTTATGGATAAATATTCTTAATTATTTGCATTCAAAATCGCTTTTTTTTTGACAAAAGTGGTTCATGAGATTAACATAACTCTTTTCTTTGGTATTTGATAAAGAAAATCGATAGAAGTGATCCTTGAGTTTGTCCATCGTAAATCATTTTATGGAAAATCTGTCAATATCCTCGTTAAGTGGAGGGATTGGTTTGACAAAAAATACTCTTAAAAGGTAGTCATGTGGTCGTTCATGTAATAGTTTAACGAGGATATGACAAATTTCTCACGAATTGACCAAAATGATTTTACGGTGGACAAATTTAAGAACCACTTATATTGATTTTCATTGTCCGGAACTAAAATTAAAAATTATGTCAATTTCAATGACCTGACTTGAAAAATCTTAAACATCCTTGCTGTAAAGAAAAATTACATTATCCATCCACATGTGAACTAATTCAATCTCTGTAGTGATGATTGTGGTGCACCATGACGTCACTCTTATCTTCTTTTACTAAAAACCAACTTTATGACGAGAGGGTCCAACTTGCTGCAAACAAACATGTTTTGGTCTGTCCATGAAGAAGATCTTCCATGCAATCCAATCCGATGACGTACTGTCACCCATAAAAGCTAAAAACTATGTGGATAAGTGATTAATTGGATACCGTCACAGCGACATTTTTGTTGTCGGTCACTGTAAACACTATTGTGCCAATTTAAATCCAAGTGGTGTTGTAATCATCAATCTGCCATGGATTTTCTCAGGCTACTTTGTGCTGCTGTGCTTCTAGTTTTGGGGTTGCTGCTGGGAGGACAGAAGGCGGTGAATGCGGGTTCTGATGGCGGTTCCGGGAGTTGTCGCTTTCCAGCCATATACAACTTTGGGGACTCAAACTCTGACACTGGGGCTATCTCAGCTGCCATATCCGAAGTTCCTCCTCCTAATGGTGAAACCTTCTTTGGAAAACCTTCCGGGCGCTTGTCTGATGGCCGTCTTATAATCGACTTTATCGATAATTAAGGGTCTCTTTGATTAACCATTTTGTTTTTAGTTTCTAATATTTTTTTTTTGGTCGAATACTGTTCATCTGTTTCTAAACTTTGTGCAGCTGAGAAGATGCAGATACCATATCTTAGTCCATATCTGGACTCACTTGGGACTAATTTCCGGCATGGTGTGAATTTCGCAACCAGTGGTTCATCGATTAGGCCAGGCGGTTATAGTCCGTTTCATCTTGGCATTCAAATTTCCCAGTTCATAAGATTCAAGTCTCGCAGCATTGCGCTCTATAAACAACTTCAGTCGACCAGTCAGTCTTCTCTCCTAAACCTCTATTATTTCGGACACATTTGGTCTTTATGATTGAACTGGATTGGATAATTCACTAGATTTAAGGTACGTTCAGAAAGAAATGACGGCCAATCTCCTGTTTTGTCCGAATTGAAGGAATTACTGGATTCGTTATAAGGTGTTCTGACGTTTGTTATATCTTGAATCTCTTAAGTTATCCAGTTCAGTTCAATCTTACACATCAAATGTATGCCACCTAAATGTTCTATGCTACGAGCTAAAACTCATGCAATTGGAAACGGAAATTTTACCAGGAAGACTACCTAGGCCGGAGGACTTCCCGAAGGCTCTCTACACTTTCGATATTGGTCAGAATGATCTGGCCTACGGCATCCAACACGGGACGATAGAAGAAGTTAGAACCTCCATTCCTGCCATCCTGAGCCAGTTATCGCAAGCAATATCCGTACGTGCACTAAAACAGCGTTTACTTCGGACGTGACCAAAACATTGAGATATACTAATTCAATGTGCCACATTTTTCAGCAACTATACAAGGAAGGAGCTAGGTTTTTCTGGGTGCATAACACAGGTCCTCAAGGATGCTTGCCCTATAGCGTTATTTACGACAAATCAAAGCCTGGTAATCTGGACAAGAGCGGCTGCGTGAAGCCTCTCAATGCGGTGGCTCAGGAGTTCAACCGACAGCTTAAGAACAGCATAATGCGGTTGAGATCACAGCTCCCTCTTGCAGCATTCACGTACGTCGATGTGTACTCAGCTAAATACACTCTCATTTCCGATGCTAAAAAACAAGGTAACTTCAAAAGCCATTTAGAACATGTGCATAGCCTCGTAAGAACGGATGGTAATATGGTAGAAATTCGTGATTCACCAGGTTTTGTTGATCCTTTCGACTTTTGCTGCGGCAGTTACTACGGATTCCACATTGATTGTGGAAGGAAAGCCGTAGTGAATGGAACTGTGTATGGCAATCCTTGCAGCAGTCCGACAACGCATATCAGTTGGGATGGGATACACTACTCCCAGGCCGCCAATGCACTGATTGCCAGTCGCATTCTCAACGGCTCACTCTCTGACCCCCAGTTTCAATCACGCACGCTTGTCACAGTTCCAAGAATACATGAGCATGTTCGTGGATTATAAACCACAGCTTGTTTGATCAAAAACCATTTAGTATACTACTAATCAATCATTGTTGTTATCTCAGTCAATCGAAAACCGTTTAGTTATGGAAATGGAAAAGATCAGGTCAAGGTTTGTTTTAGCCTTTTTAGCTTGTTTGTCCACTAGGAAGCTTCAAATCAGAAGTGCTTTTGAGAAGGCAAGTGCTTTTAAGCCCTTCAAACATCTTCAGATGTTCATATTTCAACTCAGAGACAATTGCTGCCCAACTGCTGCGACAAGCTTTTGACTTCTAAGTAAAGTTTTAAACCTAAACAGTTCGGATCATCAAAATATAATGTGGAATGGACTCTAGAGAGGAAAACGATACTCCGCTAACGGGCATTTTGGTGCACCGAAAAATGAAAATGATGCTCCACCAATTCTTTATTGAGTATTTGACATTGATACAGTACAACGATGAATCTCACAAACAAATTTCCCACGTCAAAAAATACAATTCAACAAATCACCAAACTATTTTTCCCTTTATTTCTTCTAATTTTCTGTAACACTTCCAACAAATCTTTATATACGCTCCTACGTACTTAGTTGCGTGATCACGATACCTCGATGATGTCTTGTTTAATAATCTGTGCGGGGTTGTTGGTGTCGAGAAGTGTCTCCAGTGATCTGGTTTTCCTGTTCCGAGCCCTGCCGGCTTCTTTCAACAACTCGGACAACCTCCGCTTCTCGTCCGCCACATCCGGATTTGCTGTTCCCAGCTTCTCCTCTCTCATGCCAACAACATACTCCAGAATCTCAATGGCGGCATCCAACCTGTGTTCGTCACAAAAGTACAAAAGAGATTAAAGACCAAAAAGCATAGAAAAATAAAGAACAAGCTTAAAGCATGCTAAATACTTTAACCCTCATTGCATTAGATTTTTTTTTTTTTTTAATCGAGCGATATTTTAATCTAATCTAAGATAGAATGAGAATGATGAATGCAAAAACAAGGAAGAACATATTACCTGCCCATTGCATCATATGTGCCAGCCAAATTACTATAAACCCCTAATGTGTCAGGGTGATAAGGTCCATACTCCTTGTCCAAGATGTTCCTGGCTTCTTCAAACAGGTCTGCAGCCTCGTTGATCAAGTAACGCTGAATGCAGGCTAGCCCCATTTGGTTGAGAGCAATCCCAAATAACGCCGATTTCTTTTCTCCAGTGGCACGGAACTTGGTTATGGAACTCTTGAATGTGTTGTAAGAGTCAGTAAAATTTCCCATCATATAGTACAGTACCCCCATCTGAGCCTCAATTCCTGCACTTGTGCTCTGGTGGCCTGGAGCATCACCGAATATTTTCAAAGCCTTCTTGAGCAACTTCAGGGCCTGTTCCAGATCATTCATGGATTGATAGATTGCAGAAACATGAATGAGACCTCCGGCAATCTCTTCTGAGGGGATTCCGGGATTAGGTTTCCCATAAATTCGATGTGCATTTTCGCAGTATGATTTGGACTCCTTAAACTTTCCTATCTTGTTGTACACGTCAGCTAAACGAACATAAACAGAAGCCACTGCCGGATGAGTCTCTCCCTTCGTTGTCTTAAACACAGTGAGGGCCTTCTGGTAAGAAAATACTGCCTCATCATACCGTGCCAAGGATAGGTACGCATCACCAATGCTGCAATTTATCGAAGCTGCATCCGCTTCCTGATCATTGGCAGACATTGACATGTTTGCCAAAACATAATGCTCAAGAGCGGCTTCGAAATCTCCTTTCGAGTCACAGATTAGTCCCATGAGTCTTCTATCTGCCGCTTCCTCGAGGGAAGCAGAACCATTCTCCCTGTGGATTTCGAGCGCCATCTGACAGAGCTTCTCAGCCTCGTTGAATTGCAATGCTTGAACATGCGCCTCTGCTACATACCGACATGTCTCACCCAATCGCGGGTCCTTTTCTCCCAAGACTTGCCTTTGAATTTCCATACCTGCTGTATAAAATAATATTGAGTTCTCAATCTGACCGGTCATTGCATAAATGTCACCTAATTGCATGCACCCTGCAAACTTGGCTAGTGCATAGTTATCGCCATCCTCTATCGCTGGAATGTCAATGGCGCGCTCAAGAACTGGAATCGCCTCATTGTACTTCCGTAAGCTGCAATATATTGCTGCCAAAACATGCAAACACATAACCAGCTCTAAATTGGGCTTCTCACTCGTGCATTTCTCGAACAATTCCACTGCCCGGAGAGCTAACTTGAGCGCTTTCTTGGGGTTTTCGCCAGAAGAAATCAAATCCCTTGTTTGTTTGAGCAAATATGGCCCGAGGTCAAGGTTATTCAACCCTGCCTCAGGAGGATGATCATCGACTCCATTCTGAAACCTCGCCCCACCGCGTAAACCAAAACTCCTATGCTTGTTCTTAGACAATATCACATTGCCTTTTTTCGGATGCTTCCCATTCCTCTTATCAAGCAGAGGCTTCTCGTTAGTAGATTTGCTCTTCGGACTCGTTTTCGCAGATGGAGACTTAACTTTCGTTGGAGACCTTTTATCATCCGATACACTTGCTTTCTCGGGAGTTGAGTCACCACAAACACCATCCTCCTTGTTTTCCACAACCACCTCTTTCCTTATCTCCAAATCCTCTCGAGCATATCCGACAAGGTGGTTTAGCTCGGAGTCAATCCTCGATTCCTCACCGAACGATCCAAAGCTGGCCCGGGAAGGGGTTTGGTCCGAGCTCTGCATTTCACAGATGTTGTGATATAACTGCTCAATAGAGGTATCAATCCTGCCATTCATAGCCATACCAATGGAGCCATTGTGAGGACTTTGAGGACTCAACGTACTTCTCGGAGAACCCTGGCTGTAGCTTTCCTTTTGAGGCGCATAATCTCCATTTGATTCATCTACTTCGCCGTTTCGATTCATCGTATCCATAGCTAATTCGGGCATTGATTAGTGCTTGTGGAGTTGTGCTACGATATGAATAAATGGAATTAGGGGATGGGGATAACCACTAAATGATCAACTAATCGAGTGCTTCTCCATGAAGCACCTAAAAAATGTTTCTAGACACAAAAGCACTTGGAATTAAAACCTGAAGAAGCATCTGTCAGAAAGCGCTTCTAGGACCCATAAGCACTTACTTTTTCTTCCAAACATAGTCTGAATCACTTGTTTTTAACTCTTCGAGAAGCAGTCACAAACACGCTAAACCGTGATTATCTTTTAGCCATTCCAGAAACAGTCGCAAACAGGAATACATTTGTGATCAAGTTATCGAAAAAGTACTTGTGGAAGATTGAATTCTTTAGCAATAATCCTAAAGTCAAAGAAACAAACAATCCAATCCAAAAACTGGGTTCTTTTCAGAAACTCCAGAGTACTTGCTCAAGTAAATTTCATATCAGAAGAAAACGAAAGTCAAAAGCTATGGTTTTTGCCACAAATGGTGAAGAGTTCTTAATACATATGGAACCAAAACAATCAGAACCCATTAAAAACAGAGAAAACCCAATAAAATTATGGAAAAAAAAAATAGAAATAATAAACGAGTCATTAATTACCTGAAAATTATTGCGAGAGAATGCGAAAGTTTGAATCTTTGAAGGCTTCTTCACTGGGTGTTATGAACAGAGAGATACACAGAGACGACGATGTGTCTCTGTTTTCTTCAAAATATATAACAGCTTTAGGGGTAGAAGACAGTTGGAATGTTGAAGCAATGAGGAAGACGACCTCTCTCCCACTCCTCTCTTTCTCTCTCTCTCTCTCTCTCTCTCTCTCTCTCTCTCTGGCTTCTGATTTTCTTACTTTTTTTAATTAGTTTCAGAATTCCCCTAAATTTATGAAGTTTTTACTTTGGCCCTTCAACTTTTTTATTTCCTTTTAATTGGTCTCCGAATCTTTGGATACGTGTTTAACAAAGATGAAAAGTGACTCAAAATGTATATAATATGTTCACGTTTTGAATTGCAATTTGTTAATTCATATATTTTCACCAAAGTTTCCTCATCTTATGGTGTGTGGCGAGACACTTATTTTTTAATGCTGTTATGTTGCAATAAAACTAAAGTCAATAAAATTAAATTAGTCAGTCTATTTTAATCTATCTTTTATTAGTACTGAAATTGTAAGACCCGACAACACGACCTTTCAATTTCAATTGCAACTACCTTGATCAAATAATATTTAGCTTTTCTTCTTAAATATGCCATAGTTTAAGTCATTATTTCGCCCTTACATTGATTTTGTGTTTGTCAAAAAAGTTAGTCGATACCATGACACTTTCCAAAATGACGTCAATGCGGTTGGATATTAATCGCATTTTGAAAAATTTTGTAGCCAATTTGGGTAGAAAAGATAGGAAAGGCTCCGGATCTCTTTCTCCTAATCCATCAAATCAAGAGATCCGTACCATTAAAATTTGATCAAACGACTACAAATAAGAGCATATTTTAAAAATTATAATAACTTTAGTTATTAAAGCAAATTTTAAAAGTACAGATCTCTTGATTTGATGGATTATGAGGGAGGGATCCGGAGAGGATTCCTTTCTAAAAAGATAAATAGAGGATCAAAGTGAAACAACCACTAAACATTAGGTGCCATACGTAATTAACTCCCCTTGAAAAATTCTTTTGTATATATTAATTTCTGTCTTTTTTTCGCTGTGACGTCGCAAGTTGGCGGGATTAACGGCTTTTCAACGGCGAAAGGCGGTGGAAATGCTCGGATGGCAGTGCTGTTTGTTTCAGGAATACGAAACGTCGATCTCACTTTACCACGTGGCAGAAGGTAAAGCGAAGAAGCCTCAGCTTTTGTGGGACCGCGATTTAGTGATTGGCCCGCTTTTCCAGATTCCACGTGGATCACGTCCAGCTGGATTCAGCTGGTTCGCCGCTCGATGGAAACGTATAATGGGCCATGAGCTAACTGGACTTCGTGGGCCCAAACAAGTAAAAACCGGAAGGATAAAATATTATCATTAGGCCCAATTGAAAGTGAAAATTGTTGGTTCGCTTAAATTAAGGAAAGAATCTTATTATGTAGTAGGGTCATGGAACAAAACTTCAGACAAGATCAAATGATCGATTTAGTGGGGGACTCTACTAATTCCTTCACAGTATTTGGTTGTCATATACTTAATCACCATAAATTATATGGTCCATTGCAATCTCATCTACTAATGTTCATAATTTGGGTTGGTGCTATCTACACACCAATTTTTTCTACTAACACATCTTTTTTAATTTTTAGCTGTTGGATTGAATGAATTAAAGAAGATCAATAGACAAAAATCAATAAGGGTGTGTAGGAGGTAAAAAGGGATGTGTGAATAGCACTACCCATAATTTGTTCTAACTTTAGAGTAAGTAATTTTCTAGTTTGACCATGATAATGTTAATTTGGTGTGATATATCTATCATGTTATAACACATGTTACGTTTATTACATCATCAAATACAAGTGTAATGTTATTTTGATACGCAAGCCTGATAATATTGTTGACAAGCACTCTAATACAAGTGGATCCCTAATATGATAGTAAAAATAATCTCCATTAGAATGTATGTGATCAACAATGTGATTAGTTCTGTGCAATGGTATTGAAAATATGAACTTAATGTTCATCTGTATTATAACAACGGAATTAGTACCACAATATAAGATCCCTCATTTGATGGCAAGGCCCGAATATATTGGAGAGGGGTCATCAATAGTTTTGTATATTTAATATATAGTGTAATTTGTGAAATAAAAGAAATAGACTCGTGATTAAGATAGCATATCCCTGTATGAGCATGTTAGTATGATTTTCAAGGAAATATTGGTCAACGATGTGAGCTTTTTTGGATGTGTTTTTAAAATGATTGAAAACATTTTTGGTGAAAATATTTTTGAAATCAATCCTTAGTAAAAATGCGAGTAACTTATAGAAAAATGCTTAAAGTGCTTCCTTGAAAAAAACACATAACTGGTGCTTCTTGCAAAAAACACTTTAAGCGTTTTTTGAACCAAAAAATATTTTCTCTAAAAACACTTTCAATCATTTTAAAAGCACATTTAAACAAACTCTACAATTCTGCTTGGCCAATTTTTATTACTTGAAGTTTTATTTGATGTTTAATTTGTTTTTTCAAAAAAGATTTAGTAGGTGAGGCACCAATTCCATGATAGGCAATATAAAATGGATGCAGCAACAAACAAGTTTATCATATACTAAGAGAAAGTGTTTAAAATAATTAATCAAGTGGATTTCAACTAATTAAGTGGGGAGCTGTCTCATCTTCAACAGCAACAGCAACCACCATGACAAACGCCGACTGAGAATTTATTCTAAACAATATACACCGCTTTATTTTGCCGTGGTTGGTGTGATGTGGTGTCTCTCTTCTGCCAGTTGTTTGGACTTTTCAAACTAGTGTGTCCACAATTTGGATTTTTCATGGAAACTGAAAATATTTTGCAATGTTATTGTACGGCTTTGAATTTTGGTGAAATGTATTATGGGGATGAGTTTTCAATTTTCATATATATGGAATCAAAAACTAAAAAATTTGTATGGTGGTTATTTTTAGTTTCAATTGAAAAAAAAAAAAAAAACTAAATAAGAACTAAATCTTTAAAACTCACAATATTAAATTTCATATTTTAGTTTTCAACTGTTACCAAATAAGTTTTTAGTTTTAAAACTAAACAATGAAACCGAAATGATTAACAAATCTCAAAGGATGCATCTGTAATTGGATTTCAATCTTACCATGAGTTTCTTGTCTTTCAAAGCTCAAGAAAAATTATTAATACGCTTATCATTTTTAAAACAATAAAACGTGTGCTAGAATATCAAAACTCACTAGCAGCAATTAGTACCGAAATATTATCCCTTGTATATTATTCTTTGACGTGCACGTGCGACAAATTCTTAATAAAACAAACAACAACAACAAAAAAGGGCACCATAAGTAAATTCAATCTTTGGACAGGATATTCAGAAGAAAAGCATATCATCTTGTTCGCTTTAGCTTTAGGAAGGTTTATCTGCGTCTGGTGTAGGAGTTTGACTTTGTTCTAAAATTTAGTGGCTCCTTTATATTACACATGCATGGATTACATAATTGCCAAATAAAGGCAAAAATTGGTCCATCTCAATTGTTCATGATGGGCTCATGATCATATATCTCTAAGACTAGTCAAATGTCTATCATCTGTGATTGCTTACTCCATTTTAATTAGGATAGCGAGATTCGAGCTTAAAACATCTTTCGATATTAGAAAGCGAAGCGTTATTAGACCAAATTGTTGAATTAAATCTGCCTCACTCTGACCGATCACCACTATGCAGGGCCTTGCATATACTGTGTTAATTTAGCCTCCATGAGTCGTGTTGGTTAATTTCAAGATCCTAGCTATAATATGGTCTGAGTTTGACATGAACCCTTGATATTATGAGAAAACCTCATAGCTTATTAATTGAATAGTATCAAAGCTTATACACTGTCCTAGACTATTTTCGAAGAATACAAATAGAAAATGAATTAGGAAAACAATATAATTCAATATAATAATAAAATAATTAACAAAGTATCCAAAAATCTTACAAGCATAACAAACTAAAATGCCCATGTATCACAACGAGCAGTTTATAAAAACTTGTGACGGTTTGATTTCCAAACAAAAAGTGATCATGGGCTCAAATCGGACATAAACAAACTCAAATTTGCAAAAACTTAGATTTAAATGTAGAATTTTCGCCTTTCAATTTGACATTTGTTCTACTCCGCCGTTGAATTTACCTATAAAAAAAACTAGCTAAAAGAAGAAAAAAAGCAAGACCTTGGACTGAATGCTTGTTAATATTATTGTTGCCCACACATAACATGACAAGAACTTTCCACTGCTCCAATCACAAACCACTTGAAGATGGTGTGCAGCAGGAAGAATCGTTGAGTTGGGGGGTGCGGACTTCGCCGCAAAAACTGCCATTTCACTTGTCTATAAATTTTCTCGAGCTTCTACGGCAGGATATGATTGAACATCACTGCATCTCCAGTAAAGGACTTAATCTTCACTTTCGTTAGTTTATATTCATCATCATCATCGTCATCAGGTTCGCTGACTGCTGATTTTCCCAGTCATTGCTATTATCATATATTCAAACATGTTTCTGGACCTCTGGTATTGAAGTCGACGTGAAGGCCACTTTTTTGCCAGGTTTTTGGTTTGACATTCGAAACATGAGAGAGAGAGAGAGAGAGACGTAAGTGTCTGTAGTGGTGGATGATATATTGGTCGAGGAGAGAGAGAGAGAGAGAGACGTAAGTGTGTGTAGTGGTGGACGATATATTGGTCAAGGAAAACATGCAGTACTGGTGCATGTTGCATGGAAGTGGACCCGCTGATCGATGGAAAACACCAGAATATAATTGAATGATCTCAGCTTTCTCTGCTGTACAACTTTAAATTCTTTTGGTTTTGGCATCTTCAAAGCTCGTATGAATGAAGAATCTACTGGTGAGGCCCATCTTGGTCAAAAGGAAGTCTTGCTGACAGTTCTTCCCCCATGCCATGCCATGCATTTCTAAAGTCAAAATCCTCTTTTCTGTCTCTTTCATACGTGTGTAATTTGGTCAAGATAGATAAGATTGGAAATTTTTCTATATCGTTGATGATACGAAAATGAATGACAAAGATAAAAACTAAAAAAATTTAAATAGTCATGAATATCAAATTCAACGGCTAAAACAGTTTGGAGCGCCCACTCTCGATAAGGTTAGTGTAATGGTACTAACAAAATATCGGTATTCTCTAATTTGAACATAATTTTATAAAGCAATCATATCAAATCATAACAATTTACCTTATAAGTGTAATAGGACGTCTACAATGTCAACACGAATCTTTTGATCGAAATCATAAACCACCATGAATGTAATAGAGAAAGCTTGAAGATAAAAGCTAAGAGAGGAAGACTGATTTCTTATTTATGTGAAGAATGAACATTACAGACCTTATCCCTTCATGATAGTATATATAGCTCATTACATAAAGCAAACTTATATTTACACCACTCAAACTATCTTAAGATAACACATCAGCTCACTTAAGCTGATGTGTCACTAGTGTTATCTATTATCTTTGACTTTTTTTGTTCCAACAAAGCTTTGACTTGAAATCAACTTTGATGTCCACAATATTATTTGTGTTATTAACTATAATCTTACCAATATTTTGTAGAATTTGACGTGTACGACGAGTATAGTATACTTACATTTTTCTTGTAATTCAAATGTTGAATGTTTACGTCACTATTAAATGTGAAATCAGAGATCCAAAAGAGAATAACAATTAATGATGAAGAATTTCATGACGTCAACTAATAATTTAATTAAAACAAAGGGCACCAATACCTACTTTAAAAAATGTTACCCTAAAATTTTGCAATTAAATATGACTTATATTTTTGTTATAAAAATCTATTTTATTGTGAGGGTGGTAAGTTGTAAGTTTAAGAACAATATTAATATACTTAGTAATGAATTGTAATCCATCTTTCTGAAATCTTGACAAACTAGTTGAAATCCTTATCTTCCCCTCTATCTCATGAAACCAACTTTTGCCGAAAGTAAAAACGATTTAACCCTTTACTACTCTTATCAACCATAACTTTTAGCTACCTGCAAGCCCACTAGGTCCTCACATTTCATTAGCTGTAGTGTCAGGCCTTGTGTCATATCAACCATCATGCTTTATATCGCAGAATTTAAGCAAAGAACAAAAAAATGTTTCATTCACATGATCACATCCCAAATTAGCAACAACTATATTCGTACGGTTTCTCATCTCGCTCTTGCAGAGATGCAAAAGCAATCTTTGACCAGAATATTATATATCAGAAGGTAACAACTAGAGATTAAAGGGCTTCATCTGATGCAATTCTTATCTGATTGCTGCTGCTGCTGCTGCTGCATGAGACTTACTGATGACTAGCTTGACTAATGTTCTGATTCCATGCATTAGATATATGTACTTTAGACATTAAAAATCCGATAAATTAAGAAGAAATCCTTCTTTAACCGAAAGAAAATTCAAATGACTAGCTTGATTATATGAAAAGTTTGTCACATCAGAAAATTGACAAAATTTAACAAAATTTATTTTGAATGGTTTCGGTTATTGAGTTTACTAACTTGCTTGCTTCTGCGCTTAAATGAACAATACGAAAATAGTTTCACTTGTAGCCTACTATGTGGTGGTTCCGTGTGAGAATGCGTGTTGAGGAATTTAATAATCTCACATCAAAATTGATGTAATTACTAATTAGTACAGTGGGCATCTAAACCGTCTATTTAATATTGACATGAAGTTCTAAAATATAGTTCCACCATTTGAGTTGAATGGTGAGCCCCAAGCTTTTGGATCACTACAAATGTTCTCAGTTATGAATAACTTTTTTTTGTACTTAAAATACAATCACGTGATATTATTGTTCTACTTAAATGATAACATGTACTTGAATTTATTTTTATTAATATACTCTATAAGTAGAATGTATCACCTTGGTATTCACATCTATTATAACACATAATAGTAAATCACATGTCTTATTTTTTTTCTCTACTCATAAAAATCTATCGTCAGTGAGGATGATAAAAACATTTAGTAGTAGTACGTACTAGTGTATGAAAAACAAAAACCATAGTATTGCAAAGGACAATCTTTAGGTACTCATTAGTGAGTACTTACTTTTTTATTTTCTCAATTTATTTTAACACATATTTTATTGTTTTGTAAAATAATGAACATGTTATCTTTCTTGGGTTCTAAAAAACACAAAACAATTGACATTTTTTTTCAGGGTAATGCTAGGGAGACTAAATTTACAAACTAAATAATGTGTCACCAATAAGAATAAACATGTTTATCAACGTTTAAGTAATAAACCAATCATCAACTTCTATGTCTCTTAGTTTCCAAAAATTTATCTATAAATTTAGTCTTCCTAGCATTACCCTTTTTATTAAGCTAAATTAAAAAGTGAATACATAGAGCACTGACTTAGGGTTTAGAGTTTAAAGTTTAAGGTACTCAACTAGTGAGTACCTAAATATTATCCCATTACAAAACTTATATAGGTTTAGCATATTGGTTACTTTATTTCTTCAAGGAATCATATATCAATCTCCACTCGGAACCTATTCTCTTCCTCCTATACCCTACCGCATACCAGTACTGCTATAAATACCTCCCACACCCTCCATCTTTCTCTTCAAGTCTAGCTTCTTCTTTAGTTCCTTCATTTTTGGGAGTAGCATTACAACTTCAGCAACCACCATGGAGTATAGAGTCGAATCATCAGAAACTCTGAGGTTCTCTCTCTCTCTCTCTCTCAACACACACATAAATATCACTGCATGCACATTTCTTTCAGCTTAATTAAGTTGAAATTAATTTTTCGATGAATCATGGATGATTAGTATGTAAAGTAATGACAATATTATATATGCGACGATTAATCAGGAACAAGTGTGCAGCATGCTATCGACAGTTCAATCGGATCGAGCACTTAGTGGAGCACATGAGAACCTCATACCACTCATCTCATGAACCCATGTGTGGAATTTGTAAGAAGCATTGCAGATCTTTTGAATCTCTCAGAGAACATCTTATAGGTAACTAAAACAAGTTATGCAGAACTGAGCTTATAGCCAGGTTAACTATAACAGTGTTTTCCTCTTTCTGCATCCTAGTTCAAATCCTTCTCTCTGTAGCCTAGATTTATTTAGAGTAAACTATATCACTTATATAAAAAACAGTTATCAATTACATAAACTAATATCCCAAATTTCTTTTGCAAATAATAGTTCTCTTTTCTTTTTCCAGGGCCACTGCCAAAACAAGAATGTAGAAACATATTCAGCACTAGAGGATGCAAAATCTGCTTAGCCATCCTCGAAAGCCCGTATGCTCTTAGGGTTCACCAGGACAGATGCTCTGGTGGAAATGCTGTATTAATCCTCACACACTAGCTTATTAATCATGAACTTTTTGCCGAAACCCTATTTGTTATAAATTAAAATTCATTCCATATTGTATATTTCAGGGATTACTTGGTCGCTTTGCTAATCTGGGCATTCGTGACAATACTGAAAGTGGTAGCACAAGAGGCACTCAAGTTGTTGCACTTGCTTGCAAAATGGTTGGTGGAGGCAGCGATGGCTCCCTGGATCTCTGCGCAAAGGTCTGCCTCACTGATGAATATGAGAACATCATCTTCCAGTCTTATGTCAAGCCACTGCTTCCAGTCACAAACTATAGGTATATATGCATTTATATAAAGATTTATACTAACTAGTATGTACGTAAGTAGCGAATATATGTAAGAGAGTGATTTCCATAGTCTACTCTTTATTCCTGACCGTCAGATGGAACAAAACAAAAGGCAAAGATAGGGGGGAAATCATACTTTCTACAGTAAAGATGTCAAATTTTTTTTATGATTTGGCGATTTGACCGACCATTTTGTTGTATACTTGTATAATAAAGGTATGAAACAACTGGTATTCGTCCTGAATACTTGAGGGATGCAATGCCTTTGAGGCAAGTGCAAAAGAAGATTCAAGATTTCCTCTGCAATGGGGAACCGATGTGGAAGATTCGACCCCGAGGTGGAAAAGCTAGGATTCTTGTGGGCCACGGTTTGGATCATGACCTTGACTCCTTGCAGTTTGAATACCCACAAGTAATGATTAGGTAATTCAACTCATTTTTCTTTCATCCAAACAATAAACCTATTTATCATTTTATGTACAGAGAAAATTGTTATGGACACTTAAAAAGTCTTATCGATCAATGAAAAAAAGAAAATAAAAGAAAGTGAAGTACAACTATTTTAGAGTGCTAATTAACAAGTGTGTATTATTCATAAAATAAATAAGATCACATATTGAGTTGCACACCTATTAATTTGCAGCAAATCATTTGTGTATGTGACTGACTGTGACATAGGTACTTTCCATTCCGAATTTCAATTATAATTTTAGTTCTAAATGTGACTGACTGTGTATAGGGATACTGCAAAATACCCTCCATTGATGAAAACAAGCAAGCTCAGCAACTCACTCAAGTATCTCACACAAGCATATCTTGGGCAAGTACCCAACCCTACTATTAATGCCTTATATATATAGATAAATTCTAGCTCCATATAAGTTATTACTAATGCAATTTTCACATATAATCTATATAGGTATGAAATTCAAACAGGCATTCAAGATCCTTATGAGGATTGTGTTGCAACAATGAAGCTCTACATGAGAATGAGATCCCAAGTTCACAAAGTAGAGGCATACCCACTCGCTTCTGACCCGCAAAACAGGAATAACTTCGCTGCGTGGCGCCAAAATGAGCTTGAGAGGATGAGCCCAGATCAAATGCTGGAAATCTCAAGGTCTGATTACTACTGCTGGTGCCTGGACTCCTAGGCTGAAAGTGAAAGGAGGCATATCTACAGAATAATTAAGGAGATTAGTACTAGATGAGCAATACTATCTAGTTACTTTTAATAATTAGTCATAAATAACTTTGAGAGTAATGGAATACATGATCAAGTATGCATGTATTTATGAATAATGCTAAATTTTATCGAATAATATATGTAAACCAAATTCTTGGACTACTCTTTGGTGCTTGATACCATATTTATATGTAATGTAGAAAAGGATTTTTCATAATATCAAATATGCAGTAGTACAATATTTACAACGATAACAAAGGTAAAAGCCCTATGCTAATTTCATAGTAAATTACAGATAACTATTATAACGGAAAGTTGTGATAAAAATTCATTGAATTGGTGATAAATGTTGTAACTCCCTAACACCCACTGCTGGAGCCAGGTTAAGGGCTGCCCTGAGCTGTAGTCCAGGTGTAGCCAACCAAATATTTAGTTACTAATCCAAATTCTATAGATTTAACTATATAAAATTATATAATACAGTTTACAAACCATTTCTTTTTTTTACATCATTTTTCTCATCGCTTCTTGTACATGTTCAAGTTTGGATTTGTTTAATTTTAACACGGATTTGTTTAATTACAATTTTTTTTTGGCTCACCTTTTGAAATTTTTTTAAGCTAGCTGATACTATGAAAAATACGATATCAAGTTTCTTTATTTATAAATATTAAAATTTTTAAGCTAGCCCACCTGGTAAAAAATTACTAACTCCGTCATTGCTAACACTCCCTTGCAAACTTGACATGTGTAAAGAGACAAGTTCGGAAATGAGACGATGAAACCGACTAAGGTAAGACTTCGGTAAAGACATCCACAAGTTGTTGTGGAGAAGGAATAAATTGAACTCGATGACTATTGCAACTCGTTCTCGAACAAAATGATAGTCTATTCCAATATGTTCGATTCGAAAATGAAAAACGGGATTGGCTGCCATGTAAGTGGTGGAAAGATTGTCACAATTACGAATAAATGGAGGATTTCAAACAAACGATATTCTATACTAAAGAAAAAAAAATAGAGGATTTGAACTTTGAACGCATTAGATTGAAGAGGAAATTGTTATCACCATGTTCCACCTTGCAACATTAAGCTTCTTAAAACCTATACATTTATGATGATTTAGAGATGCTATATTGTTGATCTCTTTATTTATTATTGTTTTTCTATTCTCTAGCTTAAAAAAATGGGGCATTTAGATTCAGGTCCAAAAAATCAGCTACTTTTGGATTGAGTCCAGTTAGATATTCTTCCTAGTTTAGGTCTAATTGATCTCATCTTATTCCCGTTTTGCCCTTTATAGTAAAAATAAATATATATTTAAATTTCCTAATTTATGCATTATTTACTCAAATTTGAATTTCAAAATTTGATTCTTCGAATTCCTCAGTCTAGCCACAATTTAAGGAAAAAAATTTAAAAGTAAGTTCATGTGTATGACTATAAACCCACGACTTAAGTTGAAATGAATGATATATATAAAACATATGAAAAAACCTATGAACAAAAACCTGTGATATAGGTAGACTATGAACAAAAACTTGTAATATAAGCAATGAACAAAAACCTATGGTATAGGTAGATAAATACTTTTAATTTGAATTAGAATATCAAGAACTAATGTGTGTGTGCACTATTAATCCATGGTATAAGGTAGATAGAACAAGATAACCTATGATACAGGTAGATAAACACAATTAACTTGAAACAAATTATCAATAATGTGTGATAGGTAGATAATACAATTTATCCATGACACAGGTAGTATAAAACACACAGAGGTAGATAAGAAAAAAGATGTGATATATATACCAAGAAGATCCATAGAAAATGATGAATAAAAAGATGATGCTGAGGGAGTAAAACACGAAGAGGTTTAGAATAGAAAAAAAAAAAAAAGAACAGAGAAACATGAAAAAAAAAAAAAAAAAGAATTAAAGCATACAAGATTGGCTAAATTCTACAAATCAAACCAACAATAGAAATTTGAGGTTGGACATCTTTGATCATCTACGCTTGGGAGCAGGGAGGAGGGAAAAAAAGAAGATATCGTGAGGGATGAGAAGGAGACATCGTGAGGGAGAAAGAGAAGGAAGAATAGGAAACGTTTTAAAGAGAATTAAATTCCTATACTTAATCCGATCATTAAGCATAAGATAATCCTATGAATAAGGATTAAAAATCATCATAAATATAAAAAAAATTAATAATATATTAATTACTTAATTAGTCAATTTAGGGATAAATTTGGCAAGAGAATAAAAATAAGTTGATGTGTACAATGAGCCATTGGACCTAAGTCAATAATCCAGCAAAATTGGACTATACCTCATAAAGGCTCACAAAATTGGACTCATGTCAAATTTTCCCTAAAACAATCCACAAAATATTTGTGTAAATAAATGATAAGAACACTTTCAAAATGACTTTTTAACATTTTCATAATGCCCACACAGAAGATCTTACGAAATTTCAGTAATTACATATATTTTTTTAAATGTGAGCTATACCCACGACTTTTAATTGGTTTTTTGAAGTTCTACACAATAAATGATAAGCCCACTAACAATATTTTAAACATTTTTTTAAGGGAACTTTTATAAAAAATGCTTGGATTAAGTTTATTTTAATAAAAAAAAACCATGCTATAACTTTATTTAATGAAAAAGAATTAAATTTTAATGAAAACCCCTTAAATTTTAATAAAAATGACAAAAAGAACTTAATTTTTAATGAAAAGGACACAATTAAAAAAAAAAAAAAAAAAAAAAACCTAACATGTGCGCATTGTTTATGAAACCGAACACTATTTATGAAACTGCACTATTTGTGAAACTAAATGGTACTCTACTATTTATTGGTCCAATTTCATAAATAGTGCCTAGTTTTTTGTTCACTTTCTTAAATAGTGTTTAGTTCTTGATCATGTTTTATAAATAATGTCTAGTTATTGGTCCAGTTTCATAAATAATGTATAGTAGTTGGTATAGTTTCGTTAATAGTGTCTCTTTCTTGATGCAGTTTCATAGTTAGTATCTAGTTATTGATCTATTTTCATAAATAGTGCCTAGTTCTTGGTCATGTTTCATAAATACTGTCTAGTTCTTACTCCAGTTTCATAAGTAGTGTATAGTCCAGTTTATAAATAGTTTCCACCTATTGGTTTAGTTTTGGAAATAATGCCTAATTCTTGTTTTCGTTTCATAAATAGTGTTTACTTATTGGTTCAGTTTCATAAATAATGTCTACTTATTAGTCTAGTTTTATGAATAGTGTCTACTTATTAGTAAAGTTTTATAAATAGTGTTTAATTCTTGATTCAGTTTTATAAGATTTGAAAGTTAGACCCTTTTTGGTCTTGTAAAAGCACTCATTGCCTTGAAAACGATGAACCCAGAAGTGACTCTTTAGATCAAAACCTTGAGAAGATTATGTTCTTAGTAATTATATTTAAAAAGATGTTTTCAATTACCAAATTAAAATTTCCTAACTTTTTTCATATACCTACAATAATAAATGTAGCTTTCCATCAAATTTCTTGAGCTTGGGTATCATCTTGGAGAAAATTTTCCTTGTGCCCATAACACAAATGGTATACCACGTGTTATTATGTAAATGGTGAAAATTTTTATTTTTTATGTTATTAATTTTTTAACACAAGAATCTCACAACTTGTATAGAGTGCACTACCCTGTGTTCTGAGCACATTGAAAAGTTTCTCGTCATCATGACTACTATTGAAAAACAACACCACAAAAATAAAATAGGAGAATGTAATTCAATTCAAAGTATTTTTCTTATTCTAAGCAAAAAAAATAAAAAATAAAAAAATAAAAAAATAAAGTGAGAGAAACAATGGAGCGTTTGAAGTTTTTTTTTTGTTTTTTTTTGGGGTCCGGGGGGGGGGGATATATATATATATATATATTAGCATTTATTTGATCTATTTCTGATTCATACATTCTTATATTCTATCTGCATTTCTTAATCGTCGGTCCTCAGTTCTTCTTTCTTCCAGCCAAACAATAAGGCGTGGTCTAAACATTAAGTCCCAGGAGAGGCATGAGCGGAACGCATGAGCGGGGCAAGACTCTAGACATACAAGGAAGATGAATCTTTTAAGTCTTGCATATAGCATATTTGTTTTGTGTGCATCATGAGTAGATTATTTAGATCTAATTCAATGGCCAGCACTAGCTCTAGACCCAACTTAGGAACTATATCTGACATTGTCAATGAAGAACAAAAATTAGATTTTCAAACAGACGAAAGTATTGATTTTTCTGAGTGGAACATTCCAAAGGTTTCAACCCAAAATATTTACAAGAAAAAATGGTCTTTGACCTCTTTTAAATCAGAACATCACGTCAAAACAGTTGAGAAGGCTTATGCTCTTAGCAAAGAACATGAGACTTGTCAATTATTCTCTCCGGAACAAATCAAAGCGCATCGCAAAAATGGTCATAATTATCTTCATATTGGTTTAGTTCAAATCGCAATTAAACCATTAACTCGAAAAGGTCTTAACACTTCTATCCTTTTATGTCTACGCGACGCTAGATTTACTGATTTCAACGATAGTATACTCGGAATGATCGAATCTAGTCTTTACAACGGACCTATCCATTTTGATTGTTTTCCCGATCTCACAATAAGTCTTTCAGATCAACATGTTTTAAAAGCTCTTATTCTTAATATCAAAACCTCCGGGTACCAAGTCCTGGAAGGAACACAACCTTTGACACTTATTTTTAGAATTTATTACAAAGTCATTGGCACAAACATGAATTTTCAAGCCTTGAACAAAAGTCCTCGCGACCACACTCTTTTGATCCAAACAACCCAAGAAAGCGCAAACATAAGAGTACCAAGAACCATTAGGTGGTCAGACATCAGTCTCCCTTCAGATTGGTGTTTAATTAATGAAAGTAAGCCGGTTTCCGTCCAAAACAGTCTTGTTAATCTTGACAACATTGAACAATATTTTGACGGCACTGTAAAAATCAATTTTGATAGACCAGCAAGAAAATCTTGTGAATCAGTACATTCACATAAATCTTTTACTCCAAGCAGACAGTCTTTTTCTGGATTCACGTCAACCGATAGACTGGGTCGAGATCAAGATTTAATCAAATCTTTAGTCAACAAAAAGTTAAAAGAGCAGGAAGCTGCACAACAAGATTTAATCAATGATTTACTTAAATTAAAGTCTGTCGACACTTCTTCACAAGTTGCACACCCTGTTTATCACCCTCCAAACCAAGAAGAACCAACTTCTCCAACTGCTTCTGATTTTGAAACAGCATCGGTGAATCACCAATTACTTGTTTTAAACAAACCACATAAAATCCGATGGAGGAAGCATAAAGCTGACATCGCTTCTGAGGAAAACATCCCCAGAAAAAATATTTATAGAAAAAAGTATTGTGATGAAGAAAAGCTAGCCATATATGCCGAATGGAAAGCTTTTGTAGAACAATACTAGTTTGAAATATCTTTCTTTGATTTTATTGACAAACATTATGAAACCAAAAATAAAGTTACGGTTGTTACAAAAAAAAATTGGGTTAAGGAAGACAAAACTTTGATTTCTTCAGTCATCCTCCCAAAGAAACTATTTTAATTTCCACTGGAAATACCAACATTCCCGCAACCCCTTCCAAAATTCCAAAAGAGGATTCTGGTTTTAAACCTGTCATCGAGCAGAATAATTTTACAAACCAAAGTCTTCACACTATTGGAAAACAGTTAGATAAAATTGAAACTAAAATCGACAAATTGTCTCTTCCAAAATCTTCTCAAAAAGAAAAACCTTTAGTAAATTTTATTGATACCTCTTCAAGTTCCACTGCTTTAAAATCTATGACTACTTTACAAAAAATTGATCATATGCTCACTGAACTCAAAAAAGATAAAGTTGTTAATGTTTTGCAAAACAATGATGTTTCTGTCGAAGAAGACAACACATCTGATCCAGATTCTTCTCAGGACACGGAAACTAGTTCTGCCATTCAAGAATTTGAAAATGCTTTTCAAAAAATTAATATTCAACCAACTTTCAATTTAAAACGTATTCATACTCATCCTGTAAATCTCACACCCCTTACAAAAAACTGGTATCCCAGACCAACACCTCCTGATCTTCAATTTGAAGAAAGAAATATTCAAAATCAAATTTCAGTCTCTGCTGACAAACTCTATGAATGGAATATATATGGATTGTCAGAACAAGAACTTTTGAACAAACATCAACACATAACCATGGTTGCTAATAGCTACATTTCAAATCACAATTTTACACAAACATAAATCGTTGATCTTCTTGTCACTGGTTTCACTGGAATGCTTCATTCTTGGTGGGAGAAGCACTTAACTTCTCAGTCCAGAGATGAAATACGTTTTGCGGTCAAAAAAGATGAGGAAGGACTTCCCATCTTTGATGAAACGATAGGACAAGGAATACCCGACGGAGTAAATACTTTACTTTATACGATTATAGAACACTTTATAGGAACACCTAGCAACGTCACTACTCGTATTCATGACCAACTGAGAAATTTAAGGTGTCCAACCTTAAGTGATTTCAGATGGTATAAAGATGTTTTCATATCCAGAGTTATGCTTAGGGAAGATAATAATCAACCCTTTTGGAAAGAAAAATTTATCAATGGTTTACCAAATCTTTTTGTTCACAAAATCCGAAATGTTTTAGTAAACGAAGAAAGTGTCATACCTTATCATACCCTTACTTATGGTAACATAGTTAATGTTATACAATAGGAAGGATTAAAAATGCGTATTGACATGAAGATTTCAAAACAAGTTAATAAGGATAAATCTATTGCTAAATACGAACTTGGAACATTTTGTGAACAATATGGTTTACCTCCGATTGCTCATTCGAATAAAAAGAAAAGAGCCCAACAAACCAGAAAATTTTCTAAATATCAATCCAGATTTTATAAAAACAAAAAATCTTCCAACAAACCTTTTCAAACAAATAAATTTTATGAAAAACTATCTCCAAACAAAAAAACTTTTCGAAAGCCTAAAAAGGATTTTCAAAATAAAAAGGGAAAATGCTACAAATGTGACAAATTTGGTCATTATGCAAATGAATGTAGGGTTAAAAAGGTTATTAACCAACTAAAAATCTCTGAAGAGGAGAAGGTTCAACTTATTTAGGTTTTAGAAATTAGAAATACCGATTCTAGTCAATCTGATAAAAATCCTGATTTTTCAGTCTCTGACTCTAGCAGTTCTAGCGAAGTCTCCTCACCGAACATTAAGTTTGGGTGCACGGACACTTGTTGTAATAAAATTTCAGTGCTTAATAAGCAAGAAGAACAAGAAGAATTTTTAATGGAATTAATTAGTAAAGCCGATAACCCTGATTTAAAATCTTTTTATTTGAAAAAACTCAAAAATTTGATTTCTTCTCATGAACCTGGCACTAGTCAAACTTCTTCTCAAAAGATTTCTCTCAGCACCACTTTGGAACGATTTAATAAACCAAAAAAGGATTTAACCATCAAAGATTTACAAAAGAAAATTAATCAAATTAAATCAGAAATTAAGTTTTTAAAATCCGAAAATACCGAAATTCGTTCACAACTCAGTATAGCACGCACACAAGCACTTGTAGAAGAACAGGGCAATTCTTCTTCACATTCCGATTCCGATGCCCAATCAAGCAAATCCTCTTCTTCAAAAGATCTTGTTTTAAATCTTTTAGACAAAATTAGAATTAGAAAATGGTATTCTAAAATCAAAATAATAATTGACGATTTTTCTTTAGAAACCATTGCTTTAATCGATTCAGGCGCAGATTTAAATTGCATTCAAGAAGGGTTGATACCTACAAAGTATTATCACAAATCAACTGAGGTACTTAGCGTTGCTAATCAATCCCTAATGAATTTAAAATATGAAATTCCCAACGCTCATGTTTGCCAACAAAATGTTTGCTTTAAAACTTCATTTGTTTTAATTAAAAATATTTCTGATCCAGTTATTTTAGGACTTCCTTTCATCGCATTAATTTATCCTTTCAAAGTTCATCATAACTGTATTACAACTGAGGTTTTTGACCAAAAAATTATTTTTGAATTTTGCATAGAAACAGATCTTAAAAAGTTAAAACAACTACAAAAGGATAGTGTTTCAAAAACTCTCAACCAGATTACTGCAAAATCCCAACAAATTGCTTTTTTACATGAAGAAATCATTCACAAAAGAATTGAAGAACAGTTAATAAACAAATCTTTATTAGATTCTATTCGCCACTTTTCTGATAAACTTACTAAAGAAATTTGTTCAGATCTTCCAAATGCTTTTTGGCATAGAAAACAGCATATTGTTAAACTCTCTTATATTAAAGATTTTGTTGAATCAAAAATCCCCACCAAAGCACGACCGATTCAAATGAACCAAGAAGTTTTAGAGTTTTGTAAGATTGAAATTAATCAACTTTTAGAAAAGGGAATTATCCGTAAAAGTAAATCTCCATGGTCTTGCCCTGCTTTTTATGTCTAGAAAAATGCAGAATTAGAATGTGGCGTTCCACGATTAGTTATTAACTACAAACCTTTGAATGATGTTCTAGAATGGATCCGATATCCAATCCCCAACAAAAGAGATTTGATAAAAAGACTTTCTCAAGCAACTGTCTTTTCCAAATTTGATATGAAATCAGATTTTTGGCAAATTCAAATTCATAAATCTGATAAGTACAAAACAGCTTTTGTGACTCCTTTCGGACACTATGAGTGGAATGTAATGCCTTTCGGCTTGAAAAACGCACCAAGTGAATTTCAAAATATTATGAATGAGATTTTTAATCAATACAGCCATTTTTCGATTGTTTATATTGATGATGTATTAATTTTCTCAAAATCAATAGATGAGCATTGGAAGCATTTGCATACATTTGTTAGGATCGTTAGGTCTAATGGGTTAATCGTCTCGGCATCTAAAATTAAGTTATTTCAAACCAAAGTTAGATTTTTAGGATACCATATTTACAGGTCTACCATTCAACCAATTGATCGAGTCATCCAGTTTGCTGATAAGTTTCCAGACCAAATTATTGATAAAACTCAGCTTCAGCGATTCCTTGGATCTCTCAATTATGTTTCAGAATTTTATCCTCATCTCCGTCAACAATGTAAACCTTTGTTTGATCGTCTCAAGGAGAATCCTCCATCATGGTCTCAAAATCACACTTCCATTGTCAAACAAATAAAAAATCATGTCAAGACTTTGCCTTGCCTTGGCATTCCAACTCCCAATTCTCTCAAAATAGTTGAGACTGACGCATCCGATGTCTGTTATGGAGGTATCCTCAAACAGAAAACTTCTTCCGAATCTCCTTAACAAATTGTTCGTTTCCATTCAGGAATTTGGAATCCGGCTCAACATAACTATAGTACTATTAAAAAAGAGATTTTATCAATTGTATTATGCATTAGCAAATTCCAAGATAATTTATTAAATCAAAAATTTTTAGTTCGTGTTGATTGCAAATCTGCAAAACATGTTTTACAAAAAGATGTTCAAAACATTGCATCAAAACAAATTTTCGCACGCTGGCAAGCCGTATTAAGTATTTTTTATTTTGAAATTGAATACATTAAAGGCAGCCAGAATTGCATACCAGATTTCCTGACCAGAGAATTTTTGCAGGGGAAAAATGACTACTAATCCTACTCAGCAACGACGGCTCCCAGCCACCCTTTCCCAAACCCCAGCACCAGTAAAACAAGAGTCTTTTCCCGACTCTTCATCGGCCCTCGCCATTACAAACAGATTCACTCCATTAGGATCCACAGTAGGAAATATCCGACCAAATTACCAAACAGCTTTAGCTACTCCTTTTGATCCTTACTCTTCAGTACGTTCTCCAACACCTTCACAACCCAAAACACCTAGCTATGCTAAAACTTCTCCATATATCCAAAACTCCACTACTGAAAAGTCTTTTTGCATACCTCTTGACATTGATAAAAATCAACCTCCAGAACGCATTGCTAAACTGCTTTTGCCCCCAAATTCTCACTATCTCCCAGCAGCACCATACAAAAGCCTCAAATACTACCAGGCCATTCTCTCTGAGACCGAAAGTATTGCTATTAAGCCAATTTACAGCACCACTCACCAAAATAAAATTTTATACCATTCACTTCATATTGGAAAATTTCTCATTGAACAAGATTGGGGTCTCCCCCTTTTTCATACCAAACCCCTTCACACCCAGCATGTTCTCATACCGAACAACAATTACAATTATTATGATTACATTCAAGCTTGGACTAATATTTTTCTTCATCAGACGGAAGATTTTAGTCATTCATGGTTCGTGACCTTTGATAAAAGTTTCAGATTGAGATTCCCAGCATGGTTTCCAGACTGGTGGGCTACTCATGGCCCAAATATTTCCCTTGTCCCTGAAGATCTTCGTCAAGTACTAAACAATAGTTTCAAGACTGGTTTTGACCGCAGCCGTTTTGACAGCCGGGTTTCCTTATTCTCTTTATTCATGGCCAAATACAAAGTTCCATGGATCTTAAAATGGAATTTCCAGTTAGACAACGGAGGAATTTTCAGGACCCGGTGGGTGAAATGGTGGGACAAATTCAACTACCAAAAGATTATTGATCTAGTTCGTGCTGAATTTCCCCAGAGTTCGTCCCCAGCAATTGCTGCATCTTCTTCGCAGGCCTTGCCAGATACTCAGCAATTTCCTGAACTCCCGAAAGCTCAAGAACCAGTTCAATCTCTATCAGACATTAGTCTATCCTCCTCCCTCAAAGGAAAGACCAAGTCAACCAAATCCTCTAGCTCGAAGAAAGAAAAATCTTCAAAGACTACCCAGCTTCTGGACTTGGCCCAACAGCTCATAGCCGAAGCAGCAATGCTCCAGAAAAAGAAAGATTCCGACTCGGATTCTGACGCTTCTGATGCAGGGTCTCAACCTCCCGCCAATTGGGCTGATCAAGTGGACCTTTAAGATGCTCAAGATCCGTTCGATTTTTGAAACTGCTTTATTTGCCCATGTAATTGTATCAGCCAAACAACATCATCAGTAGTAGCTGCTATCATCTCTTCCGCAAAAGACAAGACATTATTCTTCAATAGTGAAAAAACAAAAAGGTCACTGTTCATCTAACTTTTGTAAAAATAACAACGTGATTCCACAGTAAAGGCATCATCAACAGTGAAAAAGAAAAAAGTCACTATTCATTCAGCTTTTGTAAAAGTAACAACGTGACTCCACAGTAAGGATTCATCAGTCAGCCAGCTTTGCCAGCTTTCTCCTCTTGCCAGCGGGATTCCCGGATTAAAATTGCATTCCTCAATCATTCTCCTCCCTCTATAAAAGAGGAATTCATCTTCAGAAGAAGCACGGGTTTTTTAACTCAATAGCTCAGTTCAAGAATACATCTCTCTGCTTATCCACAAAGGACAGAGATTATTTTCAAACACTTGTAATATATATATTATTCAGGATGCCTGCGAGCTCCACCTTGTTTACTTGTTTCATCTGCCATTAGAAAATACTTGTTTGTAATCTGCATTGCAGTAAGTTTTCAATAAAACTTATTTTCCAAATATATTTGCATCATTACATTTAATTCATTATTTTCATGGAATTATCTTCTATAATTAATTTAATTCTTTCTTTCCACGTTATTATCAGTCATCCATGGATGTTTCTTTTCAATCAACCTGAGTTCTTTTTAATTCAATATATTGATATGCTTCTTTGTTTTTATATGCTTTATTTCCGCACTCTTAATTCTATGGACGGCTTTGCCGCCTGCTGTTGTTAGTTCCTCCCCATTTGGTATCTATATATATATATATATATATTAGTCTTTTGTCCTTATTATTAAATAAAGTTAATGGATGATTTTTAATTAAAATGTAAAGATTTGAAACTATTTTCATTAGTTTTCTTTTCTTTTAATGCGCATGCAAAATCAGCAGAATTGCATTCTAACAAAAAGTGTGAGCTATAATTCATAATCTTTAGTTAATTGCGCCATTATACTAAAATCATTATAAAACCTCTTCTCGTGAAATTTTGATCCAACCTTAAACTTCCTAAAATTTTCGACAAAAATAAAAAATTGCCTAAAATTCATACATGCAGGACTTTAGATATTCAAGCTGCCAAAAGTTTAGTCTACGTTTTGGGTCATTTATATTGATTTTTCTATTTTCCAACTTAAAATTTCAATCTAAAAAATATTTTTTTGAATCAATAATTAGTAAGACCGCTTCCAAATAGTTTTTAACATTTTTCTCAATCCTTATGCAAAAGATTTTGGAAAATATCAACAGTTGGATGTTTCACAAAATCTGTAAAATTATTATTAGGGCATCTCTAGAGATGAAAATATGTACGTTTTCCTTCTCCGGTGACATCTTTATAGGAATGCTTTAAGATGTAAACATTTTTGCTCCATTGATAAGATGCAAACTCTTGATAGATAGGTAAACATTTTCATTCATCAAATTAATTTTGATAAAATTATCAATTGAGCTAAATTATTACCAGCCCACCTGTTTACTCTTAAAATTAATTAAACATGCTATTGGGGAAAAGACAAAGGTTGGAATGAAGAATGTAAAAAATTTCATGTTAAAAAATTGAAAATAAAGTAAAACATATAATGAACGATTCTACTATTAAGTTACTAACTACACCGAGACATTTTGTGGTAAAATACCCCACCTGATGTACATGCAGTTGGAAATCGTTGATTAATAGTGGGATGTTGGTCCCTCAAATTAATACTGAGAAATACTATGTACATGTGTTATGTTACCTCACACATTTGAAAGTAAAATGTACAAATTCGCACTACTGACTTTCACACTCATTTTTAAGTCTCATGCACTCCTCTGTTACAGCAGAAAAATATTGAGTTTAAAGTGTAGAAAGCTAAACGAAGAGTGCAAAAACCAAAACTCATCTTCCTTGAAGTTGGGAAGTTTGGAGGCTTTGGAGTAGCTAATCATCTGCCTTGAAGTAGCCAATCATCCTCTTGAAATCAATTGGGGATTGAGAGATGCAGCAACCACCTTGATCAGCACCTCATCTTCCTTAATTTCAGGAACAGCCACATTTGGATCAAACTTCAAAACATCTGCAGAGTCCGTAACCCAGGCCTTGTATTCAGATGGTACGGAAATTGCATCACTTGAAGCTGCAGCAGCCATTGATGCACACAGCCAAAAACCAAAATTCGTTACGGGTAAAAGTTTGTTGTCGTTTTAAGAACGAACGGCCTTTTAAAAGTATCTTTGTAAGTATCCTTAAAAGTAACTTTATAAGTGTCCTACTATCGTTTGTTAAAAAATAACATATAAATATAAAGATCCGCAATATATCATAGGATTTGCAGGAACTGTAAGAGGAAGTACATCCGTTCTAACCAATGCCGTGTTTAAGCTAAAAAACACAGCAATGAGCAAGTAGGAAGAAAACACAATGCAAACTAGCCAAACTAGAAGCACTATATAAGTACACATAACATTGCTTATTACAAGACTTTCAAACAAGCGGGCAGCAGGATAAGACTATATCACACACGAACAGACTGCAAGCCTGAACTAGTACTCTCTATTATCTCATGGGATGGGATACACAATCACCTTTCCGGTAGCTCTGGAGGTTTCAAGATAGGCAAATGCTTCAACAGGTCTTCGAAAATGGATACGGGCCAGTGGGATCAAGCACCGGCCTCACCTTCCCACTCTCCAAGTAAGGCTTCAGTTTCTCTAATACAGTTCCGGTTGAAGTCAGTATAAATATGATTGCCGGTGGCGTTACTGGACCTACGATTGTCACAACCTTCCCGCCTTCCTTCACCGCCTTCAATGCCCTGTCACTCTGCCCTATTTTTGTTAATTTCAAAAACACAAAACAACATCAGTCATTGTGCTTGATTTGTATAAGAAAAAAACAACGATGAAGATTCAAGAATTATACCAACTGCATCATAAACCACATCGAATTTCTCAGGCAGGTCTTCGAAGTTCTCCTTGGTGTAATCAATAGCCAAATCAGCACCCAAGCTTCTCAAAAGATCGAGTTTTTTCGTGCTCGCTGTAGCTGCTACTTTTGAAGCACCAAACACATGCTTTGCTAGCTGCCTCATATAAACACATTGAGTGTCATGAATAATTCATCAATCAGCTTTACTTAATTAGAGCCTAACTTAATGGAAAATGTTTGCACTTGATTAACATTGTACCTGAATAACATGTGTTCCGACTCCCCCAGCGCCTCCCAAAACAAGGATCGATTTACCGGCAGAGAATTCAACTCGTTCGAGCCCTTCATAGGCGGTCTCAATGGCCAGGGGAAGGCTAGCAGCTTCAACAAAACTCAGATTTTTTGCCTTGAGAGCTAACACTCTTTCTTCTGCAGCAGTGTACTCGGCCAAAGATCCGATCTTTTTCGGCTTATCGAGAGCCTTCTCGTTGAGATCCCCATACACTTCATCCCCCACCTTAAACTTTGTCACCTTGCTTCCCACTTTCACCACCACACCAGCAACATCATACCCTGGAACTGTCTGCAAACAAGTTAATTTAATAAAATTAATATTTTAGCAAACAAGCAGATTGGGTTTACACTAGAATTTGAAGATCAACTCTGATTCTTCAAAGCAAGTTTCTTGTTATTTCTTAACCTTTCAATTTTTATTTTATTTTACAAAATTATAATTTAAACTAATCTACATGTGGGGATTCAAACTTGGATGTCATCATCTAAAGAGGAACGAGCACATTGCTCTGGCCAATTGACGTAAAATACATGTTTAAAGAGGAATGAGCACACTGCTTTAGCCAATTGACCTAATACGCGTCTAAAAAAAAATTATTCTAACAAAAAGATCAACTAGATCAGCTTTGATTCTTCAAATAGATTTAACTAAATTATAAGTTGGTAAAGACAAACTTTTTTAAATCCCCCAACTCACAAACTAATCCTGCAATTGACTTCAGTGAAAAAAATGAAGAGAGAGAGAGAGAGAGAAAGAGAGGCTACAGGGGGTGAAGAGTCAGTGTCCTTGAAGTAGCCAAGCATCCTTTTGAAATCAACTGGGTTGAGAGATGCAGCAACCACCTTGATCAGCACCTGGTCTTCCTTTATTTCAGGAACAGGAACATTCGGATCGAACTTCAAAACATCTGCAGACTTTCCGTACTCTGAGTACACCCACGCCTTGTTTACAGATGGTATGGAAACTGAATCACTTGAAGCTACAGCAGCCGCCATTGATGCACTGCAAAAACCACAAGAACTTGCAAAGAGAAAGGAAAGGGTTTGTTGTTGTTGTTGTGAGCAAATGAGTGAGATAAGATCATAGTCTGATATCTCGACAGCGTGTCGTTTTAAGGGTGAAGGAGAAGGATGTGGAATCTTGGTGTTTGCCTACGTGGCCCTACAAGAAAAAACTCCAAATGATGCATCTAGATGCACTGTTAGTTAGGTTCGTTGTGTGGGATAACATGCCAAATTATGCATGTAGACGCATCGTTATTGGAGGTTCATTTTGTGCGGCAACATGTTATAAAATTGGCGTTCTCTGTTTCTTTTAGTCGAATCTGACATCAACACACCCCTGGATAGTAATGCTAGCGTCGAAGTTTTCTTCCTTATTTATCCTTATCCTTAGCACAAGTTTTCTTCCTTCTTGTTGTCACCTCCAACAAGAAATATAAGAAGAAAAAACCCGACACTTTTTAAGTGACTTGGCTCTTTTGTGAGTAAGTGCTTACGTAAGAAATATTTATTTATAACTTTAGGTAGGTTATTATTTTTTTTTTTAAACAAATGATACTATCTATACTAAAAAAGTGAGGGAGTAGGCTAAGTCTCGCAATAGACTAGCAATAATATGATTCAAATTAATAGAGGTACAGTTAAAAAATATTATTTATTAAATTATTAGAGGTACTGTTAAAAAATATTATTAATTGACTTGTTTATCTTCAATGAATGTTGTATTTTCTAAATAGGATTTCTAACAAGGACAATATGAAAATACAAAAAAGTTTCATGCCAAGAAGTTGTAAACATGCTTAAGAAATTAGAAACATTTTGGCTTCAATAAGAAGGTTCATGTTGATAGAGTATTATGTACTTACAAGTTCAAAGACGTAGCATCAACTCCAAAAACTAAAGCATTGCCTCAGACAATTTTAGATAAATATTTTAGTTCATCTTAAACTTTTATTTATGGTATTGCATATTTTGGTACTCAAATAACTTTAGAGAAATATTTTAGTTTCCTCAAGAAGAGACTAAGAAAAATGATAACTTATTAAAATGTGGAGTTCCTCTTCGCTTAGAAGTGAGGTCTTAGGTTTGAATCTCGTGGATGGTGAATTCGATACAAAATTAGGCTGCCCACTGTGTGGCTTAGCCGAACTCTCCCTCCCTTGGTGTAAAAATAAGGATGTACTAAAAAAAATGTAGAGTTTATTCCTATGCATATCTGGTCTTTTAAGTTGAGACTAGAATCTTTTGTGATTTGAGGTTATTCCTTATAGAGTTTTACTTTAGAGATGTTTTACTGTAGTTCAGGTGTTTTTTATGAAAGCGCTTTCATTAAAAACAAACCAAAGTTTTTATTATAAACCCAATTGCACTTTTATAGTTGATGAAGGGAGAGTGTTGTGCAGGCATTGTCACTTGAGGTTCAATGGGTGAGAACAAGTTACGCAACTCAAGTTTTGTTTCTTATTTTTCACGTCTAAGGCATGCAATTGAAGTTAACTTTCTTGCTTATCACACCTACAACAAGAAAAACAAGACGAAAAAAAAAAAACACCTGTACTTTTGAAGTTGACGCAGTTCAAATGAAGTGCTATATAAGAGGGAATACATCCGCTCTAACGAATACCCGTGTTAAAGCGGAAAAACACAGCAATGAGCAAGTAGGAAGAAAACACAGTGAAAACCAGCCAAGCTCGAATCACTATATATTAATAGATATGATTGCGCCGCCCTTATTACAAGTCTTTTTAAACAGCAGGCAGCAGGATACAAGTATATATCACACACAAACAGATTGCATGGCTGAACTAGTACTCTCTATGATTTCATGGAATGGGATACACAACCACCTTTCCGGTAGCCCTGGAGGTTTCAAGATAGGCAAATGCTTCAACTGTCTTCGAAAATGGATACGGGCTGGTGGGATCAAGCACTGGCTTCACCTTCCCACTCTCCAAGTAAGGCTTCAGTTTCTCTAACACAGTTCCGGTTGAAGTCAGCATAAAAAGGAATGCCGGTGGCGCAGGTGGAACAATTGTCAATACCTTCCCGCCTTCCTTCACCGCCTTCACCGCCCTGTCAGTCTCCCCTATTTTGGTTAATTTCAGAAACACAAAACAACATCAGTCCTTGTGTTTGATTTGTATAAGAAAAAAACAACGATGAAGATTCAAGAACTATACCAACTGCATCATAAACCACATCGAATTTCTCGGGCAGGTCTTCGAAGTTCTCCTTGGTGTAATCAATAGCCAAATCAGCACCCAAGCTTCTCAAAAGATCGAGTTTTTTCGTGCTCGCTGTAGCTGCTACTTTTGAAGCACCAAACACATGCTTTGCTAGCTGCCTCACATAAACACATTGAGTGTCATGAATAATTAATCAATCAGCTTTACTTAATTAGAGCCTAACTTAATTGAAAATGTTTGCACTTGATTAACATTGTACCTGAATAACATGTGTTCCGACTCCCCCAGCGCCTCCCAAAACAAGGATAGATTTACCGGCAAAGAATTCAACTCGTTCGAGCCCTTCATAGGCAGTCTCAATGGCCAGGGGAAGGCTAGCAGCTTCAACAAAACTCAGATTTTTGGGCTTAAGAGCTAACACTCTTTCTTCTGCAGCAGTGTACTCGGCCAAGGATCCGATCTTTTTCGGCTTATCGATAGCCTTCTCGTTGAGATCCCATATACTTCATCCCCCACCTTAAACTTTGTCACCTGTCTTCCTACTTTCACCACCACACCAGCAACATCATACCCTGGAACTGTCTGCAAACAAGTTAATTTAATAAAATTAATATTTTAGCAAACAAGCTAATTGGGTTTACACTCGAATTTGAAGATCAACTTTGATTCTTCAAAGCAAGCTTCTTGTTATTTCTTAACCTTTCAATTTTTATTTTATTTTACAAGATGATAATTTAAACTAATCTACATGTCGGGATTCAAACTTGGGTGTCATCATCTAAAGAGGAACGAGCACATTGCTCTAACCAACTGACATAATACGTGTTTGTCAAAAGAGAAACGAGCATACTGCTCTAGCTAACTGACCTACTCCGCGTTTACCAAAAGAAAATTTATTCTAACAAAAAATCAACTAGATCAGCTTTGATTCTTCAAATAGATTTAACTAAATTATAAGTTGGTAAATATTAAAACTTTTCTAAATCCCCCAACTCACAAACTAATCCTGTATTTGACTTCGGTGAAAAATAAATGAAGAGAGAGAGAGAGAGAGAGGCTACAGGGGGTGAAGAGTCAGTGTCCTTGAAGTAGCCAAGCATCCTTTTGAAATCAACTGGGTTGAGAGATGCAGCAACCACCTTGATCAGCACCTGGTCTTCCTTTATTTCAGGAACAGGAACATTCGGATCGAACTTCAAAACATCTGCAGACTTTCCGTACTCTGAGTACACCCACGCCTTGTTTACAGATGGTATGGAAACTGAATCACTTGAAGCTACAGCAGCCGCCATTGATGCACTGCAAAAAACACAAGAACTTGCAAAGGAAAGGGAAAGGGTTTGTTGTTGTTGTTGTTGTTGTTGTGAGCAAATGAGTGAGATCAGATCAGAGTCTGAGATCTCGACAGCGTGTCGTTTTAAAGGTGAAGGAGAAGGATGTGGAACCTTGGTGTTTGCCTACGTGGCCGTATAAGAAAAAACTCCAAATGATGCATCTACATGCGCTATTGGTCAGGTTCAGTGGGACAACATGCCAAATTTTGCATGTAGACGCATCGTTACCTGAGGTTCATTGTGTGCGGCAACATGGTATAAAATTGGTGTTCTGTTTCTTTTAGTCAAATCTCAAATCAAGACACCCCTGAATCGTAATGCTAGCGTCGCTGATATCGTAATGCATGCTAGCGTCTAAGTTTTCTTCCTTATTAAATCCTTATCCTTGAGTTTTCTTCTTTCTTGTTGACACCTCCAACAAGAAATATAAGAAGAGAAAACCTAACACTTTAAGTAAGTGCTTCAGTAAGAAATGTTAATTTATAACTTTAGGTAGGTTATTATTATTATTTTTTAATAAATGATATTATCTTATATTAAGATCATCTTCAATTCTTGGGGTAAAGCTTAAAATATAAGTTTTAAAACCCTCCAAATCATCTCTAACCATGGGATAAAATTAGCCATGGACCTACCAATGTGACATCCCACATCGCCCAGGGGAGTGATCCTTATATGTATATTCTCATCCCTACCTAGCACGAGGCCTTTTGGGAGCTCACTGGCTTCGGATTCCATGGGAACTCTGAAGTTAAGCGAGTAGCGCGCGAGAGCATTCCCGGGATGGGTGACCCATCGGGAAGTTCTCGTGTGAGTTCCCAGAAACAAAACCGTGAGGGCGTGGTCGGGGCCCAAAGCGGACAATATCGTGCTACGGTGGTGGAGCGGGCCCGGGAAGTGGTTCGCCCCGGGCCGGGATGTGACAATTTGGTATCAGAGCCTAATCCTGGCCGTGGTGTGCCGACGAGGACGTCGGGCCCCTAAGGGGGGTGGATTGTGACATCCCACATCGCCTAGGGGAGTGATCCTTATATGTATATTCCCATCCCTACCTAGCACGAGGCCTTTTGGGAGTTCACTGGCTTCGGATTCCATAGGAACTCCGAAGTTAAGCGAGTAGCGCGCGAGAGCATTCCCGGGATGGGTGACCCATCGGGAAGTTCTCGTGTGAGTTCCCAGAAACAAAACCGTGAGGGCGTGGTCGGGGCCCAAAGCGGACAATATCGTGCTACGGTGGTGGAGCGGGCCCGGGAAGTGGTTCGCCCCGGGCCGGGATGTGACAATTTGGTAGGGGTGGAAAAAATTCCCGAAAATCCCAAACCGAACCGAAAAAATCCCGATCCCAAACCAAAAATTTCCCAAACCGAAATTCCCGAAATTTTCGGGATGCTATCCCGAACCGATCCCGAAATTTTGGTATGGGATTTGGGATTGACTTCTCAATATTTCGGGAATCCCATACCAAACCGAAATTATATATTATTAATTTATATATATATATTATTCTTTTATAATTGATGCTAGTAGTTTCTAATTCATGCTCTGCAACCTGGAATGCCTTACACCTTGCATATTTTTCATGTTCTGTTTGATATTCATTTGGATTTTATTATTGTTGCTGTCATGGCTAATGATTTCAGAATGTTTGATTCTTTTGTCTCTTAACAGATTGTCAAAAGGGTTTAATTAATTTGAATTTTGACTTTGATAAAAACAATCAAGCATGCCAATATTTGATTAAATGGTAGTGTGAATGAAATGACATTCCTAGTTCATGAATGTGTTCTTAAATTATATATTTGAAGAATAATTCATAATTTCATATTTTTATTTGGGATTCCCGATTTGTCCCGAAATCCCGAAATTTGGGATTCCCGAAATTTTGGTTTGGGATTGGTCTTCAAATTCCCGTCCCAAAAAATTTCGGTTTGGGATTCGGGATACTACTTTCGGTTCGGTATCCCATACCGAACCACCCCTACAATTTGGTATCAGAGCCTAACCCTGGCCGTGGTGTGCCGACGAGGACGTCGGGCCCCTAAGGGGGGTGGATTGTGACATCCCACATCGCCCAGGGGAGTGATCCTTATATGTATATTCTCATCCCTACCTAGCACGAGGCCTTTTGGGAGCTCACTGGCTTCGGATTCCATGGGAACTCCAAAGTTAAGCGAGTAGCGCGCGAGAGCATTCCCGGGATGGGTGACCCATCGGGAAGTTCTCGTGTGAGTTCCCAGAAACAAAACCGTAAGGGCGTGGTCGGGGCCCAAAGCGGACAATATCGTGCTACGGTGGTGGAGCGGGCCCGGGAAGTGGTTCGCCCCGGGCCGGGATGTGACAATTTGGTATCAGAGCCTAACCCTGGTCGTGGTGTGCCGACGAGGACGTCGGGCCCCTAAGGGGGGTGGATTGTGACATCCCACATCGCCCAGGGGAGTGATCCTTATATGTATATTCCCATCCCTACCTAGCACGAGGCCTTTTGGGAGCTCACTGGCTTTGGATTCCATGGGAACTCCGAAGTTAAGCGAGTAGCGCGCGAGAGCATTCCCGGGATGGGTGACCCATCGGATTGTCATATTTTCAAACTTTTTATTTATTTATTACTTATAATCTAACAGTTATGATCAAATGATATCAAATGAGATCAAAATCTAATAGTAAAAGAAAGATATGACAGTCCAAAATTAAATAATGTCTAAAATAATTCAAGAAAATTATGTACATCAAATTTAACTTAAAACTTTATAAATACCTATGTATTTGTATGATTTTTAATTACTTATTATCGAAAATTAAATATTTTAAGACTAAAATGTTCATAAAAATAAATTAAGATAATCTACATAATTTTTTTTTTTTTTTAAAAGTTACCGAAAACAAAAACTTAGGCTAAAATCATTTTTTAATCATCACGGGCTAAAATTTTAAGCCACAAGGGTTAGAGGAAAAAAACAGTTTCTGGCTTATGGCTTAAATTTTTAAGTTTTATGCCCAAGGGTTGGAGATGGTCTAAAGGGGTGAGAGAAGTGGGCTGAACCTCGCAATGAGTTAGCAATAATATGGTTCAAATTAGTAGAGGTGCAATTAAAAAAATACTATTTATCAACTTATTAAAGGTATAGTTAAAAAATATTATTAGGGAATTGTTATTAGCACTCCAAAAATCTCATTTGACACTCTAAACTTTCTATAATTAGAAAGAAAAATACACTTATGACGAGTGTAGAATGAGATTGTTGGAGTGCTAATAATAGTTCCCTATTATTAATTGACTTATTTATCTTTTATTAATGTTGTATTTTCTAAATAGGATTTCTGAGAAGGACAATATGAAAATACAAAAAAGTTTCATGCCAAGAAGTTGTAAACATGCTTAAGAAATTAGAAACATTTTGGCTTCAATAAGAAGGTGCCATGTTGACAGAGTATTATGTACTTGCAAGTTCAAAGACGTAGCATCAACTCCAAAAACTAAAGCATTGCCTCAAACAATTTTAGATAAATATTTTAGTTCATCTTAAACTTTTATTTATGGTATTGCATATTTTTGTACTCAAACAACTTTAGAGAAATATTTAGTTTCGTTAAGATGAGACTAAGAAAAATTATAACCTATTAAAATGTGGAGTTTATTTCTATGCATAACTGGTCTTTGAAGTTGGGACTAGAGTCTTTTGTGACTTGAGATTATTCCTTTATAGAGTATTACTTTAGATAAGTTTTATTGGTTAAGGCCTTTTTTTATGAAAGCGCTTTCATTAAAAACAAATCAAAGTTTTTATTATAAACCCAATTGCACTTTTATAGTTGATTAAGGGAGAATGTTGTGCAGGCATTGTCACTTGAGGTTCACTGTGTGAGAACAAGTTACGCAACTCAAGTTCTGTTTCTTATTTTTCACGACTAGGGAATGCAATTGAAGTTTACTTTCTTACTTATCGCACCTACAACAAGAAAAACAAGACGAAGAAAAAAACTCCCGTACTTTTGAAGTTGACCTAGTTATATAAGAGGGAATATATCCGCTCTAACCAATGCCTGTGTTAAAGCGAAAAAACACGGCAATGAGCAAGTAGGAAGAAAACACAGTGAAAGCTAGCCAAACTCGAAGCACTATATTAGTAGATACAAGATTGCGCCGCCCTTATTACAAGTCTTTTTAAACAGCAGGCAGCAGGATACAAGTATATATCACACACAAACAGATTGCATGGCTGAACTAGTACTTTCAATGATTTCATGGAATGGGATATACAACCACCCTTTCCGGTAGATCTGGAGGTTTCAAGATAGGCAAATGCTTCAACAGTCTTCGAAAATGGATACGGGCCGGTGGAATCAAGCACCGGCCTCACCTTCCCACTCTCCAAGTAAGGCTTCAGTTTCTCTAATACAGTTCCGGTTGAAGTCAGCATAAATAGGAATGCCGGTGGCGCTACTGGACGTACAATTGTCAATACCTTCCCGCCTGCCTTCACCGCCTTCACTGCCCTGTCAATCTCCCCTATTTTTGTTAATTTCAGAAACACAAAACAACATCAGTCCTTGTGTTTGATTAATTCCTGATAAATAAATAAATAATGTTGTAACCTTGATGTGTTTTATTTGGTTGGATAATTTCATGCATCGAATTGTTTAAGCTTAATTTATATAAGAAAGAACCAAAAATGAAGATTCAAGAATCATCCCAACTGCGTCATAAACCACATTGAATTTCTCGGGCGGGTCTATGAAGTTCTCCTTGGTTTAATCAATAACCAAATCGGCACCCAAGCTTCTCAAAAGATCGAGTTTTTCGTGCTTACAGTAGCTGCCACTTTTGCAGCATCAAACACATGCTTTGCTAGCTGCCTCACATAAACACATTAAGTGTCATGCATAATTAATCAATCAGCTTTACTTAATTAGAGCCTAGCTTAATGGTAAAGTGGAAAATGTTTGCACTTGATTAACTTTGTACCTGAATAACATGTGTTCCGACTCCCCCAGCGCCTCCCAAAACAAGGATGGATTTACCGGCAGAGAATTCAGCTCGTTCGAGCCCTTCATAGGCAGTCTCAATGGCCAGAGGAAGGCTAGCAGCTTCAACGAAACTCAGATTTTTGGGCTTGAGAGCTATCACTCTTTCTTCCGCAGCAGTGTACTCAGCCAAAGATCCGATCTTTTTTGGGTTATCGATAGCCTTCTCATTGAGATCCCCATATACTTCATGCCCCACCTTAAACTTTGTCACTTGGCTTCCTACTCTCACCACCACACCAGCAACATCATACCCTGGAACTGTCTGCAAAACAAGTTAATTTAATAAAGTTAATTAGAAGTTTAGCAAATAAGCTATTTGGGTTTACGCTAGAATATGAAGATCAACTTTGATTCTTCAAAGCAAGTTAAATTGTTTTTTTTCCTTAACCTCTCATCTTTATTTTATTTTACAAGACAATACTTTGAACTAATCTACGGGTAGGGATTCAAACTTGGGTTTCAGCGTCTAAACAGTGACGAGAACAATGCTATGGCCTACTTACGCATCTACAAAATAGAAAATATATTCTAACAAAAAAGTCAACTAGATCAATTTTGATTCTTGAAATAGATTAAACTAAACTATAAGTTGGTAAAGATTAAAACTTTTCTAAATCCCCCAAATCACTAGCTAATCTAATTATGCATTAGTGAAAAAAAAAATGAAGAGAGAGAGAGAGAGAGAGAGAGAGAGGCTCACAGGGGGGGAAAAGTCATAGTCCTTGAAGTAGCCAAGCATCCTTTTCAAATCAACTGAGTTGAGGGATGCAGAAACCACCTTGATCAGCACCCGGTCTTACTTTATTTCAGGAACAGGAACATCCGGATCGAAGTTCAAAACAACTGCAGACTTTCCGGATCTGAGTACACCCACGCCTTGTTTACAGATGGTACGGAAACTGAATCACTTGAAGCTACAGCCGCCATTGATACACTGCAAAAACCACAAGAACTTGCAAAGGGAAAGGGAAATGGTTTGTTGTTGTTGTGAGCAAATGAGTGAGATACGATCAGTCTGAGATCTTGGCACCGTGTCATTTTAATGGTGAAGGAGAAGGATGTGGGTTTTACTGGTGAAGGAGGAGGATGTGGAACCTTGGTGTTTGCCTACGTTACCGTAGAAGAAAAGACTCCAAATGATGTATCTACATGCATTGTTATTTGAGGTTCATTGGTTGCGGCAACATACCAAATCATGCATCTAGATGCAGTGTTATCTGAGGTTCGTTGTGTGCGTTGTTGTGGCAACATACCAAATCATACATCTAGATGCAGTGTTATTTGAGGTTCGTTGTTTGCGGCAACATGTTATGCAATTGATGTTCTCTTTCTTTTAGACAAATCTGACATCAACACACCGCGAGATCGTAATTGCTAGCGATCGAAGTTTTCTTCCTTATTATTCTTATCACAAGTTTTCTTCCTTCTTGTTGAAACCTCCAAGAAATATAAGAAGAAGAAACCCAACACTTTCTAAGTTACTTAGCTCATTTGCAAGTATGTGTTTACGTTAGAAACATTAATTTTATAACTTTAGATAGGCATTATTTGATAGAGATGTAGTATATTATTTATTGACATTTATTCTTGATGAATTATGTATTTCCTAAACAGGATTTCGAAGGAAGAAAGCATGAAAATACAAAATGTTTTATACCATGAAGTTGTAAACATGCTTGAGAAATTAGAAACATTTTGGCTTCAATAAGAAGGTGTTGTGTTGACAATGTATTATGTACTTGCAAGCTCAAAGATGTGAAATCAACTCTAAAAACTAAAGCATTGCCCCAAACAACTTTAGAGAAATGTTTTAGTTAATCTTAAACTTTTATTTGTGGTATGGAACTGTTATTGACACTTCTAACATCTCATTTTACATTCCTCATAAATGTATTTTTCTTTCTAATTATAGAAATTTTGAAGTGTAAAATTAGATTTTTAGAGTGCCAATAACAATTTCCTTTGTTGTATTGCATATTTTGTCTTCAAACAACTTTAGAGAAATATTCAAGTTTTCTTAAGACGGGAATAAGAAAAAATGATAACTTATTACAATATGAAATTCATTCCTATTAATAGCTGATCTTAAGTTAAGACCATAATTTTTTGTGACTTGAGATCATTTTTTTATAAAGTATCGTTTTAGAAATGTTTTACTTTAAGCCTTTTTATTAAAAACGTTTTCAACGAAAAACAAATCAAAGCTTTTATTTACAAAAACCCAAGTGCACTTTTTTATTTTCGACCAAAACTTTACAATCATATCACTGACAAATTTTCATTTCCCCAAGAGTGTTAGATGGTAATTATTTTAAATGCACTTTCAATTTTCAAAAAGGCTTTTACCTCATGAGTTGTCATCTCACCCGTGCTCAAGTTTAAGGAGCTGGCTCTCTAATTATAGTAAGTCCACCGGGGCTTTTGATAGCCCGGCACCCAGCCCCCCAAACAGCCCGGCATCCTGTTAAAACCCTCCAGCTCAGCCTAATAGGCTAGCACTCAGTTCAAGCTAGGTCATAGGTCGACTCAAAATCAACAGACTAAAGAGCCGGGTCATCTGACGTTAGGTTTGCGTCAGCCTAACGTCAAATGTCACTGATTTTTTTATTTTTTATTTTTGGGTCAGCGCACCCAGCAATCTGATGGGGAGGCAAGGCCTTCCATGCAAAAGTATCAGAAGTTTTTTGTTAAAATTTCTTATAAACAATAATACAAAAGTATCAAAAAATATTAATAAATAATACTATAAATGTTTCGTTAAAGTTTCATATAAACTATGATAAAAATAACTTTTATAGTCAACCTATAGGTAATGGCCATTCAACTATTGGTGGACTGCTTTTGCAGAAGAAAAACTTCAGTAGGCACTTAGGGAAGCCCTAAAACCTATACCTTTATGATGATTTAGAGATGCTATATTGTTGATCCCTTTATTTATTATTATTTTTCTATTCTCTAGCTTAAAAAAAATCAACACAAAATATTTGTGTAACTTAGATAAATGATAAGACCACTTTCAAAATGACTTTTTAACATTTTCATAATGTCCCACACAGAAGATCTTACGAAATTTCAGTAATTACATTTTTATTTTCAAATGTGAGCTATACTCACGACTTTTAATTGGTTTTTCGAAGTTCTACAATAAATTATAAGACCACTAACAATATTTTAAACATTTTTTTTAATGCGCATGCAAAATCAGAAGAATTGCATTCTAACAAAAAGTGTGAGCTATAATTCATAATCTTTAGTTAATTGCCCCATTATACTAAAGTCATTATAAAACCTCTTCTCGTGGAATTTTGATCCAACCTTAAACTTCCTAAAATTTTTCACAAAAAAAAAAAAAAAAAAAAATCCCCTAAAATTCATACAGGACTTTAGATATTCAGGCTGCCAAAAGTTTAGTCTACGTTTTGGGTCATTTATTATTGATTTTTCTATTTTCCAACTTAAAATTTCAATGTAAAAAATATTTTGTGAATCAATAATTAATAAGACTGCTTCCAAATAGTTTTTTTAATCCTTACGCAAAAGATTTTGGAAAATATCAACAGTTGCATGTTTCACAAAATCTGTAAAATTATTAGGGCATCTCTAGGTATGAAAATATGTTTTCCATCTCCGGTGACATCTTTGTAGGAATGTTCTAAGATGTAAACATTTTTGCTTCATTGATAAGATGCAAAATCTTGATACATAGGTAAACATTTTCATTCATCAAATTAATTTTGATAAAATTAGCAATTGAGCTAAATTCTTACCAGCCCACCTGATTAATTAAAACTAATTAAACATGCTATTGGGGAAAAGACAATGATTGGAATGAAGAATGTAAAAAATTTCATGTTGAAAAATTGAAAATAAAGTAAAACATATAATGAACGATTCTACTATTAAGTTACTAACTACACCGAGACATTTTGTGGTAAAATGCCCCGCCTGATGTACAACCAGTTGGAAATTGTTGATTAATAGTGGGATGTTGGTCCCTCAAATTAATCTTGAGGAATACCATGTACATGTCTTATGTTACCTCACACATTTTGAAAGTAAATAGCACAAATTCGCACTACTGACTTTCACACTCATTTTTAAGCCTCATGCACTTGTTCTATTACAGTAGAAAAATATTCAGTTTAATTAGAGTGCAGAAAGCTAAACGAAGAGTGCAAAAACGAAAACTCATCTTCCTTGGCGTTGGGAAGTTTGGAGGCTTTGGAGTAGCCAATCATCTGCCTTGAAGTAGCCAATCATCCTCTTGAAATCAATTGGGGATTGAGATCGACGCAGCAACCACCTTGATCAGCACCTCATCTTCCTTAATTTCAGGAACAGCCACATTTGGATCAAACTTCAAAACATCTGCAGAGTCCGTAACCCAAGCCTTGTATTCAGATGGTACGGAAATTGCATCACTTGAAGCTGCAGCAACCATTGATGCACACAGCCAAAAACCAAAAATGGGAACGGGTAAAATTTTGTTGTCATTTTAACGGGTAAAAGTTTGTTGTTGTTTTAAGCACGAACGGCCTTTTAAAAGTATTTTTGTAAGTATCCTTACAAGTAACTTTGTAAGTATCTTATCGTTTATTAAAAAATAACACATAAATATAAAGATCCGCAATATATCATAGGATTTTGAAGAACTGTAAGTGGGAGTACATCCGCTTTAACCAATGCCGGTGTTAAAGCTAAAAAACACAGCAATGAGAAGTAGGAAGAAAACACACTGCAAACTAGCCAAACTAGAAGCACTATATAATTACACATAACATTGCGCCCTTATTACAAGACTTTCAAACAAGCGGGCAGCAGGATACAAGTATATCACACACGAACAAATTGCAAGCCTGAACTAGTACTCTCTATTATCTCATGGGATGGGATACACAACCACCTTTCCGGTAGCTCTGGAGGTTTCAAGATAGGCAAATGCTTCAACAGTCTTCGAAAATGGATACGGGCCAGTGGGATCAAGCACCGGCTTCACCTTCCCACTCTCCAAGTAAGGCTTCAGTTTCTCTAATACAGTTCCGGTTGAAGTCAGCAAAAATAGGATTGCCGGTGGCGCTACTGGACGTATAATTGTCAATACCTTCCCGCCTTCCTTCACCGCCTTCACTGCCCTGTCAGTCTCCCCTATTTTTGTTAATTTCAGAAACACAAAACAACATCAGTCCTTGTGTTTGATTTGCATAAGAAAAAAACAACGATGAAGATTCAAGAATTATACCAACTGCATTATAAACCACATCAAATTTCTCGGGCAGGTCTTCGAAGTTCTCCTTGGTGTAATCAATAGCCAAATCAGCACCCAAGCTTCTCAAAAGATCAAGTTTTTTCGTGCTCGCTGTAGCTGCTACTTTTGAAGCACCAAACACATGCTTTGCTAGCTGCCTCACATAAACACATTGAGTGTCATGAATAATTAATCAATCAGCTTTACTTAATTAGAGCCTAACTTAATGGAAAATGTTTGCACTTGATTAACATTGTACCTGAATAACATGTGTTCCGACTCCCCCAGCGCCTCCCAAAACAAGGATGGATTTACCAGCAGAGAATTCAACTCGTTCGAGCCCTTCATAGGCAGTCTCAATGGCCAGGGGAAGGCTAGCAGCTTCAACAAAACTCAGATTTTTTGGCTTGAGAGCCAACACTCTTTCTTCTGCAGCAGTGTACTCGGCCAAAGATCCGATCTTTTTCGGCTTAGTGAGAGGCTTCTCGTTGAGATCCCCATATACTTCATCCCCCACCTTAAACTTTGTCACCTGACTTCCTACTTTCACCACCACACCAGCAACATCATACCCTGGAACTGTCTGCAAAAAAGTTAATTTAATAAATTAATATTTTAGCAAACAAGTTAGTCGGGTTTACACTAGGATTTGAAGACCAAGTGTTGGAAGATATTAGTATTCTATGGTTAGTTAATTATTTGAGTTTAGCGATCAGAGTTTCGTTTATTATAAATATGATGCTTGTTATTCACTTGTGAACAAGTTAATCATAATGTAGTTTCTTGAGATTTTGTAACCGTTATGGTATTCTTATTTGTATAATAACATTCTTATTTTTCTGTAGTCTTGTTCGTCGTTTACTCTGGTATTCAACTTCAACTAGATCAACTTTGATTCTTCAAAGCAAGTTTCTTTTTATTTCTTAACCTTTCAATTTTTATTTTATTTTATAAGACGATACTTTATACTAATATAAATGTGGGGATTTAAACTTAGGTGTTATCGTCTAAAGAGGAACGAACACACTGCTATAGCCAGACGTCAATGGTTTAGGATAGGTCTCCTGCCCCGGGAGGAAAAAACCTCATCGATAGGCAAGGCTATGCGTGGTGTAGCCTACTATACAAGGGCTTGGGGATAGTAGGCTCTGTTCACCTTGGTGCCCAAATAATCCTCATACTATGATGCAGTTTAGACCTATTAGTTGTACCCAATTGATACGCATCTTCTAAAGAAAAACGAGCACACCGCTCTAACAAACTGACCTAATGTGCATCTACAAAAAGAAAATTTATTCTAACAAAAATATCAACTGGATCAGCTTTGATTCTTGAAATAGATTAAACTAAATTATAAGTTGGTAAAAACTAAAACTTTTCTAAATCCTCCAACTCACAAACTAATCCTGCATTTGACTTCAGTGAAAAAAAATGAAGAGAGAGAGAGAGGCTACAGGGGGTGAAGAGTCATAGTCCTTGAAGTAGCCAAGCATCCTTTTGAAATCGACTGGGTTGAGAGATGCAGCAACCACCTTGATCAGCACCTGGTCTTCCTTTATTTCAGGAACAGGAACATTCGGATCGAACTTCAAAACATCTGCAGACTTTCCGTACTCTGGGTACACCCACGCCTTGTTTACAGATGGTATGGAAACTGAATCACTTGAAGCTACAGCAGCCGCCATTGATGCACTGCAAAAACCAGAAGAACTTGCAAAGGGAAAGGGTTTGTTGTTGTTGTGAGCAAATGAGTGAGATAAGATCACAGTCTGATATCTCGACAGCATGTCGTTTTAATGGTGAAGGAGTAGGATGTGGAACCTTGGTGTTTACCTACGTGGCCGTACAAGAAAAAACTCCAAATTATGCATCTAGATGCACTGTTAGTTTTAAGGTTCATTGTGTGGGACAACGTGCCAAATTATGCATGTAGACGCGTCGTTATTTGAGGTTCATTGTGTGCGGCAACATGTTACAAAATTGGTGTTCTGTTTCTTTTAGTCAAATCTGACATCAAGACACCCCTGGATCGTAATGCTAGCGTCGTAGTTTTCTTATTCTTTCTTGTCGACACCTCCAACAAGAAATATAAGAAGAAAAAACCCAACACTTTCTAAGTTACTGGGCTCTTTTGTAAGTAAGTGCTTACGTAAGAAATATTAATTTATAACTCTGGGTAGGTTATTATTATTATTTTTTAACAAATGATAATATTTATACTAAGATAATTTCCAATCCATAGAGTAAAGCTTAAAATATAAGCTTTAAAATCCTTCCAAACTATCTCCAACCATGGGCTAAAATAAGTCATGGGAAAAATATATATCTCTAGGCTAGATTCTCTTCAGAATTTAAGCATGGCTTAAATTATTCTAAACTCACCAAACTGTTATATGTCAATTTTTTCTTTTTTTTTTCCTTATAATATAATGGCTATGATCAAATCTAATTATAAAAGAAAGATTTGACGGCCCAAAATTAAATAACATCTAAAATAATTTTAAAAAATTATTTAAATCAAATTTAGCTTAAAACTTTATAAATACCTATGTATTTGTATGATTTTTTATTACTTATCGGAAATTAAATATTTTAAGACTAAAATGTTCATAAAAATAAATTAAGATAATCTACATAAATTTTCTTTTCAAAAAAAGTTATCGAAAATAAAAAATTAGGCTAAAATTATTATTTAATCATCACAAACTAAAATATTAAGCCACAAAAATTAGAGAAGAAAGGCAATTTCTTAAAAAATTTTAGGTTCAGTCAGTGCGACAACATGCCAAATTATGCATGTAGATGCATTGTTATTTGAGGTTCGCTGTGTGCGGCAACATGTTATAAAATCGGTGTTCTGTTTGTTTTAGTCAGATCTGACATCAAGACGCCCCTGGATCGTAATGCTAGCGTCGGAAGTTTTTCTTCCTTATTTATCCTTATCCATATCACAAGTTTTCTTCCTTCTTGTTGACACCTCCAACAAGAAATGTAAGAAGCAAAAACCCAACACTTTCTAAGTTAATTGGCTCAATTGTAAGTAAGTGCTTCAGTAAGAAATATTAATTTTATAACTTTAGATAGGGTATTATTTAATAGAACTGTAGTTAAAAAGTGTTATTTATTGATTTATTTATTCTTAATAAATGCTGTATTTTCTAAATAGGATTTCAGAGAGAACAATATGGAAATACCAAAATTTTCAAGCCAAGAAGTTGTCACATGCTTGAGAAATTAAAAACATTTTGGCTTTAATCAAAGGGTGTTATGTTGACAAAGTACTACGTATCGGCAAACTCAAAGTCGTGGTATTAACTAAAAAAACTAAAGCATTGCTCCAAACAACTTTAGAGAAATGTTTTAGTTCCTCTTAAACTTTTATGTGTGGTATTGTATATTTTTGTACTCAAACAACTTGAAATAAATATTTTAATTTCCTTAAGATGAGACTAAGAAAAATTATAACTCATAATTTTTTGCAACTTAAACTTATTCTTTTGTAGAGTATTATTTTGGAGAATTTTTACTGTAGTTTAAGCGTTTTTTATTGAAAGAGCTTTCATTAAAAGCAAATCAAAGTTTTTATTATAAACCCAAGTGCACTGTTTATCTGATGTTCATTGTGTGCCGCAACATGTTATGCGGTTGATGTTCACTTTCTTTTACTCAAATCTGAGTCTCTGACATCAACACACCGCAAGATCGTAATTGCTGGATGGGGATTATCTGCCCTCCATTTATCATCTCCTTCCCATTTTCTCCTATTTGAACAGTCACGATTAAGCAACGTTAACATTTTATATTGATTTTTTTATAAAGATAATAAGACAAAAAACAATATGAATATAAAATGTTAACGTGGTTTAACCGTGACCGCTCAAATAAAAAAAGGATGGTAAATAGAGGGCAGATAATCCCCATCCGTAATTGCTAGCGTCGAAGTTTTCTTCCTTTATTATCCTTATCACAAGTTTTTTCCCTTCTTGTTGACACCTCCAAGAAATATAAGAAGAAAAACCCCAACACTTTCTAAGTTACTCAGCTCATTTGTAAGTAATTGTTTACGTAAGAAATATTAATTTTATAACTTTAGATAGGTATTATTTAATAGAGGTGTAGTTAAAAAATATTTTTATTGACTTATTTATTTTCAACGAATTATCTATTTCCTAAATAGGATTTCAGAGGAGGACAATATTAAAATACAAAAAGTTTTATGCTAAGAAGTTGTAAACATGCTTGAGAAATTAGAAACATTTTGGCTTCAATAACAAGGTGTCGTGTTGACAAAGTATTATGTGTTTGCAAGCTAAAAAACGTGACATTAACTCTAAAAACTAAAGTATTGCCCCAAACAGCTGTAAAGAAATGTTTTAGTTAATCTTAAACTTCTATTTGTGGTATTGCATATTTTTGCCCTCCAACAACTTTAGAGAAATATTCAAGTTTCCTCAAAACATGAATAAAAAGAATTATAACTTATTACAATATAGCGTTTATTCCTATACGTAACTCTATAAATAACTGGTCTCAAGTTAAAACCAGAATTTTTTGTGACTTGAGATTATTTTCTTTATAGGGTATTACTTTATAAATGTTTTACTGTAGTTTAAGCGTTTTTATTAAAAACGCTTTCATTAAAAGCAAATCAAAGCTTTTATTTACAAACCCAAGTGCACTTTTATATTTTCAACCAAAACTTTACAATCATGTCATCAACATAAATTTTCATTTCCCTCATTCTCGTTACTTGTAATGCCTATAGGTAATGGAAATGAGATTTGGCCCAATCAACAAAAAACCAATTTTCAAGCTGATTAGTAGCTCCATGTCAGCTGTCCGGCCACAAACACAAAGGGGTACCCAGCATTTGAGTCCATCGGAACAGGACCCTGTGAAACTTGAATGCAAGAGATCCTCTTTATGTATGTATTTTCAGTCGGACGGCTGACATGGAGTGGAAGCTAAAGAATTTCTCCTAGCCTCAGGTAGATGTAACATTAACATAATTTTGTGCCAAAACATCAATGACTCATGACGCAGATGCAACACAAGCATAACTTTCTCTACACAGTACAAAATATATCACTTTTCACTGTCCATCTATAACTCAGTAAATACTAAGTACGAAGAAAAACTACATAGATTTCAGAGTACAAAGGGTGTAACCAGAGATGAGGGAGCTGGAGGCAAAGGCAATAAAGGCAAGGAAGGACAATGCGACGGATGCCCGAGCCATGTCCGGGAACTTGTCTTTGCCCCAATTCGACTCCCAGTCGTCGACCCGAATCGCAGCCGATGAAGACGCCGATATCAAAAGGTACGTCAAAATCTGCAACGCCAACCAAAACCATTAAACTTAAGATTTAGATTACACGACATAACAGAGGATAGAGCAAGTAAACAGAATGCAGAATTCCAATATGTATGCTTTAAGCTATTGTAAACAGTATTAACACAAATGGAAAAGTAGAAGCGTGCTATCCACGTACTTCTTTTTACCTTCCAGACACACTTCTTAATTTTGAGTCGTTAGATTGAATGAATTAAAAAACATCAAATATTAGAAATTAACAGGAAATGTGTGTGACGTAAAAAAAAAAAAGTATGTGAATAGCATCACCCAAACAGAATCATTCCTAGAAAAAAGGCAATTGAAAAGGTATCAAAAAGGTGGAATAAAAAAAAGGTCAGGAACCAACTGATGCAAAAGTATCTAATGAAGCATCACCATATAAACAATGATGAAAATAACTTTTATAGTCAACCAATAAGTAATGGCCATCAAACTGTTGGAGGACTGATTTTACAGGAGAAAAACTTCAGTAGTGGAAGCCCTTATAGTGGGTTCATCGAAACACATATGGGTTGTGGTTTGTTAGCGCAGTCAGACGGTTAGTGTGCTCCAGCTGCCTTACACAAATTGTCTCTCCTCATAGTCTAAGGTCCCTATAATTATCGGAAAACGGGCAAGAAAACGAGAGATTTTTCAATATACCCGGAATATTGGATGAAACACACATGATACTGTGTAATTAGAAAGAAGTTTTTTTTTTTCAAGTGTAAACCCTGTATTCCCTACACATTGAAAAATCTCGAAGAAAGCAGCACTTTGTGGGGATAGATTAGGTAGAATCATTAATTAAATTGCAGTAAAAAGGACAAGTAATCACTTGCCTGATCCAACAAGAAATCAAAGTAATAGCGGAGATGGTGCTGGATTACATGTTTTCCACTGGTGATGAAATAGGTTAGGTCATACGTTTGCAGCCCTGAATACACAAATCCAATCACATTGACTGCCAAGCAGAACCTGCAAATTCACATATCCAATTAATAATCTTGTCCATTTTCACCATCTTCTCCAAAACATCATACAATTTTGCCCAAAAAAAACTAATAATTCAACAGAAATTTCTATGAAATGGTGAATTTCTATTCAAAGTACAAAGCTTTGTTTATGTTTCAAAGAGTCAGTAGTTGGGACTGTTCTAAAAAACACTTAGCTTAATAGGCGTTTATACTATAAGTGTTTTTATTTACAATCCAAATACTTCTTAAAAAATTACTTAATTTTTCCGCTAAACCTGTTTTTTATTGATAGAAAACACTGTTAGCTCCAAAAAAAAAAACACAACTTGTTGCAATACAAATAGATGTAAATGATAATGATAAATACGAAAATATCACTATAACGGTATATACGGTATTGTGTTATCTAAGACAATCACACACTTTCATTAGATTTCAAAAGTACGGCTGTATTTGATTGACTTAGATGCCGTCTTCGTATTCTCGATATGAGTGTGTAACTGAAAGTGGCAAACCTGAACTCCTTGTAGCGATAGAAGGAATCTAAAGCCCAACCTTGGTTCTTGTCAGCCGCCATAACCGAGAAGGATATCAAACACAACACAAACCCAGAAATCCTTAACCCAAACAAAGCCCTCCTCACCATGCTCTCCCTCCTCGACCTCTTCAGTATCGACAACTTGGGTCTCAAAGTTCGGATATTTACACCCGAACCACCTCCAATTCCACCGCCACTTTCTTCCCGAGCCTCCGGGGTCCAATCAAACCCATCTCTGGAATCGGGTCCCGCAACCTTGGGCTCGGCCCTGAAGGACTGGGGAGGCGCGAGCGGCGGCGACGCCGGCTTGGTGTCTGCAGGCGCGACTCTGAGCTCATGAGTGTGGTAGGTATGATGGGTTATTGGAGAATCGGACGGTGGAGACGGAGTTTGGAACATATGAGATGGTGATTGGAACACATGAGATGGTGAGTGGAACAGAGGAGATGGTGTTTCTGGCATGCTCTGCTTTTCTTCTTCTTCTTCTTCTTCTTCCTCTTTCACTTGTTGTTTTTCATTGTGTTTTTCTTCTTCTTTGCGTTGTGGTGGTGTTTCTGGTCGGTCTTCTGGAATTGTTTCCGGTTGGTCTTCTGGAATTGTTTCCATATTTTGGTGTGGACTTCTGAGTCTTAGATGGGGATTTCTCTACATCTACAATTTGGCAGTTTTTTTTTCTTCAAGAAATTATTTGTGGAGTGACCAAAAGAAAAGAAAAAAATAAAGGAGAAGACTTTAATTAGAGAACCTGGTAAATAGAATACAAAAGGCAGTGTGCATCAAATAAAACAAAGCCACTTGTCGCTTTCTCATTCCCAATACTTAAGATTCCACCGTGTAACCAGAGTTCGACTTACATGAATGACTTGTTATATTTTAAGTATAACTAGCTTATTGTGTGCATTAACGTAAATCCGCACTTCCTCAATATCGTAGTAAATTTTCGATTATATCTAAAGGTTTGATATTGTGATGAGACTCGAGAGAGATCAAGAAAGCATGATAGACCCATACGTTTTAAGTTTGCCACTTGATACAGTCACAATAACATTCCAACACAGGATGTACTACAACGGTATCAAATAAACTCATATCCTTTACGAATCTTGCAATTTGGAGCCGATGGATCGAATAATTTGGACCATTTAAGAGAAAAAAATCTAGACTTTTGATTTGTATAAGATGTGCTAATGAAATGAATTAATAGAGGTTGTAAGATTTAAAATAAATGGTCCGGATTTTACAGTCCGTCAGCTTAGGATTGTAAGATTTGGAAAGGATCTTGATTCCAAAACCAATAGCCTCGTTGTCTTGTATTTTGAACTTTCTTACGCAGAGTTGAGCAATTGGGTTGAAGTTTCTCCTAAAACTTGTTCACGTTGCTATAGCAACACATGTGTCAATGGGACCATCAGTGACACCGCCAAGCGCTAGCTGGTCGACAAATGGTTCTGGGCGGTGGGTGGTGGGGAACAAAACTTGCTAAAATATCAGTTGAAAACAAAAACAAGTGAATTGGATTAATGCTGAATTAGATTATTTTTTTACATAAATAAGAATACATTATTCGTACAAGTACAGAACCATTAGCGAAGACCATGCCCTTAATTATTAATGTTACAAGCCTAGATTATGCATCATTCATCCAGCCCTTAAGCAATCCGACGGCGGCCCTACCGAACGAGTCTTGGCCAAACAGTCACGTGGTGCGGGCGTCCAGACAGAAGAACTCCTCCCTCCGACGAGTTTATTGCTCAGTCTCTTCGAAAAAGAATTCCCTTGCTTCATGGTATTTTTCTAGGACAACATTGAAGAGGGGATGAATTGGTTCCAACAAGTTGGAATAGGGACCCATGACTGCCCTAGGCGACACCCGAGAGTCTTTATCGTTCGACAAAATGTGTTGACATACAGAGAGACCACTTAGACAATAGCATGTGTGATAAAAGTCTCGAGATTTCCCGGGTTTGTCCTTCATTCCACCCTTCTCCTGCATCGACAAAATCAAATTGATTTGTTAACCCCCTCGGAAGTAAGAAACTTATAAATAAGAAGTATGAACGATTAAGATAACATTGCTTGAGATGCATCCTGATACAGCTTAACTGTCGATAACTAGTATAATGATGGAGAAATAAGTTCTCACTTTAAAACCTGTCAAGTCAAGCATTCAGCTGTTACAGTGTAAAGTTATATGTTAAATATCGAACCTGTGAGCATAGAAGTATATATTGTTGCAATGCGATGCTGTGAAAAAGTGGCTCCAATTTTACAGGCCTCTTGAGAAAATCATAGCCGATGTCATTCAAATTCACTGCACACGAAACATTTAGCCATGCATATAAGAACAGGAAAATTATAAATTTATAAGATAACCTCGTAACACATAAATTAGAAGATTGAGCAGAAAATATGGGTTTAAAAAGGCGAATCTGTTCTCGTAAAGGATAGATAGAGAACATCTTAAATGCGCCTAAGTAAGCTGTCAGCCTACCTCCTGGAGATGCAGTGCCTTCAAAATTATTCCCCTCTTCAGATAAATTAGATGTTGTAGAAGTCTGTGGGCCATCCTTGGTACAGTATATCTGTAATCCGCATCGCACAAAAGAGAGGATAATTTTCTTACAATTAGTCCAGGCAAGTCCAAACGATTGACCTGATTGATTAGAACCATTGTAGCTACCCCACAAAAAGTGTACCTGAAGGGAAAAAAAAAATTTGTCAGACCTATGAGCGAATAGAAAATGTAAAAGGAAGTGAAAATACATTGTCCTAATATTTCACATGATTTGACATTAGTAGCTTATGCAATCTTTCCAAATACGTAAATTGGAAGAACATAAAGACAGGCGGACAAAAAAAATTGTCATGTAAGTCTGAAACATACCCACCATGGGCTTCAGCACCAGGCTCCCCAGAAATACCACCTTCATACGTCTGACAACTGCAAAGATAATGTTTAATTTAACCAAGATATAATGCCATTCATATCAAGGAAAAAAAAACTTCAGTCCATGACTCAACACAAAGGCAATAAAATGAATTTCAATTAAAAACAGATGTCTAAGAATCAAGGAGAATTGGACAAGCACTCCACGGTATCACAACAACAATACAACGCATACTTCAAAATATCAAACTGAGCTAAATTTATTTTCAACCAAATGAATGACTCGGTAAGCAACCTTAAGATGAAACTTCCAACATTATGAACCAGTTCATCATCCAAAAAGTTCAAAATGCTTGCTACCTGCAAGGACGAGTAAAATTGTCATGATGAAAATTAAGCAAGCATATAGCAAGGCGGTAACAAAGAACACAACTATAATGCATTACAAAGGATGGAGAGAGAGAGACTAACAGAAACCGCAGTGTAGCAAGCCCGGACATCAATTTCTCCACCATCATGCATCCTAAAAAGAAGTAATTAGTGATGGTAAAAGTATATCAAAGGTACTGAAATGATCATTGTACATATATGTCCTCAAACTATAGAACCACACAAATCAATGTGATATCTAACCTGAAGCCGCCGCTTGGATGTTTCATTCGCCGCAAAAACTTGTAGAGTTCACCTCTGAAAAGAAAGAAAAATCATGTCAAATCACTTCCAAAAGGCTATGAATTGCACTGTTGTGAAAAAGTATTTTTTCTTAAATGGATAAACTGACCACCTATTAATTGTTGAAAGTGCCTCATCACCGCCGAGAGTTATAAGCGCATTAACTGCAGCATAAGTCGTTGCAAGATGTGGCATCTGGGAAATCAGAGAACACGCTAACAATTGTAAGAAAAAGAATGCAAATCACCGTATAATAGAGTAGATACGTAATGTTGTATAAGCCTAGTCAAGTCAAGCTATAACAACTGACGCCAACAGAGTTAAACAACGAGAGACCAGCATTGGCTAAGCCAAAATGGAAAATAATGAGATCAATTCACTTGCCTGTCCAGGTCCGCCGCCATATCCACCCTCTGGGTCCTGGAAGCAAAACACAACTTCATGACAATCTAAACATACCATTCCATGCTAACAAAACACTAAAGATCACTTCTTTTTGTATTGTTCTTAGTGGTGAAGCAAACTAAAACACCCGCCTTTCGTTACGTTCCATATAAAAGATGTAAGATTGTCATACAAATTACAATCGATTATTCGCATACCTGACAACGGCTTAGGAAATCAATGGCATTCCGTTCAAGTTCATCATCAACAGACTCCCCTAGCAAAGCCAATGAGTGTAGAATCCAATAGCAAAGCCAAGGCCGACTACAGACAAATGTACACAACAATTGAACATGTCGTAGAAATCAAACCTCAATCAAAACAATACCAAGAAAGTCTGCTAAAAATACTAGAAATAGAGAGAGAGAGAGAGAGAGACAGACAGACAGACAGAGACAGAGAGAGAGAGTTATACTTGGCATCCAAAACGGAGAAGGAGGAAGGGAGTCCTATGAGTCCTCTGGTTAAGTACTCTATGTGACTATCACGCTGAAGCTCAATCCTTCAAAGTCCAAGAACCCCACAACAACAAAAAAATCCATCAAATTCCACAACAAAACCCCATAATTTAAAAAAACAATAAATAAACAAGTTTGAATCCCCATCCCCACAGTTCAATTATATTAGTTTAAAGTAGAATATTGCTTGCATCGAAAAAAAAGCAACAACAAAAGGGAAATTCTTTGTAAACCCAAATGATTTATTCAGAGTGCAAAGTTGGAAGCTTTTTTCTTACATGACGCATTGGGCTTCGGGAGGGAGGCTGCCGAAGCGTCGGTAGATCCCAAAGACCTCACTTTCTACCATCCACTGATCGCGCTGAGTCACGGTGGCGGTCGGACGCTCCATCTCCGCCGTCCTCCGACTGACTTTCCACTTAAATTCACCGTTTTGCAGTTCCGAGTTCGCTTTACTCCGCACAAACAGCAAGCGGAGTTTACTGAGGAAAAAAGAACGGAGTTTAATTGGGCTTATTTAAAGTTTATGTATAAATGCCACGAGTTGGGCTCGTAAATGATAAATATATTGGGCTGTCAACTAGGATTCCAAAAACACTTTAAGTACTTCCTACAAGAAGTACCAGTTATGTGCTTCTTCTATAAAGCATTTTAAGTACTTTTTCAAGATTTACTAACATTTTTACTAAAGATTGTTTTCAAAAATATTTTCACCAAAAGTATTTTTAATCATTTTAAAAGTACATCCAAATAAGCTTTTAATCGGTTTTGCGAATTTCTACACCAAAAAAATTTTGAAAGACTTGTTCTCACACAATTTTGACCGCATTATAAGCTTTTCAAAATTTATATAAAACATTTCATAAATTTTCAAATTTCAGTGTCGTGACTTTTCTTTCCACCTCTTAAAAATACATAAAAATGCTTATGAATCAATAAATTGGCTGATTGTTTTCAAATTACTTATAATATTTTTCTTAAGTGCACGAAAAAATGTTATTTGTAAAGGCTCAACGATTGCATCCATGACAAACATTATAATTATAAATCATAGGTTATATTCGATTTTGCAAACTTCTTCAAATATCGACATAAAACTTGTGTTGGTGCCACTTTTTAGTTGGAGATAACTTAGATAAGTTTTCCATTGTGTAGAGAAAATTTTATTATGCCGGGAACACGACCAGATACACAAAATGTCTTAATACAATTGATTGAAAAAAATAATTCAAATTTCCAAATACTTATAACATTACTAAACCATGTTTTCGAAATATTAAAAAATCTCTCCTTTCCGCCTCCTTGATGTCACCTCCAGTAGATAAGGCATAACTAGTTTAGACCATTGTGTACTTGCCATGTGGTCCAATTAGTGGATGTATCTTCCACGTAAGAATGCCTTTGGTCATTTTTTGACCAAATTGATGTCATATGTACGAGAGATTTTTCAGTGTAATCAGTTCAAGGATTGTACATCATATATCACTATATAAATAGTGAGATATGTGTGCTAAAAAGTTAATAACTTAAAAAATAAAATTTATCACCACTTATGTTCCCATCAGACCTCCTCCAACCCTGGGCTAAATGCCAAATTACCCCATTTATTCCCCTCCCCCCAAACACCACCTAACCCAAGCTAAAACATTGGCCTAAAAGTCAAATGCTAAAGCTAGGCCAAATACCCCCCCCCCACAAAAAAAAAAAACATGTGGACTCGCATGCCTACTCGTCGATGGGCCCCACGCGACCCGCATCAATTCAGCTCCCGACAGTGGGTGGCCCACTGTCAGGGCCCCTGTCGGCCACTTCCTTGAGCCCAACGACTCTTTTCCGCATCGAATGGCCACAATTTAAGGACCAACATCCAACGGACCAGATTCAAATTTATTTTTTTAAATATGATATTTTAAAATACATTGAATTCAACGGTTAAAATCGAATATAATCAAATCTAATGGTAAAAAAAAAATCTAACGGCCCAAATTTAAATCCAACGGCTAAAATAATTATAAAAAATTATTTAACTCAAAATTCACCCAAAAACTCTATAAATACCTATGTATTTGTTCAAACATCCACACAAAACTTAATTTTCTCCAACAATTCTTCCAATTTATCTTTCTATCATTTCTTTCCATTTCCAAATATTTCAACATGGCAAGAGAGCATATTAGAGGTCGTAATTGGATCTATGAGGAAGATGTTACTTATGTTTGGCATAGATTTCTGTTAGTAAAGATGGTGTAGTTGGCACAAATCAAAATAAAAAGGTTTTGTTGAGAAAACTGCAACGGCAGCAGGCAGGACGATGGTGGTGTTTATGATCGGTGGAAGACTATCAACAAAGCATGCACTTTATGGAAAGGAAGTTTGGAGAGAGTCGTGGTTGGCATGGCTAGTGGAAGGAGCGGCACATAAATTGTGAGTTTTTTTTCTTGATATTTTATTTGTCATGTACATAATATTCTTTTGCAGCTAATTATTTTTATGTATTTTTTGCATAGGGTGACAAAGTAATGAAAATTTACAAGACAAGAGTAACACCAAAAAATCAAGTTTTTAAGTTGCAACATGCTTGGGACGTCCTCAAGGATTGTCCGAGGTGAGGAATCGATGCGGACCAACAATGAGAAAGATTATTTCAACATGAAGCTGCACCAACAAATGCTGGAGATAAAAGTGTCGATGAAATGATCCCATCTCCTTCTTTTGCAAGGCTCATGGGAAGAGATAAGCAAAAGGAAGCAAAGAGAAAAGGGAAGTCCCAAGATCCGATGAGTAGACACTTTGCTACCAGAATTGCAAAATTGAATGAAACTCATAGCGCTCGCCAAGAAGAAGCGGCTTGAATGGGCTTGCAAATGAAGCAAGAAAGGGATAGGGAGCAGGATAGGTTTGAAATTAATTTCATGATGAAGGATCTCAACAAATACACTCCAGAGAGGAAGAAGTTCTTACGTGGTAAGTAAAAGGAAATTTTGCGAAAGTATGCCTCAAGGAGTATATTTCAAGATCATGAATCCTCTGAACCCTATATACCAAGTCAACCATGAAGTCCATCACCAAGTCAAAATGGTGGATATGATTATTAAGTTTATGTAGTGTATGAATTATGTGCTTTATTAATTAACTTTATGAATTATTGGTTGTATTAAGTTTATGCGGTTTATTATATGGCTTATGTACTTTATTAAATTTATGTCCTATTAATTATTGTTTCTATTAATCTAGATGCATTCAATAATTATTGTACTTATTATTCCACACTTTGATGTATAATAGATGCCTTCAATAATTCAACCTCCATTCAATAATTTATCCAACGTACTAGACAAATTACTTTGCACAAGAAGATACTTAAATTTATTACTACAAAATAACAACATAGTGCAACTAAAATTATTACATAAATGCTCAACCAACATCATCAACATTCACCTTCTTGGCGCCATACATGCTCAACCAAATCCTTACAGAGTGTGTCATAACCTTGAGGAGCTTGAATTCTATTTAAATATCTCATATACTCATTCAAGGTGACCCTATCCTATCGGGTTTCATATGTGGTTGGAATGAGATATTCAACATATCTTGCAATAGCTCTTGCATGTGTTGTTTGGTCATCATTCACATCTTCGTCTGAATCTTCTTCAATTTCGATGTACTCATCTTCCACAATCATATTGTGCAAAATTATGCACATCATCATGATTGAATAGAGGTCTTAGGTATGCCAAAGTTGTGCAGACCCTTTAACAATGGCCCATCGAGCTTGTAGGATCCCGAACGCTCTCTCCACATCATTCATGTAAGACTCTTGCCTCTGGGAAAATAATTTCTTTTTTGCACTATCGGGATAAGAAAAACTTTTGATAAGGGCAGACCAACTAGGATAAATATCATTAGTTAGGTAGTAACCTAGCTCATACCTATTACCATTTACCTTGTACAAAAATTTGGTGTCCATCCATTGACAACATCATCGAACAGAGGAGAAGACCGAAGAACGTTGATATCGTTGTGTGATCCGGGAGCGCCGAAGAAAGCATGCCAAATCCATGTATTGTAGGACGCCATAGCCTCAAGCACAATGGTTGGCTTGTTATGACAGCCCTTGAATTGGCCAGCTCAAGCAGTAGGACAATTCTTCCACTCTCAATGCAAATAATCGAGAATTCATATCATGCCAGGAAAGCCTCTTTTGTCTACCTTGCGTAGAAGTTTTTTCAAGTCTTCACGATTTGGCTTGCAGAGGTATGTGGCTCCATATATAGCTTGAATTGCCTAACAGAAGCGTTTCAGGTTCTCAATAGCAGTACTCTCCGCAAGTCGGCAATACTCATCAGTTGAGTCTGCAGAGCACCCATTAGATAGCATTTGAAATACATATATGAGCTTTTGATGAGGTAATAGACTTTTTCGGCCTACGACATCTATCTTCCTTGCAAAGTAGTAGTTATGATTGACAACTGCGTTCAAGATGCTTTCAAAAAGCTATCTCCTCATCCGAAAACCGCCTCCGAAAATCATGAGCAGGAAATCTCGGACACTTGATGAAATAATCTTTCATCATTCGGCCATGACATTCTTCTCTATCACGCTGCACAAATGAACGCCTCGTGACAGAACCACGATGGCTAGATTCGCCATGGTGCTCAGATTGCATAAGCGAGTTTACAAGTTTAGCTTCAACATTGATCAATTATGCATCCTCAATGTCAAGCCTCACTTGGTATTGTGCCATCTGCATTGCCCTGCTATGCCTTCTTTTACCACCTATTGATGAGATATTGAGGATTTTAAGGAAACAAAAACTCTTTCAATGTTGAAATATTGGTGAATATAGAGGATGATTGAAGGTTGAAAGATTGTCTGATCAATTAATACTGGACCTGTGTTTATATAGAGGATGATTGATGAAAGTTGAACGATTAGTGAAAATTGAAAGTTTGGTGAAAGTTGAATGATTGGTGAAAGTTGAAAGTTTGGTGAAAGTTGAAAAATTGGTGAAAGTTGAAGGCTTGCTTTGTGGAAAATTTAGTGATTTTTCAATATTTATCGGAATTTAAATATTTTTAGATTAAAATTTTCATAAAATTAATTTACAATAGTCTACATATTTATTTAAAAAAAATTAACCTAAGTTCATTCTTTAATAATTACAGGCTAAAATTTTAAGCCAAAAGGGTTGGAGCAAAAAAGTCATTTTTGGACTAAAAGCTAAATTTTCCGAACTAAAAAAATTTGATTTTTAGCCTAAGAGTTAGAGATGATCTCACAACTAAAAACTTCTCCATGTATACAGTGTGGTACCCACCAAATTACAAATAGCATTTCATCACTTTAAAGTGACACAACCACCAAAGTTTTCCGGGTCCGCGGCTCAAAAGCCTCTGCAAAGTCACAAGGGCAATCCACAAATTGAATTTGGATAAGGTTAACTAACATGAAGGACTTTCTGCTGCTAAGGTGGTATCTCAACTAAATTATGCGTTACCAAGTGAAAATTTATGATAAAACGTGATAGAATAAACTGATATTTTATCATAAAATCAATTACATACTACTCTCAATAAACTATATCAGTTGTATATTGTAGACAATGTATACTGGGTAATGTGGAAGCACGTGGACTGCTAGACTCAGGACGCTGATTAACTTGCTAGATATTATGAGGTAAGTTTGAGTTTCATCATAGCATCAATTGACAATATAAGAAGTAATATAACCCCTTACAGCGGCATATAAAATAACTTAATGGTCCGGTATGAAATTCACCCCCTCGACACATGATTAATTAAATATTGTTACAGTAACACCAGCAGTTTAGGAGGGTGGTGGGCACAAGTATTTCCAAAACAAACATCCGTTTCGGCCAGTTGCCAACTTGCCAAGAGGAAAACGAGTAGTTTCCGACATGTAGACTCTACACGTGCGTAGCATGCATAATAAAAACTAAAGAGATTAGGTGGAGTGGACTTGGATGATGAAGAGAGTCACTGAGCTCTCACTTCAATCGTTTATTATAAATAAATGGGCAGAAACCTTTTGTGTTGCGCACAACACAGAGCCTTCTCTTTTTAATTATTTCTCAGTTTTTAACAAATTTCAAAATATTTAGTTTCAAGGTTCTTCAGTTGGCAACCAATTAGCAGGAAATTTTTAAGAATCCATGTCGATGAAGCGTTTGCTTGTTTCTGCAGTTCGAGGTCTTGCTTCATCAGGAAGCTCAGCATCTTCAACAACTTTCACCAGGCACCTCCATGTAAGCCATTTCCACACACACACACACACACACACACACACACACACACATATATATATATATATATTTCACATAATTTAATTCAGCAATTAGTTAATTGTGATAATTAAGCTTGTTTAATTGCTGATCACCTTAAAAATACCACCTATAGCCTTATGGGGAAATGGGGGGTTCGACCTCAGGTGGTTGCTATTAACCAACTGAGCTACAAGTCCCTCATTTTAGAACAAAATAATAATCCAAATTTTGGGTTGTGTTGAATTGATGTGGTTTGGTATGAGCAGGCATCTGGTGGAAGCAAAAAGATAGTTGGGGTGTTTTACAAGGCCAAGGAGTATGCAGAATTGAACCCCAATTTTCTGGGTTGTGAAGAGAGAGCCTTGGGGATAAGGGACTGGCTGGAATCACAGGGCCACAAGTATATTGTCACTGATGATAAGGAAGGACCAAATTCTGGTAAGTTCATACAATTTCAGTACCTTTCTATACATTTCATATATAATATGTATGCATATAAGCATATATAATGTCCTAATGCATGTGCTTATGTGAGTATAAAATTAGCTTATTACTTATGCTATATTTAGTTTGTAGATGTGTGTTAGGTTAGTTGGTGAGGGCAATGTGGTCACCCCCGTCACTCGAGTTGGATCCCCCTTCCCTATAGATTAGAGTAGTTTAGAGAATCGCCTTGTCAAAAACTATAAACAAAAGGACACACTTGGCTTGAACAGATATGCCAAGATTAATGTGATCAATGAATGTTGATTAAAAGCTTTTGACTCAGTTCTGCTAAATTTTGTCCTGCAAGCAGCGTGTACATGGCATCGAACTCGCCTAATCACTGACCGGTAACTTGTTAATTTGACAGGTTTTTCCGCTTTGAGATGAGTTTTCCTTGGGCTTATAAGTTGATTCTTAAATTGTTCGAACTTTTAAACTAATGGGAACTTTGTATGTCCCTTTTGGTGCTGTTTATTCAGAACTTGACAAACACATTGAAGATCTTCATGTTCTCATAACAACGCCCTTCCACCCGGCCTATGTCACGGCCGAAAGGATCAAAAGGGCCAAGAATTTGCAGCTGCTTCTAACAGCTGGAATTGGCTCTGATCACATTGATCTGAAAGCTGCTGCTGCTGCTGGATTAACCGTGGCAGAGGTCACGGGAAGCAATGTGGTTTCAGTTGCAGAAGATGAGCTCATGAGAATCCTCATTCTCGTCCGCAACTTCGTACCTGGGTATCAGCAGATTGTTAGTGGAGAATGGAATGTTGCAGGCATTGCCTACAGAGCTTATGATCTCGAAGGAAAGACGGTGGGGACGGTTGGTGCTGGACGTATTGGCAGGCTTTTGCTCCAAAGGTTGAAGCCTTTCAACTGCAATCTCCTCTATCATGATCGTGTCAAGATTGACCCCGAATTGGAGAAACAGACTGGGGCAAAGTTTGAGGAGGATCTGGATGCAATGCTTCCGAAATGTGACGTTATTGTTGTCAACACACCCCTAACTGAAAAAACAAGGTACTTAAGTCAAGGCTAATCTTCTGACTATTTTATTCCGTTTGATTGTTATTTATTTGTTTTGGTGGAGATGACTGATCTTCTGAGTTTATTACCATATAATTGCATTTAGAAGCTTATCTACAACTAACAAACTGATAGGATCAATACAATTAACGGATATTGATCTTGCGACTCAGAGGACTGTTTGACAAAGAAAGAATTGCAAAGTGTAAGAAGGGAGTTCTGATTGTTAACAATGCTCGTGGGGCAATCATGGACACGCAGGCTGTTGTCGACGCTTGCTCCAGCGGACACATTGCAGGTAACTCATGAACTGGTCAATGTTAATCGAGTTAATTCTGTTGACTTTTGGCTAATCGTTTCATTTGATTCTATGATTCTCCAGGTTACAGTGGTGATGTTTGGAATCCACAACCAGCTCCAAAAGACCATCCATGGCGTTACATGCCAAACCATGCTATGACCCCTCATATATCCGGTACCACAATTGATGCACAGGTATATTTTTGACGTTTACTATCTTATCCTTTACGCTCATGGTTTCACCTCATTTGTTCCCTGAACTGAAATCCATCATGTAATTTGTGCAGTTACGTTATGCTGCTGGGACGAAGGATATGCTCGACAGGTACTTCAAGGGAGAAGAATTTCCGGCACAAAACTACATTGTCAAGGACGGTAAACTAGCAAGCCAATACCAGTAGTTCGGGTGCTTGTTATTAAATCTGCTACTTTGTGTTCGCCTGCAGATGCTAACTATGAGGCAGGTCCATATGAATAATGTAGCCAAAAGCTTTCGACTTTAGGGTCTGTGTGCTTTTATCTTCTTCGTTTTCACCGGTTCTATAGCCGTATAGGGCACCGGTTTGATCCGAGCATGCATCACTATGTCTCTGTGAGACTTGTAAGAGTGTACGCTGCCCGGAAACTTTCCCTTTCAATAATGAGAAGTTGTTACCTTAATTAGCGAGTTTGCTCAAAACCCGTAAGAAACTTCTTGTTCAAATGTTTAAGAGTATCTTCGTAAGAGGTTCTGCGTTCGATTCTCACTTGGTGCTCAAACAGAAGCTTGAACTTGTGCAATAACAATACCAATACCAAAAGAAAAAGAAAAACTTGTTTATTCTTAAAAATAGATAAGTCAATCCGGACCAGATGTCCATTGTATTTTCTGTTTGTTGTGACAACTGTAAATTGGTTACTACTGTTTTGTAACTAATCAATGTGTTAGTGGTTAATCTAGTGTTATTAGTCACTAAGCTTATTTAGCAAAGTGTATATAAACTCAGTTGTAATTACTTCCTCATTAAGAAATGAAATACAGAAAGCATTCTTTCTATCTTGGTATCACTCGCCTCTCTGCTTGTCGCACTTCAATCCTCTTTTCTCTACGATTCGATCTTCGATTCTTCGTCTTGATCTTTAATTTCTTCTTCTTCTTCTCAGCAATGGCGTCTTCAAGTTCTTCACCTACACATCCAGAAATTATTCCTTGAAATCCTACACCGACTAAGTTTGTCGCCCCTAATTTCACGGCGATGAACCGTAATTCTTCCAGTTCTTCGATTTCATCGATCATGATCTAGAATATCAGTTGTATGGCGCCTACGAAGTTGAAACGTGACAATTATTTGGTCTGGAAGGCTCTCTTTGCTCCAATTTTCAGGAGCTACAAGCTCACCGGCATTGTTGATGGTTTCGAGATTTGTTCACCGCCTTATCTTCTTGATCAAACTGATCGCAATACTGGAATTCCTAACCCTGCCTTTGAAGCTTGGTATGAAAAGGATCATAATATCCTCATTTGGCTTAATTCTACTCTCTCTAAAGAAATCATTTTGTTTACTGTTGGTGTGACCTCATCTTGTGAACTTTGGCTTAATCTTGAAAATCGATTTGGAGTTGTATTTGTTGTTCATATTCATCAACTCAGATCTCGTCTACATTCTATACACAAAGGTGATCTCTCGACTTATGAGTATCTGCAACGCATCAAAGGTATTTCAAATGCTTTAATGGTGGTTGGTTCTCCGGTTTCTGATCATGATCTTATTGCTGTCACTCTTAATGGCTTATCTAATGAATATGAATCTTTCATTGACTCTATTATGCTGAGAATTTCATCAACTACTTTGGATGAACTACATGGTCTGTTGATCAACAAGGAATTGTTCATGAATTGCAAAAAGAAAGCGATGTCTCTTCCGCTCAAGAACTCTTCCAGGCCTTTGTTGCTCAATCTCAGGGTCCTCTCCTTCCTACACCACAATACTATTCCTTTCCCCAAGCTTATGCTGATGCTCATTTTCATGCTCCTCCCAAATTTTAGAACAATCGTGGCAAAGGATAATTTCAGCGCAACAATCATGGTAATTACTCCAAGAACTTCAACAATTCTCCTTACATCAAGGTTTATGGTTCAAGAAAGTCTCCTTACATCTCACAGCTTTTTCAGACGATGATTGGGCCAATTGCATCTTTGACAGAAGATCTACAAGGGGTTATTGTGTGTATTTGGGTAATAACTTGATTAGCTAGAGTGCAAAGAAGCAACACACTGTTGCTCGATCCTCTACAGAAACTGAATATCACTCTCTCGCCCACACTGTTGCAGAATTGACATGGATCTGCAAAATCTTTAAAGATATCACCTTCCCACTTAGACAGGTTCCTCAACTTTGGTGTGACAATGTCTCGGCAATCTCTTTGGCATCTAATCATGTGTTTCATGCTCGTACGAAACACGTGGAAATTGATTATCATTATATTAGAGAACTTGTCTTAGCCAGTTTGATTCGAATTCAGTATGTTAGTACTCAACATCAAATTGTAGATATTCACACCAAGGCACTTTCCAAGGACAAATTCAAGTTGTTACAGTCCAAGCTATCTCTCGGGTCTCCTTCGTCTAGCTTGAGGGAGGGTAAAAGGACACCTCATACTTATATATTTTCTGTTTGTTGTGACAGCTGTAAATTGGTTACAACTATTTTGTAACTAATCACTGTGTTAGTGGTTAATCTAGTGTTATTAGTCACTAAACTTGTTTAGCAAAGTGTATATAGACTCAGTTGTAATAACTTCCCCATTAAGAAATGAAATACAGAAAGCATTCTTTCTATCTCATTGATCATGACGACGTGTACGAGCAAGATTTGTTCATGAAAAAGTGGAAGATCAAACGGCCGTTGGTCCAGTAACCTTTCGTTTCAAAAGGCGATTTCGACGGTCTTCAAATACCTCCACCACACGCTTGCTCTCACCACTGTAAAAAACCACAAACAGATTAATCTCTCTCTCCCTTTCCCTCTCTCTCTCTCTAAACGGTAATCCCAAAACTGAATCCTGTCTACAATTTCTTCATTTTATAGTATTAAAGATTCTGAGTTGTTGTTTCAAGGATCAGATATTGTTTTTGAGAACCAAAAAACCATCTGAAAAGAGAAAGAAAGGTTCCTGCTTTTTGCTTTTTTAGCTGCTGATATGTATATGTGTGTGATATATATATATATATATATATAGACACACACATATATATTTAATTTCCATTTATTTTCTGTTTTGTTTTCATCAAGTGCGTGACTAATCGTGTAATTTGTGACTAATTACAATGATAAATGTTGCATCTTTATGAACATTTGTGACTAATTGAATTCGGGACGTTTTGTTCTTTCAGATGTTATGAAACTTTCTTGTATCTTGTGGCAAATGTGGTTAAATTCGAGTACTAGATTCATGTTTGTATTTGGTTAAGATTTTTTGACGTTGTTTCGGATTGTTGACGTGTTTCTCTTTGTCGGGTAATCGTAGAGTTTTTTTGTTAGAAATGGCGGAAACAAAACCGGCAAAGAGGAAGCCTGTATTCAAGAAGGTTGATCAGCTGAAACCGGACACCAAGGGACATACCTTGGTTGTGAAGGTTGTTAGTGTGAAGATGGTATTGCAGAAGGCCCGTCCTGATGGAATCCGAGTTCGTCAGATGAGGATCGCGGAATGCTTGGTTGGAGACGAAACCGGAACCATCATTTTCACTGCCAGAAATGACCAAGGTAGTGCCTTTAATAAGACATTGATCTTGATCTTGTTCTTGGTTTTCTGTTGACGACATGTTTTAACTTTTGTTGTTGTTGGGTTGCACAGATTTTAGATGAGTTTTGTTCTTACTATGTCTTGGCCTTTCTTATGGACAGTTGATTTGATGACAACTGGTGCCACGGTGATCCTGCGCAACGCAAAAATAGACATGTTCAAGGGTTCTATGAGGCTTGCTGTGGACAAATGGGGTCGAGTTGAAGTAACCGAACCCGCCAGCTTCTCTGTTAAGGAAGATAATAACTTATCGCTGGTGGAATATGAGCTGATTAATGTTAATGAACTGGCTAATCCTGGTGCCAGTCAAGTGGTTTGCTGAAAAGTGACCTTCGCTAGCGCGTTTCACATCCCCGCTCAGTTCTTGGAAACAGAATTTCAATCAGTATAAAGATATGAATTCTCTGGTTAATGAGGTGGTACATTGATATGTAGTTTTTCTCAGTGCCTGCCTAAGAAAGTTTCTTGTTTAGCAGATGTCACGGAGCTATTTCTATGGGACTCTACTTGTATGAGGGGCGCCATTGCAACTCTGGCCTACTGCACAGCCGGTAACTCCAGTCAAATAGTGTGTAAAAGGAACTTGCTTGCTTTTCTTTGATTTGTATTAGGCTATGAGCTGTTGCTGTCATGAGATTATCATATTGTATGCAAGTGGAGTTTTAGCCCTACGTGTTTTTCGTCGTGGAATTATCTCTTCTATCCCCTACCAACAAAAGTATGCAGTTGGATGGCAAATCTTCGGTTGATTAGTTGTTTCGCTAATTAGTTGTTTCGTAAACTTACACTATCATTCAAACTTTGAAACAAAAACTGCGAATCCGTGCTTACAAGTTACGAGTTAGGAGAAGCACTTCGATCAAGTGTCTCTATCCCTATTTTGTTGAAGGAACTGGAGGTCCTTCTGCATTTGAACAGCTTAATTCGACAGGGGCTTTGGCTCTCGAACACTGCCGTCAGTACTGCCTTCGGCTACTTTCTGTGCCTTTTCGTTAATAATCCGTTGTAGCTCAGACCGCTCAACGGATGGATAAACCGCCCTAAGCATTACATTTAGAAGTCTCTCGTCTTCTTCTTCCATCGGATCCTTCCCAAAGCAACAGAGGTAAATCCCTTCAAGGGCTTTCTCAACCCGAATCTCCATTGGGATAATCGGCGTAGGCGCCTTTAGTTTCGCCCGTAAAATTTCAGCCACGCACAAGTAAATGATCAAAAACTTGGACCAACCAAACCAACCTCTTTTGCCTCGTTGATCAGGGAAATGAAATTCTGCTCTTCGAACTCGATATCATTTGAAACACGCAGCCTCGCCGCCCCTTCTAAAATCTCCTCGGATTTCAGAAGACCGGCACCAATGGCTGCTACGCAACAGCACATTAGAACATACAGAGGATCCCCTGCCTAGACAAAACAACAAAATCTAGCTCATAATTCATCCATTTTGCAAATTCCATCTCAAAAACACAAAAAATGCTTCGGTAAAATGTGCTTTTTGCCAACCAAAAGCACCGCAGAAAACTTGTAAGTGCTTATGGGTGAAGAAGAGCTTTTTTACAAAAGTATTGGCAAGTGTTTCTTCATGAGACTTGCATTTTTATTGAAAAAATTGATGTGAGCCAAAGTGCTTTTTAAATAAGCATTTCTAAACAGGCGTTAAAGATTCGATCTTTACCCGGCCTCGTCGATCTTGGAACTCATAAAAAACTCTAGAATCATCAGTAGTGCACTTCTTCCCCACCGGCCTCCGAAACTCTGCGAAATCAACCGTGTCTCCGCCGAGGCCGCCTTCGTCGCTGAGAATCCTCGCTATCAACCCGACCTGGCGAAGCTGGAGATGGAATTTGGATTGTCCATGTAGGCTTTAACAGAGAAGAATCTACTTGAGCTTGGAGCTTTGGAGTTCTTGTGTCTCGTGGGGTCGCCATAGATTTGGCCGAGGTATAGTAGAGATGGCGAAATGGGGTGGTTGGAAGGGTTGCTGAGGTGGTGGTTTGCGGCGGTGGAGAGCTGGGGAGTGTAGTTGGATTTGATAGAAGGGGAAGTGGATGACATAACCACCATGGTTGCAGAAGTGGAAGTTAATCTCGTTGGTGGTGGATCGGCCTCCCGTTTACATACGTTATCTTATCCGATATTTGGAGTGCGGCCCGTTAAGAAGTATGGTCTGAGCCTATGGAAAAGGCCCATCAGTCTCAACTTTCTTTGTATCTAAGATTGGGCCAAACTGCATAGTTTCGCTACGGATGGCCAACCATTCAACGTTTAAAATATCCACGAAATTAAATATATATTTTTTTTGAAATATTCAAAAATGAAAGAAATCAATGAATATCGAAGATTCTTACCAATTCATTACATAAATTTTGCTGGCAAATTTCAAACATTTGATTTTTTATTGAGAAATTTTTCTCTAATTTCGACTAAATCCGAATGAGTTGGTATACCTTTTCCATTACAAATTTTCATATTTTTCGTCTAAGGCAATTGATGTTGTTATAGATATCAATACATCTATCAGTATTTCTGTAAATTTGTATATGGATATTAGCACCTATATAAATATTTTAAACATCACTAAACGCATCGGTCTCTAATTTCAACTGACACTGTCGGAGTTGTACAGTTCGACAAAATCTTTCTATTTATGATCGAGTTAGTGGATTAACTGCCAACTGTCACCCACCACGACTATCACCTGACATTTCGATCTATGTAAATTGCTCTCCCAATGAATTTGATCCCCTGACTCAACGATTCACCGCAGACCAAACTAGCCCTAGAATTAAAAATTAAAGAAAAACAAAGACAAAAAACACTCTTCATCCGGCATTAATAAAAGTGTGAGAATTTGGCGGCACCACACCCTCCCCCACTTACTTGGCTACACCCCACCCGCCTCGTCTTGTTCCCTTCTCGTTTTTGTCTCTCCATATCCCTGCCCTAATTTCTCGGAATTTAAGCTTGTAATTATCTCGTCTTAATCGCTAATCGGATGTGATTAACTATAAAGTACGTTTCTTTCTTTTATCTCCGACCTTATTTCTCTGCTTCCGCGCCGATTTCTGTGTCTGCGAAATCCATCACTGCTGCTGCAAGCAATGGGGGCGTACAACAACGACCGCGTTTTTTCGCCGATGTGCAGCTTCGCCTCCTCCCAAGACTTCCGTCTCTCGAAGCACGTGCACGACAGTGTCCATGGCAACATTTACCTCGACGCGGTAACTCTCTCTGAGGCCCCCATTGAGTTTTTTACTGTGCCTTTTGCTAGTAATTTTTGTACCTTTTTTGGCGCATGCAGTTGTATTTTCGTTTACAACTAATGGGTTTTTGATTTTTTGACTTGTAAATTGAAAAGGAGTAATTGTTGCTTGCCATTGTTGTCAAAGTTTTGAAATTTATGAATGGCCAAGTGTTTTTTACCGTATTTTGTATGGAAAATGGGTAATTGTTTACTGTTTTTTTCAGTTATGGATGGAAAAGGGGTAATTTTGATTTGGCATTGACGCATTGTTGTTACAGTTCTGAAATTTATGTTGAATGAAGTGTTTTTACTGTGTTTTTTATGGTTGCAGCTTTCGTTGAAGTTCATCGATACCGAGGAGTTTCAGAGGTAAGTTGGAATTTGTGTATTACGAAGTCAAATGAAATTTGTGTTTGTTGTTTGCTGTGAATTTAATGATTTCATGGCATTTCAGGCTTCGGGAGTTGAAACAACTCGGTGAGTTTTATGCACCGTTCGATTATATAGTATATTCTTTAACAATGAGTTTAAACCTTTTCATTGTAAAACGTTGAAGTAGTTGATATCCGTGGACAGTTTTGCAATCCAAGGTTTTATTTTAGTTTTTGCTTAAGATGCACGATTCAATGTGGATGTGGCTTCAGAATTTTTTTGATTAGAATATGATATGTTTTAATTGTTCTTGTATTGAGTAACGTTTCAGAGTGTTGGCATTGTGTAAATGAAGTTCTGTATGTCATTGTGTCGACGTTTCAGGAGTGGCACACATGGTTTATCCAGGGGCTACACATTCCAGGTTTGAGCATTCACTTGGTGTCTATTGGCTTGCCGGTGAAGCTGCTCAGAGGCTTAAAAATTATCAGGTAGAAATCTGTAGTCTAATATCATTGAGGACTGGTAATTACATATAATGTCAAAGATTCGTCATTTTCATATATGCTTGCATCCTTACAGGGTTTGGAGCTGGATATTGACCACTTTGATCTCCAGACAGTAAAAATTGCAGGTGATTTTAGTTGTTTCTAGCGTATTGTCCCTTCGTTGTGTCATCTGATAAAAAAATATATATATATCGTTTAATTTACAGGACTTCTGCATGATGTTGGCCATGGGCCTTTCAGTCACTTGTTTGAACGTGAATTTCTTCCCCAGGTTCGGAGTGGTTCCCATTGGTATGTTTTACATCCATTTAAACTTTCTTTTATGGTTGAATGCCCGCTCTTTGAGATTTCGTTTCCCATCACGAAAAGAGTTAGAAAGGAAAAAAAAACCCTATACTTGGAATGTATGCTTTAGAAGTTTGTCTCCTTGATATAGTGAAAATTCTGTGTATTAGGTCACATGAAGACATGTCAGTGAAGATGGTTGACCACATTGTTAATCAGCATCATATTGAGATCGACTCTGAGATGGTTAAAAGAGTTAAGGTTGGTAATCTATTGCCCGATAGGACTTGTTACAGATGCATTATATTATTTGAAGTTCTCTCTCTAGCCAGCTCCAGACTTTATTAGACAATGAAATTTAAACAGTACTCGAGTTACGGCAAGGATATAAATTAGGTTTTCTGTTCCTATTGTTGCTAAAAAAAATTCCCGGTTGACAGGAGATGATACTGGCCAGCTCTGAATTTGCAGTGCCTAAGGTAAGATTCTTCAAAATCAGCATTAGTATAATATTTATGTATTTTAGATTTTGTTGTCATTTTATTTGACCCAACCTTTCTCTATGTTCTTTTAAACTTTTATTAGAGCTCAAGAGAGAAGCCTTTTTTGTATGAAATTGTTGCAAATGGCCGTAATGGAATTGATGTGGACAAGTAAGTGAGACTCAAGGTTTTTTTGATGTGGTATTACTCATTTGTACTTCATTTTAATGCATGTTTATGTAACTTTCTTACTGGAATCTAATGCTATGGAGATATTTATCATTAATAGGTTTGATTATATTCTTCGTGACTGCCTGCAATTGTGGGCTGGGATTGAACTTTGAGTATCAAAGGTTTCTTTCTGATCTTAAAGTTCACTTTGATGCATCTTATTATTCTTTTCTTCTTTTTTTTTTAAAGAAACAATAGCTTTTTATTAAAATAATAGAAGGAATTACAAGCGGATAAGAAATCCACCAACTAGAAAAACTAGCTAAGACCTTTCAAGTAGGACTACTTTACTAGGAACTAAGCTGAACCAAATTCATTTTACGGCTGCTTATCAAGTGAAGGAAAGATGAATACATGGGTGATATATTGGTGATCTGTTCTATCATCATATTTTTTTCCCCCTCTTGCAGATTAATGGAGACAATGCGGGTTCTGGATGATGAAATATGCTATCGTGCCAAAGATTGTTAGTATTTTGTCAAATTCATTTATCAGATTAGTTTTGTATTTTCGGTTTCTACATGCTAATGGTTGCCTAAATTTCTAGATCTTACCATCCACAAGTTATTTGCTACCCGTGCTGATTTGTATCGAACAGTTTATACACATCCGAAAGTAAAGGTATAGACTAAATAGTTTCTTGAGCATCCCCAGTACAGATGAGTTCAGTGTTTGAATCTGACAAAGAACTGCTTTTGTAGGCTATAGAGCTTATGGTGGTTGATGCCCTAGTGAAAGCAAATGATTTTCTTGACATTGCGTCACGGATTGAGGATCCCTCACAGTACTGGAAGGTATCAGGAGCATTTTACTACATTTTATTTCATTTTTATTATTGCCCTGATTCTTAGAATGCTATGCTTGAAATGATTCAAATGCAGTTAGATGACACCATAATTAGAACTATTGAGACAGCTCCAAACAAAGAACTAAAGGAAGCTAGGGACTTAATCCTACGCATTAGGAGGAGAAATCTTTATCAGGTAAGTTTTTGCTGGTCACTACTTTTCTGAACACCGTGAATAATCTGAGAAAGTTTACTTATGGGTCTCTATTGTGGTTTGATAATGTTTGGTGGCAGTTTTGCAACGAGTATTCTGTACCCAAGGAAAAAATGGAGCATTTCAAAAATGTCACCGCTCAAGATATTGTTTGTTCTCAGGTTGCGACAACCAGTCCTTTCCATTTCAGTGCATGCGTGTGTGTCTCTTCATTGCTAAAAATTGTCTCACTACTAACGCCATGTTACTTTTTTCACAGAAAAATGGAGGAGTGACATTGAAAGAGGAGGATGTCGCTGTTAGCAACGTCAGGATTGATTTGACTCGTGGGAGACATAATCCTCTTGAAAGGTACTTGAGGATGCTCTCCCTTTTTTGGTTTGATGAGAATGTCCTTTAAAAGGCCATTGGTTCTATATTTCGGTGCAACTGTTATTAAGCATCAAATGACCCTTTTTTCTCTTATTAATGCATGTACCTCTTCCAGTATAAGCTTTTTCCAGGTACGTCTCTTAAACCCATGCAGTAGTCTTTTGTATCTAAACCCTTTATACGGATACATAATTCAGATGAAATAGTCATTAATTTTGATATCGGAGAGCCGACAGAAATGAAACGAAAAGAGAAACAATTTGAGACTCGTTGAAAATGAAAGGAATGTAGACTATTTCAGACTTGTGGAATTGAAACTTGTTAAATGACACATCTTTACCTAGTCAGGAAGAAACAAAATTTGTGTGTTAATAAACAAGTGATAGCTGTAGGATGCAGATAGGCGAAAATTCAGTTCTTTTCTATGGTTGGTCTTTGGTGCGTCACTGAAAACAAGTTTGATGTATCTGTTCAGGATTACGATAGCCATGAAAAATTCACCATACGCGATGATCGTATTAGTCACTTGCTGCCGACATCATATCAAGATATGATTGTGCGTGTGTACTCCAAAAAGCCTGAGCTGGTCTGTCAAATTAAACATTACCACAGTTTGATCACTGGCTTTATCTTCTCCCTTACCGTCTTTGACTAAACATATTCATATTCTCCAACACAATGTACAGGTCGGAGCAATCTCTGAGGCTTTTGAGAACTTTCAGCTAAAAACATACGGGATCAAGGCACAGATACATGCAACACCAGAGAAAAAGAAGCGTCGTATCTTAGCATGATGGAGGCGCCGCCATTTATATGATTACGCCGTTATCTAGTAAGCCGGAATTCAGACTTGGATCAATTTGGATATTTTTTGTATAGGTATGGCCGTTATCAATTAGTCGACTGGGAATATACCACACTACAAGGTGCAACTTTTGTATACCATTCACTTATATTAGTGAAACGGCCTCAGCTGTAAGCTTCTGAAAGGTGTTAGGTCTAAGTTCTCCTTCTTTTTGACAAATGTGTTGATGGTCGGCGTGTATTATAATCATATAATTATATCTTTCTGAAGTATTTATGTCACGGGAATGATTTAGGGTCTGTTTGGGACTTCTTATGTTAGAAGCATTTTTGTTCGTAAGTGTTTTTATTAGAAGTGCTTTTATTAGGTGCTTACAGCAATCATAGCCAGAAAACACTTATAGCCCCTATAGAAGCATTTCCAAACATGCCCACCAGTGGCAAGTGGCCATTTTCCATAGTGATGGATGGGTGTTGAGCCCTTATATGACAGTGTGGATTCAAATTCCGTGGGTGGCTAATCTAAGAAAATCTATCGTTTGACAAAAAAAAAAAAAAAAGGGTGGTGCTATCCATACATCTATTTTTATCTCTCACGCACCGTTCTCAATTTTTACCGTCGGATTGAATGAATTGAAGAAGATCAATGGATAAAGTTTAACAAGGGCGGGTGAGAGGTAAAAAAGGGCGTGTGAATAATACTACCAAAAAAAAAACAAGAAAATTAATGAATTTGGCTTGAAAACTTTAAGTTTTAATGATAATAATAAAATAAAGGGTAAAGTGAATACTACCATGATTGATTTTTTAGTGTAAAAATATGATTTTTCGTTAAAATAAACAGTACCGGAAGTTTTTTTTTTAAATTCCATAAAAAAACATGCCCGCCGTTGTTTAAATGCAGAGAAAAATCTGAACATTTTAGGGTTGGGATGGAACCTTTGGTCGGCAGGGTGCTTGAATATCACGGGCCTTTTCTCTTAGTATCCAAGAAGTCTGTCTCCTCCCGTGAACCCCTTGACCGACTAAAATACCAGTCTCTGCTGCTTTTGTTGCCCAATTAAGTCAAAAAGTGAAGGCTGTCACATGTATTGTGTTGATGTTCATGGGAAAAGCTAACTCCGAAATTACCGTTTTGTTTTTATTGAGCCAAAGATAAGGTCTTTTCACCTGGGAATCTGCTACTATTCTACTTTTTTTTTTAACAAATATGCCCTGATAATCCAATTTTTCTGGTTATCAGGGCACATTATCTGCTGCTATTGTCCTAAAGAAAAATTGCTAATAACCAATGTTAATAAAGTTTAAGAATTCTTCATTGAGTGCATGGTTGTCTTATTAGAGAAGATATTTGGTAGGGTAGCTCTCATATTGAATGAGACCGTGTGAAGCTGGATGAGACCAACATAATAGATACTTCACAAATAACGTGGTTAGACATTCCTACTAACAAGCACTGAGGGTTGGACCAAAAAAAGGGGAGTGGGTGTAGTTTGAGAACAAAGTAATTCTAGGACTAATTGGGTTAATCAAGATCATTCACGCTTGTCGATCTACAAAATATAGACAACTAAATTAATTTGTGCGCGTTAACAACTGATCGTAACATTCCGTTTGAGAACGAATAATAAGTTGCTCATTATCTCATTAGGTCAAATTCTAACATGATAATGTCCACTATTGCTAAAGGCCCTTTACTTTTTGTCATGATTCAAAGTACTCTCAATGATAAACCAAAGCCTTGACCAAAACAAAACTGAGAAACCAAACCTTCCATATATGAACCAAATATGTTCCCAACCATGCAACAGAACATCCTCAATTTGGCATAGACATTGCCTGGAGTCTGGACCACACAACCGAAATCCTCTTTTCTTCCACTCTAACAAAAAAACCATATTTTTATATATAAAATCTTTGCCAACCCTAACCAAATTTGAGAGGTAATAATTTAATTTGGGATTCCACACTCCCACCACAAGACCATACCCTTTTTTTGTATAAATGGAGAAGCAAAACAAACAAAGGAATTGATGGTTGTATGGTGGGGATTATTAGGGCACCATCTGCCTTTTCCATATGTCTTTTGGCTTAAGCACCATATGCCTTTAAAATGTGTTTTTCTGTCTTTGGCTTAGCCTATGATGTACAATTTTAACCAAATAGGAATTTTTCAGTGTGTCAAGATCAGGTCATGGTACAACAAATATCATAATATAAGTGTTTAGATACTTAAATTATGATACTAAGTGTACTGGACCGTGTTCCCAGCACACTGAAAAATAACAAAAAATGCTACCAAGTATAAGAAGAATACTAAACCGCACTATTTAAGAATAATCACTTAAACATGCTTTTATAAACCAAATTAGTATTCACTTACTAATAAAACTTGCACATAAATCCACAGATTATGGCATGGTCTGGGAGAGAGTTTGATGTGTAGCTGGAGATATATTTCTTTTATAAACAGCTCTAAACACGTATGCGATTATATTTAGGAATCTCTCAAGAACAAGATAGATCAGAATCGATCTTTTTAAGATAAGATAAGAGAAAATCTTGCGTTTAATAACTTGACCATGTAATTTGTATGACATCTTTCATCAAAACGTAAGAACTTAAGTGTTTCTTTTTAATTTTACCCAAAACTCACCTAAACTTACGCTCGTCCGTAAAATGTAAGAGTTGTCATAGTCAGACATCTCCATCGACAATTTGCCAAAAATCACATCTTTATAGAAGATGAGGTAAATGATGCATTATGATGAAGGACACAAAGCATTAGAAGAAAAGAGAGGAGGGAGAGAGAGAGAGAGAGGGAAAAAGTGGGCGAGAGAGTGAGGTGGGTCAGAAACACACGTCGTCCTCAGGCAAAATCCATGTGCCCACATGGATGATGGCGAGAGAAGCAACAGAGTAACACTACTACTGCTTGATCTTGGTGACACCATTTATAACCCTTCTCCTCCTCCACCTTCTGCAACATCCTCACAAGAAGCGGACAGCTTTCGATACAGTGACTGACTGACTACCCCAAAAGCAGCGAGCTTTCTTCACTTTCTGACACCAAACTGTGAAAAAAAAATGAAGGAGAAGAGCGACGGCGAAGGAGGCGGAGGCGGGTATTTGAGGGCGGATCAGATAGATCTGAAGAGCTTGGACGAGCAGCTGCAGCGGCACCTCAGCAGGGCATGGACGATGGAGAAGAACAAGAAGCCGGAGGACGACGAAGAGGCAGTGGCGGCGTCGAGGAGTAACACTCCCAGAAGGCAAGAGTGGGAGATTGATCCCTCCAAGCTCGTCGTCAAGGGCGCTATAGCTCGTGGCACTTTCGGCGCGGTTCACCGTGGCATTTACGACGGCCAAGACGTCGCCGGTACTGCTCTTTTGCCACACTTCTTCTTCATTGGAATTTTTATATTTTGTTTGGGTTCTGATTGTGCCCATTTGATGAAAATCAATACCCGTTCATAAAAATTTGATATTTCCTGGAAAAACTCATCCTTTCGATATATACATGCATGTGTGAGATTGCTTCTTTGGACGTCATGGACGCCATTGTTTTGAAGTTTTCTGTGTGTAGAAAAATATAGTGACGTTTATATTGGTTTGTATTTAACGCAGGATGTTTTAGTTTGTTTATATGTATGACTGATTGAGATCGAGTCTTTCGGGTTTGAGGGCCAATGAAATTTTTAACAATGTCAAGCTAGCCTTTTGAATGCAATGAATTAAAACCTATTGGTTTTTGGCTCATAAATGAAATGGAAGTGCTTTTGGAAGCACAGTGCTTTGTTTGAGAAGCACCTGAACTTGCTCGTTTTGTCTCCATCTCAATGGTGTCATAGAAGTTTCAGGCTTCTCTGCAACTTTTTCTTAAGCTAGTTCCTTGAATCTCACCGTTATTTTCCAATGCGCACGGGGATTTCTTGAAGGCTTCTGATTTTTTGTTGTTGTTCTTATTCTTAATGTCCTGAATTTGATTAGCTACAACAGAGGGGAAGTGTCTCTTATGCATTTTTGTTAGTAATTAGAGGGGCTTGTGATAGACCCTTGCAGCACAATGTCCGTGATTCACGGATTGGGAGAGCAGCTGGTAGTTAGCTGTAGTAATTGCACTTTTTTCCTATTAAAAAGAACCCTTGCATCTTAATTTAATAAAGATATGCACTTTTTTAACTTCTCACTTGGAGACACAAGCTGTGCATAGGAAGATTATTGACTCAAAACTGGCTAGCTACTAATCTGCCAGATGAGTTGTCATCTTAGCATTCGTGAGACTGTCGTTCAAAGTAATTCAACCAAGAAATGGAAATAGTCCAAATTAATCTATGGTGAAGACCATAATTAGGCTTGGATCAGTAGGAGATACTTTATATGATAACTGTCTCATTATGCTTGACGTTTTGTATTTATTAAACTGTTGACGTGGCTGTTTAGGATCGAGAGAACCTTCATTGATCTTTTGTGTAATTTAACCTGAATCATAGAAATACCTGTACGTTAACTCTTACCTTTCCCTCTTTTTCCAATGTCCAGTTAAACTTCTAGATTGGGGAGAAGAGGGGCATAGATCAGATGCTGAAATAGCTTCACTAAGAGCAGCTTTTACTCAAGAAGTTGCTGTCTGGCATAAGCTTGAGCACCCTAATGTAACCAAGGTAACATTTCGATGTCTTCACTATTGTATGTTATGAGCTTTCATATAACGTTTTAAATGGAAAAGCATAAGTGAAACATTCTCATACGTTGTCTTCTTTAACCTCTTAGTTAGAACCATGTATCTACAGAATTTACTGTAGTGTTGGAATTCAACATAAATACAAGATAGCTGTGTCGAAACAAAATTAACTTTAAAGTGGATGTCGGTTCTCAAGATGCAATGTCGCTTTTTTCTTGGCCTGATTCAGTATGGCGTGGAGCACCCACAAACTTGATCCAGTTGGAGTCTTATTGTGATATGAATTGGTTTGCTTACGTCAACACCATATAACTTATTCTTGCCAAATCTTTCTTTGCAGTTTATAGGGGCTACAATGGGATCATCGGAGCTACACATACAAGCAGATAATGGCCAAGTTGGCATGCCAAGTAATGTTTGTTGTGTTGTCGTCGAATATTGTCCTGGCGGTGCACTGAAATCTTACCTCATAAAGAACCGCAGAAGGAAGCTGGCGTTCAAACTAGTTGTCCAACTGGCATTGGATCTTGCACGAGGGTCATATTCGCGCACTCCATCTTTATTTTATTTTATTCTTTGGATCTTTGATATATTTAAACCTTTTCAACTTCCAAGAAGACATGTTAGTTGCTATATATTGAACTTGTTCTTTGAACGTGCAGAGTTTTTGTATTTCTTTAAAATGAGGATTGAACTGCCATTCTCTGTATTTTTTGTAGTTTGTGCTATCTTCATTCGAAGAAGATTGTTCACAGAGATGTTAAAACAGAAAACATGCTTCTGGACAAGACACGAAGTGTAAAAATAGCCGACTTTGGGGTTGCTCGTGTTGAGGCTTCAAATCCTAATGAAATGACTGGGGAAACTGGAACCCTCGGTTACATGGCTCCAGAGGTATGCCCTTTGATTAACTTTAATTTAAATCTTTAGTAATGCACCTTATTTGCATGCATGCAACCTTGTGTGGGTTTGTAGCCTTCAAGCTGCAGAGTTCTCCTGGTTGGTTAATCATAGAAGGCTGTCATGTTGTTTACCTTGCTGGGTTTTGTTCGAACTGACACGTGCAAGAATTTTCCCTATAAAGAATGAGATGTTTCTCTCTCTAGATTGTGTTATTAATATGCTGTATTTGGATGCATTTGTAATGCTTTGTATATCCCGACAAAATAATTCCTGATAGAAACTCCGCTTCCGTAGGTTACATCAGTAAATAAGCAAAAATAGTTATGTGATGGAAAATATGTTCTAAAAATAGAAATTTCATTCCAAAAAATGTGATGGTCTTCGTAGATTTCTTATAGAGAAAGATGTGCATCTATACGTCATGATTTTGCCTCAAATATTTCCAACACTGCAGATGGACCCGGAGTGCCATAACATATCTCAGTGATGTTCCCACTATTTGGCTGTGCCATGATGGACAGCAAACCTATACATGACACCAATATAATGGATCTTCATATGAACAAAAAATGACGAGTTGCTTTATTTAGTCCGATGCTGCTCGTTTCTGTTATTGAACATCTGTTTATGGTCAACGAGTTGCTTGTAGATCATAAGATTATGTGGTTTCCTGCTATTTCCTCAATATTTCTGTATTTCTGTATCTGACTTTTTGTCAATGGCGGGATGGAACAGGTTCTAAATGGCCACCCGTATAACAGAAAATGTGATGTGTACAGTTTCGGCATCTGCTTGTGGGAAATATACTGTTGTGACATGCCGTATCCTGATCTCAGCTTCTCGGAAGTGACATCAGCCGTTGTCCGCCAGGTAGATAAAATCCATAAGATTTCTTAGAATCCACGAGATAAATTATTGCGTCAAAGTTGTATGCTAAAAGAAAAATCATATATCTATATGAAACTACAGAATCTGAGGCCAGAGATACCTCGTTGTTGCCCAAGTGCTCTTGCAAATGTGATGAAGCGATGTTGGGACGCTAACCCTGACAGGCGGCCTGAGATGGACGAGGTGGTGGCCATGTTGGAGGCCATTGACACATCTAAAGGTGGAGGTATGATCCCCGGGGATCAGCCGCAGGGTTGTTTCTGTTTCCTAAAGTACCGCGGACCTTGAAAGATTTGCTCCTCGTTGGGCAAGCGAGAGACGCGAAAGGACCGTGTCCGCTCGGGAAATTCAATTTGTGTTTGATTGAATTGAATAGATTGAGAGAAGTGAATACAAAAGTGTGGAGGCTGTAGGTTTAATATGTGCTCTGCAACATCAGTTACTTGTTGGACTATAAACTTGTAAGGCTTTTGTTTCTTTATGCTAATTTCCCAAGCACAGCACAGGACAGGACCAGATTGTCTAATGTTTATATAGAAAACACCAAGTGAATACATTATTCTCCAAACAAATGGTACAAATTCTCTCAAAACAATACGACGGTTGCCGCCGGATCCTGGAATGCGACCGCCGGATCCCGGAATTAAATTACAAAGTAGTACAGAACGGTCCCTAGCCAGCAATCTTGTAGCTTGGATTGGCAAGATTTTCCAGGCCAGAAACTACTTGGATTGATTCAATAACATCACCAACTTTCAAATCTGCCAAGAAGTCCTCGTTCTCCGTTACATATCCAAACACTGCATACCTCCCATCCAATATATTGGAATTGCTTGGAGTTAGCTCACTTTCCTTGAGCAGCCAGAACACTTGGCTGGAAGCAGAATTGTCCTCAAATTCCTGCCAACAAAATTTGAAAACCATTTAATCTCAACTTCTGAATCGATCAAACGAGAAAAGATGAACCGCGACGTTGATCTTACATCTCTCGCCATAGCCATTGTTCCGAACGCATTAAACGGGAGCTTTGTTTGTGTCTTGTACAGCCCGAGCTCCTGTCAAAATACGAATTTCACAATCAATGTCTACGCAGTATAAGCAAACACAGATTATAGTAGGTTTTTTGCATTAAGTTCCGGAACTTTCGTTCGTTGGATACAAACAGAGGGAGGGAGGTGTGAGAAGCTTACTTCCAAAGTTGCTCTATAAAAAGGTACTTTCTCTCCCTCGACCATGATTTCTAATGGTATTGTCCTGGTTTTCTCTGTACTTGGATCTATGAAACCCTCTGCAGGTCCTTCAGGATCACCAGTTTGTACGACAAAACCATCCGCTGCAAGCGAAAGCAAAGGCAAGTCGAAATTTTAAGTTTTGAGGTCAGATGAACTAGTAAACATAAATTTGAAATACATAAGAGTGCATATTTACTATGAGATGTTACCTCTTTGGATTTCCATGCCATCGTAGAAGTGTCGTTCCACCAAGTCTACAAAGTTCCCGGCAGTAACAGGGGCGTTGTAACCATCAAGAACAATACGGAAGACACAATCAGTAAGGCTGGGATTGTCCTTAACCTTGACCTTCATATCCACCGTCGCTCTCCCCTTCAACAGAGGCATGCTTTGGTATTCTTCAGGCACTTCGTAAGGGAATCCGTCCACCATATCCTCTTCAACACTGCAGAAACCCAATGCCCCAGGAAGATCTCAGCTGCAGTCAATGACAAGGGCATATATGAGGATACGCATGTTATAACTGACAATCCTCGCACACTTCAACGTCCTTTCAGCTCTAGCTCAATCGACACTAGGGGGCATAGCGGGTGCTTTTTCTAGTATTTGCCGCAAACAATGCCGGCTGATTCAGTCTCAGTTTTACTAATGGTCTCAGTGTCTCACTTATAAACACGAAAATTCCTACAACCGCAACTCTGCAGTTTTTTTGGACAGAAAGAACGCATTTTGGAATTCAATACCTCTACTTTCTATCTTACACTCGCACAGTTTTAGCTTCTTACAGCCACTCTGATATGTCATAAGAGGCGGTTTTCTGTTCATGTAGATCAATTAAACGTAACGAAATTACAAAGCCAAAATTCTTCACCATGGCACAAGTAAATTTTTCTGTGAAATACTCACCCCCCGACATACTGAAGCAGCTCCTTCTGTTTTGCTGCTACTGCATCTCTATCTCTATCCTCCACAATCTGTTGAAGCTCATTCATTCCAGCTTCCAGCTTGGCAAGCAATTCAACTCCGTGTTCCTTCTTCGATTCAGCTAAGCCAGATACAATTAAAGACTTCCCCTGCGTCAGCGCTCGAGATGCCTGCCTCAAATTCTGCATCCCAACTCAAAGTCTCAGTCACCATCTATCTAAGTTCCTCATACATAAACACAATGAAGGCAATGAAAGAAATTGTTTCATGAATTACCCTCTCAACGGAATCGAGTGCTCTGACCCCAGCTACCTTGAGACTCTCAGTGATATCTTCAAGCGGTTTCTGTACTTCCCTGATAGCTTTATTATCAATAGGCAGAGCGTATCTCAGCAATGCCCCCGGGTCCTTTATCGGCGGTCCAGAGATCAGTACAGACACATCAGGCACCGCTGGATTAGCCGCGGCAAAGGCATTACTGGTCCAATCCAATGCAGGAACTCCTGTTACTAATCCTGCCGCCAATGCTATCGAAATCGCGCACTCCTTGATGGAGAATGACTTCCCCTTCTGCTGTAACAAGTGAAAATGCTTAGTGGATTCTATATACAATCAACATTTTTCAGCAAAAGATCTTCCCTTTCTGCATAAACAACTGAAGATGCTTAATGGGTTCTATGTACAATCAACTTTTGCAGAAAAATGTCACAGATTTCTGAACAGATTCGAACTTAACAAAGTACCCAATATTCTATACGGTTCGTACATTCCAATATTGTAAAAAATTTATTAACTGCCAAGAATTTGATTGAATAAAAATGCTGAAAATTTAAACAAAAAATGGCACCTGTTGGTTGTGGATCTGGCATTGGACAGGGCGTAGGGAAGAACGGCGGGTTGCAAGGTGGTTGTGGGGAATTGAGAAGGGAGTGCGGTGGCCGCTGAAGAATTTGGAGGAGGAAGCTGGAGAAGCAGCAGAGTAGTGGCAGGAGAGGAGGGCTGCCATTGGAGTTTGACAATTTGCAGGATTCTAGTTAGTTGACATTAGCAGGCTGAGAGAGAGAGAGGAGGGAGGGAGGGGGATTGGATAATAGTTTGGATAAGGTGATTGGTGAGTTGGGGTTGGTTTTGCTGCAGACTTGCTGCTCTGTTGCGCTCTCTCTCTCTCTCTCTCTCTCTCTCTCTCTCTCTCTCTCTACTCTCTCTCACTCATAACAAAATAATGGTAGATTTGTGGCAGCGTGGCACATGGTGATTGGGTCATGATCATCCTCAGTCTTCACCCTCTGGATAAGATACTTTCAACTCTTGGATTTTGAGTCTTGAAACTCTGGATTTTTCACTTGGGAGTGTTGATGGAAATATTTGAAAAGTACACGTATCTAAGTACTTGTTTGATAGATTTTTTTACATGGTGAATTGGCAATAAGAGAGCATATTTGTCAAGTTTCTTGCATGTCGAGTTTTGACCATGGTATTGTTTCGACCTCTAAAACTCAAATTTGATGAGTTGGTGAAGGAAATAGTTATGTGCTTTTTTTTGCAGGAAGCGTTTTTTCAAAATTAACTTGTATTGTTATTAAAAATTGATTTCAAAAATATTTTTCAATATTAACTTACATAGAATAAGACCAACGAAGAGTCGCGTCGGACAGAAATACAGTGGGTGTCATACGCAGTAGGTTCTTCCTCTGGCCTTAGAGATAGAGCCCTCTTTTCAACATTCCCAGAGTTTTGTGGCATCATGGGCGGGCCTATTGGATAGATGCAACCTTCAGCCCATCAAAGTGAGACTGTTCGTTGATACCAAAGATGCACAACAATCCATCACTTATGGGCTACTTTCAGCCCATTAAAGTAAGACTGCTCACAGATGCATTAACCAGCTGAATTGTAGTGTGGTAATGCTATTCACATACTCATTTTTATTTCTTACACATCTTTTAAATTTTAGCCGTTGAATCGAATGAATTGAAAAAGATTAATGACAAAAAATTAACATGTGTGACAAGTTTACCCCCTAAAGGAGAGTATATATGATATCATTGAGTTGTATACACTTTTGTTTTCATTTCATACTCAATCAATGAGACAGACGATATTATATACACTCAATTACAAGACATATTCTATATTGAGACCCGCCAAAGCCATCTATTTCAAAGACAAAGGCTTTGGAAGATGGACAAATGGACGAGACATATAGTATGTACTTGTAGAGAGAGAGAGAGAGAGAGAGAGAGAGAGAGGAGCATTGTATTTGTTCTACTTTATGTTGATGATGGGTAATATTGATGGCCACTATCCACCATACACGCACAGAAACATATCTTAAAAGCATTGTTCTTTCTCAGGTGCCTGGTGCCCTCCTTTTTTGAATTCGTTGCTTTCCATTCCCTCTCTCTCTCTCTCTCTCTCTCTCTCTCTCTCTCTCTCTCTCATATCATTACACTGTGGGACAATTGGACCTTCCCTAAAGTTCTAATCCACTTCTAGTTAAAAGATACTCTCCTGTTTAGTCTCTTTCCTTACAATTGAAGTAAGAGACTAAATGGGAGGGTATCTTTTGACTAATTGGGTGGACAACAAAAGCACCAACACTCCCCTTGCATGCAGCAGATCTAGAGAGAGAGAGAGAATTGATACTTTTTTTAACGTGTGAGATTGAATGATAAATGATGGTGCTACTTGGTATATACTCTAGATTAATCCTAAAAAATGAACGTAGTTATACTAATCACACGGACAAAGTCTCTTAAGCACAATGGTGGATATATAGTTATCTTTAGTTTATCAAACTGATATAATATCTATCCAACTTGATCTTCGTGACTCAACTAAGTTCAAGAGCAAGAATGCGAATCTTTTGACGACTTTTTATTCTCAATTTCGGGGTCAGTATCTCTTCTTATCTCACGTAAGAAGAAAGTAGTTACACTGTATCGTGAAAGTATTCTCCCCTAAATAAAGGTGGAGAATATGCGCACCTAATCTTGAAAAGAGATAGACACGTTTTATACGCAATGTGCTCGCCGGCGGAAGCCAAGTCCACTGAAAAAGGAGAAAAAGTGATCGATGATGGGGCTGTTTCCTTGATTCCGTTGCTGACTCAGAAACCCTATTGCTGCTATAGCTTGAAGAGAATAAAAGATTGACAAAATTGTACTTGTAAAATGTTTACCATCTTTCTTGCTTAAAGAAACAGATTCTCAAGACTTGTTATCTTCTGGGGAGAAGTGAATCTCATTCCTTCTTAGGATGAGAAGTGTCTATTTTAATTTTAATTGTTCAATTTGATTCTTTTTTTTTCTTTTTTTTTAAATTATTAAATTTGAATTTGCTTCGTATATATTCCCACATTAGAGAACAAAACCATTGGCACACAACTGGCCAACACATGGAAAGTGGACATTCATCTAATCTATGATCTATCAATGTACTATTTCAAATCTTAAATTTATCAAAATTTAAATAAATAAAAAATGTTAGATGTGAATTAGATCTCTATGTTTTTTAAACTTTTTATTATTAAAGAGAGAGAGCAAATTCGAAATTATTACAATAATTAGATAAGTGTAAAATTTCAAACTTGAAATGCATAAGTAAAAACTTAATATCTATCAACTATATCCCTATGATAAGCTACTTTGCAATCTATAAGATTCAAGCTGCATTTTTTATCAGTTGTATTGCTTGAACATTTTAATTTTCTCGATTTCATTAATATTATATTGCTTATTTTCTACGACAAACTTAAGATGCTTACACATGTGCACCTCCATCATTTTCTCATGACACATCACATGCTTTGATCTAGATTGCTTAAGTCAATGTTGTATATATGAACTCACCAAATACATATAATATATGCATATCTGTGGTTTTCTTTTCTAGCTAGGCTACCAATGAGGGGTTGACATAGAGGAAAATTCCTGCCTGCCAATACCAAATGGACCACCTTGGTAAGCACCAAAATAACGTGCATCCAGGCTTTTTTTTTTTTTTTTTCCGCTTTACATTGTTTAATCAGAATAGTCTTTAAGATTGACATAGCTTTACAATTTGATTCTAACAATGAAAATAGATTGAAATGGTCTCTGAGTTTATCCACTGTAAATCATTTGAAACTGTGGTGAAAAATTTGCTAATGCCTTCGTTAAATTATCAGTATAATTAACTTATAATTAAGGAAGCAAAATTACTAAATGGTAAACTGTCTTGGTGAATAAAGTCTTTCTCTTCAACCTATTGTATGCTGAGTTCAAATTTTTCTCCTTTATCGTAGTCTAGCTTAGAATAATAATGACGCTTATAAGAAAAATTATAACCAAGGCGTTGAATATTCACAAATAAGGTCTTCATCTGCAATGGTTGATACAAATTCTTATCGGGACAAAATAATCGAAAACTAGCAGAGTATGCAACATCCTTTTGAAAAGATGTCTTTACACCTTTCAAATTAGTCGACTGAAATTATTTAATTAAAAGGAAGAAGAAAATAATTAGAAAAATTTACTTAAAGTTTCTTATGTTTTGTAACTTTGTTACTTTTGTAGCTAGGCTCTATTTTTCCTTTATCTTCCACTACAAAAAGCAAAACTTTGATTCTCTCAGGGTCCCATAAATACGAAGTTTGATGGTTCTCCTCTTCCAAGTGCAGTTGCTAGACAACCTGCAATTCTTATATATATTTCAACATGACAAATCGGGTGACATGAAGCACGTGTGGTCAAGAGTTTCATACATACGACAACCTTGCTCTAATACCATAAATAAAGTTGGGGTTCCACCATAAAATTATGGGAACTTTAACGAAAAGCTTCAGGTACTGTTCACTGTAACGAAAAACCATATTTTTATACTAAAAAGTCAATCCTGGTACTATTCAATTTACCTTTTATTTTGTCCTTATCGTTAAAACTCAAAGTTTAAAAGCTATTTTCATTAGTTTTCCTTAAAATTAATTGGCAATATGGGGGAATACCGCAATTACTTATAAGCGCAATCAAGGTCCTTCATTTTTCCGATGTGGGATTGATACTTTCAACAAACATTTCTTTTATATATTATATACTTAGGTTGACCAACTTTTTAGACTACAATTCAAATTAGATGATGTTCTACCAATAAGAAATAAACACATTAATCAACACTTAAGTATCAATTCAATCATCAACAATTATATCTGATATACAAAATATAATTTAAATATAGTCTCCAAGCATTAGCTTTTATATTATATTTCGGCAATATCGACAAATCGTTTGTTAATCAACTTATTGTACGTTTGATGCACCACATGACAAGTACATTTCATCCCTCGATTCCCTTGAATGATTTATAAGTTTTTTATCTTTCTTATATTTAATTAAAAGTATAGAACTAAAAAAATATTAAGTATGGAGGTTGAATTCAAGTATTAGAGAAAGAAAATGGCATAATTTTGGCACTAGTAATTAAACTATTGAAAACATCATCTTCAACTACATTATAATATTAAGTGCGTGGCACAATATTGCTATAAGCACTAAAATATGACTGCGTTCGTCACTCACATAGGGGAATAGTAGCCAAGTCTTGGGATAAAATTTTGGGTTAAGGTGTCGATTATGTCATTGATCCCAGCTCACCGTCATTGCCGGTGGCAACGAGAGAAAGACGGCCTGCTGGTCGTGAGGATGAGGGTTACAAGGTCCGCGCCGATGCGAGTATAAAGATCCTTATCGGGGATTCGGAGTGAATTGATTCGGAGAGGATTCTTACCATGTATTTCAATTCTACCTTACTCTATATTAATTTTATGATATAGAAGTTGTTCTAATCAATCAGCTTTATCAAATTTTATCTCTTGATTCTCGAAAAATCATAAATTGTGTCAAATATCAACAATGAAATGATTAGAAATAAAAAAGTAACCCCACCATTTTCATTTGACTTTAATTTAAACAAGGCCACTTCCTTTTGTTTCTTCTGCTTTGCATTTATATAGGAAATTGGTTATAGGCTTACAGCTACTTAGCAAAAGGAACATTTAAGCAAGGCTTTTGCTATGGTTTAGGCAAGAACAAGAAGAAGAAAACTCTAAAATTAAAGGTATTAACTTGTGTTTGATCCTTGTTGTATTATGTGGAACATACTTTGTCAATAATTTTGAAATGTCTCTGTGAGCCTTTTCAGCCTCCGAAAGGATGTACTGTCGTGACAAACCCACTAGCCCGTCCCTTAAAAACTTAACGAAATTTGTAACTTGTAGGGTTTATAGACAAAGAGCAAGTGATATGGTATTTACTTTTGCCGATTCATTCTCATTTAATTTATTCAAGTAAAGAATTATAAAAGTTGAAAGAAAAAAAAATGAATGTGCAGAAATCACTCTCCTGAATATTTTATACCAAATGAAAAAGAAATGTTGAGATTCTCCATTAGCAATTGAGTTTAGAAGTTGGTTATGATATTTGCATAAAAAATTGATAGAGAGAGAGAGAGAGATGGTTGGAGTTGGCCGGGTCAAAAAAGTTTAGAAAAAAAGGAGAGAATCAGAACCGTTTATCGGAACACAACAATTGGAGTGATGTGGATCAGACAATCCCCCGACCACCAAGCATGGGACCTGTTTATTGGCTGGCACTCGCACCACCATAAGCCTCAAAAACCCGCACACCCCACGCCCCATCCCACATGAACAGATGTGCAGTGGGCCCGTCCTTGTTGCATCACTACAAAAAAAATTATTTAGTTTTGGTCTTTTTTTTTTTATGAATGGAATTATTCTCTTCAAAATATTCAAAGAAAATAAAATTTCGTGATTTGATAGATGTAAAATCATTTTCATCTTATTCGAATGGTATTATAATCTAGTTTAAATTACGTAAAATAAGATTTTATCAGATGCAAAGTAATAAACATATTCCTCTACTCAACTTTTCTTTTCTTACAAAAAAAAAATCAATTGGTGGCGAAGCCACGTCAGTTCACTTTTTTAAAAGTTGAGAAGACTCACAAAAGTACTGCAGCTTCTCTCTAACTACTATCGTGTAGTTCACTAGTCTTAGAAATCGAATCTTAAGCCAGCCCTATAAAATACTTAGAATTCGCACCACACACTAAACTACATCGTGATTAACTTGACTACGTCTAGATTTGTCACGAAAATTGTGGCAATGGTTTATCCACATGCACCCAAGTCCAACAATTCGAAAATACTCAAATATCCAATGAGAAAAAGCCGTGGAAGTCAATTTCAAAGGGTGTTTTCGACGTTGCACATGCATGCGACGTATATAAAATGGGCTACACTCGCCTCTTTCAAGTTTAGCTGCAAAAAACACCTAGGAGCGACACACCGATCACCATATCCCAATTCTGCCACCACCTTGCAAAAATCCTATCCTCCTTCTCCGGCGGACTTTCAATTAAGCTCCAGCGGCCTTACCATCTCAATTTCCATGGAGGTTTTGGAGCGTTAAACTCCAACTTCTTGTTTGATAGTACTCTCTACTATTGAACCCGTCTTACATAAAGCTTCAATATTACTATATCTCTTCACCATAACGGTAGTTCGGGCGGCGGAGCTGGAAAAGATCGGTGGTGGTATGATGGGATTTTGTATATGTCCTTTGGAGACTCCGGCGAGGTTGCTTTGGAGCACCAGTTTTTTCCGCCACAAGATTATGATTTTCTAATTAATTCCACACCCCTTAAAACAAAGTACATAATAATATTCAGTCTTTAAGAAAGAATCCACGGAGGAGATTTCACGCGCCACCAGTTCCTGCCAGCGCTCGGAGTTCACCAGAGGAAGATCAAGAGATCAGTTGTTTAGCTGGAAAAGATGATGGAGCCGGGCCGTTTTTTCTTTGAACCTTCGCCGTCGTCGGCGGTTTGCCAGCAAGGTGGTGGTGGCAACATGTTGTTCCTTGGGAATCCTGATCACGTTTTTCGAGGTGATTACTTGATCAAATCTTGACTTTGTTGATTATGGTAGCTGATTATTGATTGATATTAGTATATTAATGATTTGGGATTATGGATGTTGATTGTTCATGATGAAGGCCCAAGATCGATGATGGGATTGATGGATCAGGAGAGCTCACGGAGGCGACCTTTTTTCAGCTCCTCCTCGTCGCAGGACGAACTGTTCGATGAGGAATACTACGACGAGCAGCTGCCGGAGAAGAAGCGCCGCCTCACTCCTGACCAGGTTTGTACGTCTCTTGTTTTTTTTTACAAGGTGATCATATCCTAAACTAACAGTAAAAAGTCGGAATGAAATGTAAAAAGTCCGGTGAAAAGTAGTATTAAGTATAACCGTGGCCAATGGCCAAAAAGGCCACACACAAGCACGGTTTGTCGTGGCTAAAACCTCTTGTGTCCCGAGAACAAGAATTAGGGTTTATTCTGTGGCTATCAGTGTGTTTTTCACTAGTATAGTCTAATCTACTTGAACATTATCTGAATTTCGAACTAGGGTATAAAGGGACACACATTGTTTGGGTCAACTGAACTAACATACATCTGCCTCTCTTTTTAATCTGTTAAGTTGCCTTAGAATTATATTCCTTAACCCTAATTAAGCTAAATATTTGGTCATGACATAGATTTTGGCTCAATATGCAAAAACCAAGTGCAATAGCGTTCTAAGATTCATTGAGTGAACTCACTTAGTGGGATAAGACTTGGTTGTTGTTGTTGTTGTTTTGAATGGATGGTAACCATACTCACATACATACATACGTATATATATATATATATATATATGCTGAAGCTGGCATATTCACCTTATCAGCATCGATTCATCAGATGGTTATCTGATCTATCTCAACTTTGTTCTCTTCTGTTTGATTTTGTTATATAGCATGCAATCAAATCATCAGATATGAATATGATCAAAGTAATAAAATCAATCTGATGGCTGTAAATTGATCATGTTACGAGAACATAGTGTTGATTCTTTTTCTCTGTGATTAATTAAAATGATTAGGTGCATATGCTGGAGAAGAGCTTTGAGACAGAGAACAAGCTGGAGCCAGAGCGAAAGACTCAGCTGGCCAAGAAGCTAGGACTGCAGCCGAGACAGGTGGCCGTGTGGTTCCAGAACCGCCGCGCTCGGTGGAAGACCAAGCAGCTCGAGCAGGATTACGACCTTCTCAAGTCTTCTTATGACACCCTTTTGTCTAATTACGACTCCATCCTCAAGGAGAATCAGAAGCTCAAATCCCAGGTAATTTTAAGTCATCACTAGTATTGCATTACCTGGTTTTCCAAGTAATTTTTTCAATTCATATGAGAGAAAGATTAAAGTCATTTCAAATAATGAAAACTATTATTAGCACTTCAAAATATCATTTGCAATAATCCCTTATAGTTTTAAGGAAAGTGAACATAACAATTATTTTTAAATCGCTAATAACATATTAAATAACTTGATTTGAAGTCGGACAAAAGCATGGTATTGCCGCAAATTATTATTCATATATGATGTTGTCTGTATAAGTTTATTTTATGTTGTTAGTCTTAAATCCAAATAAAAGAGGAGAGGGAGTGAGGTAGTTAATCGACAGCCAACACTTTATTTTTTAAATCAAATCTCTATGATATGAGTGTGGGATCAAACTCTTTTTTTTATGTAAGTGGTCATTTACCACAATGATGGAAATGACTTGAGCCATTCCATGACAGCGTAGGTTCGAACCCTGTCTGTAGCTAATCTAACATCTAATCTAACAAAATCCATTATTTGACAAAAAAATATATATTTTTTCTTATTTATAATTATATATTGTATTTGCAAGTAGCCCTTTATCACAATGGTGAAAAGGAGTTGAGCCCTTGTATGAAAGCGTGAATTCAAATCCGTGACTAATTTAACATATTTTCTAACAAATCTATCGTTTGAAAAAAAATAAAAAATAAAAAAGAAATTGTACTTTAGTGAACACCTAGCTAAAACAAATGAAAATTTAATGTGGTCCCTACATATCAGATTCATCACTATTTATATCTTTCCATCAAACATAGCATCTGTTTCAAACCCCACGGAATATAAAAAAGCCACTTTCAGAGTCACAGAACGAATATACTGTGGTATTTTTCCAAGTTATATATATAAAGATGCATGTTAAAATGGTTAGTGGACATTTCATCATCGTTCATTAGTAAGTACTTTTGTAAAAAGACTTTTATGAGACGGATTTTACTGTTACAATATCTATTGAGTTACTAGTAGCTTGGAACATCACGCTTGCAATGAACGCATTCTCCTTATACTTTATCATTTACACAATATTAATGAAGTAGATCTCAAATCAAAGTTTGAATGTCCCTTAAACGTTCGAAGTGGCGCACGCTTGTTTTAATCTAGTTATATAACTTAATTACTATACGATCTCATGCATTTTTTTTAATGGTGAATATGATCTCACGCATGAAAATTTGGAATTTAATTAATTATATCAAATGAATACAGGTGGTTTCCATAAACGAGAAGCTTGGAGGTAAAGAGCAGGCTAATAGCACAAAAGCAGCAGCATTTGCAGCTGATGATCACGATGACGAGAAGCGCGGCCCTCTTCTTCCAGCCGGTGATCAGATGACGGAGGTTGTTCCGATAACTAGTCTCCAGTATAGCTGCAGCGTCAAGGTGGAGGACCGCCTGAGCTCAGGGAGCGGAGGAAGTGCAGTGGTGGACGAGGCCGAAGGCCCTCAGCCTGTGGACAGCAGTGACTCCTACAATTTCCCAAACAACATCCACAATTACTACCCTCATGATCATGATACTCATCATCATCATCATCAATACACGGTGCCACATTATCATGTAGAACATCGTCGTCGCGGAGTCCTCTCAGGAGAAGATGACGGTAGCGATGACGGCCAGGGTTACTTCTCCGATGTCTTTGCAGCCGCAGCAGCGGAGCAGCAAGCAGCACAGGAGGAAGGTGTTTATTTGAACTGGTGGGGGTGGTCCTAAATGGCTAAATCCCCTAAATTGAAGTGTACTACCTATCTGCTTAATTACTCTATTTCCCCTGAAAGTGTTCCCTAATAATAAAGTGTTTTCCTCAACGACGTTATATATTCGCGGCCAAAGATGTCAATACAAATCTGTTCTTTGATCCTACTAAGCTTACATAGATCACAGATAATTGTTGCTAATGATCCAAATCAAACGGATGAGACGAGCTGAGCAATTCTAAGTTATCATCTACCGCCGGTAGCTTGGCACCGTTATAAGGGCCGGTAGCTTGGCGAGGAAAGAGAAGGGATGCATTCCGACTACTTTGACGGCGATCAACCTCCAAAACGTATCAGCTAGTCTAGCCAATCCCATGTAGGATGAACCCAAACCCGAAATCAACTTACATATACAAACCATCTGCTATAGAGAGAACAAAGAAGGACACACTGCACTGGTCATCGACAACGATAACATCATATCCAATGGCTACAGAGGAAACGAATCCGAACAACACAATACACATGTAGTAGTTGTACTCAGGACTGGTTTGGTATTGCTGTGCTTTGAAAAAAAAAACTGTTTCTGCTGTATTGTGAGAATAAGTAATTGTGAAGTAAAGCAGTAAAGTGTTTGATAAATTTTTTTGTGGAAGTGCTTTTGGGAAAAAAAAAATGCAGTATGATAATGTTTGGTAAACTTTTATGTAAAATAAATGTGACTGTGTGAAATGACCAAAAAAAGTATAATACTAGATATGCCATTAATTTAATTTTCTTAACAAATAAAGGTGAATTACTAAATATACTTTATTTTTTTAAATAAAAACATTTATAAACTTTATAATATTTATAATTAAGAAATTAAAAATAAAAAAAAATTCACGTGTGAGGATAAGATGGTCATTTCATCTCTTCCGTAGTCACTCCCCATTCATAAATAAAGACATCACGAATTGAAATCGGATCCGGGTGCGCAGCTGAATTCTTTGATTGAAACTGCTCTTTCTTCTTGATTGATGTTGCTCCTTCCATCATTTCGTTTCAGTTTTAGATTTGGTTTTTGTTTTGGATTTTGATTTTAGATTGGTGCTGCTCATCGTTTATCTTGTAATTTAGGAATAGAGGTTGAAGTGTTGGATTTGTTGTGGGGATTGGATTAGCAATTCTTAATTTAAGGACTTAGATGGATAATGCTTATCCTCTTTCAACCAACAAATTGAGAAATGGGGGAGATAGAAAGGTTTCCCAGTATATAAGTAACCCAGCAAAACCAGAGGAGCCCCACCATGGTTTCACAACAATCTCTCTCTTCGTTTTAACAACAATCGACAAATAGACGATCCCCCTCCTGAAATTTCTCAGTCCTCACCCACTTTCATACCTTCCCCTTTCTCTCACGTTTCGTCCCCCGTATCGAAACGCATATCTCATTTGACGGGGAGATCACCTTGCAGCCCGGAACGTTTGCAACTGACTTACTCCCGTCCGGCGTTTCGGTCCTGCAAAACAATTTGAACGTCGTTTTGTTGTTTCTAGATTGAAGAAAAACGTTTTCTTTGTGTCACTGCATCTTCGATATTGTACCTTTGAATCAAAGGATCAGTGTTTGTTTGGTGCGATGGTCAGGGTTAGATCGCCGTCATCAATCAGATTGAAGTTTGCAACCCGACATATTACCAAGTTCATTTATTTTTTACTGTTCATCCATGTTTTACCAAAATAAGCTGTTTTGTTGAAGCTACAGCTTCTGGGTTTTAGCTTTTTTTCACCCATAACTTTGAAAAAAAAATGCTGATTTAAAATGTTTACCAAACACAAAATGCTCCAATTTTTTTTCATACCCACTTTTGTTAAAAGTTAAGCCAAACCAGGGCTCAATCAAGCCGAAAGAATCGTCCGGCTAAACAAAGGTCCAACCGACCGATGCATAAAGTGCAATGGTGCTCACAGAAGCTCACAGACCTAGCTTTCTTGGTCCCATGGAGCTTACATAAGTCCAAGACAACATTGCCAATGATCTAATCAAAAGCTGAGCAATTCTAAGTAACTACATAATTCTTCCCCCCACGAAAATTTGCAATCATGATAATTGACAAACAAATGCACGTCTGTTACCTGTTACTCGGCTACAAAGGGAAGGCTGGCAGCAGAGTGCAGCGTCCGCAGACTACCTGAATAGAAAATTGGGCGGCCAGCAAAGCACCGAAAAGTGAGAACCAATAACCCAAGTATATCAGATGAGAAAAGAATGCCAATGGCAACTGAGTCCTCGCGATGTAAAAAAGTAAGACCGAGAGGTTCATCAGCCAGCACAAATACCTCAAGAACTGCCACTTTGAGAGAGAGAGAGAGAGAGAGAGAGAGAGAGAGAGAGAGAGAGAGAGAGAGAGACAGAGCTGTATAAAGAATGAAATATTGCCTAAAAACCTGAAAAGCTCAACATTTGCCCATTTTTTTCTTTTTTGTTTTTTCTGTCTTTTTACACTAAGTTCCCACTATATCTATATATCGGTCTCGCTCTCTTTGCCAGTTGATTCCTTTTCTCCATTTCCAAGCAACAATTCTGAGAGCAGCAGCAGAAATCATTGAAAATTGGATTCATCTGCACATATCAAATTTGTCCGGCTACTCGAATCCTCTAAGCAGATATTGTACAAGCACTGCTTTCATACTCCGCATCCAAGTTAGCATGTAAGCTTTACCTTTTATGTACAGATCAACGCTTCAGAAGCAGCGGCAGTGACCACCTTCAATTTGTCAAACTAGTTGTTGGTTTGTTCTGGTCCAATGCCAACCAAAATGTGGTGTGACGGTCATTTTCAGTCACCCACAGCTTCTTCATGTCCACTGAGAACAGCCCTGTCCGGATTAATCTCCACAAACTCAGAATCACACTAATATCAACCCTCTGTCTCCTTCCTTTTCTTGTTAGATTTCCTGCTTGACCTTGTTTTTTCTGCTGAATCCAAAACAGGAAGCGGCTTTAGGTCCAGTGCGCTGCTGGGCTCCAACTTGTCAGTCAGATCGGAACTAGGATGCATCTTCTCATACAGGATAGCAGCATCAAGAGAGTATATACGCAGAGCAAGTGCAGAGATTGTTGAAATTTTGGCAGCAGCTGAAAATGATGACCAATACCACCACTCATTCCTTAGATACTCAGTCTTTATCATGTCCTCCAGCACAATCATTGCCTGAACTATCTGAAAAACCAAGCATGTTATTCGCATCATGCCAAGAAATTGATGAAGATATGTATGATATTAAAATGGGTTGTTTAAACAAAAAGTTGCTACAAAAAATAAACATCACATTATGCAACAATAACTTAAAGGTCGTTTGAGAGGATCTAGTCTTCTTGTGCTTTCTTTATTTCATGCCAAAGAATAGGATAATTAAAGTGTAGATCGCTATTTCTCCACTAGTCCACGGGTCAATTCTACTGAAAGTAATCAAAATCATGCTATAACAAGCTACAATCACATTTCCACCAATCAGCCAAGTCTATGCTGAACTGCTAAATATTTCTGTTGGGTAGAAATAGGAATTGGCTTCTGCCAGAAAACCTATTATTTGATAATTACCCTCATTGACAATTGGACGGCAACATAACCCTTGACGTATGTTACAACATTAAATCAGAGGGCCTAAGAATGCTCCACCACATAACTGAATTAGTAACAGAACTAACAACCTCAAATAAGCAAAGCTAGTTAAGCAAGATGCACAAATGTATTCAATAGCATGAGAATGATTATGAAAGTACTGTTCAAATAAAGAACGAAGGGAATAAATACTAACTTCATATATCGTCACTGCTGATTTAACAAACGCGCGCCAGGCCCATCTCCTTTCCAATTGTGCCTTTGATGGTCTTAGAGCTTCCTCAGGGACTGCAGCATCGATATCAAGCAGATTGATCTTGAGTCTCTTATAAATTTGACAAACCTTACCAACCAAGGGCCTCAAAGAAGACTGGGGGACCACACAGAAACGACCAGCGCCCACAACGGAAGAATGGCTATTTGAATGTCTCTCCTCCCCTCGTTCCAGAGATCCCAAAGTTAGTTTGTTAGCATTTAGTAACATCATTCCATCACCTGTCCTGGATAGATTGTTACTGCTTACAATATCAACATTAGTCTTTCCTTGTGAAACTAGCTGTTCAGCAGGCCCCAGTCCATTACCAGGTACACCGACATCTTTCTGAGAGATTATCGCTAGCGTAGAATCACTCAGATAAGGAGATGCTGGGGCAAAAGATGGAACTCCATGTGAACCTATAAGACCTATGTCCTGTATCAAATCCTTGTTTGAATCGTTGGTCACAAACTTGGAGCAGATCTCTTCAAAGTCATATGGGCAACCTAAACTTCCATTTTGAAACTTAATCAACTTTGCACTAAGCTCTGAACATGCACTTTTGGAAGTTTCAACACTGTTCAGTTCACCTCTGCCCTCTTCCCGATTCGTCTCACACTTCATACTCCCCTTAACTTTAGAAGAATCACTTATTTCCTTTCCCTTCTCACAGGCTGCTGAAGTTGGAATGCACCTACCATTGTTATGCCCCTCAAGTTCAGCATCAGTGAAGAAGGTTCTGTGGCAAGAGAGGCAATGGTGTCTACTGGGCCAAATGGGTTCCAAGCATTCACACCGGTACCCTTTCTCGTCATTGGTTACTCTAGCTCTCTTTCCCCACTTTTTGGAGATGTCGGTGGTTTCCATCTCGGAGCATGGACCATACATCTTCTTCAGCAAAGTGGCTGCCCTAGTACCAAGACGATCAGAAATTTCAGTTTTATCAGCATTTCTAGTCACAGAAATAGCGGTTAGGTGCTCATCCTGACCTCGGCTTCTAATTTTCTCAAACTTTTGGAACCTCGACCTTTTCCAGTGCAGAATTGAGTCCCTCAGCTCTCTTTCCTTAGGGTGCTTGTTTTTTAACCAACCTATAAGTTCTTCAATTTCTGTATCAGTTTGATAAGAAACCCAAGGTGCCCTAAAGGAAACGCTGTTGTTTGGACCACAACTCTGTGTAACAGAACTCCTCCATACAGGGTCTCTGCAATCTTTCATATTTATACCATGTTTAAATGACACACTTCGATCTACAATAATCCAAGCATGTCCGCCCGGAAGAACCGAAACCCAGTATAAGCCACCAAGGGAATCAGTTCCTAAAAACTCTCTCCGCACCAACACCTTTAAGAGGTCGAATTCTGTACTCGCAATTGAATCCTCCAAAACGGAAAAATCATTTTTGACAGAGTTCAACTCAAGGTGGTAGGACTGTGATTCATTCACAGAAGCAGGTGACATCTGCTCTCCCACATGATTACTCCTCACATCTGAAGGGTTGCTAAGTCCTTTCTGATCTATAGGCAGAGAAACATCCATTTCCGCATTGTCTTGTGGATGATCAACACAACCGATTTCTTTACTGGACCCATTGATTTCATGTGGCAAACAATTTGATGAAGGACTCTCAATTTGTCTAGAGGATATTTCACTTTTATCGGTAGTCATATGTGAAGAAAACTTCCCAGGTGCAGAGATGTCATCTGAAGCAGAATGGACATCTTTTTCCCTAACTTCAGTGTCTACAGTATGTTGGCTATTATATTCTGCATTACTGACAGATGGGTGTTTATCAAACCCTCGAGCACCCTCTAGTGCCGAATCATCAGAGACTGCATTGAAGGAGTTAGACCTGCCACTCAAAACATGTGGTTGATGAAGACATCTTTCATTGGTTTCAACTGAAGCCGAAATCCCTTCCTTTATACCGTCACCAGCATCGACCTTTGCAGCTCTTGAAACCAAAATTTCTTGTCTAGACCTGAGGACCTTCCAATCTACAGATAAAGAACGCAATTTCTGCTGCAAGTCGGTTGATGTCTCAGAACAATATTCAAGGTGTTGACGAATAACTGCTGAACTAAGCAACTCATCACATAAGAACTTCAGCAGGAATGTTCTCTGCAAGCACAGTAAAAGGGATAACTGTAAGTTTATAAACAATGATTAAAATAACAATAATTCACCATCATACTCAAATCTTTAAAGGTCCAGTGGTGCACTTTCTAGCCATACAATAAGTGATAACAATAGGGTGATTTTTTGAATGGACCATGCCAAAAAAAAAAAATGGCTGGACCAGTAAGACAATGCAATCACTTGTGGTCAGCCATATAACTAGTGTGACCAGAAAAATTATACACAAAGGCATCGATGTGCAAACCTCATCAACGTTGATATCCCAATACTCGCTCTCTTCCATTTTCACTGCTAAACGTGCAAGTGTCTCCAAGAAAACACGGGTAGCTTCTCCCTGGTAATTTTTACGACGTCTTCTAATGACCTGATGATGTTTTGATGCATTTTGAACTATTTGTTTAGAAACAACACAAGAGGGGCAATACCAGTTTCCGTCCGGGATCCTTGCAAGAGGAGGATTCAAACAGTAAGTATGATACTCAGCATCACAAGTATCACACAACAGTACACTGTCATCATCTTTATCAATGCCGCATACTTTGCAAACTCCCTCATCCCAAGGGGCTTTGGGAATCCCATTTGTGAAAGTAAGTAAATCATCAATTTCCTTTTTCCTTTCAGAACTGAGGCCTTCCAACTTTGAATACTCTGCAAGCTTATGAACAAGAGGGACAACCTGCATTGAAAGAACAACTGAATATGGTACGGTAATTGATTAAATGCTTGTAATTAGAGTAGTGAACGGCCAGCGGATGCATGTGCCTATGTCTGTGTCAAGGTGTGGGTAGGGATATGGGACAGAAAGGTACATACCTCCTCCTCATATAATGTTTCAAAATTTTGGGCTAACTTCTCGGTTAACTCAACCAAATCAGGCTTATCCCCATAAGCAATACGTAGATTACTCCATAACTGCAAAGTAAAAGTAACGATTAGAACTAATGGACTATAACAGATTAAATTAAACAGAAGTTTACAGCTTTGAAGTTTCAGTAATGTTTCTAAGAGGGTCACCGGAGATGCTGAAGTGTGCAGTAAAAATTTTCAAGAAATCCAATTGTCAAAGAAAACAGACCTCCCTGACATCCTCTAGAAAGGCTTCATGTGATCCCCCATAGGATCCAGCTGCCAATCTCAAATCAATTGTCCTGAAGTCCAAAGGTCGAGACACCATGGCCGGCGATCCTAGAAGACCCTCATCATCGTTATCACTTGAATTCATTAGCTTTCTCCCGAGCAAATTGCAGAAAACCTTTGTGTCATCTGCAGCAGCAGCACGACGCAATACAATGCGGCATTGTTTCATGATAACATCATAAATTGAGACATTTATTTTCCGTTTTCTTCCCTTCTCAGCCTTTTGTGGCAATGCTTTACCCGATACATCTGCTAGCAGTGACAGAACAGCTTTCTGTGCTCAACCAACAAGAAAGAATGTCCAATTTAGAATCATGTTTACTATTACCGGTTCAACAAATAAACATAACTTGGACACATAGACAGTCTTACAGTACCATAATCCTTAGTTTAGTAAGGAGCAAGGTAAGGAACATTCACAATTTCATGCGTACCCTAAGAAAATATATTTTAAAATGGTTTAAAGATTCCTTCCACCTAATCAAACAAACAAATTACATTTTACAGTCGATATGCAAAAGAAAATGCATTTTAGAAATTTTTTATAAGAAATATGTCATAGTTTCATATGGTAATTCAAAGTAAAGTATGAGCAAAGTTACTGCTCCTAGAACTCTAAGTAAATTACTGCCTCAGAATATTGTTGTTGAAAGGCATATTATAATACAGGAAACATGTCCACAACATGTATTCCCAATAAAAGTCAGCCAATGCTAACATGGCATTCACAATGAATCTTCATATTCTATCAAGTACACAACCAGGAGAAAAAGTAGTTAAGCAATAATTATGTACTGAGAAACCACCTTTGTAGGTCCTGATGCATTGCCCTTGTAAACTTCTTTACTGATTGAATGTTCCAGAATTTTCCTCGCCCATTCAGGTGGATCCTTTTCCAAAGCCTCATAAACACATTTTCTGATTCTTGTTCCAACATTTGTCGGTAGCTTTCTAACAGGTTCCAACACCTGCGCCCATAGTGGCTTATTACCATCATTCCCCAAATTCTTCTCGACAGCAGCTGGTCCATCAGACACCTCCTCTTCTATGGTAAATACATCATGCTCTCTGTTAAGTGAAGCAAAAATTTGCTTTGTAGCCTCCGCAAGCAACTGAAAAGTAAAGAAACAGTTTAACATGCATTCTTGTCGCCTGTCATTGCACGAGATCTACACTTGGAGAGTGGGGCACATAAAAACACAAATGAAAAAAAGAAAAAGATACATAATGCTACAGTACCACCAATTGAAGAGGTGAAATGAATCAAACTTCCTCAGTGGAACCCATAAGAGACATGTAAAACTAACATCCTAACAAGTGCAGATACTGTTTCTAAACAATGGAGCATAGTACTGCCGAAGAATTCGCAATATGCCACAGGTTTCCCAATTTAACTATTTAATTAACCAAGCCTTATGTGCAACCTAACATGCTCAAATGTTATCAGTCATATACCCCAACTGTCAGAGTGAACAACTATAGCCTTAAAGGAAGACCAGATACATTTAAAAAGCTAATCTAGATGGTATGTTGGTTCTTAAGAGGACACCTTGTTTAATCCCATGTAGGGGTCAAATACCAAAATAATTATTCATAATGTTTGAGTAAGTATGGAATGATTATTGTTTTCGGGGACATAATAGCTTTCTCTTCTTTACAGGATAGAGTGAAAGTTCGAGCTTCTTTATGGACTGCAGTAGCTACTGATGTTAAAGAAATTTCTTTTTTCTTCTTCATTCTTAATGGGGAGCTGCAGTTGACTAAGTTAAAGAGGTATGTATTTCGGGAAATAAAAGTAGCTGAACTGTGTAAACGAGATGACATAACATAGCTTTGTTTAGATGGGGGTTCATTTACAACAATACGTAAGTAAACAGCACTAAATGTTGGAATACTAAAAGACCATGAAGGGATAAGAGCTGATCTTACAAGTGCATCTGCTTCCATCCCAGCTACTCCAGATAAGGACCCACAGAGCACCCCACCGTCACCTTGTAAGCAGCGAAACACTTTACTGCTTTCACGAGCGGTAATCTCAGGCGAGTCAAGGTTACCATCCATGGCTAATACAGACAAGATGTATCTCCGTGCTAACTCTGGCCAAGTCAGTTCATTAATTGGGAGTATATTAACCTTCGTTCTTTTCACAGGAATTGAAATATCAACATCTTTCTTCCTTCCCCGTTTTGACTTCAGATCTCCAGAATCAAAATTCGGATCCACCAGGGCAGCAACCTTAAACTGCAACTCACCTATGAGCACTCTTAGTAGTGATGCATGAGCCTTCGTCAAAGCTATGCCAGAACATCTGCTATAAGTTACAGATGCAAGTTTATCTTGAGCTGCCTCCTTCATTGCTCCAGTTTCCATATGTATGAATGCATGTGGATTATTCCTAGAAACTGCCAAGCCAGACTCCATGGTCAAAGATAATTGACCACTTGAATAATCAATTCTATCTGAACTTAAAGCTTGAGTGCCCTGGTTTTCCCTATCAAACTTCTCTGAAAGATCTGACCTGCCGAACCAAGGGTCAATAAGTTCCTCCTCAAGTTCTTCCAACGAAAAAGCCTCCTTTAGACCCAAAATTTCATCAAAGCGCGATAATAATTCCCAAACCTGGGTAGATAAAGAAAAAAGGCCAATAAGCTTCATGCTTGTCAATCATGTGGCAACACAAACTCAAAACTAACACAATTATAATAAATGAAAAACTGCAAGAAACATCTCATACCTGATAAACATCACCAACAAGGGCATGGAGGAATCCTCAAGCACAATGGCTTCCCATGAGGAGGTGGATGATCAATCTTGCGGTGATCCTTGACCAACTTCACTTTTTTGGACCTCCTAAACAAACCATCCAACGCTTCTTCTTTACCATGTAATCCAGCTCCCATTTTAACCACTAGAAGCCCATTTCCAACAGTTAGCTGTGTAGAATTAGAACTTCTACCGTTAAGAGATTGATATTGAGAACAGGATTGGGCAGCAGGAAGCTGCTCCAAAAGTTCTTGCACAAAATCCACATCTAATCCAAATCTGTCCTGGTCTAGCCAATTCGCTAGTACGTCATAAGAGAAGCCACGCTCATCATCGGCCTGAAGTTCAAAAGAGATGCTGACGGAACCTGGTGAACTACAAAACTTGTCCAGTGGAGATTGGTTCACGTTGCCACTGTCATTTGTTATAACCTCATTTTGGGAGCCTTGAGCATTTTCAACATGCTTACAGAAAACCTTAAGAATGCCCTTCTGTTTAAATATTTCAGAACAAGCATTAACAATTTTTTTTGAAATCATTCCCCAAGCTGCAGACGAAGAATGGTCTTCTACTGAAATCTCACCAATGTCATCCATCACACCCAAATCAGCAGATGAAAGAGTTCCAGATTTTTCATAAACGGAATTATCTTCAAACTGCGGTTCAGCTGATTTCTGGACATCACTGACTTCAACCGAACAACTCCTCAGGCAAGACAAAATATCATTTTCCATAGGCGGAGAAGGATCTGACAGAATCATCTGGATACTTCCATCATTATCAGAAGTCAAGTCATGACTTTCTTGATTAATTTGACTGTAAAAGTTGCCAAGTTGTGGCCTACAGAGGATAGTTGAACCCTTGGGAACTGGCAAGGCAGAACACGAACATCTTCTGACCTTAAAAACAGGTCCAGAATCACCACCATTCAAAACTTCACACACAAATAAAGAACCAGTAACCTTATCATGCCAACATGACCTATAACCTACAGGATAGATCTGATTTGAATCATGATAAGAAGGATCTTGTATCAACTTCTCCCAAAGAAAGAACAAAGAAATCTTCAAACTGCACAGGAAATCCCTCCTGGAAAATAAAAAATGCACAAATCAGAAAAGTAAAACAAGCTGATATAACATCCATTTTATGTTGATCAAGGAGAATCGTTATTAGTTTTACATTACAACAAACAGAGAATATAAACTTACAGTACTTTGCCGAGACCCAAGGCAACCATGTTCTTCTGTCCCTGCTTCAGTAAGTTTTACATTATTTCCAAAACCACGGGCAAAAGCTTCCGTACTTATACCATTGGAAGAGAGCTCCTTGCAATAGCCACTGAGCAAACTTTCCTTATTTTCAGCTAATCCGTTGGAATATAAGAGTCTTGACTTTCTTTTTCTAGGTAGATAAGTCTTCTCAGTATTAGAAAGAGAACCCTCCCATCTTATTTCAGAGCCCATGGAATTGTAGTTAGGCGTCAAGCCAAGAAAATATGCAACTTCAGATACTGAGCCAAATGTCTTCCCATTTGGTGCACAGTATACTAAATATGGTTCACCACTGGCTGTTGACTGTTTAAATTCTACACGCCAACCATCCTCCAGTACACCATGCCTTTCAGAAATGTAATCTCTAAGAGCCTGTAGAACTATCTCATCTGGACTCCGGGATGGTATTCTAATAGCCGTATTATTGTTATTACTATGCTTCCCGAGCGGAAACCTCGAACTTAATTCCTCAAAGCTTCCACCCATAGTCTCTGTGTGGTGCAATATATCTTCCCAACCCACTTTAGTCGCATGTGTAATCCCAGCACCTTTTTCCAAGCCATATCCGTTTCCAGAGTACAAGAAGTTTGAATATGTCACTGGGGCACCAAATGGATTGCCACCAAAAGAATTACCACCGGGAGTGTGCTTTCTATAATCAAAATAAGTTTAAGCAGTAACTACTTATGGACAATGTGCATTTAATGAAATTTATCAAAATAGTAACCAACGAGTAATAGACAAAAGAGGCAACAATGACAAGCTAAGAAAACAGTCCATAGTATAAGACAACTCTACCAGTTAGTTTTACAATATCAAACCGTAAAACCCATAACAGCTACAAAAATGTTAGAAACGCTTATGAATCATGCAAGCAGTAAGGCACAAGTTAATGATAATTAAGCTCCCCAGGTTTGTTGCTGTAGAGGTAGCAGCTTAAAGCCCGAGAGAAAACAACAAAAGGCGTACATTTAAAAGAAGTAGTCAAAATAGGCAAGAATGATGAGTTTAGAAAATGTAAGAAAACGGTCCATAATATAGGATAATCTACAATTTTAGTTTTAGAAATAAAGCAGTGGAAAATCCAACCACGGCATAAATGTTATAAGCGCTTAAGGAAAATGCAAGTGATAAGACACTAGTTATGCTCTATCAGTTTTGATTTGATTTATGGGTGGCAGCTTAAAGCTGGAACACAACGAAAGGTATAATACCAAAGTTATTATGCAGGTACTACCTGGGTGTAGAGGCAAACTCTTACGACGGTGCTGTATACCCATATTACTCGCTACTCATTTAAAAAATACAAAAAATACACACACACATTGAAAATCATTTTGGAAAATTGAAGTTTCTTAGTAGGGATACCACATGTCCAAAGAGAAGTTATAAAGCTTCCTTTTTCTAGTTTATGTACATGGTTTATACGAGACATTAGCATGTAGTTTATGTTCCCAATCCACAATCCAATTTAAAGCAGTCTGAAACAATATGCTCATTACAGGTCTGTCCTATTTTAAGAGTGTAATTTTTAAAATAAACTTCTTCCTAATTAACACAAAAAATGTAGTTAAGATAAAATGCCAAAACTGCAATTTCTTACGTGCACACGAAGCTTTTAGCATGGTGTTTCATCTGACACGTGCACACAGAGAGCGAGAAAGGCACGCAAATGTCAAGCCTTTCAATCTCATACAAGGAAAATCGGACAGACTAATTCCTACGAAAATTCCCCACATCTAATTCAACACCTTAGGACGAATGGGCAGTCCACATGGCATGGTGCAGAGTGAAGATTGGGGAATGCAGAGCATAATTAGTTTTTGGGTATTCCAAAGGTGGTGAGTTGGAGTGATTATCTCAGTTATGAGCCAATGGGTAACCAATGCTGGATAAAGGGTGACCCCAAGCCAACAGGGCTCCCCAGATGCTTTGAAAAATGTAAAACAAATAATCGAATGAGGAGTAACCTTTCGGGTGCAAAACACGGGCACCCGAATGCAGAGCGCGAAGTGGAACGTTCCAAATCAGTCACTAAATAATGGCATTATCATGGCCTTAAATGTTGCATGCATGCATTGATCGAAATTAAGTGCTGCGACAGGAACTAGCCTATTAGCATGTAATTTATGATGGGAAATGTAGTAAACCACACATAAACAGAGCACGGCATTCTTGGTAAGTCCATAAACACCTTAACGATCGTTCTTTTTCAGATTTGTTTGCATAAACGAGCTCGAAAAATTGAAAGCAGGACTAGAAAAAGCAAAACTAAGTTTAGTAGCTGAATATTTTAGCAAATGCGGGAAACCACCTACCTCAATTCGCGCATTTCCGCGATGTCGTCGACGTCGCTCGGCGGCGAGGCGTTGATGTCGAGAATCTGCTTGGCCTTAACTCCAAGCGGCCACCGCTTGCTCCTAACCCCACCACTCAAACAGTCCCCGCAGACCCACTCCACCAAATTCACCGCCTGCCGGCCGCGCATTCCGGCGCATGTGAGGTGAAACCCGCGCTCGCAGCCGTCGCAGACCACCACGTGCCCGCGAACCTCGGGCTTGCCGCAGGCGGCGCATGCGGATCCTCGAGCTGAGCCGGGAACTCCGGCCGGGCCGCCGGGAGGCGGCGAAGGGTGGTCGTGGTAAGACCGGACGACGTCGAAGGAATCGGGTAGGGTTTCGGAAGGAGAAGGGATCTCATTGAGATCGATGCAGAGTACGGAGCGAGTTGGCTCGGCGTTGGCGGCGGCGGCTGCCGCTGCTCTGAGTTCGTCGGCAGCTGAATCCGTTAGTTCCATTTATCCGAGTCGGGGTTTGGAGCTCGAGGTCGGTGCTCGTATCATTTGATCGGACGGCTGAGATTTGACACGAACAAAAAGGAGAGGTTTTGGTTTTTGGGTTCGAGGGAACACAGGAGAAAAAGAAGACAGAAACGAAGAGACCGAAAGAGGACCGCACCGTATCGCCCTGACCCTCCCTCTTTCTCTCTCTAGACTCTCTCTCTCTCTCTCTCTCTAACCTTTTTTTTTCTGTTGGTTTAATTTTTTGAACTGCGATGTGAGAAGTAAGGGTAAAGTGGGGCGGACTCACGGGGGATTTATATGTGTACTCGCTGACGTAGAACGACAGTTACCCACGTGGACCAATCAGGAGAGGCGCAGACTGGGCTTCACCTTCCCCGAGAGTACAGTGCTCTGTGCAGCTCTGCGTAGGAAAACCTCCTCTGGACTCAGAGTAGGATGAATCTCGTGACTTGGTGGGCGTTTTGTAGTGTATACGGTTAGAACGCATGTCTGATAACTCCGTTTACATGTTTTTTTGTGGACGAAGTTGTTCCTCTCTCATAAGTAGTTTCATAGAATTTCGTGTTATTGATCATAATTGCGGCATTATATGCATGGTGATTACGAATTTACGTAATTTGTTCTGAAAAGCATTTTATGGTTGTGATAAGTGTGAGGTATTAAGCATGCGTATTTGTTTCTCGTAAATGATGCAGTTTGGCATCTGAGATTAGTGAATATAGCAGCTATAGCGGGTATATCTCAGACGAAGTAGGTTTGTACGACTCCAATGAGATATGGAGGCATGTGCTCTAAACAGTAGACGACTTCATTCAGTTCATTCACAACAAAGTAACCCTAATGTAGTTACTAGTATAACAAACGTAAGATGTCAGATGAAGCAGTCATGTAAATATATCATCAAAGACGTGCTTAAGAGTATGAGATAGTAAATGGCACCATCAAGTGCGTTTACGACAAAAAAAACTGACAATTTAGTTACTTGAATAATGCGACAAACATGAGGTATCAAACATGCGTATGTCTCATGAAAGATGCATGTAGGTGTCTAAGATAATGGATATAGCTTCATTTAGTGCATTCACGACAAATTAATGATCAATGCAGTTACTCGTACAATTTGACAAATGTGAGATGTCAGACATAGTAGGCCTCCGTATCTCTCATAAAAGACACAAGCGGTCGATCACAACAATAAACAACTATATTAAGTGCGTTGATGACAAAGAAACATCAACATAGTTACTCGTATAATTTGACAAATGTGAGGTGTTAGACGAAACAGGCGTTGCGTATCTTTTAAGAAAGACATACGTAGACGCCAGATACATTATCCGGCTAAAATGGAAGTTTGTGGAATGACAATTATGTCATTTCCATTTCTTTGCCCTGAATGATTACTTTGGATCTCTCATGATTTTGTTAGCAATTATAAATGGTAGGTGTCTCAATTATGAAGAGTGCAAAAGATCGCGAAATCTGCAGTACAAGAGGAAGAGACGTTTCTTTCTGTGCTTTGTGTGGATCGTGAATTACTGTATTAATCAGTTACCATTATTATGCTAATTACTGTATTACTATGCTAATTACTGGATTAGGGATGGATTATCTTTTAAGACGCATATAGAAAAAAGGCCAGTTGAAACATCCTCGACGGCCCAGATTTCGTTTCCAATCAGAGCCAATTTGAATGAAAAAGATTCCAAATTAAGGGGCGTAAAATGGCATTAAAAGTTTTCTTATTACAATAATAATATACAGAACCTTTAAGAGAGCGAATCTTCATTTTTTTAAATGGAGTTTAGTTATGAGAATCACTCTAATTGAATTTCAATGTCTGAATCGTATATTTTGTAAGTCTTGATGCATAGGTCATGCATCCTTGTAAATATTTAATTCAATCCAAAATCATTTGCATATTTAATTGTTACGATGAAATTTCAATGTTTCTTATAACATATTGTTCGTCAATTTTTTTTAATTCAATTAGATACATCAAATATTTTTTTATTTGGTTAATATTTTGCAATGATGATCTACAAGGTGCAACTTGAAAAAGAGACGGTTCGGATTCTAGATCGTTAAAAAAAAAAAATGGAGATTTCTTCCCTTAAAACTTTGTTATCATATATTTCAAGGATTCTTCTAATTTACAAGAACAAATTTGAACATGAGTGCAATGAGGAGCACAAAGCCTATGTTATTTCAAATAATTTTACGTTACAGATTTAGACCTAGCCAAGTTAGTTATAGTAATTGGTGTGGTCTTCTCTACATTCAATCTCAAAATCCTCTTCGTGTAGTTAAGCTACATCATTTGTGTAAATTACATTGTTTTTTTTCAAATCCAGTGTTACCAAATTGTTTAAAGAATATAGTATTTTGCCATTCAATACTATGGTTTGATGATATTTCTCTTTACTTAAAAGTGAGATGTCTTATGTTTGAATCTCGTGGAAGACGAATTCAATACCAAATTAGACTGGCCATTATGTGATTTAGCCAAACTCCTTATTTTCCCAATGTAAAGATATTGATGTACTAATATATATATATATATATAGCATTTTTTGGCATATCCAAACACTTTCTTTGAAATTCCTTCGTCCAAATGGGGTCTTATTAACTTTATTTTTGTCGAACATACCAACAACTATTTAGATGTGATCTGATGGCTAAGGGACAAAATATGTGCCTAAATCAACCGTCAATTTACTAATTACTTTCTGTTTCCATTAATAAAAACAGAAAACACTCAGTCTTTTAAAGTTGGCACAAAATTCCTTAAGAGTATAGTTTTTACTTTTTCGCTAAATTGCATATGGCCTCTAAAATACGACTTAAATTTCAATTTAATCATTTTTTATGGAGTTTTAACGAAAAGCTCACAGTACTGTTCACTTTAACGAAAAACCAAATTTTTACACTAAAAAGTCAATCCTGGTACTATTCACTTTACCCTTTATTTTGTCATTATCATTAAAACTCAAAGTTTTCAAGTCATTTTCATTAGTTTTCCTTTCTTTTTATAATCGATCCAAATGTTTTATAGTTACGTGGATTGTGGAATATGATATATCCACGTATGATTAGCCTTAATCAATACGATATTTTAAATTACTCTACAAATAAGAAAATATAGATTTTAAGAAGGTCTTATTAGCTCGAAGTTGACCAACGAATTGATGTTGTCAAAAAGCATAAAATGGGAAATCTTTGTTGGCACGTAACAAAAAACAACATATCAAAGATACAGTTTAATAAAATGTAATAACCAATTTGACCATTTTGGTCCGATTTCGCAACATAACACAAACCCAAATCAAACTAGACAGTCTAATTCAATTAGTTTTATCATTTTTAATAGAACTATGAAGCTCAAAGAGAAAATTTTGAACCAAACTTCAAAAAACTACATATGGTCATAAATTAATTGACCTAAAATACGTATGCATACACACTAATTTTATTGTGGTCACATAAATAAGATATAGCATCACCCAACATTTACCATTCTTTTATTTAATTCGCACGCCAAAAGTTTCATTTTCCTGTTGGAGCGTCAGATCAAAATCAAGGTTTCAAACAAGGAAACCACGGAAAATTAAATGTCTAGTAATAAAAAGATGGCAATAATGCGAGGCAATGGCGTTTTCGAAATTAGATCCCAAATCAATGGGCCAAATCCGAGCCAATATCCGCAACAAACAAAATTAAGAGTGCTACTAGACCCATCCTAGTATCTTATTTTTCCATCCATATGATAATCCCACCAACCATAGAAAATTAAAAAAGTAAAATTATATTTCCCCACCCATTATTATTCCCAAAATAACCATAATATTATTTTTTTTAAATAACTCTGATATATCTTTAAATAATATTATAAATAAATATATAAAAATTGAAAAAATGAAAGAAAATGCAAGACCTAAGACCTAGACATTCATCATTTATTTCACACCTAACGTCGCCTTGCAGAGACCCCGGATCCCCAAACCATTATTCTTCCTCCTTTTTTTGTCAAAACCGCAGATCTCACATCCAATTCTCTTTTTTCTCCATTGTAATTTCTCGCCCTCATCTAGCACATGCCTATTTCTTCCTCCAACCTTTCCGTCGATTCTAACCTAAATCTTTCCCAACCTCTCTCCACCAAAGATATCACACCCCACCCACTATTATTTATTATTATTTTAGTACTGAATTAAATAGGAATTTAAGAATCTTATTTTAAAAAGATAAATATGTTATTAACATTTTTATTAAATGATGGATGGGAAAATAAAATATCAGGTGGGAATATCACCGCTCAAAATTAAATACGATATGGGAGGCGGTCGCATTCGGGACCCGGACTCTGCCGGCCCAGGTCGAGTTGAACCCACTTAACCACAAAGCGGCGTCGTCCGGAGCGTCATCTGCTGCCTCGCCGGTTACACCAAGAAAATAAATAAATAAAAAATCGATTATTTAAAGTCCGCCCATTTTCTGGGAGTGTGGACTCACTCAGAGCTTCCATTGACGCTTGCTGGTTCTGATCCGTCGCATTTCCCTCTCTCTGGTACTCTCTCTCTCCTCTTTCTCTCTGTAGGATTGTATGCGCATTCGCCGAATCGCAATCGCACGCACATTTCATACAATCGATGCTTGTTCTACTGATTGTATTTTCGTTTCGGAGTTCCGATTGAATCGATATATGTATATGTGTATATATGTGTGTGTGTGTGTGTGTGTGTGTGTGTGTGTATACACTGTAGAGTTAGATTTTAATGTGTGAATTTTAGGGGAAATCGTACGATCCGTGTTGAAGCTGATTGATTTAGTTTTGTTTTTACTATTTTTGATTTTGTACAGTGATTGGAGCCCTAGATCTTCTGTTAGGTTTAGTTTTACTGATGCTTTCGAATTTTTTATTTCTGTGGTTTTTCGCGTATTGTTGTCACTATTAAGTGTTATTTTCAATGGAGTTTCTGTTTAATAGATCTTTAAAGCAATTGGAATTGAATTTCTATCTCGCATTGATGATGTTGCGAGTTGATTGTTTACTGCGTAGAGAATTGTGGACGTTGTGTTACATTTGAGTACGTGTTCACACTCGAAATTCAATCAATATAACATTTACGCTTTTTGTTACTTATATGCTTTTGGTTATGGTTCATTATTATCCTTAGTAAGTTGTATTTTCATATTTTGTTGGAGATTCGGAGTAAGAGGTTTTCGTTTTCTGGATCTTCCAAGCAACTGGAATTGAATTTCTATCTTGACTCTATGAAATTGCTAGGTGAATGTTAACTGTAAATAGAATTGTGGATGTTCTTTCGTTACATTTGAGTTTGCGTGCTCACCGGTCGAAATTTGTTGGTTGCAGAGTTGAAGGCTAGCTGCAATGTCTGAAAATGCTCTTAGAGATCTCAATACCATACCTGGATCTGAGAAGAAGAATGAAAGCTCTAGCAAAGGGAATATAACTAAGCCTGTTGCTGCAAATGCTAATGAAAATCATGAAGAATGCCTGGAGGAAACCACCGCTTTGGTGGGTTCACTTTCCATAAATGGTGAGGAACTTGCAAGTTCCGTGCCCGAGGTTGGAATTGCTGAAGTGGCATACATTGAGTCTGAGAATCTGAATGATCTAGAAAATCTTGATACAAGTTTTAAGGTATTTGTTTTTATGCCTTCTTGTGGCGCTTTACTATAACCTAGGCATTTCTGACCTTTCACAATTGATAAGCATGTCAGCTACCTGTATAATGTGTTTGATATTTCAGACACTCTTAACCGAACTAGAATCTAAAGATTGGGTTCTGGTGTGTGAAGCACTCAATAATGTGCGCCGATTTTCTATATTTCACAGAGAAGCCATGCTTGATATGCTGTAAGTCTCATGCTCTCACTTGAATGCTCTTGATCCAAAGAAGTATTATGTGTTACTGATGATTGTGAGGGCTGACATATTTAACGATTGTCACCATTTTGCTCAATAGGGGAGATGTAATATTGCTTGTGGTAAAGTCACTTAAGAATCCAAGAAGTGCTGTTTGCAAAACTGCAATTATGACTTCTGCTGATATTTTCAATGCATATACTGATCTTGTGATTGATTCATTGGACCCTATGGTAATGTGAAATCTTTGAAACTTTTCTGCTGTATTGCTTTACTTTGTTTGTATAGTAAAGGATTCTATTCTTATATGCAATGAATTATTAGTTTTTTTTCCCCAATTTAATCAAACCTGACCCTTGCAGCTTACACAACTTCTTCTAAAGTCTTCACAAGACAAACGATTTGTATGTGAGGCTGCTGAGAGAGCTTTAGTAGCGATGACCACTTGGGTTTCCCCTACATTGTTGTTACCCAAGTTGCAACCATATCTGAAGAACAGAAATCCTAGAGTTCGAGCAAAGGCATCAACGTGCTTTTGTCGAAGTGTTCCACGACTAGTAAGAGGACATTTATATCCTATTGCTCACCACATTGAATTTTTCTTATCAGAAGTGATATTTCAATTGTTTCATATAATTATATTTTCTTTCATATGTTTGTTTATTGATTTATTTTTCCTTCACCCCCCAAATTGCTATTGCCAGATTCATTTGAGGGTTGCATTATTTCCAAGTTTTATCAAGTTGTAGTAGCAGATGCTGCTTTTTTTTGTGTGCTGCTCCTGATGTAACATCTTATTCTTTTTTTTTTTTTTTTTTTTTTTTGTTTGTGGGGGATAGTCATTTAGGAACTCATTATCTTCCTTTGCCCCTTTTATATATACTCTTGTACTGCTTTAGCTTTTGCTTATTGTTTAGGACATGTCCCATCAAACTGGAATTGGCAAAATGGCTTAACCGTTATATAGATTTCAAAAACCAAAAGCTGGAGTTTCATTGAAGTGTATGTTCCTGTGCTGATACCATGTAGATTCCTATGGCCTCATTGAACCCTGTACTGTGCAACCATGTGCTTTGTGTCAACTATTACTCGATTGCATATCCAAACCCCGTCTCTTATGTGCGATCTTCTCCCTGAGTGCACCTAGTTTCATATTGTTTGTTGTTCTGTGACTTGTATGTTATCACGTATTGCACATTGAGAAAATGAACAAGCATATTGTAGGGTATATTCAGCAAGACCTTCAACTAGACGTGGTTCTACTCATTTCTTCCTGTTATATGCTTATCGTGTTTCTGTCAACAGGGTGTTGAAGGTATTAAAGCATATGGGATTGACAAATTAATTCAAATTGCTGCATCCCAGCTTCGTGACCAGCTTCCTGAGTCGAGGGAGGCTGCTCGGATCCTCCTCCTGGAGCTGCAGACTGTTTACGAGAAATTTGATTATCCCCCACCAGCAGCTGTGTCTGAACATCCAGAAACGAGCTCAGCACCAGCGCCTGAGCTCTCAGAAACGAGCTCATGGGAGAACTTTTGTCAGTCAAAGCTCTCGCCTCTCAGTGCACAAGCTGTTCTTCGGGTTACCAGTATATCTCGGGAAGGTCTTGTGGGCTCTTGACACAGGTTTAAATTGAAACACGCATGAGCTTTAGTAGCATTTTATCTCCATTTTCAACATATATGAGCTTTAGGAAAGCCTATATCTGCCCTTGATTTGATTTGCTTCATCAATTTCTCTTTTCATTTTTTCGTGTTTGTAAATTCTTCGAAAGGTTGAGATGTTCGGTCTACAGTCGGAGCATGTAGTTGAGCCATAGTTCTACGATAATATTCTTCACAGGTCAAGTTATTACTGCCTGGCTTTGTTCCTTCAATCGTTGCTGTTGAAATGTTGAGATGTTTCTTTTATTCAATTATTTGCTGCCCATCCGCTCACACAATGACAGTGTTCCTTCCTCACCCATATTATTGGGTGAAAAGTCTAATCAGCCCATGCATTCTTAGCCAACCACATCCCGGCCGCTTAGCTTTGGTTTTAGATATTTTGTGATCACGAAGTGTTCATTACTCGCTCGCTTTTGCGTTTTACTTAACTTGTGTAGGGGTGTCCGACCACGTCACTTGTTGAACCTCTTAACATCCGAGCGGGAAGCCCCACGCTAGTGTCAACCCAAATGCAGGGGGCTCACTTGGTAGCATAAGCTGTTTCGGTAACGAAATTATTGATTTATGCGCACCAAACATGAACTTTTCTTTATTGTTACCCACTAAACTGGACTTTTTTAAGAGGGCTTGTGGTTGAAGCAGTTAAAATTACGCCTTGTTGCATTAAAAAAGGAGGAAGTTGGATGAAGTCACATTATCCACTAATCTGATTTGGTATCAATGTCGTCATCCACGAGCATCGACCTAAGATTTCCTGACTACAACGTATTTTTTCGTCGTCATAAAAGTGCAAGTAGGTCCGTTTCACTTCAGTTTAGATTTCAACCAAAATTGAAAATCAAACCGGAATTACTATTCAGTTTGGTTTGGTTTTTTAATTTGTAAAGAAGAAATCGAATTATTTCAGTTTGGTCTTTTCGGTTTGGTTTCATTTTTTTTTTCCAATTTCTTTTTAAAATAGAAACTGGAGAGAAATTGAAGAACAAATTAGTGATTAAGGCTTTCAACATTTTGGGCCTAAGATTAAGTTTACCGAACCTTGAATTGAAAATAGGCTAATGGTTGACTTGGAATTGAGCTTGAAAAATGAATATCCAAGATAAATAAATAAATAAAGATAAAATTTAATTTACATCATTTGATTTGGTTTGGTTTATGAACCACCAAAATCAAGATCAAACCAAGAGTTTCTTTATTCGGTTTGTTTGTTTGTTTGTTTGTTTGTTTTTTTTTTTTTTGGGTTAAGTATTCAATCTAATTTTTTCGATTTTCAGTTTTACGAGCCCACCACTAACTGCGAAAGGGAAAAGGATCTTCGTCGGATCATTTTCCTGGGGATCTGGGGGATCCCGTGATCGTGTCCATTCATTATAAATCGTGTGATCATAAATTATTTGAAATTTAAAATTAAATATAAATAGTACCTAACGAAAACTGACCGTACGATGTACGATGAATGACCATGATCACAGGATCCCTAGGAAAAAGGATCTGGTGAGGATCCTTTTCCCTGCAAAAGCTCTGAGCACATTTTGTGCATTTTCATATGATAGTTACACTATTGCATGGTGTTACCGATATAATAGTATTACTTTGCCTTTATAAGTGTAAAGTTTTATGTTTGACTCATGTAAATAACAAGTTCGATTTTAGATTGTTATAGTTGATTCATTGTGTTCCTTAACCTAACAGTTATATTGCAAGTGGTAGATTACTCTGGTAATTAGGGCATTTTCTTTTCCTTATCGCATTCCAAGTTCAAACTCTCCCCTTCTCTTAGAAAGCTTAGATTAATAATATAAAAATAGCTGTATTTGAAAAACGCAAAAAGATCAACAAATACTATTTGGAGTAAGAGGAGAGGAGAGAGAGAAAAGAAATGAGTATGTTTAAGTTTAAAAACTCTAAAAACTTACTTTTTGTGTTTTTAGAGAATATACTACAATTTTGAGTTAGTCTTAAGTTTAGTTTTAGAAAATAGTCATACCAATCAAATTTTTAAAACCAAAAACTTGAAAATTATTTTTGAATTTAAAATGTTGAATTGAAATAAAGTACCAAACATGCTAATTTATCCCGAAAAAAAGGACAAGGATTGTCTACCCTCCCAATTCCGGTGCCTTCCTGTTTGTGTGGTCACGGTTAAACCACGTCAATATTTTATATAACTATTTATTTTTATCTTATTACCTCTATAAAAAAAAATAATATAAAATATTAATGTAGCTTAATCGTAATCACATAAAACAGTAAAAATGGAAGAGTACCGAAAATGAGTCGACAGACAATCTTTATCCAAAAAAAAAACTTTGGTAAACTAGTTAGACCGCCGTAAATCCATTGAGTCCAATCAATGCGACCTAAAGATATTTGTCACCAGCACCGGCAGTATCACTGTTCCCTTTTCCACTTGGTTCGGTTTCTGTGGCTGGCTCCCTTCCGCCTCACTCTCTCTCTCCCCCGACACTACACTCTCTGTTCGCAAGAATACAAACAACCCCACAAGAAATTCCAAAACCAAAACCCCAAGAAACCTTTGATTGTAATCCCGATAAAGAACCCAAATTCAACCCAACTAAAAAGGGGCAGCGGTGTTGCATCTGCCATTGCCTATTCCGCTTCCAGTTTTTCAGAATTCTGAGAAAACAAAGCACAAAATATGGAGCAGAAGAAGAAGGATATGATTCGAATAGAGCGCGAATCCGTCATCCCAATCATCAAGCCCAAGATTATCATGACCTTGGCCAACCTCATTGGTGGGTTCTTCTATCAGCTTGTTTAAATTCTGGGTTTTGTTCAAATTTTATTTTATTTTGTTTTAATTTTGATGCTTTTAGCACTTGTCGGCCCGGTTCGATTCATGGGTTGTGTTTGTTTTCTCTAACTTTTGTGGGTTTGGTGCAAAGATTTGTTCTTGTTTGGTTTTGCATTTGCTTAGCTGGGTTTTGTTTAAATTTTGCTGTTTTGGCACTGCCGGAAGAATTCGATTCGTGGGTTGTTTATGTTTTCTCGAACTTTTAAGGGTTTGCTGCAAAGTTTTGATCTTGTTTAGTTTTGCATTGTGTTTGCTTAACTGAAAAATCTGGGTTTTTTGAAATTCTGCAGAGCATAGTTCCGACCGGGCGGAGTTTTTGAAGTTGTGCAAGAGAGTTGAGTACACAATTCGGGCTTGGTATCTTCTGCAATTCGAGGATTTGATGGTATGCTCATGTATTCAGTGCCCTTTTGACATGGAGACGATTCGCATCAACAATCGGCATGTATTGTTTTCTCATGTTATCAAATTTTCTTTGCAGCAATTGTACTCCCTCTTTGATCCTGTAAATGGGGCTAAAAAATTAGAGCAGCAGAACTTTTCCGCAGAAGAAGTTGATGTGCTTGAGCAGAATTTCTTGAAGTACTTATTTCAGGTTCTAAGGCTGATTCACTTTATGTCTTTTTATGTTTTTGTTTTCTCGTATGCCCATACAACTAAAAGAAACATGAAAAAGTGAAAAAAAGAGAAGCCAAAAGAAAGCTCTTGTCGGAACTGAGTGATTATATTTACGCAATGGGAAACCAGTTTGAAAGTAGGACAACTAAACTGCTAGTTATGATGCAGGTGATGGAGAAGAGTAATTTCAAGATAACAAGTAATGAGGAAATTGAGGTTGCACGTTCAGGCCAGTATCTTCTAAATCTACCCATCACAGTTGACGAATCTAAGGTTTGTTGTACTCGCAAATATGTTTTCCTGTTTCAGTTCATTAAGTACATACCTGATAACGTTAGTATATTCATGTCATTCGCATTCCCTGATCCCAAGTATTGCTTCTGTTGAATGCAGCTTGATAAGAAGCTCTTAAAGAATTATTTCGCTGAGCATCCTCAACCAAACCTTCCAGATTTTGCTGATAAGGTAGTTCAAGTTCATTATAAAACACTGGAAACAATTTGGAATTTTAAACCCGTAATATTTTGAGTTGATTTTATATAGGATTGGCTCTATTTAGATTATCTGCCTCTTCCTTGTTAATGTAGGAAATACTAGTTAGCCTCCCACCTTCCCTCTCTTCCTTCCACTGTCTTTGTGTTTCTAGAGATCTAATCTGCATTGTTTCATACTTCAGTACATTATCTTCCGGCGTGGCGTTGGACTTGATCAGACAACTGATTACTTTTTCATGGAGAAAGTGGACATGATGATTGCACGCTTTTGGGCATATCTTTTACGAATAACTAGGTAAATAATTTTTTTAACTGTTGTCTATTATTGACCTACTGGAAATTGGAATAACATAACTTTGGAGATAATAGTTGAAACTATTTAAACTGTAAACTAGGTGAACAATTATGAGTCTTTTAATGAAACATCATCGTTGACCAATAACTGGAACATCATAGTTTGCATCATTGGTGATTGGTATTGCCAAAACCATTGAGCAAATAGCTGAGAAGATGTGTTTTAGATATTAATTTATTCAAACTTAAGAGTTTCTTTGTGTATTTCATTTTTGGTGTTATGCTGATTGCAGGATCGAAAAACTTTTATCCAGATGGTCAAGTGGACGACCTAAGTCTGATCCAAAAAAGAATGATGAGATTGTCTCTGGAGCAGATGGAGAAGATGAAGACTTATTTATTGAAAGAATCCGTCTAGAAAAAATGGAACTACGGTTATTCTTTATCCAGCTTTAGTTTTAGTGTATTTTCTTGTGGAGCTATTAGTTTTGGTATATTACTGAGCTATATGCTTGCCATTCTATGCAGCGGGATCTTATTTCTTCATTCATGATTTCTTAGGTTTCAGTTGGATGGATCCTGAAGTTTTCCATCTCTATTGAAACTTGGAATTCTTGTCCATATAGAGTATAGACTGCTTTGGATTACTCTGGAATATCCTAAACATTTATTTTCATTGTGATCTATATATTCCTAGGATTTTTCTCGGACTTATGCTGAAAGTTCTCTAATTTTAAACTATACTCTTTATTTCAGAGTATACATATATACTAAAGTTCAACAGCAATTAAAATCATTTTAGTCCTGATTCCGTATTCCTTGTCTCAATCTTAAGGTAATTATTTCCACTTCATGACATTTATATGCTGTGTCCTTCAGTGTTAAAAATTTGCTGAGCAAGACGACAATCAAAGAGCCAACCTTTGACAGGATAATTGTTGTTTACAGGTACTGTTTTTTAGACTGAACATACCTTTTTTTATTTTTTATTTATTTTATTTATAATCTTCTTGTGAAAAATTTGGCTAGTATTCAAGTCACAAGGTTAGGCATATCAGTGTTGACAGTCTAAATTATTTGAAATGAGCGTGCTCCTAGTTGCTTCTTATAGTGTATTCTTTTGCAAAGGAAAACTAGGCCTTCAAACAGTTTTGATTTATATTGGAGAAAGTTCAATGCATGATACTTTATGGATTTTTTGAAGGGCAAGGGGGGTTAATTGCCTACTAATTGAATTCATGCTCTAGGAAACCAGTCTTGAAGGGACCTTGAAAAAATACTTATTGATAAGAGAATGATTACTGTTCAGGCGGGCAAGTACCAAAGCGAAAGAAGAACGGGGAATATATGTAAAGCACTTCAGAAATATTCCGATGGCTGATATGGAGATAGTTCTTGTGCGTTTCTCTTGCCCTTTCTTCTTTTCCTCTCTTTTATGGGATTTTATACTTCTCATAGCCCTTGTACAACTGATGACCTGGTGTGGAACCTTTTGCCATTTACAGCCTGAGAAGAAGAACCCGGGATTAACTCCAATGGACTGGGTCAAGTTCCTTGTTTCTGCTGTAGTTGGGCTGGTCAGTTTATTGAGATAGCAATGAAGTTTGTATTGGTGCACTGTTCGTCATTTTTGTGGTGAAAATGCAGCTTACCATTTCTTTTTTTTGCAGGTTGCCGTTGTTGGTTCGGTTGAAATGCCTAAAGCTGATCTTTGGGTCATTATTGCAATTCTTTCGACTGTGATTGGTTACTGTGCTAAGATATACTTCACGTAAAGTTTTGTTACAATTCATGTTTTTCCAATTTGGTTGCTTGGGGGTGATACGTTATTGTTTATCGTTTTCCGCAATTGAATAAGTTGTTAATTACTAATGTGCCTATTACTTCTTAATTGTCTGTAGATTTCAGCAGAACTTGGTTGCATATCAGAACTTGATAACACAGTCCATGTATGACAAACAACTAGATAGCGGAAGGGGCACTCTTCTTCACTTGTGTGATGATGTGATTCAACAGGAAGTAAGTTGTAAACTTTATAGACATTCTCATAGAAACGAAGACTAATGCTCACGGTTGCACGTACTCATAGAAATGTGGCGCAGTGCCAAAACCTTAGCTGGTTGCTTACCCTTATGGACTTTAGCTTGAATGTTCCACAATTTATTTACACGTATCTAATGTGAGATACAATCGAAAGGAAGAATTTCAGGGTTTATGTCCTACTGGTATCTAAACAGAATTGATCCAGTTGCGACATGTTAATGATATAACCTAAACTTCATTTTTTTTTTCATTTAAAATTGGAATTTATTCAAGATTATACCGGTATTCAATCTCTTGAATGTGCAGGTCAAGGAGGTGATAATTGCTTACTATATATTAATGGAGCAAGGGAAAGCTACTTTAGAAGTACATATCTCTCAGATTGCTTTTCTACTTCCATTTACAGTTTCCGAGTAATTACAAGAATTATAATATGCATTCTTAACTAGTATTGCTGAAGTCTTACTGGGGATGATTTGTTATAGGACCTGGATAGGTGGTGTGAGGAACTAATTAAAGATGAGTTTCACGCCAATTGCAATTTCGAGGTGGAGGATGCAGTTCAGAAGTTGGTGAAATTGAAAATTGTTGCTCAGGTAAGACTCCATAAAGCCCTTCTGTGATAGTTTATAGAGTTGTATTTCAACCGAGACTGATTATCACTGCTTAAATATAACCGTGAAAAGGAAATGTAGGACGTGAGAAACAGCCACGCTCGCTCCTGGAAGACCATTTTTTTTCATTTCCTTTTACTTACTTGAAACTGCCCATGAATTTAGGATTCTGTTGGACGGTTTTACTGCGTTGGGCTGAAGCGTGCTAACGAGATCATTGGCACCACCACAGAGGAGCTTGTCCTCAAGGCAAAACAAGGTGGTAACGCTTGACGCTGTCTCGAAAAGCTAGGCCTGCTTCTATCCGATGTCTATACAGGAAAGTTACTTGAAAGTGTTTGTGGTTTTGGCAGGTGATAATTCTGCCCGTCGAACAGCCCTAGAACACTAGATCATCGTCACCTTCGATGGAAGTTGTACAAAATTATAACTATTGATTTATTTATTTATTTTTACTTTTCTTCGCGTACAGTTTTTTTTTTTTTTTTTTTTTGAAACACCGCGTACAGTTTGTTTAGTATCTCCTTTTTGTTGTCAATTATATACGTATTTAGAAGTCTGCATGTAACTCATTAGGGTAGACGTTGCTCTCGAGTTCAAACATTTCCACTATCATTCAGACATTTCCTACAATCCATTCAAACATGTTTCAAAACAATTCTACAATGAATTTCAATTGCGCTTCCAGTTCTAATTTGGATTCGGAACTGGAGGAGCGCGAACGCCAAGTGATGGAAGAAGATGAACTAAGCCAACGGCTGAAGGGCTGGCTACTCGTGTCCAGCCCTTGGGCTACATGTAGCTTTGTTCTTGTAGCCCAAGGCCGTCTTTGGTTGGAGAATGGTTTTGTCAATTTTACGTCTAAACATAGCCCTTATGCTAAGTGCGCTATTATTATCATAAATTTTATCCTCCACTCCTTTGCCTCAGAAAATGTTACTAGTATTTTTTTAACAAACGATATACTAATTATGCTAAAATTCACCTAAAATAAGGGGGGGCGGAAAATTCAAACTTGGATACCGATGGTGGAGCGCGCACTGCATTACTAGTACTTCAAAATAGTAATCTTTTTTCCATTATTTATTTTAAATTCACCCGTGGACGACGAGTTTTTTTAATTTTTATAGTGCAAATAACAACTCGATACAAAATTGATTGGCATATTACGAACGTCGGGATGTGTTTGTAACTATTGAAAATGGGCGACAAGGTATTGTATGCCGAAAAAGGACAAATCGGGGAAGAAGGTCATAGCTATCGCATGGGTTCGAAGATTAGGGGGAAGATGGGAGGGCATTACAGAAAGAGACTGAGCAGACGAACAGTGAGATAGTCGACAGCGTAGATGAAGAAATCGAAGAGGAAGAAGGGGATCTGAAGCTGTAGAGATAGCCATGAAAGTGATGCATGCAGTTAGAAGCTTCGTCCTACAGCACGTTAGACGAAATTCCATTCGAAGCCTATAAATTTCTTAACTACTGACTCATACATAAACTTCAAAAGCAAGAAACTGACCACATTCAAAAACAGAATGATAATCGAGAGAACATAGTTACGTGGTGCTCCTCACTCTTCATGATTCCGAACATAATGAGTTACTGAAATCTTGCAAGTCGATTATCTTTAAACAACAACGGTAAATACTGCAGTTTTTGGTACTCTAATGAAAGGGCTTGGCTACCCACCAAATCACAGGCATACTAGGTTATACCGAATCACTACGATCATGAAGTTCATTAGGAAGGAAGCCAATGAGACATGAACTTAACTCTTCTCAGCGTTGCTCTCGAGTTCTGTCTTCAGCTGCAGAGAGAAATCATCGTTGACATCATCATCATCCCAATCATCCTCCCATTGTTGTGGTGTTGAATCTATCTCTTCTTCCTTCTCATCCCACTCTGCCCGCATAAACACAGGAACCAAGTCAATAACAAAAAGAAATTATAAAAATTTAAGATAATGCTTTATCCTATCAGTAACTAAGGGAGAAAACCCATTGTGTATATCCCGTTCAACTTAATAGTTTTCATAAACGCAAAGTTCATTAAAATGAAAAGGTGAAGCCTAAATGGAAGAATGTATTCCACCAAACACAATCTGTAGTCATAGTTTATAACTAAACACATCTTTGTATGACTTCATCGCGTTGTAACATCCAAGTTCAAACCTTGTTATTTCGCAAACCGCTGTTTCATATCCTGAAAATAATATCTACTGAAGGCTGCCTCAATTACAAAATACAAAACATAGATGCCGCCGCTGCATCCTAAAACGAAACCAAATATCCTGTTTAGCACAAAGAATCAATGCCATCTGTCTCAACAAGTAACCTCCTTAGCATCATCGCGGGGTGTTGGTGCTCTGATGCCAAAATCAATTTACAGGCTTGGATATTTCATACAACAATCGAAGATAACACAACACGAAATCAGGAGGTTCCTCTCGCACTTATTTCGCAATCATCATTATCTTCAAAGACCAGACTAGATGGACTGTATGCTAAGATAATGCTAGGATATACGAATTACACGCTCCTCACAACGAATCGGTTTCGCAAGTAAAAGTAGCAGGACGATCTTATAAGTTTAAAAATAATAGCAAGAAGTTAATCGAAACAAACCCACTTCAGTTTATCAATTCTATGAAGTAATTGGAAGCAATTACAGAACAAATAGCTGCATACCTACTAACTACTAAAAAATATATATAACTACAGATAATAAACAAAATTAGGGTTCCAAAAATTACCTTCATTGATGTTGAATTCCTCAAACTCGTCGTCGTCTTCGAACAAATCGATCTTGGGGTCTTCTTCCGATGCAACCTTCTGATCCTTCTCCATTTGACAGAGCTCACAAATCTGCAATCAATTAACCAATAACCAAGCTCAGATTCAGAACCAAATAATTGAACTTTATCAAGATGCAAACTTTTGAGTTAGATTATCGCAAAACCCTAAATTGAATTCACCGATCTCTTTCAGAACCCTTACCTAACGTGAGAGAGAGAGAGAGAGGGAATTACTAGTAACTGGTCAAGGGCGATCCAGGCTTCAGAGATTTCTTGTTCTTCTAACTCAAGGACTGATTTATTGGCTTGTGCTTTTACCTCTTTTTCTTTTTCTTTTTATATACCTTTCTCAAATATCTTTGATATTCTTCACATTGCTTTTCTGAAAAAATATGGTTTTAATCTTATGGAAAAAATTAATATTAGAAAAGTTTAGAGGAATTGGCCAATTACAAAATGAGAATTGAAAAGCTTTAACATTTGACAATGATGAAAATACAATCAGAACAACTAGTATATGTTGTCGATCTGATTTCTTATTTTTCGGTATTTAAGAGGAAACGTGCATTTATTTATTTATTTTTTACGTGTACATAAATTTGAAAAAAAAGTTAAGTAGTGAGATAATTCTCTCATCCATATATTAGTAAACGCATAAAATTCAAGAATTAAAATAATTTCAATTCTTATTTCTTATTTACTTAGAGATGGAAAAAATCCCCACATATAAGTGTAACTGTGATCGAGTGGATATGGTATGGCAACCCCGCACCGTGGGAATCTGTAATAAAATATCTAGGCAGATCTGAATATCGGCAACAAAATAGAAATTTGTAAGTCATACTTAACACATTTGGTTAAAAATCTGTAAGTCGTCCGTAACGCACGTGATTCAAAAAAACTTCTTGCGAACGCATCAGCAGGTGCATAAAGGCTAGTAGTAGATAATGGCAATGATAAGCGCTGATTTGAAGACTTCTTATAGACAATGAGAAATTAAACTTTAGATTTGAGGACTTAAAAGTTGAAAATCCTACCATAAACTTGCTGCTAATCACAGTGACAGGATGAAAAAAGGCCTTTTCCCTTGTGTCCAAAGAGAAGCACTTTTTTTCACCACCAGTAACTGTCACTAACTGTCACAACGGCCGTCAGTTTCCGTCTGCCTTGTACGCTTCAGAAGTTTTCATCAACACAGAGAGACAGAGCCAAAAACACAGAATGAATCAAACAGCGACGTTTTCCATCGTTAAACTACCCGCCAAATATCTCGAGTTCAATTCAGCTTTGCTTGCATTGGACTTTAGGCCGGCAGCAAAACCCTCCAAATATTCCTCTTTTGATTCGTACAAGCGATGCATCCAAACTCTTTCAACTGTCTTCACATTAGACCTCATCTCTCTCTCTCTCTCTCTCTCTCTCTCTCTCTCTCTCTCTCATCGTTTCCCTCTGGTCCGAAAATGGCGAAACAAGTTTTTGTTTATGCTACAATCTTCATACTGATCACCACCGCTGGCTTTGCTGCTGCTATGCCTTCTGAGTCCAACTGCAGCCTTCATTTTGATTTGGGATCATCCCCGTCTCCAAATTCAACTTGCGAAGAAGGGGACTGGGGAGGGTTTCTGCACAAAGACTGCTGCGCATCAGCGTTCAATGACTACCTCTACGCGTTGGGGCAGCGCGCGAATCAAACAGGGTTGATATACCTCGACTCTGCCGAGCAGGGGGTTTGCTTGGCTTCCATGAAAAATTTGCAGAAGGATGTTTTCGGCTGTGGGATTGAGAAGTTGACAAGTGGTGCCGGTGGCTGCTCTGACTTCTCTGTCGCTGAAGTTAGGAATAGATTGGGCGACAAGTTGAAAGGTTTGGAGAGGAAGTGTGGATTCCCGTTTTCTGATGGAAAAAAGGGGCAGATGTGCGGTTCTTGTGTGAAGAGTTGGGAAGACATAGGACCATTGCGTTCATCGTCCTGGGATGCAGAATCTTTGGAATCTCAAACTAATGTTTGCAGGTTCGCAGTGCTGGTGTCGTATACAAGCATTAAACTTGAAGATAAAGGGCATCTTCTTGCAGTTTATAGTTGCCTTGGGTCACAAGAAGGCTTCTCTGGTATGTAGCCTGATAAAACTTCTCACAATGCGCGTGTATTGATTCATTAAAAGTTGTTTGTACATGATGTTTTTCTCCTTGGCAGATGATCAACCGCCGAAGGGTCACAGGAAATTCAGTAAAGGTAAGGCTTCCTCCATCACCGAATCAATACTCACATTTTCAATACTGAAAACCAGGTTCTTTCACTAACAATTACGATACTTGATGGAACTAGGTTTATGGATTATGATTGGAGGAGGCGTCGTGGTTGCCTTTGTTTTTGTAGTACTAGCTGCCTGCATTTTGTCCAAGAAACGTACCAAATCAACTCCACCACCACCCAAAAAAGCCGGTATGCCAGACACTAATTCATTCACAGCTACATCAACACCAAATCTAAGCTGCAATTAGCATATGGTGCATACTAATTAAGCCTGATTTGTACGTAAACAGCAGCATTTAAGGAAGCAATCTTCGAGGACTCAGGCTGTCCAAAAATTCCTATCAAGGAAGTCTATTCTGCTACAGACAATCTAAGCCCAACAAATTTCATCGGCGAAGGAACTGCTGGTAAGAATCTAAATAAAAGATGATGTAAAACCAACATAGATATCGTATAATCTGATGATTTATAATTTATATATATTTTGTTCATAATATAACAGGAAAGGTGTATAAAGGCGTACTATCAAACAATCAGCGTGTAGCAGTTAAGCACACTATCAATGACGGAAATGTGGAGACATTTGCCAGAGAAGTTACAAGCTTATCGCACATCAGACACCCGAACCTTGTTACTTTGCTAGGTTATTGTGCAAACGAAGATGAGTGCTTCCTTGTCTATGAGCTTTGTCCCAACGGAAACCTCTCAGAATGGATTTTCGGTATTCTTTTGCCTTGACACGAAATTTTTTAGCTTTTCAAACTAAAGGTTTTGTGGAGGTTAATAAATTAATGTGGTAACTAAACAACAGGGAAAGATAGGAACCTGTCCTGGATCCACAGGCTTGAGATTGCAATTGATAGCGCTCGAGGTCTATCGTTCCTCCACACGTATCCAGAAGGCTGCATCGTCCATCGCGATATCAAGGTATGAGGATCCAACTGAACAGTGTCACCCTAAATGAATGAGAAAGTTGGACTCTCTAAGATGGTATTTTTTCTTGTTGCAGCCAACAAACATTCTCCTTGGGGAGAATTTTGAAGCAAAGCTATCAGACTTTGGACTCTCCAAGATTATTGAGCTGGGAGAAACCTATGTCAGTTCAGAAGTGAGAGGAACTTTCGGGTACGTTGATCCTGACTATCGGAACAACAACCACGTAAATTCATCAGGAGATGTCTACAGCTTTGGAATCGTACTTCTGCAGATCCTATCGGGGAAGAAAGTTATCAACATGAATCTGAACACTCCAATGCCATTAAATAAACAGGTCAGAAAATCACCATTTCCTCCCACAATCTTTTTTTTTCTCTTTCAAATTGATTACATAAGTTTTCCGGCATTGATTCAATCTGTTCTTTCTACTTGCTAGGCAAAGGTCCTCAACCGAGATGGCAGCATCAATGAATTTGCCGATCCTAAACTTGATGGGGAATACTCAGAAGAAGCGTTTAATCTGACGCTTCAGCTGGCTCTCTCATGCACAGCACTCAAACAACAAAGACCGTCAATGCAGCAAATTGTTGTGAGATTACAGGAGGCGCATGACATATCAACGCATGCAAAGGCCTCTACTCCTGAAGATTCACCAGATGCTAGCTTCTCGTATTGACAGTTTAAATTCCCGAAACAGAAATAGAAACAGAAACAGAAACTATTAACTTATAAATTGTTATGAGAATGCTTTTTTTAGTGTTCATAGTTCAATTTTACTCTCGTAACAATATGTCAATACTATTAGCAGAATACAAATGCATTTGTGATTCTGCATCAAATTCGCGTGTGGACGTGTGCGTGAGTTTAAAACCAGCATTCTAAATGCAGGCGTTGGTAAACTAAAATGACAAAATTTGGAATTATGAAATAGTAGAAGTTCATAGAACTTACAGATGTACAAGTATTTCCATGCTCAACTGTACAACGTGGATACGGAAATTCAGAGGTACTACGAAATTATGATCGAACTTGCTAGTCTCTTTCCGGAGTAGTAGGCAGCATCCTTCACCTGCAAATAGTTACTGAAGCTGTAAATTCGCAGTCCTCTAGCGCGCACTCATCCAGTGTGTTCGTAAAAGCCAAATGTTTTGCACTTTCGAGCATGAAAGATCCCATTGTGGTTAACCTGCACCTTCTGCATAATGCGTTACAACCTTGATGGATTTCCGAATATTAAGTCCAAAATGGCCACAAGCAAGAGCGTCACAGCACGCTTGTATCGCAATTTAGGTTGAAAATTAATTTTAGCTACTAAATTCAAATACCATAAGCTAGAATCTTGGAGAACAGTAGTTAATACATTTAATCTATTACAGGTCATTATACCGATATATAAGAGCGAATAATTTAACATTATAGAACTAGAAAACTGATGGTCATTGCTAATCTAACTGCAGTATAAATTTACGTCATTGTAACAAATTTTTGTTCCTAACTATTCTTTCGTTAGATCGTTTTCCTGTTCCCTGATCATTCATTTTCGTATATTGTCTCAATCTGCAGAGAAATCAGGTTCATCTGGCTTTAACAACCGAGGCATGTCCAAACTGGGAGAAGCAGCTTCAACCACCTGCGCTTTCTGTGCAATTCCGCGTTTTGTATTTGCAGCAAACTTGGAAGCGAGAAATGTGACCCCAAGATGTTGGCCTTGGCCTGAATTGCTTGCAGTCTCTCCTGATCTCTCACCACTCGCATCACCCTCATAATTTCCACCTGCTTGTTCTTCGTCATAGTAGTAGTAACCGTCTTCCTCTTGGCCTGGATTTTGCATATAGTAGAAGCTCTCCTGCATAGCCAAGTCCCTAGTCATCTTTCGCTTCTTAAACCTTCTCCAAGCGGCTTGGATAAAGCAAGCACCCCATGTCCTCCATTGGTGGGAATAGTACCTAAAGGCATGCTGTAGTTTCTTGCTGTGAAGGCGTTTGAATTGCCCAGCAACAAATTTAAGGTCCTCCGCTCGAAGTGCAAAAGCTTCAACTTCGGTAAGAGCTCTAACTGTCCGCGTGGATGAAGGCAAGTTGAGACTAGAGCTTGGCATCAAGGCCCATGTCAGCAGTTCCTCGCCGCAGAAGTCCCCAGGTCCAAGAGCGATGGAGTTAAAGAACCCGGACCTCCCTCCATTGGTTGTGGAGCTCTCGAGTTTCCCTCGAATGATAAACAGCATCTCATTTACTGGATCACCCTCTTGAACTATATGCGTGCCTTGGATACTCAAGGATGAGACAAGACGTTCGCATATGGCATCGAGAAGCTGATCATCCATTTGTGAAAAAAAAGGAACCTGAAAAATAACAGAATCGGATTTATCAAAGTAGAAATACCTCCATTTGCGAAAATTCAACTGCTTTAGTTGCATACATAATCCATTGATCCACTGATAGGGTTTTGGGTTTCATGACAGAGACTTACACGACGAACAAGCGAAAGGCATAAGTGCCGCTGGATTTCATGGCAGAGGTCTAAAGGTAATGACCGCAATATGGATTCTTCATCAACTCCTCGTGTGGCAAACCATTTGTACTGCATAAATCTACGAACACGTTCGCGCAAATCCTCAGGTAACTGCCGATGCCTCATCCACTCCTCAGTATCTTTTAGCTTAATCCTCCATTCTTCGAATTTTATCGACATTGATTGCAGATAAGTCTGAAACAAGGGAAAAGCAAGTATCAGTTAGACAGCATCAGTATTTGCAAACACTTTTCATCAAATCGCAGTCGATCTATATAACTGCAACCCTGACACGATCAACATACAACTACATAAATAGTACTGGTGCTGAAAGGTCATACAATACCTGCATGTTGCCAATCAATAATGAGAACAGAATTAGACCAGTGAGACATAGTGTAATGGAAAACATTATCTCCCAAAAGTACGTGCTCGTCTTCAGAGTCTGCCCATATGAACTACAAAGAGAAAGGACCGTATCAGGACTAACAACGGTAGAGTACATGAAAATACTATCTTAAAACGCTTGAAGTCCGGCATTCATCGATTCTTTCTTGACAAGAATAACCGAAAAAGAGAAAAGGTTTCTCCAAAGATCACGAGTGTGTGTGTGTGTTGTCAATAGTTATTATGTAGGTGCATCATTCATGTGTGCACGACTATATGTATGTGTTCCTAAAGCAATTAATCATGATCAACTAGATCGATGGAACTCGATGTATATCTTACGTATCTGTATATTTATTTCTAAGGCCAATTATAGAGCATTGGTTGAGAAAATCATTTGTCAAACTATTTCCAGGAATACAGATTTCAAAATCGATTCAGTAATCGAACATGGTCAGAAGTGAATACAGATGCAGCTTAGATTTCTCCACAGAAAACAAATGGACAGCAAAGATTCGCGTAACATAGCAGTTACAGAGTTATAACATTTAAGTAGAATGATACCTTAAGTTTCTTAAACCCCACCACAAACAATACAGATACTTTGGATAGAAGTCCTTTGTAGTAGCAACATCACTCTTGAAAGCATCCCCAAAAATTCCGAACTTAAATTTGGCTTTCTCATTATTTGCATCACAACTTTTAACGACTTCGGTGACGTTGACCCAGTACTTCCGTTCTGGTAGTTCTGTACTACTACAATCCAGAAAACTTGTGAGGCAAGAAACAATCCTTTTCGAGTTCTCCTCTTTACAATAGGATTTCCAGCAAGAGAACTGCCGCCCTATGGAAGATATATACCAGACAGATCCAACTATCTATAGCAGCAAAGGGAATTAGTGTTGAATTAACTTAACCAAAGTAATTAGCTGCATTGATGAGTTTATCAGAAGTAAACAATTAATGGATGATTGCTTTGTTGCTTACATGGCCGGCTAGAACAAAGAGGAGGAGATTGTATGCAGCTCCTGCCCACGCAGTCTTTGCTACAACACCGGTTGTCTTTATGATACGTTGATTCAACGGGAAGATGAGGAAGATCCGAGGAATGTACTGAATCAAAACGAACAGTGCCAGAGTGTTGTTGGCATGATCAGCTCTCGAATTCCTCGTTGCTGGAATCACCAACCAGATTACAAGCTGCGCAACAAGTCAAGCAAAGCAAACTTTTGTTTACAAAACCTCAAAAGCAATACTCTACTACGCTTTCTGGAGAATCATTCCAAACTAATTTATCGGTGTCAACTAGAAACACGATTCTTGCAAGCAATCAAAGGGAATCACAAATTAAAATTGCCCATGTTTGGTGGCTACGATTGGATAGGATATCGAGAGGCTATGTTGAAGTACCTCTCCTGTGGCTTCTCATTAATGAATCCCATTTCTAAGAAGGCCAGAATCACTAAGCACCTCTCTCATATGCTTCTCCGTAAATCACTTTAGAAATCGCTAAATTGATTTTATGGAGAAACAACCCTCACGTGTTTAAAGTGCAGAATCAACTCCTAAACGAGCCCTAACTTCCGAAATTTGGCTAGAATTCGATCATATTAGACGAATCACTAAAATGAAGCCAACTTCCATATTTTGTCCAATTATCCATTTCTTTCGTAACCAATTCATCATCTACTTCAACTTGTACAAAATTGGGAAGCTTGGCTCCGTTACTTCCTTCAACATACTTTGAATCTAGCGAGTTATTCAATTCAATACAATGACATGAAACGTATTACAAATTAATTACTTAATCAAATCAAAGTTTGAATGCCATGCCTGGGGGACCGGAAGGGTGGCGGCAAGATCGACAATGAAGTCGGACTTCAAGTAGCGGATGGCAATCAGGTGGGGGTCCATGACGAGGTCACCGCGGCCGAAAACCCTAGTGCTGGGATTGACATAGGCGGTGCGGAACTTGATGATCATGTGGAGGAGGTAGAAGAGGTCGGTGAGCGTGCGGAAGCAGGTGACGACGACGGCGAGCTGGTTGTCGGTGGTCAAGCAAGCTGTGTCGCCGACCCAAGGCAGGTAGAAATAGAGAGGGTCGACGAAGAGGGCCAGAATGCATATGACGAGGAAGATGTGGTTCCAATGCGCTACGATATCGCTGTCGGGGTCGAGGATTTGGTGGTTCCATAGGATTGTGAGCGGGTTCTGTTCGTCGGGCACGGCGGAGGTGGAGACGTCGGCGGAGTTAGGGTCGGTGTAGAGGGGGCGGAATTTAGCGGCCGGCGTGGGGATTATTCTATTCATCTTCCATGGTGGACTCCGGGTTTAAACTCGGATTCCGCGGTGTGGAACCTCGTGGTACTGATCTCCACGCCCACACGCACACGAAGATCGAAAATTGTTTGCGAAAACTTAAGAGAGAATTTCTGAAATTCAAATTTTCATAACCTTGATCAATTGATGATGTGATTTGATGGAGTGTTGAGAGAGAGAGAGAGAGAGAGAGAGAGAGAGAGAGAGAGAGAGAAGGATGGAGAAATCCGTACAATGGCGTGGGGGTGAGAGGGTGGGAGAGAGAAGGGACGCAAATTGGGAAGAAAGGGTTTCGTTATTTTTAGACCGTTGAGATTTTCGCGGGAAACGGGAGAAAAAGCGTGGACTTCGGTTTCACGTTTACGTCCACTCTTTCAAATAGTTTAAGCTAGTGTTTGCGTTTTGCTCTCTTTCTCTTTGCAAAAGTTCGTGATATTCTGGGTTTCAAAAAAAAAAAAAAAAAAAGTTCGTGATATTCACATACTCTTTTTTTTTTGAAACATTTTTTTTTCAATTTTCGGTATCGGATTGAATTAATCGAAAAAGATCAAAGGACAGTATCATCCATGCAAAAATGAGATTTTCGCGGCAAAGTTTACAATTTATAGTCAGTGTTGGCATTAACTAGAGTTTGTATTAGCATCACACACTCACACACTCAATCGTAGTGAGTGAATTATTAGGCTGAGGACTTGATTAACAAACAAATATAAGGTAATGGACATGAACTAGCTTTTAGTATAATAATACTTATTTTTTCAATGTTGAAAGAGGCGCATTTTTAGAATTGAGTTATAGATTGATCAGGGACTTAAATATCCACCTATAAACTAAATAAAGCTTGCGGTATCTGTATTATTGTCGTTGCTACTAAGTGGTAAGCCATTTTTTGTTCCTCACATACCTGCCATTACTTCTTTCCTCACCAGGAAAAAAAAACATACTAAACCATAGATGACAAAGATGATCAAATAAAATAGCATAGTGTAAATAACAATTCGCTTCAATTCTTATTATTGAGTCATTAACAATTTGGGTTTGGATTATTTGTCATTGTGTCATGACATATAGATTGAGAAATATCAAAGCCCACTTTGACAAATTTCGATAATATCTATATTTTTTCTTGCTTTTATAGAAATATAAGCATTTTTGTTGTTGTTGCAAATAAGAATTCTGAACCCTTAAACTCAAACTCCTACCGATCACGACATCATTTCCACATACCCTTACTAGTGTGCTGACCCAAGCGGGTTATGAAAGCTAAGAATTACAAAGCAAAACTGGAAATTTCGATAAAAATGAAATAAAAATTGGCAACTAGCTGTGTGAACTGAATTTGTAGTTGCACAGATTTAGAAGTTCCATGAAAAGCAATCAACAATTACTTGAGAAAATGGGCACCTTCAATTGACCATACAATCGCATGCAGACATTATTTGGGGCCTATTGTTCCACTGGCTTGCCTCGCTAGGAAACCCTACCTAGCTGTGTCGAGAATAGTTAGTGGATAAAGTTGTGTTTCTGGCACATTGAAAATTTTCTCTAGCTTAACTACACAGACAAAAAAAGAGACGCAACTTTGTAGGGCATTCTTCAACGTTATGTTTCTTTCTCGTTAAACAAATTAATTTTGTAATTAGAAAGAAAAAACAAGTCTTCAAACAGTAGGGACTGGCCTGCCATGAAAACTCTTTGGTTGCTGTCATATGAAACGAGTGATAACACATCCCGACAGTCCAAACAAGCAAAATAAAAAATCAAGAGTCAATACAAATTTTCAGAAACAATATTCTTGTGGAGGATAACACCCTTTCATAATTTTTTTATAAAGAAAGAAAAAAAAATAGTGTTTATTAGGGAAAAAAAAATATTATGCATTAATTAGGGAAAAAAATATTATGCATTAATTAGAATAAAACTTTCTCAAGTATTGGCCGGCTTGCTGGATATGAGTCATATGACAGTCGTTTACCTGCTGTAATTAGAGTAAATAATATACTAATATAAGATTTAAGTAACTCTTTTTTATTTTTCCTAGAAAACAAGAAGAAGCATTGCAAATGAATATTAGACATGAGAGAACAGTAATATTTTCAACACCTGGGCACATGTATGAGACGGAGGGTGGGCAAAAGCAGTAGAGAAAGACTTAAGAATACTGGGAAAGAAACCTTAAGAAAAGATATGAAGTATATTAGAGCTAAAGAAAGACTTGGCTCAAAACTAAGTGTAGTGGTATTTTAGAATTCATACAGCCGACCCCACTTAGTAGAATAAAATTGGTTGTTCTTGTTGTTTTATTTGTGGATATCCCTCTAGTACTCCTTTTCCCAAGAAGAAGGAGATCTAATTAAAGCTTTGGATCACATCCATGTTGTTCCACAAATTATGCAGTAACCCCACTAAAAATTGTAAATCCTCTACTCCATGTTTGAAATTAAAGAAGAAAAAAAAATCATGTATAATTTGGATTTGTTTTTGGTCAAAATAATACTTTCGATTTTTTAATTTTGATCAAACAAGTAATAATTTGGATTTGGTGATGCAATCTTGAGCTGCTGAGCTGAGAGCTGACCTGTAGGTGTAAGAAGCAGCATAAAACCCGGATTTTCTGGCCTCGGGTGATGGTTTGTACTTAATTATATTGTATATATATTTGCATGAATCTCCACCGATTATATATATAACATTATTTTACTATCTATAACAATGGCCCGCAAGTTCTCCACTGTTGCATCGATCTGCAGATCCTTTAGTGGAGATTCTCCAGCGTTTTTACGCGTCACTTTGTTTTGACATTGCTAATTCAACGCTTCCTCTATCAGCTTTAAGTAATATAGATCTAGATGATCTACCTCTTACCATGAGAAGAGATAGAGATGATCTTGGTTTATGTTATTAAAAGTGATATATGCTTCAGCGAGCAATGTGTTTATACATTTGAGTGCATAAAAATTTTAAAAATTTAATTTTAAGAGCATAGGGTTAAAAAAATAACAAAATAATCCATGTAAGAATTTATGTAGAAATAACGCAGTGAAAACAATAAAAATAATATGAGATCTTGGTATGAGTAGAACCTTATAATACTCCTGCAAAATACTAATTTTGAAATGAAAATAAATTAAATGTAACTAGTCGGCCCATATATAAAGTAGTGCAAAGTCTTGGCCGTCTTGCCGTTCTCTTAAAATCTATGTACTATTATTAACAGAACTTTTTTTGTCAACTTTTTTTTTATTTTTTATTTTGTCCTTACTTTTGATATATCCTATTGATTAAAAAAGGAGGTAAAATAGTAATTTTGTACCTTTTGACAAAATGACAAGCATATTCCTATTTTTCCTATTTTACCTTCTTTCTTTCTTTTTTTTTTTTTAGAAAATGACAATCATATACTTATTTTTCCAATTTTACCCTCACTTTTGATACATAATATTTACATAAGGAGGACAAAATAGGGAAGAAAAAGAGAAAAAAGTTGACAAGGTGGCTTCTCTCACTACAAAAAAAAAGGGCTTTGGATACAAAATTAAGGGCACAAATATTTATTTTGTGGGTATAGAACAAATTTTACACACAAAAAATTGTATTTGTTTCCTCTTCTATAAGGGCACCAACTAATGTGCTCATTCTCTACAAAGTTGGCACAAATAATTTTCTCTCTCAACTTTTTCAAAACAATGGATTCAAATATATTTATTATATTACTTCAAAAGACACAATTAATTTTTTTTATTATTTTTTTCTAAGACTTATGACTCACACCTTACTTTCTCTCCCTCTCTTTAATCCACCGACACCCTTAACCAATCCACACCCCATTCTCTCTCTCTCTCTCTCTCTCTGTCTCCCTCCTTCCCTTAACCCACCCACCACACACTCTCTCTCCCCTCCTTAACCCACCCACACCCACTTCTCTCTTCCATCCGTACCCCATTCTCTCTCTCTCTCTCTCTCTGTCTCCCTCCTTCCCTTAACCCACCCACCACAGACTCTCTCTCCCCTCCTTAACCCACCCACACCCACTTCTCTCTTCCATCCGTTTCTCTCTTTACCAAATGGATTACTTTGGTCTCACACATATATATTAATCCTTAATCCTCAGTCTTCACTTCGTGAATTCGTCCCCTGAATCGCGATTCCACCCACAGTCCACACCACCTTGCCCGAATCGAGCTCTCAGTCTTAGTCCTCACTCCTCCTCACTCCACAAGGTAAGAATATCATGCAATAAACTCAACCAAAGCTCATGGATATTGTTTTATTTTGAATCTGGTTAGTGATTTTGAATATGGGTTATGAATCAGAGCTTTTGAAAACGGTCTCTGAATTAGGGATTTTGGATTAGGGTCTCTCTATACCTCTCTCTCTCTCTCTCTCTCACTCCTCTCATATCTGGGTTTTTCCTTTGTTTTTTTTTTCTTTGAAAAACACCAACACCACCCATGCATCATATTTGAGTTCGTGTTTTTTCGTTTCGAGTTTATATCTTATGAGATCTGACATGTATATTTTGTATCTCGCCTTGTTGCTTATGGATTTGAGTTTTGAAATTATTTTACATTTTTTTTTCATACTTGCCCGTTGCATGCAATTTTGGATATGAATATGATGGATTTTTGGTTATTTCATACTGTGAGGTTTCTCGGTGACTGGTTTGGTCGACCCGATCCAACTCATATTGGAGCAGTTTAGAGCCTTGTTCACTCTGTCTCTGCAACCTCAAAGGCCCTGGCCTTGTCACGCCCCCATTGCCGGTTCGTATTCTTTATTTGTATGGAAGAATTTCATATCTATTATTATATTTACGGAGCCATGTTGCTTAGAATTTTAGGATTTTGGATCTTCAATTTTTGGAAAAGCGTAAGTTTTTTTTTATTGATTTATTAGGAGTTGTCTTGATTCCACCCCTCCCCCAATAATTATTTATTCGTTTTTTGACTTTTCTTTTATGGTGTGGTAGCATTGAAAGAAGAGGATTTAGTAATTGGATCTAGGTAGAGATGAAATCAGAAGTGAAATACAAAAAAATGTATTCAAATGTGAAGTTCTTAAGGTGCTAATGTTTAATCATGTTAGTACAAGTTTCATCATGGAAAATGTAATATCGTTATACTGTCTATGCTAACTTAAACAAATATTTACCAGGTATGTGATTAAACTAAGCAACTCACTTTGACCATAAATAATATACATACTTATATATTTCTATGATTCAGGTGAGTCAGGTGACCATGAGCTGAATGTATTATCTCCAACCCAAAAATTGCTTTTACAACCCGAAGTGAGGAATTTGAATCTTTGAGATGGCAGATCTGGAACTTGTAGGTATTGATTTTAATTAACTCTGTTTAGGTATAATTTTGGACTGATTGTGTTTTGAATTGACTATATTTGTGTTGGCTTCTGATGAATATAGTAGTCTATGTTAGCTGAGTGAGTCTTTTCTCACTGGCATCAAGCTAGAGATTATGTCGGTCTTCAACAGTTTTTGGCCATGGTCGCTGTTAATAGCATTAATTCCATTTGGTCAATTTCTATGGTTTGTTACAAAATGTACCCTGGTCTTTGTGTTTGAATACTAGAATCAAAATGAAGATGATAATATTTCTGCACCAAATCTGAACCTTGAGCAATTAGCCATGTAATCTTATGCAGAGTGTGATGAGTCTGAACAATGTAGTAATGTAGAGTCAGTTGTTATGGAGGGTGGACTTATTTTTGATGAGGAATATTTGTATACTTTCCTCATCCATTGTTGGTTGTTCTGGAGGGTGGAGTTGTTATATAAGAATCATCTTAAAGCAAGTGGTGGAAAGACCCTTGAAGCAAATAAGAGTCCTCCCACAAAGGTATTCCCTTCTTACCTTCTTTATCCCTTCATTTTCTTTGCTCCTGTAAAGTGTGTGGTTTTTCTTTTTCTTTGCATTTGTTATTCATGACTTCTGTGAGAGTCCATATACTGCATGTCATCTGATTAATTCGTTTATGGAGCAGCAAAGATTTGATGAGGTGCAAGGCCTGCTGGGAAGATGCATCTATCCAAAAATGTTTGCTTTCAAGTTTTTTTTTCTTCTTTGGGTATTAGAGAGAAAATATGTAACACAACAATATATGTTTGTGAGATTCATAAAGTGAAAGTTGGTTTCATGGTTGTAGGCATTCTTCATTTCGTGAAAATTTAAATTTTTGCATTTCCTCAATTTAGATTCAATTTTGATTTTTTTTTATTAATTAATTCATGTTGGCACAATTACAATATAAGTGCCAACATAGCTGGAAAAGCTGATTTGAAAAGTTGTCAGAACGGGGCACAAATGGGCCATTATTTGTGCTGGCCTCTCTGGCACAAACACCCCTATTGTGCCCTTTTAGAAATGGTGACGCCCATAGAGGGCACAGACATAGAGATAGTAGCTGCACTGTTGCTATTGGTCTATGAGCACAATTGTCAGTGCTTTTTGGCCTCAAAGGGCACAGATAATTTATTGTGTGCAATGCTCATTTTTCTTGTAGTGTCTTAATAATAATATAGAAAAAAAAATGCACTTATTAAAAGAAATTGTTCACACACACAAAGTGTGTGCTCTATGCTAGTACATATTATGAATTCAGATCGAACACTTGCCCTAATTAACTTCATAATCCTGAAAGCCTAATTTTTTTTTCACTCATGCATATGTCATCTATAATCTGGTCCGTTGGTTGTTCTTTATAAAGAAAATACTATTTTCACGAGCATGTGTCTACTGTGTGCAATTGAATACCATGGGGAATTTGATAAAAATAGTAAGAACAACAGCTGGATATTATTTTGGGGCAACTGAAGTGATAAGTGAAAGAGTTGATCGGTCACTCAAGGTAATGGGATTAAACTATTTGACGTCAAATATCTCTACTTGGATGCGAAAAATCCCAAAGTTGATGCAACAGGAAACAAAAAGTTGTGACCACTCGAAAAAGAAAGTTAATAATAAAGTGACAGAAAGTTGGATGAAAAATGTTAAGAGAATTCTTTTAAAAGTGATATTGTTAATGGACTTTCTAATGATACTTTATAATTTAACGTCAATTATTGTGTCTACATTATAAAATATTATGTAAAAAACATAAAGTGACGAGTTTAAGAGAGCACAATTTTGAAAGAGTGACTTTAGTATTTCTCAAGTTGGATTTGCACTTAGCTTTTAGCTAGCCCTACTCGATCTCTCTTTCCTCTTTGGCCTCTACTGCTTCAATCTTAATCAATCTTAATACGTGCACAATTCTCTTCACTCCTCCTCCACATTCAGCTAGCATGATGTGAATGCCCGCCTTCCTTCACAATCATGCACCTCTGTCTCATTTTTTTATACATAATTATTATATGGGAATCATTTATCGTAAGCAGATTATCTGCTTATGAATCGTATCTTGTTCCTATTAAGAATATTAATGGAACAATAAGTTTATAGTTTATTTTTATTTTTATTTTTATTTTTTTGAGATACAGGCCTCTAATGATCAATTTTTTTTAGTATGTAATCGATTTAATTATGATTTTTTCAACAACTGAGACTTGATTTTTGATAATTTGCCAAGTTCTCTTTTGTTTTTTTAATTCCAGAGATAATTTAATTTAACCTAAACTATGATAAAAGGGATTCGAACTTAGGTTGATGTACAACTACATTGTCTTAACCAACTTGGTTACATCCATATATGCACTTCGGGAGTTAGTTTTTTTTAGTTGTCTATATGATGTCGATGATGAACGTCCACTTGCTTAAAATTATAAGTAGGTAAAGGTTTTTCTGCATGTATATGTGTAAAAGCACTAAAAAGTATTCCATGGGCTCCCCGACCTAATTTGAGCACTTCCAGTTTCATGTAAGCAAGAAGAACAAAGCATTTAGGGCATTGGGAAGGATGGGGTCCATCCATGCATCACGCATGTAAGTGCTGCATTTTCACCAAATTATCTGGTCGGATTTGGACCTGTTTTGGGGACCTTTTTCTTTGTCACAATTTTTGTGTGAGAGAGTAGTTCACTCAAATATGATTTGATTGGTTGGAGTTAAATTTACTTACAGAACTCAAATTCCAAGTTGTTTTTTTTTTCTCTCATCTTCTCTTTGTCCGTTCCTTGCATCACAAGAAGTTGAAAATTCTTTTATAATATCAGTAGAGGATGTATCCCGTTCTTGCAGGATTGCTTAGACAATAAGGAAAATTTGCTTTATGGTAATAAATGCTTATATTTAGGTTATAGAAGGATGATATTTGAGGTAAAACAAGAGGAACCACAATTGACTATAAAATTAGAGAAAATCGATTAAAGTGGTCAAGGGGTAGAGGAAAATCTGGAAATAGATTTTAAGAAAAGATATGGAGTATTTAAAGCTAACTACGCAAAATCGAGGGCAGCGACTTTATAGGACTCATACAACTGACTCTACATAGTGAGATAAAGCTTTGCTTCTGTTGTTGTGGTTGCTTATTTAGGTTCTGGAAGCAACTAAACTATTAGGGCTGCTTAACATATTTTTCTCTGGTCTAACCTCTGTAGTCACTAGTATCTTAATGCGACTTCACTTTAGATAGTGAAAGATATAAGAACCTTGGCTAGGAAAACTAAGACCTATGCAATCGCCCGGTTGTGTTCGCTCGATGATTAGGCAGATCTCTCCATCACTTAGCCTGAAATAATCCGGTTGCATTCAGAGTTTCTCCCTGCAAATGGTCAGTCAAACTTCATTGTCTTTCAACAGCACACCATTTGAACTTATTCTTTCAAATATTATGGATTGAGACATAAAGAAAAAGCTAGCTGGCTTAAAACGTACTTAATCTTTTTTTTTATCAAATAAAACATACTTATCAACTTATATATTAAGAGTAGGTAAGAGATTCTTGGCTAACCCAAGAATATTTCTTCTTCTAATTAGACCGTTAATCATGTATTTTTATTTTTATTTGTGTGTCGCTTATTACGTGAATACGTATTTATATAAATTATATTTTTATCGTAATAAGAAATATAAAAGAGAAATGTATAATGCTCATGTGCTAGAGTGTAGGTGGTGGTAGGCTACTAGTCTAATTAGAGAGCAATCATGAGTTTCCAAAACATAACAATTTATTGTTTGTGTGATGCTAGAAAGATAATTATTTCAAATTATATTTTGTAGATCACATAATGTGGCAACTGTACAAATATAATTCAACCATCAACCGCCACATCATGTGATTTACAAAATATAGGTCGCCCTATCATTTTTATTGTTGTTGAAAAGATGATAATGAATTAGGCGAGTAGAGCTACGCATAAGACTCTGGACTAGAATAATATAAACTTTACTCTCTAAACTTGCACAAGGTTGAAAGAAAGAACCAACCAAGAACCCATGATTAGTTATCAACCACACGTAGGCTACTTCATTCCTACTCATATCGACTAGAAATGACTAACTCTCTGATAGAACGTTCCCGTCGTCCTAGCATTTTCCTTATTGTCTAATTAGTTTGTCAATTTACAAAATAAATGACCATCATTTTCCTCTAATAACACCAAAAAACACTATAACCGCAGAGCACACCCATTTCACTACATTATATCTTTGTAAAATCCCGTGGACACTAGTGAACAACAAAACAAAAAGAGTTTGCCCTTTTAGTCCTTAACTTATTATATTATTTAAATTACACTTTTCCCCATCAAACACCATGAAACTGCAAAAATGCCACTCTGGATAGTTGCCCTGGGTTCCGGATAAAGACCAATGATTCATTGACAAGTGAGGAGCTTGCAGTCTCGCAGTTGATGGGTTGCAGTTTCATTGCTGTGTCAGATTATAACTGTAATTATAACTATATATATATATATATATATCTATATATGGTGGGTTACGGAGATGAGTGTGAATTGTTAAGAAAATTGCAGTGAGTGCATGCTTGTTTACAGAGCACTACTTCCCCCCACTCCCAGTGTTCTATTCTCTCTCAGACACAGCCAACTAGCCAAGTGGAGAGGATAACCTACTCAGAAAGATTCCACATCTCCATCTCTCTAGAACAAACAACTTTTTAGCTGAAAGAGAGAACCAAACTCAAACCTACCATTTGTTTTCACAAAAAATAAAGAAGTTAAAGACGAATTTTCTCTCTCCTCCACTCTCTCCTCTCTCTCTCTCTCTCTCTCTCTCTCTCTCTCTCTCTCTCTCTCTCTCTCTCTTCATATTCTATTCTGCAGCTACAATCCCTAGTTCCCAACCACCCTACCATTCTCTATACTTTCTGGTATTTTGGTTTGTTCTTATCTTTATTTGTTTGCATTGGTTGGTCTAAAACTAGTACTAGTAGCACAAGAAAAATAAATAAAAATCCAATCTTTGCTATTTTTTCTGTCCAATTTCTTGTTTTTCTCGACTTGGTTGAACTGGGTTTTCTTTATTTTCCTTGAAAAAATGGATTGTGTATAGTTTCTAGACTGCCAGTCATGGATCTGGAGGGGGTGAGCCGCAGCCATCCAATCAAGGTAATACATGCGGCCGAGTGTTGTCAGTGTGAGTGTTTCACTACCCCAATTCAAATTCTCAGCTTTTCTGATAAGTGCTTCTTGTGCTTCTGCTTAATTGTTGCAGAAAGATTCATGGAAGACGCTGTTAACTCTGGCTTACCAGAGCCTGGGAGTAGTATATGGAGATTTAAGCACTTCTCCTCTGTATGTTTACAAAAGCACTTTTGCAGAAGATATTCACCACTCAGAAACCAATGAGGAGATTTTTGGGGTTCTCTCGTTTGTTTTCTGGACATTGACGCTGATTCCATTAGTGAAATATGTGTTTATTGTGCTTAGAGCCGACGACAATGGCGAAGGTGGAACTTTTGCTCTGTATTCTCTGCTTTCCCGGCACGCCAGGGTGAGCTCCTTGCCCAATTGCCAGCTGGCAGATGAGGAGCTATCGGAGTACACCAAAGATGGGGTTGTTCCGGCGGCCAACAGTGCTTTCGGGTCGAGTTTGAAATCGACATTGGAGAAGCATAAGGTGCTGAAAAAGGTGCTGCTTGTTCTGGCTTTGATTGGAACTTGTATGGTTATTGGTGATGGGGTGCTCACACCAGCAATTTCTGGTACTTTTGAGATTATATATATCATCATCAATATCATGCTATTGGTTTTTTGGGTTTGAAACTTGTGGAAATTGGGATTTTGAGTGATTAGAATTTGCTTATTTGTGGATGCAGTGTTTTCCGCTGTTTCGGGGCTGGAGCTCTCCATGTCGAAAGAGCAGCATCGATGTAAGCTCTTCGCTGCCGGAGCTTTTAATCTGATCCTGCAAATCAATTACATTGTTTTAGGAGAATATTGAGTTAAGGATTTTGGTTATGTGGTTGATGTTCTCTGCATTCTTGATCATCTAGATAGAATATAACTTTCCAATTCTAATTTAGGAGCTAATAGAAATGTTGGATACTAAAATACGCACAGCGGAAACATGACTTCATGATCAGTACAGAATTATTTAGATATTTTTGAGTAGTTAATCAGGATTAAGACTGCTAACACGCCAAAGAGAAATCTAAAAATTGAAGCTGCTTAGTGATATCTTTGCATCTATTCCGAATATATCTGCAAAGAGACTTCTAGCAGATGCAAATCATGTTTTGGTATCAAAATCTTAGTTTTTGCAGATGCTAATCCAAAGTCATGGATGTTCTAAATTTCAGAAGCTTTCTCTTGGTTTCTATTGCGCAGACGCGGAGTAAGTGACAAGGCAGGCAATACCAAAATTTCGGATAAATGAAAACATTATGGCGGTGACCCTACAAAAAATTAAGACAAATTAGCCTGCTTTAAGTAAAGTTAAATCACCACCAAGCTAATAAAAATTGATTAGTGGAACACCTGGTTAGTTTTTCTCTGTTCTTTTTTCTGTCGACATTTGATTAAACTTGTTTGTAGAAAACTAAAGGCGAAACAAGTGGCTGAAAAAACAAAGTTTAAATTTCATGAGAGTAAAAGGTCTTGTCTTTTATAAAGTAACATTTAGCTACAAGATGAAGAAGAAAGGTGATTAATTTAGGATAAGACTGATTAGTATAGATAAAGTTAAAAGAGCGACCTAGAGCAGACACTGCATCGCTTTCATTGCTTTGAATCTGATTGGCAATATGGCCATAGTTAAACTTGTCGATAAGATTATGAATTATGACCTGTGTCCTAATCACTAATCAGCCTCTGATCAGACGTACATAATCATGACTTTGGTATCGAGCCTTGACCCGCTTGCTGCTGATTAAAACATTTTATCAACCTGAATGAAGTCACCATCTCATCAGTCTATTTTCAAAGTGCTTATACTGTTCTAGTTAGATCTTCGCCTTATATCGGTCACACTGTATATTTGTGTGTGTGTGTGTTTTTTTTTTCACAATTAGTATCGTTTAACCTCTTTTGTCGATGATCCTGCCAACTTTAATTTTCTTGTACTTGCTAACAGAAAATTTTCGGTTGGATCTCGTTTTAAGCATATGCATGTTAAGATATAATACAATTAGAATATACTATTCTCGTCGTTTTTCCTGCTTAATATGTTGCTTTATACACGTTCCTACCATGACGGTTGGCAATCCAGATAGTTTGCCTATATCTTTGATGAATTACGTGCAAGTTATGCCATGGTTTCTTACCTGAACTCAATAAATTGGTTATGAACTTATTGTAATTCCTCATAATGTGTGGTTTCTGCAGATGTTGAAGTCCCGGTTGCTTGTGTCATACTCGTATTTCTGTTTGCCCTTCAACATTACGGGACCCACAGAGTAGGGTTCTTGTTTGCACCAATTGTGATCACATGGCTTTTGTGCATCAGTTCCATTGGTGTATACAACATCTTCCATTGGAATCCCGATGTTTATCAAGCACTCTCTCCGTACTACATGTACAAATTTTTGAAGAAGACCCGAAAGGGAGGTTGGATGTCCTTGGGCGGTATACTATTGTGTATGACAGGTACGAGAGTCTGTATAGTAAACCTTCTTTTCATGGATGCTTAGTTTACCTTCTCTGACATTATCTTGTTTATCTTTTGAAGGCTCCGAAGCTATGTTTGCTGATCTCGGACACTTTTCACAGACGTCAATCAAGGTATCCGGACTGAATGGACTATATTTGGTTGATTGGAGATTTTCCATTGTACTAAGTAGCCCGTTGCATTTTATGTTGCAGATTGCTTTCACCTTTGTGGTTTACCCGTCGCTGATTCTAGCATATATGGGACAAGCTGCATACCTTTCTAGGCATCATATCGTAGCAAGTGATTATCGGATTGGCTTCTATGAATCAGTTCCTGGTATGTGTCTACCAAACTTGCAGCAGTTATTAACTTGTAAACTGTACGACTGAGCTAATTAGAGTTCTCTCCTTGTCTCAGAGAAAATAAGATGGCCAGTTTTGGCAATAGCCATACTCGCTGCGGTGGTGGGAAGTCAAGCCATCATAACTGGAACTTTCTCGATAATCAAACAATGTTCTGCTTTGGGTTGCTTTCCAAGGGTCAAAATTATCCACACGTCTTCGAAAATACATGGTCAAATTTACATCCCCGAGATTAACTGGACTTTGATGTTGCTATGCTTGGCTGTTACCATTGGTTTTAGAGACACAAAATCCATGGGAAACGCATCAGGTACCATCCACATCAACCTTAACTTTTTGGTGCGTGCGTGTGCGTGTTAGCTTTTGTATAATGTATTTCTGTCTTACCTTCATATAGGTTTGGCCGTCATAACTGTCATGCTGGTAACTACCTGCCTTATGTCTCTAGTCATAGTCTTGTGCTGGCACAAAAGCCTCTTCTGGGCAGTTTGCTTTATATTATTCTTCGGCTCCCTTGAGGCACTCTACTTCTCAGCATCGCTCATAAAGTTTCGTGAAGGGGCTTGGGTCCCGGTTGCTCTTTCATTCATCTTCTTAATGGTTATGTATGTTTGGCACTACGGCACCTTCAAGAAGTACGAGTTTGATGTCCAAAATAAAGTCTCCATCAACTGGCTCCTCAGTTTAGGTCCTACTCTAGGGATTGTTCGAGTCCGGGGAATTGGCCTTATACACACTGAGCTCGTCTCTGGGATCCCCGCTATTTTCTCTCACTTTGTTACAAACCTCCCTGCTTTCCATCAGGTTGTAGTTTTCCTCTGCATCAAATCCGTCCCAGTCCCACATGTCAGACCCGAGGAAAGATTCTTAGTGGGAAGAGTTGGTCCAAAGGAATACCGGTTATACAGATGCATAGCACGCTATGGTTACCGTGATGTTCACAAGGATGACGTGGAATTCGAAAGGGATCTGGTTTGCAGTATTGCAGAGTTCATTCGGTCAGAGAGACCAGAATGCAATCTCAGTCCAGAACAGTTGGAAGACAGTGAGAAAATGACAGTTGTTGGAACTTCATCATCAAACTTAGATGGCATAAGAATGTCTGTAGACGAGGCAGATTTTTCCGAAATAGCAAGCACCTCGGAGTTGCAGGAGATAAGGCCTACAGAAAAGGCAAAGAAGAGAGTGAGGTTTGTTGTTCCAGAAACCCCACAAATCGATAGGGAAGCAGTAGAGGAGCTGCAGGAACTGATGGAAGCAAGGGAGGCAGGAATGGCATTTATATTAGGCCACTCATACGTGAAGGCGAAGAGAGGTTCAAGTTTTATGAAGAAAATAGTGATCAATTTCGGGTACGATTTCTTGAGGAGGAATTTTCGAGGGCCGAGCTATGCTTTGAGCATTCCTCATGCATCTACTCTAGAGGTTGGGATGGTCTACCACGTATAATTCTGCGTATACGGTACAACTTGTACGCAAATGTACTCTACATCATGGCATTTTATGCTGCCCCTTGCACTGTAAAAACTTGTAGAGCTCTTGGGCAATGCAAAGTGCTTCTGATGGTGCTGAGCATGCTTCCTCAGTAAATATATGCTAACATCAATAAGAGAGTTGGGCCAAGTTTTGGGCTTGTTATTTGGGTTCAGTTTGTAAAGCTTCTAGCACATTATTCTTGATCAAATCAACATTTTTTTTATTCGGGTGATATTCTGATATAATTTAAACTGGTAAGGTGGATTCGAACTTAGGTATGAAAGGAGTACGCTGCTGTAATCAATTTTTCTACATTTATGTTTGCGATTCGTGAATTTAATAAAATACATGAAGTACTTGGAGCTCATAGAAGAATTGAGGCAAAATTAAGCGCAATAACGTTTTAAGATTTATACAGTCGATTCTATTTAATAGAATAAAATTTTATTGAGGTTCTACGACTGCGTTTCATCGTTTCATCTAAAGTGATGAACTACTTCCATGATTATATAGTAGAAAGATCGAATTGCAAAAATAAATGTGATAACGATGGGAATGGGAGTCGGTGCTAATTCACGTGGACGAGTCATGATTGTTGAAAGCCCTACTCCAAAAGAAACCTCATAGGACACGAGAGAGACTTATCTATACCGAAATGCCATAAGTGATATTTAAAATCAATTTAAATTGTCATCGTGTTTTAATTTAGGAAATTGGTATTAACATTCCAAAGATCTCTTTTAGCACTCCAAGTTTTCTATAATTAGAAAAAAAAATACACTTGTGAAGAGTGTAGAATGAGATTTTTAGAGTGCTAATAACAATTCTCTTTAATTTATTCACATAATAATATGTGATTGAGTTTGGGTTACCGTTATAGTGACATTCCGTTTCTCTTGCAGGAATGCTTTTGTTGACTATTGAAGGAAAAACAAAGATTCAGAGAGAATTAAAAACATTCCTAAGATCACGAGAGACCCCTTTAGTTTGTTAGCATATGACCAATGAGATCTAATAAGCACGTGATGAGAGGTGATGAGGGTTAAGAAACCAAAAAGCAGGCCCATGAAATATAATTCTCAGCTACCATATGGCTCATCATGTATTAAGTTCCAACGGTTTAGATTAATAGTTTCAACTTATTAAAACCAAAATAAAATCCAAACATGTAAATTCGAAATATATAGCTTTAGTATTAGAATATTGAGCAAATTAAAAAATGATACTTTTTTACACAATTGTATAAATTTGACTACCTAAACTAGGAAATACAAACAGTGTAATTTCTTATTTTCTGACTGCCACGTGCAATATCGTATAACACGAGCAGTTCCTTCGAACCCTATAGACTGACATATGGAGCTTGAAGCTAGCTAGCACCACTTCATTTGTGTGCATGGAATATTAATGGCCGACGCCGGGGCTTGGACCAGAATTCTTGACTCCCCAGAGGGAAAGAACATCAGAAAAATAGTTAACAACACCGCCTCCGCTCGGACTGGCGGTCTTCCTTGGATTGTGATGCTCCCGGTGGCTGTGGGGGTGACGATGAATCTGGTGATGAACGTGAGAACCATGCTCGTGAAGAGGACGGGCTTCGACGGTGGCAAAGAGCAAAACAAAGCTCACCAGAAGTAGGGCAACAACGAAACGTTGGCGTGTGATGATTTCTCTGGCCATGATTCCTGGAGAATATTGGAGTCACTGGGTTCTAATGAGTTGAATGATTTTGCTTGGAGTTATAAAATTGTGTTAAGTAGGGCTTGGTATTTATAGAGAGAAATATGGTAAGCTTGTTTTGTTTGACTAAAAAAATGTATGAAAATAATATAGTTTGAATTTGAGTGCCCGTTCAAACGCGTAAGAGAACTGGTTTCATGTGAGGAAGCATGAACGAAATTGAAACCCTAATGGAGAAAGATTCAAAGTTTGAAGAGGAAATTAAATAAAAAAAATAGGACTGGATAACTAGCTGGGTGTAGTATAATTTGAATGCTTGTACCCAGTAATTCAGTCGTGCAAGTTTATCTAGGTATGATTAATATTTTCTCTTAAGCCATCATGGCCTAAATTTGTTTGAAATATGTATGCACACAGAATAGTATTTGATTTAGTGCTAGCTTCATGCATGCATTAAATATTTTGACTTGTTACAGATTCAACTCTCACTAGTTAATTAATTTCAAGTAGATAATTAATTAGTTCTGGTTAAGGACTAGTTAAGCGATTGATGGGTGATGAAGCCTTGGTCAAGCGAGGTTATGGTGTTTGAAATTTGTTCACTAATCTTGTAAAGTTACTTTAAGCACGCTCTAAGCCTCTCACGTTAGTAGGCCATCCTTACCAGTGGGTTAGCAAACAAAGGACTTAGTTAAACGCTCCAATACGTCGTTGATTAATATTAGGGTTCATGCTGTATCTATGCGACTTCATGTTCATTCAAACATGTTCTAGATAATCATTACATATACAAGTAAAAGTCTAAAATAAAAAATAAAAAAATTTAAAACATGTTTATGATCTTATATATAGCAGTTGACCTATTCAGCGGGAATATGCGTACATAACGAGGTACAACTTTTTAAAAAAGAGCTAATTTCCACATACATTTTTTAGATTTTTATACATCGTTCTTTATTTTTGACCATCAAAGTAATTAAATCAAACGAAAACAACTAATATGATTAAACATGAGTGTGTCTGATAAAAAAAAAAAGACGTGTGTGTTTAGCATTTCTGTTACGTGAACAACTCAAAAGGATAAAATTGGACTTTTAAATTCTATGCTGCCAAACAAGCTTTGAATATTTTGCTTTGAGTGTTTATATATAATTTTGCCCTAGCAGTAGGTCAACTTTGATTGGACTTTATATCAATATATCCATCAATTTACTTGGCCAAATCATGAAATCATGCACGACTAAAGTTTCAACAGTTGAATTTTTTCATCTGTATCTTTTAATTGATGAATTTCAAAAAATGCGTTCTTATTCTGTCTGAAATATTATTGGTAAAGAAGATTAATATATAGGAAAAAAAAAACGCATTATTCTTTTCTAAGAAAACGACGTTGATCCTACAAGTCAACAATTTGCTTCAACTTCAAGGGAGGAAAAAATGGGTGCTTACTTGTTGGTCAAGGAAAAGAAAAAGATTAAATGTGCTTCATGCTCAGTCAAACCCAGCTTGCCAGCCAGCCTACTTTCTTTGACAAAAATGAAAAAAAAAAACAGAAGGAAAAAAAAAAAGAAAGTATAATGACCTGAATGGACATGCATATTTCATTTTTCAAGTTAGTACCCAGAAATCTAAAAAGAAGGAAGTCCATGTTAGAATCACTAATAACCCTTGACAGTATCTTACAATGTTCTTCATTCAAGCTTGTTTGGAAGTCATTTTAAAATGACTAAAAACGATTTTAGAGAAAATGTTTTTGGATTCCAAAAGCACTTGAAGTGCTTCATCAAGTGCTTTTTCATGATTCACTTGCATTTTTACGAATGATTGATTTAAAAAACATTTTCACCAAAAGTGTTTTTAGTCATTTTAAAAGCACTTCTAAATGAGTCCTCAATTTCTAAATTTTTTTTACAAACGATAACGTTAGTGAGTTAAATTATTAATTGTTAGGAGGTAGAAGGATCTATGGGGATCAAACCCAAATCAAAGTGCATAAATATAATTGTTTTCCCGCACTCTAATAAAGCGTAATATGCGATTCATTTTCTAGGTTTTGGACAAGCCAATCTGTTTAATAAAACAATTGATGATAAAAAAATTCCCCCATAATTAACCTGGAATTGATAATATAAATTAAAAATATGATTAATCACAAACAGTCTGTTGCCGCCAGTGACAGATGGAATTACATAAACTACCAAATTTCCAATATTACCCTCATCGCGTCCAGTTAACGTTGACCTGGCTCCCGCGCCACAGAGGACCCTCTTTGGTAAACTCACCAAATTCGACCGTTAAAACTTTGCTGGTTCTCCGATTAACACCTGGCAGCCGGTGCACGGTAAAATACATTTCACCACCAGCGAGAATTCCGTTACAAATCGACCTATATTTGTCTCCCTCAAACTCCTCGCTCCCGGATCAGAAAATCCGGAGAGCAATCGATCGAGAGAGGGCGATAGGGTTTGCAGAAAGAGAAAGATTTATGGATTTAGGGATTTTACCCAAATCGAAAATCCTTAAATCTTTCTCTTTCTCTGCCCAATTTTCCCTCTGATTTCTGAGCCCTAATTTTCCCAATTTTCGGTTTTTTTATGGCATCAAAAATTGCGTACGATGCCGTTCCGAATCCGAAAACGGACTCCGCCGCTGAATCCGATGACGGGGAAGAATTGATGCTCGCGAGGAGAAGCGGGTGCTGTCTCTGGATCCCCTACTTTGGAATCGAACCCTCCTCTCCCGACGGGTCGTGGGAGCGGATCCGTTCCACCGGCGACTGCGAGGGTCTGTGGTGGAACCGCGGCTGGAAGAAGATCCGGGAGTGGTCGGAGCTCCTCGCGGGTCCCAAGTGGAAGACCTTCATCCGACGGTTCAACAAAAACAAACCCAGGCCGTCCGTGAAATTCCAATACGACCCCATGAGTTACGCCCTCAACTTCGACGAAGGGCCGGGGCAGAACGGTAATTTGAGTGATGATTATTTGTACAGGGATTTCTCGTGCCGGTACGCGTCGATTCCGGCGTCGGCCAAGTCGTCGATGGATTTGAGTAACGACTCCCCCTCCTTGACGTGAGAGTCACGTGATGAGCGGACGTAGAGAGCGTGTGAAAGAAAGCAGAGGAAATTGATGGTGGGTGTTCGGTGCGCTGCGCGCTTGTTTGTGCGGGAGAGTTGACGGCGGAGGAGAATAGAGGAGCGCGGCGGCGTTTGATTATTTTGCTATTTAGGAAGCCGTGACTGTTGGTTAAGTTTAAAAATATACGATCAGATTTTTTTCATTGTTTCATTTGTTCATTTAATTAATAAATGGCAGATCATGAAATATTGATTCCTGGCTAAAATTTATATATTCTCTCTAGTTGGAAGTGTATATGTTGGTTCGGAAAGTTCTTCAATGCTTGTGTTACTACACAGAAACTTGCATGCAAGTGAGATGTCGTGATGTCGGTCTACAAGCTTACCGACATCACGAGCATTAACTTGACATTTTTATTGTATGTAAGTTGTTTTTGTGTTACTGACTTGATTGTTGTCCTTTTAAGCCTCATTTGGTCTCTAGGATTGAATTAGAATAGATAACTCATAAGATTCAAGGATAATAAAAGTAAAGGTAAATGATCACTTAATACTACGGTTTAGTGGTATTTTTCTTTACTTGTAAGTGAGATGTCTTAGGTTTGATTTTCGCCAACGGCGAATTCGAACTACATTATTGTTAACCTATTGTGAGGCTTAACTCACTCACCCACCACTTTAGTATAGATAATATCATTTGTTACAAAAAATAAAAATAAAAAAAGGAACCACATGGTGGCTTCGCCATGCCAGTCCTCTCTTCCAGGTGCTGGGAAGACTCATAGAAGCATTTCAGCCCCCTCTGACTACCATCGTTCACCAGCGCCATGAATCGAACCCATAACAAGTTGTATAGAATACAGACTTGAAATTCGTTCCTAACTAGATCTTGAGAGGATTAGACATGCAAAAAATTTATTCATATAATCATCATATTTTGAAGGGGATTTGGAATAATAGCTCAACTTTCTTAATAAGTACATCTTCTACCTTTAAGTTTTGAATACTTTTGATATTATCTACACTAAGGATGGCCAAGTTGGCTAAACTTCACTATAGGCTAGTTATAATAATTTGGTTTGAAGTCATTTTTAGCAAGAATCGAATGTAAAAACTCTTACTTACAAATAAAAAAAAATACAACCATACCTCTTCTACCTTCAAGTTGACCACAATTACTTTATTCTGCCTTCGACGTACCTCAAATATGTCGAGTTATCCACCTTATTAATCCTAACTAGGAAACGAGAGTTTAGACTTTTACTAGGGATTTGCTTTGCGTGCTTGTGTGTGGTGTTTTGACAAGGAAGGCACCCACAAAGCCACAAGCACGGGCAAGTTGCTTATCTTTTCTTTCCGCATGTCATCCCTTTCTCCATCATCACCACTTTTCTTATCTTCCTTTCCATCATTATATTTTCTCTTTCTCCGAGCACCAAACCAGTATAATTATCTTTTGTCAACTTTCATTTGTTAGAATAAATATATAATACAGAGAATAATCCGAATGATGATTTTGAGGTACGACTTGAATCGTTTCTTTAAAGTGTTATTTGTCCCTATTCGAATGAGTTTGCTAAATGGTTCTTGGTAAATCACTTACAGGATACAACAAAGTATGAAATATTAGATTAGCAAAACCGAATTGTATTCCCTTAGAAATAACTAGAAAGAAATTGTATGAATGTGGTGGAGAGAGAAGAGAGAGCAAAGAAATTATGTAGACAACAAATTTCTGAATGAATCTTCTCTTATGCCAATGTTACTAATATATAGAGAGTATTGCACCCGTTAGACACATCATTTGGTTTGAGTATGCCTTTTCACCATGTGATACAACTTATTGCAGCATTATATCCAAAAGACATATCTGATACAAAACACCAATTACCCAATGATCATATATGTTATAAAGTATGCGATCAGATACCCAATCAATGGATATGTTTGTTAGCAACAATGAAAAGTTGCAATGCTTCAAATTGAAGAGATGTAATTATTGGGCAAAGAACCCAAGGCTTTTCTGCCAATATAGAACGCACGCATATACATATGCTTATTATATACAATCATACAATATAAATATATATATATATATATATTATATTCTTGAAATATTCTACATCTTTCACAGTCGCGTAATGAGTATTATAGCGGGAAGAAAATATATTCTCGGTCGGTGAAGACAAACTTTTGGTTAACTCATTTGAGGGTCCTTGATCGGATGACCGAAATACAGGCAAATCCTCTCAGCTCGACATTTTTACAAACACCGACCCTTACTCAATAGGGCACCGAAACGCTATTGGTTACCAAGCTTGCCCATTTGATAATTCAAAATTTAACTATCTTATTTTTTCCACAAAACGCTTTCAGCTCTCCTAAAAGCACCGTCAGACGAGCGCTAATTAACTTGTGCCATACAATTGTACAAGGGGCAAGTCACAAATGAATCTCGATTTTCAACGCACAGCCGTAGCTATAGCCTATGTACAAGGGACAAATCCCTAATCTATCTTATCCTGTGATTTATCTTATCCTGTGATTTTCGTTGCGCGGACATCTCTACTGTACTTATCAAGGGGAATCTGTGGAGCCCAAAAATACATAAAAGAGGGCATCTTCACACTTTTATTTATTCGTTGGTGCATTGGTGACCGTGTGATCCTTTTGACCCACAAAAAAAATCTGCATATTCCAATCCAATCCCAAAGTAGACACATAAAGTAGTACCATTCAAATTTGTTTCTTGAAACAACCAAATGACCATGGCGACGAACTTTATATTTGAATTTTACAACACATGTTTTGAATTCAATTATTGATGCGTATGAATTACACAATAGTGATTAGAAGAGGATAAAATGCTTCTAGACACCTTTTCGGCCCCTGAAGAAGTAAATTACTGGTCTTTAAAAAAAAAAAAAAAAAACAATATCTATTTCTTGGTACAACCTCTTTAATTTTTATTTTTTTAACAATATTTTTAGTAGTTAGGAGCCAGTTCAGTTGACAACTCTTCTCCCAAAACAAAATCACTGGTTATAGTTAATTTTTTTTATTATCTTATTTGAGTTAATACAAAATACAATGTGGAAACCTTAACTTTTTTGCTTGTTATTTTAGCACAAATTTTTGAAATTATGAGGGGAATTTTGATTTCAACATGGCCACATGGGAATGGCAAAAAAGTGGGACCTGACTTCTCTGCCCTTCTAGTTTCCATCCATTCTTATTTGTACGGTCACGGTTAAGTCACGTCAATATTTTATATTATTATTATTTTTTATCTTATTATCTTCGTAAAAAAATCAACATAAAATATTTATATAATTTAATCGTAATCGTACAAAATAGGATGATATAAGAATGTATAAGAACAGGAATGACAGAGAAGTCGGGTCGAAAAAAGTGAGCACCTACTACACCCAATTTTTGAATAAAAGGTCTCATTTCCCAAGAAGCAAAAGATTCTGTCAGTCTGTCACACAGCTTTCATGGATCCCCACTTTCTGCACTCTTCAGCTTCCCTGTCCCTTACCATCATTCAATCCGAAGATTAGGAAAAACATGAAAAAATGCTGGAGAAAAAAAATAAGAGAACGAAAACCACTTCTCCGACCAATCAAAAGCAAGAAAAGGAAAATGCATTTGACTTGACCCCTAGCAATAGAAATGTTTTTCAATGTGCCAGAAATACAGTCTGATACTCAAAGTGTTATAAATTCTAATCACTTGTATTATTACATTTGGTATATCAGGTTATGCTCGGAACAATGACTAATTTCTCCTTGCCATAGATCGGCTCATGAAAATTGTCAATTGAGACCTTTAAAGGCAAAGGTCAAAACCTTCAACAGGAGAATCGTTGCTTAAAACCAGCATTGATTGGATTGTTGTTTGTCTCAAATTATCTTTGCCAAACAAGGATCTTGGAGAAAACATATACAGAAGATAGAAGCAATGAAGTTCTAACTGCAAACAATTTAGAGCTAATTCCATGGATCCCATTACGAACGAACTACAACAACATTTGCTTTGCCGACCTACATAACCTCCGCAACTTTGAAATTGCGTTAAACAAATGCACGAAAGCGCAATCCATGTGACAAGATTAACGCAAATTTCCCACAACCTTGGCATAGAACATATCTACGGCTGCCAGCATTGTCATTCCCTAACATTAGAAAACCCCGTCTTCACAAGACATTATATCTGGTTTTTAAAAAGTACGCGATATGGTACGAAATCAATCATCACAGGTACAGAATTAGCATTACAAAAATTTTGGAAAGGCGAAACTAGACTAAGGCGTAACACGCTTTGATCATTGGATTAATAAGCAACCATGGAAACTATAAAGAATATACCTCTCATTCTGGTTGCGTTCTATTCATCCATGGCAAGTCTGTGTTAAGAGACGAAGGCATGCCCATCTGAGTATCTATCGAGCTTGAAAACTTGCCCTTCTTCGACCAGAGCCAGATCTTGGAAACAGAGTAGCTTTCACCCTTAGTCACACTGCTGATCTTCTTTCCCTCCATGTCACTATCAATTGAAAGATTACCACTGTTTTCTATCCCTCTTGTTGGCCTTACATTGCGGCCTAGTTGATCATTTGATAAGGGAACCCGAAGTTCTGAATCGTTAAGCACATACTGATACGAACCCATTGAAAAACATCTTCTTGCATCCAATCTACTGCTACTACCCTCTCCTCCTCCTGTCTCCTCTACCTCAGCATCTACCTTTCTAAATTTGCCGAGTCTCACAGGCAAGATCCCCTTATCGACAACAATTTCGTCAATGTCCACGGTTTTTTGCCTTGAAGCAAACCCGTTTTCTCCATTACCAGGATACCCTTCTTCTTCTCTATAGTCATCAAAATCAAAAATTGGGTTTTCAATCGAATACTCGGGATTAAAAAGGGTACTCCTACAAAGAGGACATGTTGAATTTGATAGCAGCCAAGTATCTATACAGTTGATATGGAAAGCATGGTTACACGTAGGGAGCAATCTGAGCTTGTCCTTCTCGGTAAACTCACAAAGGCAAACAGAACAATCGGACGGCTCTTTCGCACCCACAATATCACGATACTGGAAAACAGGTAGTGCATCTATAAAAGCTTGATCTAGACCGGAATCATGAAGGTGGAAGAGCTGCTGCAGCTGTCTCTGAAGAACATCAGCAGTAGACATTTCTGGGTACCTATTAGACTGAGAAGCTGCTGAGGAAGACGGGTGCTTAGTAAGAAATCGAACGAGCAGGTGGAGCAAACCGGAGATGAAAAACAGCACAGCCAGAATCACTATTATAAAAAGCAAAGCGGGACTAATTCTTGAACCGGCTGATGACGGTGGTGATGGATTCGAGTTCGATTCACTACGAAAAGCTCCAGCATATGGGGGTGAAGATTGAAGAGAAAAAGGAGGAGGGTAGCTCAAATAACCATCTTTAACCTGGATTTGATGCTGAACCCAAGACATCTTCAAATGAGTGTGCCCAGAAAACCATCTAAGATCTTTCCCCTCTGCCATTCGAGGTATCATAAAGCTTTCTGATACAAGTGATACTGGGGAGGGTGAAATCAAACACCGGAGCTCGAATGCAAGGGCGAATGCTATTAACCAACTACGCTACGAGCCCCTTCAATGTTCATACATATCGTTACAACCAATGACCATGCTCTTCTCTTTACTCAGAGATTAATCAAACACAAACCCAATTCATTTTTCATGGGATTAAAGCCAAATTCAATCACTTTTCCCAGTTCTTCTTCCATCATCGCCAGATTTCCATCCCCAACTTTTTTTTTCCTGCAGATAAATACCAATATTTTTATCTAACTTCTATTGTCGGTATGTATGCTTTCAATTTTCATACCAAAATGACTGATAACGCAACAGAATCTGACAAAAATAATGCGGAATAAAAAAAAGGAGCATACCTAACTTGATTCTTCTGAGGAATCCACCATTTTTCATGTAATTTTCAAAAGCTCTACAGCAAAACGATGCTCTTTGCTAGCTTCCAAGTTGCAGCAGAGAAGAAGAAACCCTAAAGACTCCGGCCTTTTGATTCCGGTGGTAAGTGTACAGCGGAAAGAAGAGGAAAGTGAAGTTGGGTTTCTCTTTCTCTCTCCAAAAGTGTCACTTTCTCTCTCTAGAGTTTTTGATTGATGGAAGCAGAGAGCGCCAGAAGAGTGACAGTGGCGAGAGTTCCAAAAGTGCCAAAAAGGAAAACTAACGTTTAGCTCCCACGTGCTGAAGGGAGCGCGTGGGGATCGTATGGTCAACCGTAAGCGACAAAGTGCTTAACCCCGCAACCATGGGCTTCGAGGTGGGCCTGGGCTTGAACTCAAAATGGCTTGTCTGTATTCCGGTGGATTAGGGTGTAGGATAACGAACCAGCCAACCGGGTGGATGACTTCTTTTCTAAGGCACATCCAAGTGGCTGAGTTTTGGAAAAAATAAAAATATTTTGGTAGCATTAGAGATGTGACACCCTACTCCATTTTGAACCTAATTATGTGCGCCATTTCTGGTGATGGATTTAGAAGTAAGTAGGTCAGTTGGCCAAGATAACTGTGTTTTTTTTTAACGAATGTTTTGTTGTTAATATGTTATTGACACGTGATCGCTATTATATGATGGTTCCGTCACTTTTTTTCTTTTTATACAAATGATATTCTGTTTTAAACTAATCTAAATTGAAGAGATGGAGATTTGAACTCGAGTATAACTAGGATTATACTATATTGAGAGATTATATTTACACACCTCAAATTACTTCTCCTACACCTTTTTAATTTTTTAATATTTTCTATAAACTATTAACACTTGATAGAAAAATATTAAAAAATTAAAAAGATGTGGGAGAAGTAATTTGAGATGTGTGAATATAATTTCCCTATTCTATTTTAAACTAATCTCAGTGTGATGATATTTTCATTTCAATGTTAAAAGAGTTTGGAAGTGCGATTCTTTTCTCCATGTTGATAAAGAAAAAGTGAAGTGTAAGTAAGTTATGAGTGCAACTTTACATTCAGCTAATCTGTTAAATTTTTCAACATTTTAGGTTAATGATATTACGTGCATGATGGTTAATTGGGTGTGCCTTTAAAGCATGAAGTTGTGAATATATACTTTATCTTAAGTTTAAAGGCAATTAGGTAATTAGGTGAGGGTTTTGGATTGCAATCATAATTTAGTTGGAAAATGATAAGAAAGATGACAAAATAATTTAGGCTGCCTGCAGTTAGGTACATTATCCCAAGGCTAGTCTGCCCAGATGTCTCTATCTCTCTCTCTCTCTCTCTCCCCCCCCCAAGCAATCTCTTCACCTGTTAGTTAAAAATGTATAATTGCCATTTGATGATGTTTAATTTGCCACGCAAACTATCGGGGTACACTGTAGAGAGAATAATAATCATGGCGTGTGCATAAGATCAATTTAGGCGTGTGCATAAGATCACATTGGTTAAAGATGATGTGTTTTCTGTAATGTATCCAAGTTCAAATATTCCTCTCTCTATATATATTGTTTGTAAAAAATAATAATAAGAATAGGGGATCCCACATAATATTGATAAGATGTTTATAATATGTCAATAACAAAATGTACCGATCTGGTATTGACGCAAGTAACAAGTTTCATAGTCTTCAAGAATGAATTTCTACAAATTAATCATAGGCATTAAGCTTAGATTGTTCAACTTATGACACATGGGGATGGTTTATTCTATTCTCTATTGATTTGAGAATTGAAGGATTTTTGATTGGGTGAGTTCAAATCAAAGACAGTTTTTTGGTCTATCTTATTTTCTTTTTATTCATCGTTTTCAGATGTAATTGAAGGAAAAGAGGGAAGATTTCGTGAGACTCTGCTTGGCAAACGGGTCGATTATTCGGGGCGTTCTGTGATTGTCGTAGGTCCCTCACTTTCATTACATCGATGTGGATTGCCTCGCGAAATAGCAATAGAGCTTAATAAGACATTTGTAATTCGTGGTTTAATTAGACAACACTTTGCTTCGAATATAGGAGTTGCTAAGAGTAAAATTCGGGAAAAAGAGCCGGTTGTATGGGAAATACTTCAGGAAGTTATGCAAGGGCATCCCGTATTACTGAATAGGGCGCCTACTTTGTGAACTATCTACTTGAGACTGTCCCTTGGCCCGTAGGTCCTGATACAAGGTTAGAATTCTAGTTCTTCTAGAGTGATATCTCGTTGAAGACTTGGGCGCCCCCACCCCACCCCACCCCCCGCGCGCGCGCGCACCCGGGGGAAGGAGACCTTCTTCGCCTTCCACCTAAGCACTTTTTTTAGCCTTGAAATTAAATAAATAAAAAAAAATTAATGAAGAAAAACAATAGAAAAAGAGCAGAACGATAAGAACCTGAAATAGCCACCTTTAGCCCTGGACTTCCAATGTTGAGTGGGCAATCAGTGGTTGTTGGGTCCTTTCAGAATACATAGACAATCAGTGGTTCGTACAGGACTGCTAATTTTGTTTTGCAATTCATGATTACTAGCACAACACTACTTCAAATGGCAATTGGGGGTTCTCACAAAATTTCATGTTTTCATATTATGCATTTTGATAACCTATAGATGCCTCTCAAACAAGCCCAGTTTCTAAAGCAGTTTCTAGCAGTTGAAAAAAGGTTTGCTTCCCTCTACCTAACAAGCAAAGGCTAGAGCACACTGCTGCTCTTGTGCCTAAAAGATATTAGCTTTTCCAATATAATCTAAACTACGGGATTGAAAATTCAAACTTGAGTACAGATAAAGAAGTACACTGCTCTAGTCAACTTTGTCAAGCTATGTCTGGAATTGAAAATTCAAACTTGAGTACAGATAAAGAAGCACACTGCTTTAGTCAACTTTGTCAAGCTATGTCTGGGCTATGCAATCTCAGTCTTTTAGATTGCAGCCAAAAAAATTTCTCAATTTCTTTCCTTAAATCTAAATCAATTTGATCCATGTGTTTTTTTTTTCCCCAAAAGATTTCTAAGATAAGCCTAAGGATTAGTTCTAGCTAGCAATTTTGCTGCACAGTTAAAAGAGTAAAATATCACAACAAAACTCAGATCTCAATTAAGACATGAGATAGTGGCTGCATATTATACTCTTATTGGTTCAAAATACAAACATTTCTCTAAAATAATATGCTATTATGGACTTAATTACTACATGGAAATATAGATAAATATGGGCTTAAATTGGAAAAACTATTTTCGTAATCAAATTAGGCTCATAGATGATTGTGGATCAAAGACTCTGGACCTCTCTTCTTCCTCTATAATGGTGTTGATCATTATGGCAACTTGGTCCATGCTCGGCCTAGCCTCCGCAGAACGGTTCACACACTTTATAGCCACCTGCAGCAGGTTCACCATCCTCTCCTCACTCGCATATTCCGACATTAGGGTTTGGTCAAACACTTCTGCAGTCCATTCCTCTCGAACCACTGAGTGAACCCAAACCGTCAGATCCACGCCGTTATGCTGCACAAGTTTGCCCGTGAGTAGCTCAAGAAGGATCACACCAAACCCGTAAATGTCCCCGTTGAAGGCGCTTGAGGTACTGCTGGTCCTAGAAGCCTTGCGCGGTGTTTGGTTGTCTAAATCTTTGATTACCATGAGGCCGTATTCACTTATGCAGGGCTCCATTTTATTGTTGAGCAAGACGTTGGAAGATTTTAAGTTGCCGTGCGCAATCCCCTCTGCGCGAAGCTCCTTATGCATGAAAGCTAAAGCTTCTGCTATGCGAGCAGCAACGGAGAGCCTGCTGCTCCAGTCAAATGCTTGGCCCCTATGGCTTCCTGAATCATACAGTTGTTACTACAGGGTAGAATCATTCTACATAAAGAAAACAGAAAACCAGACTTCGAATCTCGTTTTTTTTTCTAGCAAGTAATATATTGTCACATCACATGTTACATCATTTCGTAACTAAAGTTAGTGTAAAACAAAACAATGAGGAAATGATTTCCTTGCAATTCCTTTTAATTTTGTTCCTTAATTTCTTTTGATATAAAATAAAAATACTAATGTGGACTAAGGGAAAAGAGGCCTAAAGAAATCATTTCACAAATAACAAAATATCTATATATTTTATGAAAATATGCAAAAAGTTTTTACCATGGATGAGTCTGAAGAGGCTTCCATTCTCTTGATACTCATACACCAGAAGCTTCTCTTGTTTCGAAGAGTAAAAGGCAAGAACCGGCAGCACATTCTGGTGCTTAGCCTGGTACAACCTCTCCATTCTCTTCTTAAAATCGCTACCTGAAATCGCCCAATCTATCCTTTTCACCACCAGTACCATCCCCTCCTCGAAGATGACCTTGTAGAGGCTGCCATACTTGCCTCTCCCAAGCAACTCGGCAGGGGCCCTGAGCAAGTCCTCGAACTTCAATCCATCCACCACAGGGCTCGTGAGGACGATAAGTGAAGACAAAACCATATTAGTGCTCTGGCTCTCATCATCTGACATTGTGACAGAATAATTGGACTTGCTTAATCCTCCCTTGAACTCACTTGATGCTGCACTAATTTTGCTCACGCTTTCATCGACTGCCGAAACTTTGTTCGCGGCATCAACCTTTTTAGCTTCCTTTTTGTTCTTTGTACATATTTTGAAAAATAATAGCACAATAAAAACCAATGCCAAAATAGCATATCCTATGTATAATATCACTTGATTTTTTGAGACACCCTTGGAATTTTTCGAGTTCCCATCCGTTGTCAAGGATGACGACAGACACTTGTTTGCCAGTGGATCTCCACACAACTCGGAGTTTCCCACGAAGCTGTTTGCTTGGACAAAGCCTTTCGTATTAGGGATTGGTCCTTGGAACTTGTTGTTAGAGACATTGAACTTGTCGAAATGGGAGAAGTCAAAATTCGGAATCAGCCCAGTAAGCTGATTGTTGGAAAAATCGAGCGTTTTGAGGTTGTTCAGTGCAGTAAGGGACTCAGGGAGGGTACCTGAAAGACGGTTATTGCTGACAGTGAATTGAGTGAGCTGATTGCAGTGTCCAATCTCACCTGAAATTTGTCCAGCAATGTTGTTGTCATCAAGGGCAAGGGTGGTAAGAGAAGCTGCGAGAGGTTTCGTGTTGCAAAGCGAAGCAGCATCAAACGCGCCGGTGAGATTTTGGCCATTGAGAAAGAGTTTTGTGACAGTAGTGTTGAGAGAATCACAGTCCACATTCTGCCAATGGTCCTTGCAGGGATCAGAGGAAGGATTCCAACCCCACGAGAGGCCGGGTTTGACACCATTAGAAATCTTCGCAAGGAAGATAATGAGTGAGTTCTTGACTTCAACTTCCACAGAATGCGTTCTATGGAGGACGAGGGAGAACGAAAAGAAGATTACCAAGACAAAGATTCTATTCATTTTTTTTTAACAAATATCGATCTAGCGTTCGTACGTGTAAAAGGGCTTGCAATAAGTGGGATTGAGGGAGAACAAACTCTCAAGGGTGATGTGATTTGCCGACTCTATACAATGAGTGCTTGGCGTCTTTTTGTTTACCTTGATGTTAGAGACTTAGGAGATAAAGCCGTTGGCTAGCTAAGGTTAAGTAGTTATTTGAAAAATATATGGCGCCGGCAGCCTAATGACGGGTGGAAATGTGTTGCCAGCTCCTTTGGAACAATGATTTTGGGGGTGACAAAGTCTTATTTTATTTTGTAATTACTTATTAATGCTTAATTAGTGTAATTTTCTGACATATGTTAATGTGAATGAGAAATACTTAAAAGAATTAAACTTTACAAGAAAAGCGTAGTAATTTTCACACTCTGTTTACTCCTTATGCACTCTTTCTCTTTGTTGGTCACTTAATCTCATTTGGTTTATTCAATCTAAAGGCTAATAGTAGCACATGAAAACAAAAAGCAAGTTCGTAAATACTTTTAAAAAGAATTCTTTATCAACCATGTTAACATTGGTATAATATTAGTTGTTCTTGGAAAGAGAAAAAATTACTTATAACAAGAATGTAGTTGTGGCGATATTTCAAATCAATCTAACGTTATTATATAAGACTTTGAAAATATAAATCGATGCTTGATTAATTTGACCTATAGTCACACTGAGGTAAGTTACTCTCCCGTCTAAAGCCATTGGTGAAGTTGATCTTGTCAAAAAGTCACCTTAAAATGCTTGAAGAATTTATGATTCAATGGCTGAGACGTATTCATCAAGCGTTGATCTATCCAACAGGGACTGCCATGCAGTACAACTGTACAGAAACAATGCAAAATAATTAGGTCACTATCCTATAGTGCTGCACTTATTTAACTAACAATGATTGTCTATTTTATATTCTTCCGTGGCTTTCATGCTTATCTCTTAATTAATTAATAGCTATTGCCTATCTAGGGGGCTCATCGTATCGACTGCAACTTTGGCCTGAGGGAGTATTAAAGTTCACAAAACTCAAAGCATAAGACAAATTAATTTAGATGAGCTCAGGCTTGAAGTCGATATTTCTGAAACAGATTCGAATAATTATGTTTACAGCGTTTCATTCGGCTCAAACACAAAATAGACAATCTGATGATGCCAAACTTTGAAACTTCTTATCTCGTTGCGCATCTGTCACTGAATGTTTTACTTGATCGTGTGTCTCTGTCTTTTATCGTATAACATGATGAGAGATAGTAAATATGTGTGATATGACATGTATTTATAACCAGGGCCGCACAAAATTTTTTAGGTAACTCCAAGTGGTCGAATTTTTACAAACTTAATAACAAAGCCGAAACTGTATATCCGAATCATTTTATACTAACTTAATATATCGTACTGTTTGTTTTCAAGATCCAATTTACCAGCATATGTAAATAGCATATGGGGAGATGCACGTTATCATCACCACGAAGCAGCCTGTTCATCTTTGATATCCTCATCACTGATCTCTACATCATCAAATCCTACATCACATAAAGTTAATTAAGAGATCATTAATTCATCCCATACGTTTAGTTTTATATGAAACAAATTTCAGCTACAATTGATTGTAATAGTACATGGACCAAGTTGCTAAGGCAGTGTACTCCTTTTTGCACTAAAGTCCGAATCTCCATATAATTTAGATTAGGATATCATTCCGTAAAAGAAAAATGCATGGGACCAGAAAAGTTTCCTCAAGCCAATACCTCTCATGAACTACAACACCAAATCGAGATAATTTGATTTGAAAGAGTGAAAATTAATAGCCTAGGCTGCAATAAGAAGAAGAAGCAAACCTAACCTTCCAGTTCCTGTTCATGCTGATTTCAGTAACTTAAGAGCTTTCATCTATCCATAAACGCGGTTTTAGCCTCAGTTTTTGGTTTGCACATTCAAGCGTTGAATAAGGCCTTAGAATGGCTTTCCTCTATTCGGGATCGAAACCTAATGGTTGATCCTCCTGGAATAGTTGCAGCAGCTAGATATGATCCAAGTTGCTTGCACATTGTCGAGTAACTTAGACACACAAATCATAACCACATCACTAAGCTTCAAGAGCCCCGTGAAAGTTTGCCAGCATGTTTCTAGGACAAGGCAATATCTGCAGAAGTTTTTGTATCAAATTCAAATACACAATAAAACATTTTGTATGTGAAAGTTTATATAGTTACCAAATATTGTACTCTCCAAGATTGATTGATCGATCGATCGATCGATCGATGACATCCAGGCATACAGAACCAAAATTTTCAAATTAAAAACGCGATCCCGATCGACTTAAAGTAAACAACTGACCTAGGTGCAGTACATTGACAGATTTCGTAACAGACAACACAAGAATTCGAACATTCGCCTAGAAATATCAGCAAGATAAAAAGGTCAGGAACCTACTCTTTTAACATTCGCCTAGAAATATCAGCAAGAAAAAGGAAAAGGTCAGGAACCCACTCTTTTCTTTGTCTCTTTGCAAACTTGCATAATGCTGAAAGGTCAGTCGTATATTGGGTTTCATTAATTGGTACTGTTCAACTGTCTCCAATTAAAAAAAAAAAACTCTTTTTTTAAAAGCTTGTGTAGAGCTGCATTTGTTTTCTGTTGTTTTTGACCCATAATTTTGAAAAAAAAAAAGTTTCTTTACTAAATACAATTAAGATCTCAGCTTTTTTTAGAAGTTGCTTTTAAAAAAATTGAAGTAACCCCCAAACTAGCCCTAATTTCCTCTCTTTTCTCTTTTTCTCCTTCCCAGTCTCTATTTTCTTTGTGAATATTTGCCGTCTAGGTCCGAATGCGGTGGTTTGGGATGTGGTTCTGCAACCGGGGTTTTTGGGTGGGTCCTGTAGGTTGGAGTGGTTGGGATTTTAGAAGGTGTTCCTGGGGGTTAACCAATTTTGGGTAAGGGGGTGGTTGTGGGTTGTGGCGTTGGATGGCTTCTCCAACAAAAAATAAATTAAAACTTTTAATTTATTTTCAGTTTTTATTATTCTAATTAAAAAAAAAAAAGTTGAATTGATGCAAGGACTTTTAAAGAGTATTGATTGGTGGGAAAACAGGATTTTTTAAAATTTTTTTATTTATTTATATATATTTTAACTTTTTATGTGGGATGAGAATATAATATCGTGAAAAAATAAAGTTAGTGAGTTGCTCTAGCAGTTCTATTTTAAGAAAGAATGCAGTCATTGGGGCTAAGGAACAGGTGTCAAGAGATGTTAAGCCACATGGCAGACAACATGGGTGACACATCGTAAGATGAAGTGTCAAAGACCTGTTTTGATATAGATGTGGAAGGATAATATCTTCAGGGAGTGCTTTCCGCACATACTTTTATACTTCTCATGTAAATTTTTTTTTTTTTAATTTTTAGCAACTAGATCAAATGAATTGGAGAAATCAATAGACATAACAAGAATATATGAGAAGTTAAAAAAAAAAAAAATGTATGAATATCAATACCCTATCTTAATAAAGCAGTTCTAGAGTTGTAGTCACTTTAGTGGAAGAATTTTCTAATCAAAATCATTGAAAATTAATTAACTAATACCTTCCACATTGGTTAAGGTGAGTGTAATACTTATATAGGAATAAGACACTGTGAGTTTAATTCGTATTCTGCTATTGTTATAAAAGTGGGAGTTTAATAAATGAGTTATATATAAAAATTTAAAGACCCATTTACTTTTGGCTAAATTTTTTTTTTTTGATCCCTATAGTGAGACACTACTTTTAAATCGACTCATGTGGTAAAAAAAGTGTTAATCTTAACCCTGTGGTGAAGTTCATTATCAATCGTAGTCCAAATTGAAATTTCTGTCAAAATCTCATCCACATGCAAGGGTATAAAGGTCATTCCATTCTTTTTTCTTTTCTTTTTGGTAATTCCACTTTTTTATAATCAACAAAAATAGAAGGAAAAAAAAAATCCCTCCCCAATCCCTATCCTTGTCAGCCACAACCACAACGACCACCCACCACCTTCCCCCTCTCTCTCACATAAACCTAGCCGTCCATTCCAACGCTATTCTTCTTAAAATAAAACTAAATTCAATGTTTGCATATATAATAACTTATATTCTAATCTAAACGCGGTGATGTCTTTGTAATTTTTTAAATCTTGATTTTGGACTCTTGGCTATTTTGAAATGAGAAAGTCTGATAATATGAATCTTGAAATTTTATTGTTTATTTATTCTTTTATTGTAGCTCTAAAAGTTTAAAAAAAAAAAAAATTTATGTCCATATGATGCTTTATGATTGGTTGATGGAATCAATAAAAACGAAAAAAAACAATTTTGTCCTTACAAATGATAGAAGAATGAGGAAAAATCTAATTTGGACTATGATTGATAACAAATTTCACCACATGATTACAATTAATAACTTTTTCACCAGAGAGGTCTATTTAAAAGTTGGGTATCACCACAAGGATCATGAAAAAAATTTGGCCTTACTTTTTATTTATTTTTTATTCTTTGATTGGACAAAAAATAAGAATCAGAACATTCAGATGGAAGGAGTTTAATTCTCATATTGTTAATATCTCCAACTTTCCAGTCTACTGCGAAACGCTTAAGAGCAAATTCATTTAATCTGGGGTGGGTGGGTTTTGTGAGTTTATTCTTGTCCACAAATCTTAAATTAATCCAGAATTTAGTATAATAATCATTATCCACAAACAATGGCAAGATTGATTTTTAATATGCCTGTTTTGTACGCTTCTTTGTCAGTACTTAAAGAGTTTGGTAGAGAGAGAGAGAGAGAGAGAGAGAGAGAGAGAGAGAGAGAGCAGAAGAAAGCATGGATATGCAGGTAGGTTGCAGGTGGGGTGTTTTGTTACCTGTTGTGGCTATGGTGACGGTGGAGTTCACAGACGTCGGCGTAACGACTGTAAGCAAAGCAGCAATGTCAAGAGGAATGAGCAGTTATGTTTTTGTTGTTTACTCTAACGCCCTTGCTGCCATCTTTCTCCTTCCTTGCTTCATTTTACAGTAATAATTCTCTTCTCATTTCTCACATCCATTCATTTCATATCTTCTCTGCAGTTCATCAGTGATTACTTTTACCTTAAGGTAAAACAATGACATTTCTTCCGTTTACTCTCTCTGTCTCTGCAGAAAGAAGCCGGCCGCTTCTCTTCCTCTTTCGCTCCTTTGCGGACTCTTCCTCCTTGGCCTAATTGGGTAAGAATATTGTGTCATTTTGTTCTGTTTGCTTAATTATAATCTGCGTAATGAATGCTCTCATCGCTAGATCAATTTCGTACTGCTATCGAAATCTTATGTGACAAGGAAGATTGTTGCAGGAGTTCGAGCCTGATATTAGCATATAATGGCATCAACTACAGCTCACCAACAGTTTCATCAGCAATGGGAAACCTCATACCAATTTTTACCTTCGTACTGGCAGTCATTTTTAGGTATGGAACCCTTTCTTTACTTTCTTATGCACACATCGCGTGTTTGCATTTTCTTATAACTTCTTTCAAAACTATATAGGATTGAAAAGCTGGATTTAAGGAAATCAAGTACTCGAGCCAAATTGTTGAGCACTATTGTATCGGTATTTGGTGCTTTCATAGTGATCCTTTATAAGGGCTCGGCAATCTTAACGTTCAAGGGTTTATCACCACCAAACTTTTCTAACCAGCACTTCGTGTCGCAGCAGACAAATTGGGTCTTTGGGGGTTTTCTCCTTGCTCTGTCTTGCCTTTTGGCTGCTATATGGAACATTGTGCAGGTACCCTGCAATCCAAGAGATTCTACCTTGTAATCGGGGGATATATCCTCAGGTCACATGATGAGCAAGACACTCACATGGCATATTTCCCCGATTACATACAAGTTTTTCGTTTGCAATCCAATTAATATATTCATTACATTATCAGTGGAAAGTTCACTTAGAAACTGAGTTTTCAGTTTTCCCCATCTCTCAGGCACCCATTGTTAACAACTTTCCATCAAAGGTGACCATAGTATTCTTCTACATCTTTTTCGTCACAATCCAAACTACAATATATTCCCTAATTGTGGAAAGGAATCCAAATTCTTGGGTATTAAGGCCCGACATCGAGATGATCGCCATTGTCTGCTCCGTAAGAACAACCATAAATCTTAATTTGATTGTGATGGAACTTGTTTCACGGTGATTATGAATTGATATGTTCTGATTTACATTATTTTAGGCTATGTTTGGGAGTGTTTTTCGTACCGCTGTTCATGTTTGGTGCTTACAGCAAAACGGGCCAATCTTTGTAACCATGTTCAGGCCGTTGGGAGTTGCCATTGCAGCAGCCATGGTGGTCATATTCCTCGGTGAATCGCTTCACCTTGGCAGGTTTTATTTATATCTCATTCATTAAATTCAACTCAACATTCCCAGATTAAGCATTTGCATGATTAATCGAATGACCTTTACATGTTAATATCTATGTCTATGGCAGTGTAATTGGATCAATCATTATTGCAATTGGATTTTATGCTATGATATGGGGACAAATCAAAGAACAGAAAATCGCTATGGAGAATGAAGTCCACATCTTGGCATCAGCCACCCAACAGGCTCCACTTTTGCCGTGCAGAGTGGCGGAAGATCAATGACAAAGAAACTTGCAAAAATTTGTTCATGAATAGGATGAGAAAGAGGTCCCTTCGGGGATATCCAATAAAATTAGAACGATACAGAGGATATGATAAAAAAGAATTGAGCTTCAAATTTATTTAGAGGGTAAAATGGGATTTAAACTTGTAAAAGGTGTGAGGTCGATTTAAGAAAAGTGCTGATACACCGATCCTAATATCTTATCTTTCCACTCATCTTATATATCGATCCACCATAAAAAGTAAATAAAAACCCATACTATTTTCCCGCCCATTGTTATTCCCTAAGCACCCTTACCCCCAACACCCTGCTCATTGGCCTCCTATTCCGATCATTACTGCCCGATCAATGCTTGATTTCCTTCTCATGTAACATGTTCTCCATTCTATTTTCAATTCTTTGAATAATATTACCAAATATGACGGAAGTGTTGGCTTTATTGCTGCATTCATTGGTATAAATAATTAGTTTGAGTTACAAGAGTCCTACTGGGATACTGAGTTCCCATAATCCCATCTATACTGAATGCACAAGATTACAATTATCACATCCTTTGACAGATTACAATATACTTCTAATGAACATGGGACTCTTGTTTAACAATTTTGAAACACAATAGAAAGAAAAATGCGGAGCTCTTCAGTGACTTGAAACAATCATACACATATGCTGCACTTCCATTGTAATTTGCATGCTTTGCTTGTGCCTGGCTAGCGGGTTTGGCAATGGCATCTCAATCCGCAATAAGCAACTTCCCTCCAAATGCCTCATCCCCTTCCTCTCTCTCCTCACCATTCACCTACACAAAGTAATAGAAACATGACCCTCACTTGTATCACCTGTCCACAAGATCCAGTCCGTCTCATAACCTTGATCAAATAGCATGCTTAATCATGTTGTCCATTCTGGAGGTTGAAGTTTCAGAAAAGATTGAGAGGGCTAGGAGGCGACAATAAAACGGGGTGTGAGCGGTGTGCTAAATCGCTAGGGACGAGGGAATGATACTTCCTTTTTTACTGTCCTTATATGTCATTTTATGAGAGGATAAATTAGTCCTTAAAACTTTAATAAAAAGTGGTAACACTCTTTAAGAATTAGTGGGGACTTTAATTTGTATGTTGAATAGTCCTGCACTTGCTTCATTTTGTCTTGGGGAATCATCACAATTGGTTTTGTAGGAAAGAGACAACAATTTGATTAATTATTATCGTGCCACAAAAGGTGACAATATTTTTAATATTTGTTGCCAATAAGTTAACCTGTCCCTTTCCTCTCTGGTCATCCATATATTATATGAAAGTTTCGTCCTGGAAAATATGCCTGCTTTCTATGTATCTTGTTTTACTTTGTGATTAGTTGGGGGGGGGGGGAGAGAGAGAGAGAGAGAGAGAGATTCAGATGGAGATGGAGATAGGTTGTACTTGTATGTGGGGTGTGTTACCTTTCGCAGGCATGGTAGCTATGGAGTTCGTAGACGTGGGCATAGCAACCATAAGCAAAGCAGCAATGTCAAGAGGAATGAGCAGCTATGTTTTTGCTGTTTACTCCAACGCCTTTGCTACCGTCTTTCTCCTTCCTTTTTTCATTTTACAGTAATAATTTTCCTCTCACACCCTTTCAGTTCATACACACACATATATAGTGTTTATTTTTACTCAATGTAACATATAATTAATGACATATTTCATTACTCTGCAGAAAGAAGCCGATTTCTCTTCCTCTTTCATTCCTTTGTAGACTTTTCCTCCTCGGCCTAATTGGGTAATATTTTTTAAATGTTCCCTTGGTTTTGTTTGTTCATAATCTGGGTAAAGCTTTCGTAGAGCATACAGTTTTGTGCAACTTGCAGGAGTTCGGCTATGCTATTGGCGTATAGTGGCATCTACTACAGCTCCCCAACACTTTCATCAGCAATATCAAATCTCTCACCAATTTTTACCTTCATACTGGCAATCATTTTTAGGTAGTAAGGGCTTTTGTTTTTTGTTTTTTTTTTTTCCCCTCTCCTCTATGTACACATCAGATGAATTACTATTACCTTTCGTGTTTTTTCCTGAACTAGGATGGAAACACTGGATTTAAGGAGAGCAAGCAGCCAAGGAAAATTGTTGGGCACTCTAGTGTCTGTATCTGGGGCGTTTGTCGTTGTCCTATACAAGGGATCGATAATCCTAAAGTTAAAGGCTGTATCAACCCCCGACTTCCTTCACCCGCACTTAATCATCTCAGAACAGACAATGTGGGTCTGTGGAGGTCTTGTACTTACAATGGGTTGCTTCTTTGGTGCATTATGGAACATCGCTCTGGTACGTATTGGTTACCTTCATTTACGATTAATAGCTAGAAACGGATATATCACTTGTAAACCAACAAACTCCCGCTCTGACCTTTATTTTTTTCCCCTGATCTGTCAGACATCGATTGTTACGAACTATCCATCAAAGGCAACCTTTGCATTCTTCTACAAGTTCTTTATGACCATCCAATGCACAATATTTTCTCTAATTCTGGAAAGGAACCCAAATTCTTGGGTGTTAAGGCCCGACTTCGAGATGGCCACCATTATCTGCTCAGTGAGAAGAACTATAAACTTGATTCTGAAAATGTTGCTATTTAAGTATCTTTTATGTTTAGGATTGATATATACCAGCTTTTGATTATTTAGGCTGTATTGGGGAGTGTCTTTCGCCTTGGAGTCTATTCATGGTGCGTGCAACAAAAGGGACCGATCTTTGTATCCATGTTCAAGCCCTTGGGAGTTGTCATTGCAGCATTCATGGTGGTCATCTTCCTGGGCGACGCGCTTCACCTTGGCAGGTAACGGGTTTTATTCATATCTACTTCATTAGATTTATGATCAAGGCAGAAATTATATCGGTTGAAATTTGTCTGTGGCAGTGTGATTGGATCTTTGATTATTGCAATTGGATTTTATGCTATGATGTGGGCACAGAGCAAAGAAAAGAGCAATTCTATGGAGAAAGAAGTCCACAGCTCGGCATCAGCCACCCAACATGCTCCCCTTCTGCAATGCAGAGCCACGGAAGATGTATGACAACTCGAGAATGAATCAACTCGAAAGGAACGTGTTTTTTTATTGAACTCAAGGAATACGAAACTCAGTGACTTTTAGCTACTGTGCACACATCACAATTTAGGGAAGAGTATGAAACATTATGAAACAAAGATGGAACTTTCTCAAATAACCAAAAGATGCATGACCTAATCGACAATGCCAGGACTAAATAGTTTATCTGCCATTGTTACTACTTCGAACTTGATTAACACGATCAGGTGCTATATCATCCACATAGTAGTACCATACGCAATGATCTCTTCAAATAATTTTTTTGGAAGATACAGGTAACATGGGCATTGCTTTAATTGCGTCTACAAACCAAGATATAGACTACTTTTCACTCATATTATCTTCAATTGCCACCACTTCTACTTTACTAGATATCTTCATTCTTGATCATGTCCTTTCTCATATGTCACATATCTAACGAAACATTCTCATCTCTGCTATACTTATTTTTTGCACGCTTTAATGCTTGACTGCCCAACATATCATGCCATAAGCATTGTTGGCCTTATTGTTGTCGTCTAATTTTTTTTTTTTTTTTTTGAGCTTTAGTGGTATATGTAACGACCTATCCCCAAATATTACAGTTTTTTATAATTTTAAAGTGTGAATTTACGATAACGCCCTTAGAGGCAAAAACATTGACTTTTGTTGACCATCTTGTCATGTCTTGTAAGATTCGTTTCCTTGGCATATCCTTGTAGCACTCATCGTTATGAATGCGTCGGCGTAAGTGGAATTGAATTTGGAGCTAAAACGAAGATTTTACAGAATTCAAAAACGTTAAGGGCATTTTGGTAATTTCACTATCAGAGATATTTCTCCACTTTGGGCCTCTCCTTGGCTGACATGTGGTAGACTTTCTCCCCATTTCTGGGGTGCCCATTTCTCCTTCGTGCCTTCTCTCTCTCTAGAACTCTCTCTACTTTTCTCTCCCTCTCTTGAACTCTCTCTCTCTCCCTCTTGCTCCCATCTAAACTCTCTCGCTCTAATTCTCTCCTCCCTCAAACTCACTATTTATTGTTCTTTGCCAATCACCGAGGCACCACCACACTGACGGGTAAGGATCGAAAACCCTCATATCATGTCATTATCACTGTTTACATTATTTTCCTAACTTCCATGTGGACTTTTGTGACGGATTAACACATAAACAACGAAGAGGGGAAACTTCCCTTATTTGTCCGATGACTTTAAAGTGATTTTCCGGCCAACTCTAGCCATGGCCAAGGAAACGAAAAGTATATTTCTATCCCGCTCATTCGTAGCTTCAAATTTATATATGGCATGTTAGTTATAGTCCTGAAATTGAGCTAATCGGAGCTCGGGGATTTCCCGGACATTTTTCCAAAATTCGGCCGACCCACGGCCTGAAATCGAGTCGACCCGACTTGTAATCCAAACCAGATCCAAAACCCAGCTACTGGGCCCGATCCAATAACCGTCCCAAACCTTTAGGCCATGTAACCCAAACCCTTGGGCCATGAACCCTGACCCGGATCCAACCTAGCAACCCAAAGCCCAGATCCGACCTGACCCAGACCCAATCCTAGTGTTCATGGTCGACGCGTGGAAATCATGCGCTTTCGCCGAAGGTACTGTGCTCCGCTGCAGTGGCTGTTGTCTGTGAATTTTCGGCGACCCATCTCGGTGCGTGCGGTGGCATGTGGTCTTCTAGGCCATCGTCCTGTCGCAAGGTGTAGGAGAACCCAAGGTTCCTCTTTAGGTTTTTTGACGTGCTGAATTCGAATCTGCAGTCCGTTTTCCCAAATTCAATCGTTTTAGTAGAGTTTAATTAAATAGCCCTTATTTGTGTTAGTTGCGTCGGTGGGAAATGACATCGTCCTCTCTAGTTCGAGCAGCACCCCGACAACAAAATATCTGTGAGTGGACCCTTTCTCAAATTACATGTTTTTTTAATAAAATATTAGGCTTGCATGTATTGCATATTTCATAAATTGAGTATGTTTTATATTATGTTTTACGAATTTCTATATTTATGGTTTACAGAGAATTTATGATTTATTTAAATTGCTTTTACAAAATATTTATGATTTATCGAATTTACATTTTACTAAAAGTTATGAATTATTGGATTTTCGTATATGAAATTCTATGGATTTACGAATATGAATTATCATGGATTTATGTGATGAGGCTTTGAGTTTTTGAGCTCCGGATTTGATATGAGATTTTGAGATACGTTTTCAGTGATTATCTAGTGGGTTATCATACAACACATACACACAACCGAGTATGTAGACGTCTAGGGACATAAGGAATAGTTGTGGATATTTATGACATACTCCCAGCTTCACTAGCCACGGCTAGTATCAGTGTGTTATGTTATATGTATATGTTTCTTCTTTGGCGTAACCCAGAGTCGTACAGCTTCACCTTCGAGTGATGGACCCTATATTTCTTTTCTGGCGTAACCCAGAGTTGTACAGCTTCATATTCTAGTGATGGACCCACTACATATACATATATGTTTCTTCTCTGGCATAACCCAGAGTCGTATAGATTCACCTTCGGGTGATGGACCCTTATGTTCTTCACTAGCGTAACCCAATGTCGTAGAGGTTCACCTTCGGGTGATGGTTATGCCTTCGGGCCATTATGATTCCCCTAGTTGAGTACATCATTGCTATGATTTACAGATGTTTACGAATTTGCCTTCGGGTGACTATATTACCATTACTAAGCACTGGTTTACACATATGTATTTTACGAACGTTTTTCATGGCATGCTAGAGTTTTCAGAAAACCTACTATGTAGTACTATATATGTGTTTTCCAAACAAGGGGTTAGTATGTTCATAAAGAAAATGGTTTTCTTACTATTAGTATTATTATTATAAACTTTGATCCACTCACCCTTTGTTTTGCACTCCCTCAGGAGTTAGAATCGAGGCATTCGATCGCGGTGTCAGGGCACTTCCGCATAGGTATCATCAAGTCTTCCTTGTGTAGGACCCACTCCTTTATTCGTAACATTTTATATTAATTCTTTCACATTATTCTTGATTAGTTGTATGTTCTGAACATGATCCTGCAATTGCATACTTCATTATATTCAAATTTACACATTTTGTTTACGTTCATTCTTTCTTTATATGTTGCATGCATGTTCAAAATGGCTTCGTCACCCTCGAGTGTCGGCCAACACGTGCCTATTCTGATATTTGGTGATATAGGTGTGGGGGCCGTGTTAGCATATGGTTGCATAACACATCCTATGCACTCTTTCACTTCATCCATTCAGCTTGTATTTTATGGTAAAGATCTTCATCTAATCCTCCCTTTTTTTTTTTTTTTTTTTTTTTTTTGCAATAAAGATTCAAGATAGCAAAAGTGTTCACTCTTTGGTACTTCCTGATTTCTAGTCCTCACACCTATCTCATCTTAACTCCATTCCTAGTGAACTTGCACTTGCACTTTATATACTTTGTCTTTGACCTACTTGGGTGAAGATCTTAAGATTCGAACGCTTTCTGTCAAAGGTTAAGCTTTACATTTACTCCATCTTGTGTTTTATTTATTAACATTATATCATCTATGAAAATCATACATAAAAAAAATATCATCTATCAACACTTATATCATCTGCGAAAAGATATATGACAACGAAATTAACTCGCAAAGTTTCATTCGTGAATCGGATTAGCAAAAGAGCTATAATGATTATACACTCGGCACTAACCTTAAATTAATCCAGCATATCTTGATTATGTTGGAGGAATCCTCATAATTTGGCTGTTGTAGCAGCACTTCAGGTATTAATATATTTGTTACCAATGCCTTTTCCCCACGTGTCGTATAAAATGTGATAAATTATATAGCACCCTGATCAGTACGCCTGCTTCCTGTATATATACTTGTTTTACTTTGTATGTATGAGAGTTCTATATTAAAAAAATATGAAAAAAATAAATTAAATTGAGAGACAGAGGCATGAAATCCATGGATATGCCGGCTGGTTGTAGTTGTAGGTGGGTTGGTGTGTTACCACGATGTGGGCGTATTAACTATAAGCAAAGCAGCAATGTCAAGAGGAATGAGCACATCAGTTTTTGCCGTTTACTACTTTACCCTAACGCCCTTGCTACCATCCTTCTCCTTCCTTTTTTTCATTTTACAGTAGTTCTCTCACCCTTAAATTTCATTTCATATGTATCACCTCTGCAATTCATCTATATGTATAGTGATTACTTTTACTTCCATGTAATATATAATTACATTTTCAATACTCTGCAGAAAGAAGCCGATTTGTCTTCCTCTTTCACTCCTTTGTAGACTCTTCCTCCTTGGCCTAGTTGGGTAATTATTTAACTTTTCTATTGGTTTTGTTTGTTCATAATCTGCGTAATGCTCTCATAAAGCATACATTTTGAATTTACTTAAATATCATACGACGAGAAAGAAAGATACGTTGTTGCAGGATTTCGGGTCAGATATTGGATTATAATGGCATCAAATACAGTTCCCCAGTACTTTCATCCGCTATGTCGAATCTTGTGCCAATCTTTACTTTCATATTGGCAATCATTTTTGGGTAAGAAGGGGTTTTGTTTTGTTTTTCTCGTGTTATGTACTGATCGAATGTGCTAGCGTTGCTAGCAGTTTCTAAACAAGGATGGAAACACTGGATTTAAGGAGATCAAGCAGTCTTGCTAAATTGTTGGGGACTCTTGTGTCGGTATCTGGGGCATTTGTAGTTGTTCTATACAAGGTCTCAACAATCTTAAAGTTAACAGCTTTATCACTGCGGAGTTCCTTCACCTACACTTGATTATCTCAGACCAGACAATGTGGGTCTACGAGGTCTTCTCCTCGCAATCACTTTCTTTTTAGCGGCAGTATGGAACATTTTTCTGGTAATCCTACACTAACCCAGTAACAGCCTGTTACATTGTCATATTTCCTTGCGAATAAAGAACTCCTGCTATGACCTTGATTTTTCCCCCTCCCTCGGACATCCTTTTGTGAAGAATTTTCCATCAAAGGTGACCGCTGTATTCTTCTACACCTTCTTCATGACAAGCCAATGACAATATTTTTTCTAATTGTAGAAACAAATCCAAACGCTTGGGTACTAAGGTCTGACGTTGAGATGATAGCCATTGTCTGCTCAGTGAGAAGAACCTTAAACTTGATCCTTGAGAATGTTTGTAATTCGGTCTCTTTGACCTTCAAATTGATATACACACTGGTTTTGATTAATTAGGCCATATTCGGGAGTGTTTTTCGAGTTGGTGTTCGTTTGTGGTGCTTGCACGAAAAGGGACCTATCTTTGTATCCATGTTCAAGCCCTTGGGAGTTGCCGTTGCAGCATTCATGGTGGTCATCTTCCTAGGCGACGCGCTTTACCTTGGCAGGTACGCAACAGTTTCTCTTAATATCTACATCATTAGATTCAATCCGAAACCTTCTGATAGATGCACTATCCATTTGCATTGTTGATGAAAAGACATGTATTAGTCAAGTACATTGGAAACTTTGTTGAAATTTATATGTTTGTGGTAGTGTGATTGGATCTATGATCATTGCAATTGCATCTTATGCTACAATTTGGGGGAAAGAGCAAAAGAAAAAGCAATCTTGTGGCGAAGGAAGTCCACGGCTTGACACAATCCACCAAAAAGACCCCTCTTTTGCATTGCTTAAACAACATTTCATTCACTAGGGTCGCGTTTGGTACGCGGGACGGGACGGAACAGAGTGGGACGAGGCGTTCCGTCCCGCGTTTGGTGCGCCTAAAATGAGTGGAACGCGCTGTTCCACGGAACAGATTTTGGATGATTTTTTGTTCCACACCCCCACCCTGGAACGGGTTGTTCCACGTCTGTGGGACAGAAATTTCCAATATTTTTAGACAAAAATGCCCTTGGTCTTTTTCAAAATTTACAACTTCAAAATCAGTTTACAAACCCTAAAAACAAAATCTCTTCTTCTCAGCCGTTTCTCTTCACCTCTGCATCCCTTTCCCCTTCGCAACACCTTCCTGCTCATCTTCTTCTGTGCAGCCTCGCAACCTTCCTCCTCGTCCCCTTCGCAACCTTCCTCCT